>NC_056431.1:15651162-16851162 GCF_018296145.1 Oncorhynchus tshawytscha | reverse complement strand
CCCAGTTGGTTGATAGTAAAGTTGGTACTGCTCCCGGCGGCCAGGCTGTGTGTGCGTCGTGTCATAAGCTGGGAAAGGAAGTGCGTGTGTAGTGCCATCAGCTGCTCCAGACAGGGGAAGACAGCGTGCGCCACGCCCGGCTCCAGCAGCACCTCGTCCAGCATGCCCTGCCGGAACACCCCCTCCATGATCCGCAGGGTCCTCACGTGGTGGAACTCTGTCTGGATCAGCTCTGAGAGGGGCACAGAGAGGAGAACAGACAGAGTTATGGACACAGTACCTTTACATAACACACACACAGAGACAGAGAGAAGAAAGGGATAGAGAAAGAGAAAGAGATAGGAATAGAAAGGAATATAGCGAGAGAGAGAGAGAGAGCGACAGAAAGCGAGAGAGAGAGAGCGTGACAGAAAGCGAGAGCGAGATAGAGAGAGAAGAAGAGAGAGAGAGAGAAAGCGAGAGAAAGAGTGAGGAAGAGAGGTGTTCTCACCATAGATGACGTCCTGTCTCTTGATGACGTCTTTGCGGTGCGTCTGCAGGTAGGAGGGGTCTACGGCCCGGCTCCACGAGTCAGCCTCAAAGTCCTTCCCCTCCCTCTCCAGCTCCTCCAACATGGCAGCATAGTACACCTCCCCCTCGTCGTTGAGGGACTCCATTGACATGGCTCTGTTTCTGAAGTTCAGGGAGTCTGTGGACTGAGACAGGATCCTCCGCAGCCCCAACGGTGAGTCGTCATTCAGATTCCTGGAAACACATTTTTAAACACAACAGTTACACAACGTTTCAAACAACTTCATATCAGCACCCTACTCGCATATAGGTAAACCAACTGATGACTCTACACAGCAGCCTGCTCACCCTGCGAGGTTTTGTGTGGAGACACTCTTGGAGAGGGAGAGGCCAGAGCGAACACGACGGGAGCCCAGCAGGGACTGACGGAGACTGTCGGACGGGTAGATGGCTGAGCTGGGCCGCTCCTTCATCATAGGGGCTGGAGAAAGAGACAAGGGGTTCAATTGAACTTTTCCTGTCCAAAAGGATTTTAATCCATATGATGCAGTCAGTACTTCATCCATATGGCAGTGGCATAGACCAGCCAACAGGTGGCAGCACCACTATATTCACATGCAGACAGGAGGCATTAATTGTGAAAGAAGGAGAGGAAATAGGATAGAAGTTGTTGAGGAAAAAAGATACTGACTTTTGGTCCTTAGAGCTACGTTCTGCAGCGCGGAGTTGTTCCTCACCAGGGCTAGCTTCTGTTGCTGCAAAACACACAGAGAAAACACATTCAGACCAATGTCTCATCCAACAATCAACTTCTCAAAGAATAAAGGCCCAACTTTGCTTTTCATACGCACATTTTTTTTTTCCTTTCCCCTCTCTCCCCTCTCTTACCTTTTGTTTCATCTTGACACAGTTGGCCAGTGTGTCTCGACAGCGGTTGTGGATGGTGACATTGCAGGCTGCAACACAGAAACACAAAGATCAATTTCCCCGACACTCCACAATATCTGCATATGCACTGTTGATAAGAATGGTAACTGACTTCATGAAATCACGAGACTATTTTTGAGGCACTTGTCATTACGGTCAAGATGAGTTGCTTACAGAGTGATACACATGACTGGTGAAAGGTTATGAAAGGTGCCAACTCTTTCTGTTCAACATAGGGTTATCAATGACACATTGTACATTTGATACTGGCACTGACTTGAATTTCATGTGACAAATAACCCTTGAAACCTATGCTTTCCAACACCAAGTAAAATGTTAACACTGTTATTAAATCACTCCTATGTTTCAAAACACCTCTTCTCCCCTCCTCTCTTCCCCCAGCTTTACTCTCTCTTCATTGTTAGAGTGGCTCCACTTCCTGGTACATGTTTTCTTGACAGGAAGCTCTCCTGGAATGGCGCTGGGAGGTTGAAGGGATGTCTGAGGCAGGTTATCGGTGTGTGTGTGTGTGTTCTGAGTCCTGGGAGTGTTGTTGCGTCAATATGAAACGGCATAGAAGTGTTTAAGAGAGTTCTTGCCCACTACACAGGGTTGTCTTTGTTCTAAGAGCAGCCCAAAGCTACACACACACACACACACACACACACACACACACACACACACACACACACACACACACACACACACACACAGAGAGAGAGAAAGCAGAATCTCCCTTACAAAACTCTACATATTCCTTTACTTTAGTCTTTCCCATGTCTCTGCCCAGATTACACATTTGCTACCAAAGCAGGCTAAATACAGCCAAAACACTTGTCAGAAGTATGCTTTGCTTTGGTGGGGTGCATTTCCTTGGTGCCGTTCCTATTTTCAACCAATAGTTTCCACGCACATGAGAGGGAACACAGGGCTAAAAATACACTCTTTTCAGGGTGTGTTCTCCATAAAAGCCAACATTTTACAGAGCATGGACTCAGCTAACACGCTTTCTACTTAAACCTCAAAATGAGAGGCACACTGTGGCTCATTCATCACTCAAACTCTCACAACACATGCAGACCCTTACACACACACACACACACACACACACACGCTACAAACTATTTAAACATACTCAAAGCTACTCACACACCACTCCTTACGGAAGGACAAACACATCCAGTAGATAATGTCCCGATGCTAAAACAAACAGACTAGGCCCCTTGCTCACTAAACCAACATGGCTGCCTTCTCCAAGTACTGTTAGACCCTTCCCCTAAAGCTCAACATTGCTGCTCGGAAACTAGACTGGAGACCCAACAAGTGTCATGGAACACTATTATAGATGTGTCCATACAGAGTGGATCTACAACCTAGAAATGCTTTGGGGGTTTCAAATACTGCCTAGAATCCCCCCTTCCATATGACCCTATATTATTTACAGCTCACTTGTCTTTAGCTAATTATCATATTTATTTGTATGATGATACTGTACACTGAGGGTACAAACATTATGAACACCTGCTCTTTCCATGACATAGACTGACCAGATGAGTCCAGGTGAAAGCTATGATCCCTTATTGATGTCACTTGTTAAATCCACTTCAATCAGTGTAGATGAAGGATTTTTAAGCCCTGAGACAATTGAGACATAGATTGGGTAGGGGTGTGCCATTCAGAGGGTGAATGGGCAAGATAAAATATTTAAGTGCCTTTGAATGGGGTATGGAACAGTAGGTACTAAGGCACACCCGTTTGTGTCAAGAACTGCAGAGCTGTTGGGGTTTCACACTCAAAAGTTTCCCGTGTGCATCAAGAATGGTCCACCACCCAAAGGACATACAGCCAATTTAACACAGCTGTGGGAAGAATTGGAGTTAACGTGGGCCAACATCCCTGTGGAACGCTTTTGACATCTTGTAGAGTCCATGACCTGACAATTTGAGGCTGTTGTGAGGGCAAAAGGGCGGAAGGTTCTTAATATTTTGTGTAATCTAGGGCCCTCAGATTACGTCAAAATGAGCCAAACAACAATGGCCTGTTCGTCTTAATCTGAGTCTTTATCTGTGTCTGAGGAGGTAATCTCACATGTACTGACACAGAGCTACACAGAGGCTACACACATTAAGTTACACCCTGCTGGACACCAAGCAGGGCTCCTATTGGTCAGTTATCCGTTCATGCAGAGAACAATAAGAGGTGAAGCAGGAAATAAATATGAGTCCAAATGTTGATGAAAACAAAAACAAAATGTCTTTCTCTGCAGTAATGGAATAAAGGGTCCCTGAAATGAATTTGAAATAAATAACAATAAATAAAAAGATATTTGTGGACTTCATTCAATTTCATGCCAAACATTGATGTAAAACAAGAAGATGTACTTAATTGATTGAATACATAGACAACATTGTAAAAGCATTGACGAGAAATCCTCCCTAGTGACTCCAAACCGGAAACATCCACTCAGACATGAAATCAATGGATTTTCCCAAAACAGGCGGTGCTACCTACTCCACATGCACGCACACGCACACACACACACACACACACACACTCCCCCGCACCCAGCCTAAACATATGTCTCCCCAATTCACAGGGGACCTCAGATAGCAATCCCGATGTAGGACAATGTTATGACCCCGTATTAAAACGTCTCTGGGTCTCTGAGGCAATATGGCTCCCTATCAGACCACTGTGTTAAACGGGAGTGGGATAACTGTGTTACCCTCAGCTCATCCATCATTATTACTGTTAGGGACCACTAATGTCTGTGGACACAGAGAGGAAGAGGGATTGGGACTGTGTCTGTGTGTGTGCGTCCATGCAGACCTGCCTGCCTATGTGTGTTTGTCTATGTGTGCGTGCATGTGCGCAAGTGTGTGTGCGTCTATGTGTGCATGCATATGTGTGTGTACGTGTGTGTTAACACACGTCAGTGTGGCAGATTGCTTGTTAATCTCCCACACTCCAACTGCCAGATGCACTATTTCCAGATTCAGATTACAGTCGGGGAGCGAGGTAGCAGCTGTGTATTGGGGCAAGGGGGGGGGGGCATCCACCAAACAAAGAGAAAAGCCCCTCTCTCAACAGACAGTGGGTTTCATCATAGACCTACTGTATAATCTCCTGAGCCTGCATTCTGTACTGTATTTACACTATAGCTACTTTGTCATTCTCCATCTCTATAGTGAGTCTTACAGGTCTAATGGTTGTGTTGCATCTGATTATAACATATTAGCAAACTGAGATGACAGTGACACGATAACACAGGAATTAATAAAAGGTAAAAACTGTGAAAAATATTAGTTCAGTTTCACATAAACCTCCAAGACAAACTGACTATGACTGACCCAAGGCATGCTGCCTAAACCAATTTAAATTCTTATCTAATCTAAATCAAATAGACGCTCGACTGAAAATATCTTAACTGGCTCAGAATGTAAATATATGAACAGAGAAGCCAACAATGGTATTCCCAACCTGAAATAGTCTCACACCTCAGTCCTCTCTCCTACTTAGGCATCCGCTCTCTTTCCTTTCCCCTTTCTCTCCATCTCTCCAGTGTAATTTGCAATGATAATGAATTCATGCCCCCTTCAGCCCAATACGCACAAATACACACCCAGAGCTGACCCTCTGAATATAATTATGCCCCCAACCCAAATCAATAGCCTATGATCGGTGTTCTATCTAAACTACAGCTGTTGTACCTCTTACCCCCCACTGCAATCTCTGTGCCCACCGTCTCTCTCATTCTCAAGTACCGGAACTCTCTCTCTCTCACACACACAAACACGTGCACACAACCCCCCCCTCTTCGGCAGCAGACATGTGTAATCAAACCCCATGCCAAGAGCCTTCCCTCTCCCACCCCCATGCCCCTCTGTACCCCTTCCCTCCCTCTGTGCTCCCCTTCTCTGTCTGTCTGTCTCTCTCTCTCTCTTCTCTCTTTGAACCTGGTCTTCAGAGCCGTAGGGGTCAAGGTAACGAGGTCGAAGATGGAGCCACTATTTCCTCAACTTGAAGGACAATAAACTTCATCCATACATCAATATTCAATCAAAATAGGTAATAGGGCTTGATAAGAAGACAAAAAGCATCCCTCTTTCCCTTTAGGAATGTACGTTTGGATTGATTTAATGATTTAATGATAAATACAAATGTCAATCGACTATGACTGTCAATTGAATTGTCTTTGCTGCTGCTGTGGGGGCAGTGTAGTGTTATTGCATTGTATAACGCTCATTTCAAAATGGGGTAAGCAAAACAAAAATACAATTCACAGTATGGACTTCCTCTATCTCAGGCAAACTCCTCTCTGTCTGTCAATGTCATCATGCATCATCTATACAGCTTTGTCTCCTACTCTATACAGCTTTGTCTCCTACCCTATACAGCTTTGTCTCCTACTCTATACAGCTTTGTCTCCTACTCTATACAGCTTTGTCTCCTACTCTATACAGCTTTGTCTCCTACTCTATACAGCTTTGTCTCCTACTCTATACAGCTTTGTCTCCTACTCTATACAGCTTTGTCTCCTACTCTATACAGCTTTGTCTCCTACTCTATACAGCTTTGTCTCCTACTCTGTCTTTCTGGCTCACTTGTTTGTGAACTAATATCTCTCCCTCCCCTCTGTCTCCCTTGACCTGAGAACTGATGGCCCCTGAGGAGTCTTTTTATTCAATATGTTCTCCTCTACCTCGACCCTGTACCTGTCTTTCCCCCTCTTTATCTGTCCACCCTTCTCTCTGGATCTTCCTCTATTTGTTTGCCCCGTTTGCCCTGGAGTCTGCCTTCTCCCACTCCACCCTCTCTCCCTCTTTCTTTCTCTCTTTCTCCCCCAGCTGTTCCTCCAGGCCAGTGGAGAGAGGGGCAGGCCGTCTGATCTGTGCTCCCCACACACTAACACTATTGTCTGGGCCGGGCAGGGGAAGGGAGAGGGTTCTCCTAGAAGGCAACAGCTGATTGATTCTCAAAGGGAGGGAGGGAAGGAAGGAAGGAGGGAAGGAAGGAAGGGGAGAACGAAGGGAAGCAAAGAAAAATACTCTCTCTGTTTCCTTCTCTCTTTTTCTCAGTTGTTTCCTTCTTTTGATCCATCTCTTTGGCTCATATGTCTCTTCTACCTTTATCTTTATTGACCCACACGTCCTACCCCACCTCTCTCTCTCCACCCATATTGTTTGAATCTCCTTTTTTCTAGCCCCAATCTCTCTCTCCTGCTTCCTCCTGCTGTTCTTTTGTTCACCCTTTCTCTTCCCAAGAAGAAAGAGAGACAGTCACACTAGACAGTCACTAACCTCTCTCTCTCTCTCACACACACACACACACACACACACACACACACACACACACACACACACAGACACACACACAGACACACATACACACACAAAAAGGTAATCTTCCTAACAGTTCAATATGACAACCCTGGGGCAAGATGTCTGTTGGTCCTGATCTGGTGATGCATCAATACATCAATACCCCAATAATGTTGTCGCTAATAACATTAGGCTTTTGTCTGGGCCTTGTGAATGTATGTACTGCCTACAATAGTGTGTGTGTGTGTGTGGTACTCACTGGGGCAGCTGAGGGCCTCTTTAGCGGTGATGCTCTTGTTGCAGGCGGAACAGAGGGTGGTGGCAGACACGGTGAGGGAAGTGAAGAGGTGGCCGTTGCTATAGCGCGCCTCCCGCTCCCGCGCCTCCTTCTCCCTCTCCTTCATCCGCTCCTTCTCTTTGTTCTGTAACCAAACACACAAATCAGCGCCAACCGATGCAATCTGTGTGGATATGAACTGTTTTAACTCTCGCTCATCTGACACTGTCAACCGTTCTGGATATTCTACAGCTGTGAGATGCTTGTCTGGTACTCAGGTCTCCTCATACTGTATATGCAGCATGCACTTTGTTTCATAGAGTAAGTTTCACTGAATGAGGACAGCTGGTGCATGAGGAATTGTAAATGTGGTGTTTTCAGGAATAGTATCTCTCTCCCTCCCACTCAAGGAGATTGACAGCCTGGGGACTGTCTTTAATCCCATTGTTACACTACAGGGCTCTCCATGCTGCCTCAGCATAACTCAAGTGTATTCAGTGTGAGTCTGTATTTAAGCAATTGCGCCTGCATGTGTCCTTGTGCATCTAAGAATGTGTGTGTGTGTGCACTACGCTAATTAGTATAGGTGCATTTGCAATTGTGTAGGTGTGACTAAAATGTGAATGTTCCAGTATTACTTCGCCTCTGTAACATCCAGCTGTTCCTAGCATGGTGCCTTATTTTATACCACACATTTTAATGGCAGCCTGTCTATCTGTGTCCAGACCAGAGCACCAGTCTATGCTGCTGGCTGTGACTCTGGCCGTGCTGCTAAGTAAGCAGAATGGTCAGGTACCAAACAGCCTTTCACAGCCGGTGGCCTTTTAGTCACAAACTAATCTCCTGATGTTGTGAACACAGACAAAGTAGTCCATCTTCAGTGGCTTTGTCACTCTCTGTTTTTCTAAATGCTCTCAGCTAATTATCAATTATGGTGTTACGATGAGATTGAACCCAAAAAAACGTTCTAACTGAAGAAACCTTTTGGAACCCTTTTCTCTAAGAGTGCAGACTTCAGACCCTTGACGTACACATAAGGAAAGCTAACCCGGTTGGTTTATCATAATGGGCAGCAGAGGGGTTAAACTCACCGGAACGTGCCACACAACTATAATGTTATCGGAAAGAGGAAGAGAAATAACGAAAAGAGGGATTTGTCAGGGGTTCCTTTGAGAACCTAAACAAAAGGCCTGGGGGCCCCAATGTGAGGAACTCATTCAGGACATGTCCTCCATGGCACCATCTCAGGGGTATGTAAAACACACCCAAAGGAAAGAAAGCAGAGTATGGAGGAATGGATGGAGTGAAAGAAGAAGGGAGGGGAGTTCAAACCCATCCATTTACATTAGCTAATTAAAAAGGCAACCCGCCAAGATTTTGATCTGAGGTGAAAGTGGCGGAAAGAGACTCAAGGGTAAGGACATATAGGACACACTGACACATGCACCATGCTGGTGTGATGACTAGCTACAGTTGTGACGCTGTAATGACGGTGGAATGAGGTGAGACGGGCAGGGAGACAGCTTAGGTCCAGGACACCGGGTCCACTTTCAGACCCTCATGTCTAAACACACACAGTATGGACAGTAAGTAAACCACATTTACATTCACTCCGGTTTGAAGAGGATGAAAACAGGTGCACAATTTGGCACTGGGTACCAAGCCAATGCTTGGTAAATCTTTCTAAGCTTCTCGGGAAGAATTAATCCATAGAGTTTAACTGCATCCATGTAGCGTCCATCGCCTAGCAACTCCTGTACAGTATGTCTGAGGCGGGATGGCTTTAATGGCGGTAGGATGAGCACTGCGGCAGCATGCTCTAATCCACTCTGTCCCCCGCAGAGCAGAGGTAGGTTAGTCGACTGTTACCAAACTGCCTCCCTCGCTATTATTAATGCACAGTCAGCTCCATCAGTCAAGACCACCTTATTAAGACCTTTTTCTATAGAACTGACTCTTACGCTAGATATCTGGCACACTGACTGAATTTCCCCCCTCCCCCTATCCATCGCTCTCACACACTCACTCCCTCTCTCTCTCTCTCCCTCTCCCTCTCTTCTTGTCTCTCTCTATCCTACCCTCCTTATCACACTCCTCTATAGTGGATTAACAGACTGGATTAGAATCCTCTGACTCAGGGCGGATAGGGGATGGTGTGAAAGACGAGAAAGATAGATAGTGAGCGATAGGAAGAGAGAGCGAGAAGAGTGAGTGAGATTGCTAAAAGCATTTAATTGAGTGAAAGAATGCCACATTGCAGTTTTTGAAGAGCGGCGCTGCTGGTAAATTGTTACCAAATGGGCGTAATGACTTTTTAATGAAAAGAGGGTGGGGCAGTGGGGAGGAAGAGAGAAGCTGCGGTCATAGACCAGGGATTAGAAGATACTATTAAGGGGCAGATTAGGCAACAGACTTAACCTCTGCCCAAGCCTTCCAGATATCGAACCTTACTCCACTGAGGAATTTACACTGTTTGGTGGATGAGCAGAGGACAAGGCCTTCTTGCTCTTTCTCTATTTGGTCTCTCTCTCCCACTACTCAATTCAAATGTCTTTATTGCATGACAATAGACATATCACAAGGAAAAGGCTAGGAAGTAAGACTGGGAAAGTGTGTACTATGAAGAAATTAAGAGTTCATTTCCACGACGCTATATCCACAAATGTTTTCATCAGAAAAGATTGCTTCTGGGTACCGTCATGTGTGTGTAAAATATTACTGTTCTCAGATTTTTCATTCATAGATTTTAGAATTATATGAACATGTGTTTAGCTGGAATGGAATGTTCATATCCTGTATATTTGACTGTGATACGTGGTTGTCTCACCTAGCTATCTTAAAATAGCTAAGTGACTTGCCTTGTTAAATAAAGGTTAAATAAAAACATTAAAATAAATGAATGCACTTAAGAGCACCTGCTAAATGAATAAAATGTCAATGGTGAATGTTCTACAGACAGATCTCATATACAGTGGCAAGAAAAAGTATGTGAACCCTTTGGAATTACCTGAACTTCTGCATAAATGGTCATCAAATTTGATCTGATCTTCATCTAAGTCACAACAATAGACAAACACAGTCTACTTAAACTAATAACACACAAACAATATGTTTTCATGTCTGTTTTGAACACACCGTGTAAGCATGTATGTGAACCCTTGGATTTAATAACTGGTTTACCCTCCTTTGGCAGCAATAACCTCAACCAAAAGTTTTCTGTAGTTGTGGATCAGACCTGCACAATGGTCAGGAGGAATTTTGAACCATTCCTATTTACAAAACTGTTTCAGTTTAACAATATTCTTGGGACATCTGGTGTGAACCGCTCTCTTAAGGTCATGCCATAGCATCTCAATCAGGTTGAGGTCAGGACTCTGACTGGGCCACTCCAGAAGGCATATTTTATTTTGATGAAGCCATTATGTTGTTGATTTACTTCTGTGTTTTGGGTCACTGTCCTGTTGCGTCACCCAACTTCTGTTGTGCTTCAATTGGCGGACAGATAGCCTTACATTAGCCTGCAAAATGTCTTGATAAACTTGGGAATTCCCTTTTCCGTCGAAGATAGCAAGCTGTCCAGGCCCTGAGGCAGCAAAGCAGCCCCAAACCATGATGCTCCCTCCACCATACTTTACAGTTGGGATGAGGTTATGATGTTGGTGTGCTGTGCCTTTTTCTCTCCACACATAGTGTTGTGTGTTCCTTCCAAACAACTCAACTTAAGTTTTATCTGTCCACAGAATATTTTGGAACATCCAGATGCTCTTTTGCGAACTTCAGATGTGCAGCAATGGTTTTATTGAACAGCAGTGGCTTCTTTTGTGGTGTCCTCCCATGAACACCATTCTTCTTTAGTGTTTTACGTATCGTAGACTCGTCAACAGAGATGTTAGTATTGTTCAGAGATTTCTGTAAGTCTTTAGCTGACACTCTAGGATTCTTCTTAGCCTCATTGAGCATTCTGTGCTGTGCTCTTGCAGTCATCTTTGCAGGATGGCCACTCCTAGGGAGAGTAGCAACAGTGCTGAACTGTCTCCATTTATAGACGATGTCTTACTGATGAACATTAACGCTTTTAGAGATACTTTTGTAACCCTTTCCACCTTTATGCAAGTCAAGAATTCTTCATCTTGGGTCTTCTGAGATCTCTTTTATTCGAGGCATGGTTCACATCAGGCAATGCTTTTGTGAATAGCAAACTCATATTTTGTGAGTGTTTTTTAAAGGGCAGGGCAGCTTTAACCAACATCTTCAATCTCGTCTCATTGATTGGACTCCATGTTAGCTGACTCCTGACTCCAATAAGCTTTTGGAGAAGTCATTAGCCTAGGGGTTCACATTCTTTTTCCAACCTACACTGTGAATGTTTAAATGATGCATTCAATATAGACAATATAAATACAATAATTTGTGTGTTATTAGTTTAAGCAGACTGTGTTTGTCTGCTGTGATTTAGATGAAGATGATGTCTAATTTTATGACCAATTTATGTAGAAATCCAGATAATTCCAAAGGGTTCACCTACTGTTTCCTGCCACTGTAACTGTATTGGGTGGGAAATGCATTCATTCATTTTATATTGATGCCACAAATGCATACTTTGTACAGTTCTTTTAACCTAGCAGTGGCACTTATTTCTCTGAGAGTGAGGTGGATATGTAGCAATCTGCCAAAAAAAGTAGCATTATTTGTCTTTCTGAAATGAAACCATCAAGTGATAGATTTTAAACGAATACATGTCTATCATTGAACAACACCATACCATGAACACAGACTGAAGAAAATCACTCCAATCTCTTCCATAATTTCTTTACAACAATAAAAACTAATTTACCAACATTTCTGAAAAAGGATATACACTGAGTGCATTAGGAGCACCTTCCTAATATTGAGTTGATCCCCCTTTTGCCCTCACAACTGCCTCAAGTCGGGACATGAACTCAATGTGTTGAAAGGGTCCCACATGGATGCTGGCCCATGTTGACTCCAATGCTTCCCACAGTTGTGTCAAGTTGACTGGATGTCCTTTGGGTGGTGGACCATTCTTGATACACACAGGAAATTGTTAAGCATGAAAAACCTAGTAGCGTTGCAGTTCTTGACACGCTCAAACTGGTGCGCCAGGCACTTAAATATTTTGTCTTGCCCATTCACCCTCTGAATGGCACACATACACAATCCATGTCTCAATTGTTTCAAGGCTTAAAAATACTTCTTTAACCGCTTCCCTCCCCTTCATCTACATGGATTTGACATCAATGTGACATCAATAAGTGGTCACAGCTTTCACCTGGTCAGTCTGTGTCATAGAAAGAGCAGGTGTTCTTAAGGTTTTGTACACTCAATGTACAGTGTATAGTCCCCCTCCCCTCCTCCTCTCTCATAGGATTCCCCTGTATCAGATATCTGTCCTTGGCTGACCCTCAGACTGTCTGGACGCCAGAGGAGAGCTACTGGTAAAAATCGGTAGTCGACTTGTTTATTAAACTGCCTCTCCCGTGCTCCTGGCCAGTCTGAGAGGAGACCACATCACAGTGTGTTGAGTTAATCAGCCTAAGGAGGCCTCTAGGGTCCATGGCCCTACCACCGTTAGATCTCACCCCCAACCACAAGACCCTGAGATAACACCCTATTTGGCTGTACAAGCGTCATAGGATCAACTTCTCAATGATGATCAGATGAAGGGCTAGGGATTCAATCAAACATGTACTATGGAATGTTTGATTGTATTACGGAAAACCCGCACTGGGAGAAATATCTCCTTTGAACTTCGTACACTGAAAAAAAGGCTATCACCACCAAACAGGATATTGAACCAAGATTACATCATAATACCTGTATTTTTACATCCATGTTTCAATCTAAAATGAGATACTTTACACACGCGCGTCAGGTGTGTCTACAGAGAATGAGTATCCTGCACAAGGCCATAAAAGCAGTATACAAATCTCACCTGGGGATTATGAACCAGTATCCCCTTAGGTCACAAGCCTCTACCCTAACCACCACTATGCCATTTAACAGTATCCCAGTCTGAACTCTGACCCCAGACAGATAAGAGACAGAGATAAAAGAGCTGTTAACATGCTGCTGTGGTGAACAACACAAACTACCAGCAGGTCAATAAACCTGCTATAGGGGAGTGATCAGAAAAATGTATGATGAGGGCAACGTTCCTTGTTATTTTGGATGGGGGAGTCTATCGTAGACTTTGTCTCTCAGTGGTCGAAGAGCACCTTTGGCCAAATTCAGCCAGCCAGCCAGTAGCATGGCTAATCCTTTGTTTGGTAAATTCGTATTAGACTGGCACTGGTGTCTATATAAGGTGGCATGTATAACTTTTTTTTTAGATGGAAGGAAGTTACGTAATTGGTTTACTGTAAGCAATGAAGCTTGGGTATGCTGCTGGGATCTGGCTTTATTGATGCTAATGGTTAACCAAGAGGTTGGCATGACCAAGAATCTAGCCAAATAGATACAGATACACAGTGCTAGGCAGTTAACATGGAGTTCTGTGTGTATGCAAAGACATATACTGAGCAAAAATATAAAAATGCAACATGCAACAATTTCAAAGATTTTACTGGGTTACAGTTCATAGAAGGAAATCAGTCAATTGCAACAATTCACTAGGCCCCAGTTTATGGATTTCACATGACTGGGCAGGGGCACAGCCATGGGTGGACCTTGGAGGGCATAGGCCCACCCACTGGAGAGCCAGGCTCAGCCAATCAGAATGAGTTTTTCCCCACAAAAGGGCTTTATTACAGACAGAAATACTCCTCAGCACCCCCACTATAACACATGGGCAAGGGTGCAGCCATTGGACTTGGGAGCAAGGCCCACCCACTGGGGGAGCCAGGCCCAGCCAATCAGAATGAGTTTTCCCCCACAAAAGGGCTTTATTACAGGCAAAAAAGCTTTTTGTGCGTATGGAACATTTCAGGGATCTTTCAGCTCATGAAACACGGGACACTTTACATTTTGCGTTTAGATTTTTGTTCAGTATATAATAAATACAATGGACATTACTATTTAAAGCAATTGTCAAAATGTTTTTATGCCACACGCCCATTTCTGATGAGTCAGTTTCCAAGCGGCAACCAGTTTTCCTGCAGCAACAATAAACACTTCATATTTATCATGACACTTCTACAAAGTCTAGCATGCACTTTACTGGGCTGCCATGACAGATGAGGTCAGAGGAGTTTCAGATGAGATGGACAGAGAGCCATATAGATTCTTCCCTTTCTATTTCTATGAAGGGTGCTATCTGGAAGCGACAAGACTCAGGAAGTCTCTGTTCCCTTTCAGACTGCGATACTGGCATCTGTTGTTTTCAGGGGACTGAACACATGTGCAGATGCCTGAGAATGTGAATGTGCTCACTTTTGGTCCCTCTATTAAAAGCTTCTATGAAGACATGTCATTCACTCCCCTTCCTGGAACCAAACAGCCTCAGAGACTCAGACACAACAAAACTAAACAGGAAAGGGAGAAACAAAACTCACAATGTGCCTGAAAAACATAGTTTGGAAATGGGTTTGTATACACAGTCCAGACATTTTTGTAAAAAGCAGTTTTTTTCTCAGTAATTCTGCCAAAATGTCCATGCTAGTGCTTCAGTGTTGACATCACACACCGGAAGTTCATTATTACCGACTTCCTGTTTCATGGATAAGGCAGTGGAGCCAGAGTTGAGCTTGTTAAACTATTTTGTTCAGTCTGACTGACTTAGCAGACATTTTAGGCATTTTTTCTGTCATATAACTGGATATGTAGTGAATGTAGGTTAAGTAAAGAACAGTGACAACCCACTGGGCAAAGAAATGGTTGAATCAACATTGCTTCCATGTCATTTTAACACTAAGATTCAATGTAATGACATTTAATCAACATGGGAAACTGATTGGATTTGTAAAAAGTCATCAGCGTGACAGAATTTCGGCTTTTTCCACCCAACTTTTAAATAAATCCAAAGACATGGTTACATTTTTTGTTGATTTCACGTTGAATTCAAGTTAGTTGACAACTCAACCAAATGTAAATCAAAACAAGACATTGAAATGACGTCTGTGCCCAGTGGGAAGTTCTAATCAACTAGGAATTTGAACCATAGGCCTTCTACTAACTATATGACTGGTAACTATAGCATGGATGCTGTAAACATAAATGTTTATTAACTTATAACAAATAAAAAGTTCAATAAAACAATGTTTAAAAATGCATTAAGACTGTAAATACATTCATCATGTATTGCACATCATGTTGCTCATAACACTGAATCAATGCTAAAATAAATGATCTAGCTTTGTTTTGATGTGTAGGCCCACTATTGCTCTCCCTTAAGTAACTCATTATCCACAGAGTGTAGTCATACGTTATTACAGCCAGACAATAACAAGCTTGGCTGATCCTTGTTCCGGTTGACTGAATAGCGTCGGCTGTGTCCTCTCCTCTGTTTATGTGTCATGTATTCTTTTTGCCGACACACTTTCAACCGAGGGTTGTAGAGAGAGCATAAAACCTGATGGAGAGAAGGGTTCAACCGTGTGACGCCAGCTCACTGAAGCGAGATCAGCGCAGTCTAATCTGAGGTGTGAATAAGTGGTCAAGTAACCTCAGAATGACATCACTAACTAATGATGAGACAGAAAGTCATTAGTGCACAAAGGATTCCCAGAATACCACACTAGAATGACCTGCATACAGAAACTTAAGTTGAATCTGAAAACAAATGTAAACGTGACACTATTGATATAGTTTGAAATTTACGGGGACATATGCCAGTGGTCCCCAATGAGATTATGTTCCTCAAATTACATATGTAAACAATCAAAAACCATTGTGCAGTCGGCCTCTATTTGAGTTCATCAAACTAAACCAAGGTGTGTCGGGCAGGAAGGGCTGTCCTTGCGACATCACAGGAACGTCCCCTTGGCATGCCATAACAGAGTTAGTGGTAGTCAGCATGTGGACATACACTGGGAGAACAAAGCCCTTTTGCCTTTGCTTGCGACACAATCGGTCTGCGGAAGCCCAGGATCTCCTTCAAGTTAACCCTGTGTCGTGCGTGAAGAGCAGAGGCTTAATGGCAGTGCCTCTGTTCTAGGAGAGGAGGAAGGGGGTCTTATGGGAGAGAGTGTGCTTGCTACTGTCCGCTGTAGCAGAGAGAGAGAGGCTGAGAGAGACGAGCCCTGGTTAATGGGCCATAAACAATGCTTGTCTGTTGTCTTTCTCATTTCAGATGGCATCAACAGCTTAGAGTGAAAAAAAATTATATCTAATGATTAATTAAATATCCTCAGAACGACCTTTGTGAACAAGCACGGTCACCAGTTGCCATAGCACGTATGAGTAACAGTAGGCTGCATTCATTGTAGCTGGG
Organism: Oncorhynchus tshawytscha; assembly: GCF_018296145.1. NCBI lineage: Eukaryota > Metazoa > Chordata > Actinopteri > Salmoniformes > Salmonidae > Oncorhynchus > Oncorhynchus tshawytscha. The sequence continues at coordinate 16,834,739 of NC_056431.1, read as the reverse complement.
GATTTTAACAAGGCTAATCTGAAAACAAGACTCCCTAAATTTTATCAGCATATCGATTGCGCAACCAGGGGTGGAAAGACCCTGGATCATTGTTACTCTAACTTCCGCGACGCATATAAGGCCCTGCCCCGCCCCCCTTTCGGAAAAGCTGACCACGACTCCATTTTGTTGATCCCTGCCTACAGACAGAAACTAAAACAAGAAGCTCCCACGCTGAGGTCTGTCCAACGCTGGTCTGACCAAGCTGACTCCACACTCCAAGACTGCTTCCATCACGTGGACTGGGAGATGTTTCGTATTGCGTCAGACAACAACATTGACGAATACGCTGATTCGGTGTGCGAGTTCATTAGAACGTGCGTTGAAGATGTCGTTCCCATAGCAACGATTAAAACATTCCCTAACCAGAAACCGTGGATTGATGGCAGCATTCGTGTGAAACTGAAGGCACGAACCACTGCTTTTAATCAGGGCAAGGTGTCTGGTAACATGACTGAATACAAACAGTGCAGCTATTCCCTCCGCAAGGCTATCAAACAAGCTAAGCGCCAGTACAGAGACAAAGTAGAATCTCAATTCAACGGCTCAGACACAAGAGGTATGTGGCAGGGTCTACAGTCAATCACGGACTACAGGAAGAAACCCAGCCCAGTCACGGACCAGGATGTCTTGCTCCCAGACAGACTAAATAACTTTTTTGCCCGCTTTGAGGACAATACAGTGCCACTGACACGGCCTGCAACGGAAACATGCGGTCTCTCCTTCACTGCAGCCGAAGTGAGTAAGACATTTAAACGTGTTAACCCTCGCAAGGCTGCAGGCCCAGACGGCATCCCCAGCCGCGCCCTCAGAGCATGCGCAGACCAGCTGGCCGGTGTGTTTACGGACATATTCAATCAATCCCTATACCAGTCTGCTGTTCCCACATGCTTCAAGAGGGCCACCATTGTTCCTGTTCCCAAGAAAGCTAAGGTAACTGAGCTAAACGACTACCGCCCCGTAGCACTCACATCCGTCATCATGAAGTGCTTTGAGAGACTAGTCAAGGACCATATCACCTCCACCCTACCTGACACCCTTGACCCACTCCAATTTGCTTACCACCCAAATAGGTCCACAGACGATGCAATCTCAACCACACTGCACACTGCCCTAACCCATCTGGACAAGAGGAATACCTATGTGAGAATGCTGTTCATCGACTACAGCTCGGCATTCAACACCATAGTACCCTCCAAGCTCGTCATCAAGCTCGAGACCCTGGGTCTCGACCCCGCCCTGTGCAACTGGGTACTGGACTTCCTGACGGGCCGCCCCCAGGTGGTGAGGGTAGGCAACAACATCTCCTCCCCGCTGATACTCAACACTGGGGCCCCACAAGGGTGCGTTCTGAGCCCTCTCCTGTACTCCCTGTTCACCCACGACTGCGTGGCCATGCACGCCTCCAACTCAATCATCAAGTTTGCGGACGACACAACAGTGGTAGGCTTGATTACCAACAACGACGAGACGGCCTACAGGGAGGAGGTGAGGGCCCTCGGAGTGTGGTGTCAGGAAAATAACCTCACACTCAACGTCAACAAAACTAAGGAGATGATTGTGGACTTCAGGAAACAGCAGAGGGAACACCCCCATCCACATCGATGGAACAGTAGTGGAGAGGGTAGCAAGTTTTAAGTTCCTCGGCATACACATCACAGACAAACTGAATTGGTCCACTCACACAGACAGCATCGTGAGGAAGGCGCAGCAGCGCCTCTTCAACCTCAGGAGGCTGAAGAAATTCGGCTTGTCACCAAAAGCACTCACAAACTTCTACAGATGCACAATCGAGAGCATCCTGGCGGGCTGTATCACCGCCTGGTATGGCAACTGCACCGCCCTCAACCGTAAGGCTCTCCAGAGGGTAGTGAGGTCTGCACAACGCATCACCGGGGGCAAACTACCTGCCCTCCAGGACACCTACACCACCCGATGCTACAGGAAGGCCATAAAGATCATCAAGGACATCAACCACCCGAGCCACTGCCTGTTCACCCCGCTGCCATCCAGAAGGCGAGGTCAGTACAGGTGCATCAAAGCTGGGACCGAGAGACTGAAAAACAGCTTCTATCTCAAGGCCATCAGACTGTTAAACAGCCACCACTAACATTGAGTGGCTACTGCCAACACACTGTCAATGACACTGACTCTACTCCAGCCACTTTAATCATGGGAATTGATGGGAAATGATGTAAATATATCACTAGCCACTTTAAACAATGCTACCTTATATAATGTTACTTACCCTACATTGTTCATCTCATATGCATACGTTGATACTGTACTCTATATCATCGACTGCATCCTTATGTAATACATGTATCACTAGCCACTTTAACTATGCCACCTGGTTTACATACTTATCTCATATGTATATACTGTACTCGATATCATCTACTGTATCTTGCCTATGCTGCTCTGTACCATCACTCATTCATATATCCTTATGTACATATTCTTTATCCCCTTACACTGTGTATGACAGTAGTTTTTTTTGGAATTGTTAGTTAGATTACTTGCTCGTTATTACTGCATTGTCGGAACTAGAAGCACAAGCATTTCGCTACACTCGCATTAACATCTGCTAACCATGTGTATGTGACAAATACAATTTGATTTGATTTGATTTGTAAAAAGAGTGATGGAATAGCTACACTACGAAGTGTCACAGCTTGATCAGATCGTCAATAGCAACATGGAGAGTCTCTGCCTAACTTCACTCCTTTTTTGGGGGGTTTAAAGGTATTCACTGTCTATACAAAAAGTCCTCCTCCATCTCCTCTTAGGTCATCTAACAGAGAGAGTGAGTACGAGGGAGAGAGAGAATGAAACAGGGATACCTAGGAAAGAGGGAGAGGCTTGGAGGGGAAAACCCACGAGAGCAGGAGGCTGAAAAGAGTGAAGGAGAAAAAGAGAGACCTAAGTGAGAAATAAATGGGCCTGGGATGAAGGGGGGGGAGAAAAATCAGACAGATGGAGAAACGGATACAGGGGGAAGAGAGAGCCCCAGAGAGAGGTAGAGAGATAGAGAGAGTGATGTGGCGAGGAAACAAAAGAGGAGAAGAGAATACCTGACACAGCGAGAGAGCCTAGCAGGTAACTGGATTTCAGCGTGTATTGATGGAGGAACAAAGAAATAGAGAGCAGACAAAGAACACAAAGAGAAATGGAGAAACTGGAGACACTGGGGAAGGGAACTACTGGATGTGTTTAGAACTCTATCCTAAGGGTTACTAAATGTATTGGAAAAATACATTGAGTGTGTGGATCCATAGTTCTCATCTTAGTGTGTATGTGTGTGCATTCAGTACGTGCATGCATATGTGTGTGTGTGTTTGTGTGGCAGCAAAGGGGAGGCAAGGATATAGTATCTTTGTGCTGTATGTGTGTGGTAGCAGGGGAAGGTGGTGATTATAATAGCGTGAACGTGTCCATCCTTTGCATGTTCCTGTAGGTGAGGAGACTACAGACGTAGGATCTTAATTTGAGCCAGTTTGCTACACCAGGAAAATAACCTTGCATGAACAGAAAATGTGGATCATAATTCATGGAAATATTTTGTAGGGCAAATCAAGCCTTTTAAACCTTGAATAACCTACAAGTTTGCATTTAAAATTTGCAGCAACAAAAGAGTGATCAAATAAAGATCCTACATCTGTATCAGAGACAGATGGCATCCATCATGAGGCTTAGTACACTATGACCTTGATGATGTGAGGCGAGCCCACACAGTTATGTGGGAAAACAAATGTCTGCCCCCTAGTTAGCACCTGACTGTCCCAAGGGCACATTAATTAATAACAAGTACAGCTACACCCCCCCCACACACACACACACACACGTGTAGGATCATAATTTGATCACCCTGTTGCAGGAGAACTTTCCTGCAATGCTAAACATTTAAAACTTGAAATGTATTTGAGGTTTAAAAGGCTTCTGAAGTTTGTAATTTCCACTTAGAAATTTCAGACCTGATTTTCCCTTTGCGAAAAACATATCAATCCCTACAAAAATGTCCATTCATTATATCTACATAATAACTCACATTTCCTATTGTTGTAGGATTATTTTCCTGCTGTACCAAACTGGCTCAAATTAAGATCCTACATCTGTACACACACATATTATACACACACACACAAACTGACTTATGGAACAATTCCTTACAAAAGGTACGGCACTCATAAACAGTAGAGAGAGAGAGTTGTTGCCCAGTAGGAGTCCACATACCAGTGTTTTATGGTTACAACTATTTCCCCTAGGTCTTGTTTCTACCACTACAACATAAAATAACAGAAGCATCTTAATCTGGGGAAATCTGTTTTCATAATCAATAAACATATTTAATCCTTAAAAAATGTTGCTAACTATCAACTAAATCAAATCAAATTTGATTAGTAGAGTGAAATGTTTACTTACGAGCCCCTAACCAACAATGCAGTTAAAAAAAATATGGATAAGAAATAAAAGTAACAAGTAATTAAAGAGCAGCAGTAAAATAACAATAGCGAGACTATATACAGGGGGGTACCGGTACAGAGTCAATGTGTGGGGGCACCGGATAGGTAATATGGTAATATGTACATGTAGGTAGAGTTATTAAAGTGACTATGCATAGATGATAACAACAGAGAGTAGCAGAGGTGTAAAAGAGGGGGGGATGCAAATAGTCTGGGTAGCCATTTGATTAGCTGTTCAGGAGTCTTATGGCTTGTGGGTAGAAGCTGTTTAGAAGCCTCTTGGACCTAGACTTGGCGCTCCGATACCGCTTGCCGTACGGTAGCAGAGCCGCTGGAGTCTGACCACTTTTAGGCCTTTCCTCTGACACCGCCTGGTATAGAGGTCCTTGGATAGCAGGAAGCTTGGTGCAGCTGTAGAACATTTTGAGGATCTGAGGACCCATGACAAATCTTTCCAGTCTCCTAAGGGGGAATAGGTTTTGTCATGCCCTCTTCACAACTTTCTTGGTGTGCTTGGACAATGATAGTTTGTTGGTGATGTGGACACCAAGGAACTTGAAGCTCTCAACCTGCTCCACTGCGTGCTCGGTCCTCTTTTTCCTGTTGTCCAAAATCATCTCCTTTGTCTTGATCACATTGAGGGAGAGATTGTTGTCCTGGCACCACACGGCTTCTATTCAGATCAGTGCTTATGAAAGCCAGGATAATGTGATGAAGCTACAGTATTTCAGTCTGCTGGGTAATTACTGTAGCAGACTCAACCCAGTAGCAGCCACTCAGGGGGAGTGTGAGGGGGGCACTGGGGCTATTGACTGGTCATCAGGTTCACACAGGGTGTTGTTTGTTTTAAGAAGCTCTCTGATGAGTTCACTTCCTGTGACTCTGGCTTTAGTTAGTTTGGGTTCCACGCCTGACCCCCACTCAGTCACCTCTAGTGGGGGTTTCACAAAGGCAATGCTAAGACTCCAAAGAAAACACCTGTAATAAAATGCTAGCTATTGCAACACCCAAACCCCCTACACAAAGTCCTTTACCTACAGACTACTAAGCACCCCTCCACCTATCCTTATTTCTCCTAAATGTTTTCTTTCCTCCAGCTCTTTTGTAACTACTCGCTAGCCTGACAACTGAGTCTTCCCCCCTGCTCTATGACCGCCGAGAAGAAACGAGCATGGCGTTTGGCTGGAGCCTGTGGCCGAGTAGCCAGCCAAACCTGTCGCTCTCCTCTTCCTCAATCTCTAATCCTCCTTCTCTCTCACTTTCTCTCCTCCCTCCACATGTGATTGGTCCATTCCCCTGCCAGTCTAGTCAACAGCTGTGAGGTGAACCCATGGTCTGTTACCAGGCTGACTGGAAGAACGTTTTCACAGCCCCCTAAAAGCAACACTGTTGACACAGGTGCAGTCACACACTGGTGACCACAATGACAGTGTGTGATCTGTCGACAGAAGGTGAGATGGTGTGTCCATGTGTTTGTGATTATGTCTCTGTTGGGTGTTAAAGTGTGTGTGTGTAGTAGTAACCCATGAACACAAGTGTTTGTGTGCGTGCATGCATGTTGTATAGTGTATGGTCTGTTTGTCTGGCTTTTCACCCCACCGACACCCTACCCACCCCCCCGACCCCCTACCCACCCCAACTATAACCAAACCACCCACTCTCTAATTCCCTCTGCCACATCACCTCTCTCCCTCTCTGTTCCTTTTTCTAATTTACTTTTCATTCCTCTCATATTACAACCTTTGAGAAAGCCATTGTGGAGATGTGTGTGTTGGTGAGGTGGGCAGAGAGGGAGGTGCTGTATGGAGGGAGAGAGCAAGATAGGGTGAGAGAGCGAGAGGGGGGGCAGAGGGGACAGGTGAGGTGCTTTGCCAGCATCAGTCACACACTAGCCTGTAACCGGATCCTTGCTGTCCCTAGAGCTCTGAAAGCACACCAGTTATTATATCACTCTATTTGCACAAATAGAGTGAAAAAAACATGCTACATTTACCTGATCCTCATTGGTCTGTAAAAGCTGGAAGAGTTGAAACCAAGCATGTTCCCCACCAAACACAAAGAAAGGCCTTGTTCATTGATACAGGCCAATTGTCTTCTTTATGAGGTAATTCAGGTTATAGGATTTGAACTAGTAAATCTGATAACCAATCAATAACCTTCAGCTGCTCCTTTCTACCCAGACCTCCCTTGGCCTACAAGCCTACAGTCTATCTTCCCAAACACACCTTTGCCCAATCCGAACCATAACCATTATCCAGTAAGCCTTGGACCAGCTCTCCATCTCTTTCCTCTCAATGACTTTAACACCACTTCTCACTCTCACTAGGGAGCGTGGCCCGAGATGTTGATGTTTATTTCCTATTTTCTCTTTCATTCTCTTCCTCTGCCCTTAACCTTCCCTCTCCATTTTGTCACATGACTGAGCGGTTCAGGCCCATTAACTGGGCACTCCTTATTCCTGGGCCTGCAGACATATGATGCATGCCCGCTTTATGAGTCTGAAGAATGGCCCCTCTACGGCACTGTCTGAAATGGAAGCTGATCTAGTACTGGGCCCATATAAAATACCATGAATGGAACCAACAGGTCACCATTTAACCTAAATAAATAACCATTTGGAAGGCTACATGCCACTTTGACTAGGTAGAACATTATTTTTTTTAAATATATATTTGGTTTAAAGATTAAATAATGGCATCCGCTCACTTGTTTCCCTGCTTGTCTGGTGGTCTTTCAGCATGTCACACACAGATGTAGGATCTTAATTTGATAATTTTTTTGTTGCTGAGAATTGTTCTGCACAACAGGAAATGCAAAGTTGTCGTGTATTCAAGGTTTAAAAAGGCTTCTAAAGTTAATGTGTTCTACTTAACAAATGTCAGACTTGATTTGCTGTAACAATTGTTTTTGCATCAACCCCTAAAAAAAAGGTATGTTCTATCCATTGTAATTCAATGGTGTCGGTCTGTCTCCCTTCATTGGGCTGCAGATCTGAAGAAGGAAAGGTTACAGGTCATAAGTCATATTGGCATACCGGGGGGAGTGAAGAGTGAGGGTTAGATTGCAGGTTTCTGAGGTCACATGATCAAAGGCTTCGTTAAGATTAGGGAGCTTATGGCCTTGGGTTTAAGGACAGAGCGCAGTGTGTCAGTCTGACAACTGGAGTGTGTGCGTGCACGCATTTCTGTGCGTGAGAGTGAGTGTAGGTATTCCATTTAGACTCCCGGCTATTGTTCCTGGAGGCACCGACCACTGGAGCACATAATGAGACTACAACAGGCTGATCAAACAGACACTCCTCACCTGTCTCAAACAGATATACGACAACACAAGTGCCCAATGCCTGCCTACCCATTGAGCAACCCACACAAATGAAACACTCGCCCTCAAAATGTGATTACCAAAAGGGTAAGGACTGACTCACCTCCTGTCTTTCTGACTCACCCAGACACTTTCAGCCAACTTCACATCTCATAATATTAGTCTTCCAGGTAGATTTAAAACTCTGATATACGAAATGGCAATAACAAAGCCCTAAATATATAGAATATATCTAAAGTAACTTCGGTGTGAAGTGAGTTATTGGCACAGCAATGAGGGAGAGATGATGTGGTTAAAGCCCACCAGTCAGAGCCATTCCCCAACTGGTACAATGGAGACCCTGTGACAACTGACAAGAGAGCTTCCTCCCTCTTTCTCACACACGCACAATATCATTCTCTATCGTCCGCTATCCCTTCCCAACCTCTCCGATTCTCCCTCTCATTCCATCTCTTTCACTCAGACCCCATCTCTCATCTTCCCCCAGGGCTGTATATGTCACAATCCCTTCTCTGTCCTGCCCCACATTCTACCCAATGATGTGCAACTTTGCTGGGGTGCATAGGGTCCAATGAACAGCAATGAAACCCCCAAGAGAAAAGAAAGGGTTGGGTTGTGAAATGCATGAAACATGGGATTTCTGGCTGATCTGAATGTATGCCAATGCCAAATCTCTTTCTCTCACACATACACACAGACCAGAAGTGTGTGTGTGTGCGCATTTGTCTGTGTATGTGTAGACATTGAGCCCTGGGGTATTTCATATGTGACTGTCTGGCACTAGGAGTTTGTATTGGCATGTGGCTCCGTGTGACTATGCATGCCAGCCCTCATGCCTTTCCGCCAGTCACATCTGTTGGCATGTATGTGTTTGGGTCTGCTTGTTCTAGTGGGGGTGGGGGTCACAACACCGAGATGCTAAATTAGCTTTGGCCAAAAGGCTGAAATCCCACAGTCAGGTTGTGGCCTTCCCCATTAAAGGTTAACCAAGCAAAAGGCTACACAAGACAGAACTACATTGACACTTGTGTTTCCATAGGAACTTACCTGTAAACATCTGAGCTCTGACTTCAATCACACACAAAGCAGTGAGATAAGGTGTCATAGTATACACACAGACCAAGCTCACAGTACACATCACACAGAGATAGTAGCACACATTCACTGTACACACACACACACACACACACACACACACACACACACACACACACACACACACACACATTACCTTCTGATCAGGAAGCAGTAAGATGAATTAAAACTGCTGCAATAATGATAGGCATAAAGCAAGAGGAGCATATTACACCTGCATAACCTGTCAAAGACCAGGTACACAAGTCAACAGGTTATACAGGGGGGGTAGGCAGGCTAATGCGGAGAGAGGAGGGATATGTACTATTGCCATGTTCTAAGACTATAAAATAGAGCCAAAATATTTCATGCATTAAAATGATACTATGGGGACTTTGTGGAAGATAAGAGCTGGTCCAGATCTGGATCCAAAGTGGAGCAGAAGAGAAGGCTGGGAAAGGGAAGTGAACAGATCATGTGGACTAAACGGATGCTAAACTTGTAGAAATGTTTCTGATTTAAACAGGTGTGAAGGGACAGTAAACAGCATGACCACACGTGTTTAGTAGAACTCAGACACACAAGACAAGGAGTGATCAGTAAACACAAACACATTCAACGTTCTGATCTTTTAGCCATACCATACACTCAGAAAAAACGACATTCAAAAGGGTTTTTTCGACTGTCCCCTCTGTGGGAAGGGTTCTACCTGGAACCAAAAATTGTTCTTCAAAGGGTTCTCCTACGGGGACAGTCAAATAACCCTGTTAGGTTCTAGATAGCACCTTTTTTTTATAAGTGTATTTGAGAAACTACTTTTTCAATTTGGATATGTCAGTATCTGTGTGTGACCTAGTACTATGCAGCACATGACGGCAACACACATCCACAACTGTGCTATATTCCACTCGTCACTTTCAGAGTGCTTGATACAATTACTGCGAAACAGAGACAATGTATCGTTATCATCATGCTGCAGCAACCAAATCACATGGCGAAGACAGACAACAGAGGCCGGGAGACTTATAACAAATCCAATGATTATAAGAATAGGCATCTCTTTGACGTATAACGTTGTAGAGCATTTGCAACGGTATCGCTCAGAAAACAGTTGAACAATATTACAATTTTTGAATACGTGTCATGAGTCTAATAGCATAACTGCATCGTATTGCAATTACTGTTCGACATATTATTGATCCGTAATATTCCGTATAGTCCACGACTAGACCAATGACACACACACACACTTGCGGTTTTCCCCCCTCCCCCAAGCGATTTCCTCTATCACCGACAACATGTTCGGGGTCTCAAGCTTTGGCTGCTGTGCCGCACTATGCAACCCTTTTGCCAAGCGATATGGTTTTCTATGATATGCAAGGACAAACATTGACAAAGAAGACAAAAGCATTAGCCTTAATAATAGTCTAAATCATTATTAAAAGGTTGTTTCATTACATTGCCAGTTGCTACCATACAAAGCAGGAGTCCGAGAGAGCGCTCTCGTTTCCCCCACTCATCTTGGTATACCCGGGATAAGTAAATGGGGGATTTCCAAGTAATTGCAGTATTTTACTGTAAAGACATCATCATGATCTATTTAAATAATAAACACATGTAGGCTATTATACATGTTAGAATAACCCATGTTACAGAACTATTGATATAGGCTACTAGTGGCCTACTACATTTGAACAAATTGCTATTGAAAATGTAAATGTATTATCTATGCTATTGAATACTTTATTGAACAGTTATTTAGCCATATGACTATTCACTCACCCGTAAATTGATTTCTTTCATTCTCTCTTGACGCGTTTTTGGCAGCGGTTCAGTGACACGGGACATAACGAGGACGGGATCAACAGAGAATGATCCTCAATTTAAATCAAAGGTGATCTCCTATCCTTCTCTTTCCCTTTATTACAATATTTTCATAAACGTTGATAAAATGACAGTTAGATGTTTCCAGTGGAACAGGCGGCGTCAGATAATAGCGCATGGAGGGCGAATCCGTTAACTTTTCTCCATATGTCGGAGTACGCGCCTCGACGAACAACTGAACAGTTTTTCATGCAGGAAACTCGAACTCAGCACTCAGGAGGAGGAGCGAACATTCAGAGCAAAACACCCCCTTTCATTCTTTTCACCAACCACAGATGAGTATTGAGTACTTAACCCGCCCACTGGGTAAAGAGACGTAATCAAAAGCCAATAATCAGATTGTGGCTATATTTTTGAACCACACCTCTAGAGGTGAAGGTTGCTTGGTGTGTAAACCTAGGCTTCATGTTTAGGGGTTCGCTAAATGAGTTGTGCCCCTGTACAGTCTATGGTTGCCCCCTATGGTTTACTGTACATTTACAGCACATTTCAGATTGTGTGAAATCTCCATTATTAAGCTGCGCAACTTGAGCCACATAATGTGAGTTGGCCTGTTGACGTGGCAAACACATCATCGTGAAAACCTCCCATTTGGGCAATGCATGGAAGAGGAACCATCTGTTGGGAGGTGATGCCTTGAAGGCAAAATGTGGACTGGAAATGGTTCATGTATTTGGGAATATAACAAGGAAAAGAGAAGAATAGTAAAGGAATAGATGGACTGTTATGATGGAGAGGAAAAGAGGGAGAAGGGGAGAAGGGCGGGTTAATCAAGGAGGCACTTAAGAGTGACCTGGGGCTAAATTTAGAGAGCAACAAGAGAGGAAAACGCCCAACCGTGCACCCACAGCCAATGGATCTCTGTACAACTCTGTCCTCCAAACTGCAATATCACACCATTCCTTCTCTCTAACAGGACTGTGCCTGTGTGACCTTGCCTCTTCATCCTCCCACTTGTTTTCAGTCTCTTGCTCTGCTTTCAACACAATTTCTACTTTACTGGACGTTCCCCGTCTCCACCTCTCTGAGCATGCACAATGTATGATCACTCTCTGTTTCTCTTTCTTCTTCTTCTCTGGTTCAGTTGAGGGCTATCTTCATCCTTCCTTCTCCACTGTGATCCTCTCCAGCTCCTTCTCCATCTTCTCAGGTCATCATCTTCTCTTCATGAGTCCTCATCTGATACCAATTGCCTTCCGACATGGCCAAACACACACGTGTGTGTGCATGCAAGCGTGAGTGAGTGCGTGCGATGCCTGGCAGCACTTGGGTGGTATGATATGAGATAGCACACAGGTGTTGGATACAGTACAATACTTCTATTGACCATAGTCACCCAACATCACTCTCTCACACACACACACACACACACACACACACACACACACCAAGTGTCACTGTCACACACACACACACACCAAGTGTCACTGTCACACACTAACCCTCTGAAGAGTTATTGTGAGGGAGACAACAACGCCTCACATTACAGAGTGAGTGAGAGAAAAAGTGTGTGTGTGTGTTAGATAATGAGAAAATGTATAACAGCGTGATGAGGGCAACAGTATTCCCTTTCAAAACCAAAAAAAGGAGCACGTCATTTAGCGAAAAAGTCCTCATAAACAGTTATAAGCATCTATAACATGACATCCCCCTTCGCATAGTTTCCGATATGACGAATGGAAAACAAAGAGAGCGAGGGATAAAGAGAGTGACGATGGGGAATGGACAGAGGAGAGAGACGAAGAGCAGTTAGTAGGAAACATGTTGGTATGATAGGATATTAGACGATATGGAAAGGATGTGGTGCGATAGGGGGACAGCTTTAATCAGGAAGGGTATATTTGTTTGGCTAATACTCTCTGGACCTCCGCAGGCTTCTTTATGGGTTTCATATCCGCTGTTCTGCCTGCCTCAGTTTGTTTAAACTCCTACTACCTCAGAATGGACATTTGGAATAGGGGAGATAAAAGTAGAAAATAGAGAGAGAGATGGAAAGAGGAAGGTAGAAGGGGGGATAAAGAGAGGTGAAGAGTGAGATAGAGAGATGGAAAGAGGGAGGTAGAAGGGGGGATAAAGAGAGGTGAAGAACGAGATAGAGAGATGGAAAGAGGGAGGTAGAAGGGGTGGGATAAAGACAGGTGAAGAGAGAGATAGAGAGATGGAATGAGGGAGGTAGAAGGGGGATAAAGAGAGGTGAAGAGAGATAGAGAGATGGAATGAGGGAGGTAGAAGGGGTGGGATAAAGAGAGGTGAAGAGAGAGATAGCGAGATGGAATGAGGGGGGTAGAAGGGGGGATGAAGAGAGATGAAGCAGAGAGAGATTATCAGACACTGTAGATGGGAGGGAGAGGGAGAATAGAAAATGATGGAAAGATGGAGGAAGAAGTGGATATATGAAAGGGTGAAGAGAAAAGCAAAGGGAGAGAGATGGAGTGGGGACTGTAGAAGGGACGGCAGAGAAGAATAACAGAAAGGGGTGCAAGAGAGAGAATACGCAGAGAAGGGGAGGCATTGAGAGCAAGGGAGGAAAATGGGGTGGGATTGAGACAAATGAACGGAGGAGTGGGGGTGGAGTGATGGAGAGAGGGGGGGGGGCTGGGGAGAGAGGGATAGCGGAGGAGAAAAGCCGGCTTGCTGATGCAATCCTGCCACCCGAAGCAGTAACTGCCCAGCTGGGAAAGAGAGAGAGATTAAGCTAATGGAGAGAGAGAAAGCAGGGAAAAGAGAGGGGGAATGAGGAATGAAGGGAAAATAGAGGTGTGACTTTGGCCATGAGCTATTAAATACCTTTTTTTTTTTTACGTAAAACTGTTAAGTACATTCACTGTTAAACACAGAGACACACACACACAACACCAATAAATGATGCTGAGCACACACACACTTCCTCTTTCTCTCTATGGGACTCAGTGGACACACACCAACAAAACCCAGATATATGTTACCCAGATGCGTTTGCTCTTAAGCGAGGTACGTGTCAATCTACAAACATAACTTCTTCCTAACTTCCTCCTACTCAACAAATATCAACTATAAAAATATAAACGCAACATGTAAAATGTTGTTCCCATGTTTCATGAGCTGAAATAAAAGATCCCATACGATGTTCTATACGCACAAAAAGAGCATTTCTCTCAAATTCTGTGCACAAATTTGTTGACATCCCTGTTAGTGAGCATTTCTCCTTTGCCAAGACAATCCATCCACCTGACAGGTGTGGCATATCAAGACACTGATTAAACAGCATGATCATTACACAGGTGCAACTTGTACAGGGGACAATAAAAGGCCACTCTAAAATGAGCTTTTTTTTTACACAACACAATGCCACAGATGTCTCAAGTTTTGAGGGAGCGTGCAATTGGCATGCTGACTGCAGGAATGTCCACCAGAGCGGTTTCCAGATAATTGAATGTTAATTTCTCAACCATAAGCCACCTCCAATTTGGCATTACGTCCAACCGGGCTCACAATCGCAGACTACTTGTAACCACGTCTGTCACGTTCTGACCTTAGTTCCTTAATTATGTCTTTGTGTTAGTTTGGTCAGGGTGTGAGTTGGGGTGGGTAGTCTATGTTATTTTTTTCTATGTGGTTATATTTCTATGTGTTTGGCCTGGTATGGTTCTCAATCAGAGGCAGGTGTCGTTCGTTGTCTCCGATTGAGAATCATACTGTTTTCCCCATTTTGTTTGTGGGTGTTTGCTTTCTGTTTTTGTGTCTGCACCAGACAGAACTGTTTTGGTTGTTCTCTGTGTTTTGTTAATCAGTGTTCAGTTCCATTATTAAAAGTATGAACATGTACCACGCTGCACCTTGGTCCTCACCTTCTTCCACCTACGACAGCCCTTACAGAACTACCCACCAACCAAGGACCAAGCAGTGTGGTATCGATCAGCTCCGTTCTCTGGACTCATGGACATGGGAGGAGATTTTAGATGGCAAGGGACCCTGGGCACAGGCTGGGGAATATCGCCACCCCAAGGAAGAACTGGAGGCAGCTAATGCTGAGCGGCGGCGATATGAGGAGGTAGCACGGCAGCGCGACAGACACGAGAGGCAGTCCCCACCCCCAAAAAATGTTGGGGGCACACGGGGAGTGTGGCAGAATCAGGTTGTAGACCTGAGCCCACTCCTCGTGCTTACCGGAGGAAGCGCAGTATTGGTCAGGCACCGTGTTATGCGGTCAAGAGCACAGTGTCGCCAGTATGAGCTCATAGCCCGGTGTGCTATAGGCCAGCCCCACGCAAGTGCCATGCGAGTGTGGGCATCCAGCCAGACCGTGCTGTGCCGGCTCAGAGTGTCTGGTCTCCGGTACGCCGTTTCGGCCCAGCTTATCCTGCGCCGGCTCTGCGTGCTGTGTCTCCGGGTTACTGGGAGGGTGCAGTGCGCCCTATGCCTACGCTCCGGCCCGTGCCAGGCGAATGTGTGCATTGAGCCTAAGGGAGAGGTGCGAGTAGTATGCACCAGATCTCCAGTGCTCACCCACAGCTCGGTTCAACCTGTGCCTGCACTCTGGATGGTCAGGGCTAAAGTGGTCATCCAGCCTGGAGGAGTGGTGCCAAGGCTGCGCACCAGGGCTCCAGTGCTCCCCCACAGCCTGGTCCATCCGGTGCCTCCTCCACACACCAGGCCTCCTGTAGGTCTCCCCAGCCTGATGGGTCCTGTGGCAGCCCCACCCACCAGGCTTTCTCTCCTTCTCCTCCCTCCAAGTTCTCTCTCCAGGCCAGAGCCGCCCGTCTGTCCTGAGCTGCCAGAGCGGCCCGTCAGTCAGGCGCTGCCGGAGTCGCCCTTCACTACGGCGCTGCTTGAGACTCCCGCCTGTCAGGCGCTGCCGGAGTCGCCCTTCACTACGCCGCTGCTGGAGACTCCCGCCTGTCCGGCGCTGCCGGAGTCTCCCGTCTATTCGGGCCCGCTGTTAGGGTCCCCAGTACGAGGCGGCGGTGAGGGTCGCCGCTCCCAAGGCATCACTTAAGAGGGCCAAGACTATGGTGGAGTGGGGTCCACGTCCCGCGCCAGAGCCGCCACCACGGACAGACGCCCACCCAGACCCTCCCCAGGTTTTGCGGCCGGAGTCCGCACCTATTAAAAGTATGAACACGTACCACACTGCACCTTGGTCCTCACCTTCTTCCACCTATGACAGCCGTTACAACGTCAGCCTAGGAACTCCGCATCTGGCTTCTTCACCTGTGGGATCATCTGAGACCAGCCACCCGGACAGCTGATTTATTTCTTTAATAAAGCCCTTTTGTGGGGGCCTATGCCCTCCCAGGCCCACCCATGTCATGTGAAATTCATAGATTAGGGCCTAATTAATTGATTTAAATTGACTGATATCCTTATATGAACTGTAACTCAGTAAAATCTTTGAAATTGTTGAATGTTGCGTTTATATTTTTGCTCAGAGTAGTAGAATACATATTTGTACAGGTACACTCTTAGAACGTTTTTGTTCTATCTAGAACCTGAAAAGGTTCTTTGGCTGTGCCCATAGGGGAACCATTTGAAGAACCCTTTTGGTTCCATGTAGAACCCGTTTGGGTTGCCTCTGCCCATAAAAAACAACGTCCTCCCTGGGTAGCTTTAAAAATAAAGTAAAAATGTGTTTGATGTCTTCTGTGACCATATGAATAACCCCTATGATGTAACAGCAATGATGAGATAGATGTTCTTCTTGTCTGTTTTTGTTTTATTATTTCACTGCCATGCTGTGTTTAACTGTGTACGATCTTGCCTCGCCATCTTGTCTCAAGAGGACCACAATTGAAATAAGTCCCAGATTCTATTAGGTTATATAACAGCCCACTTTTATGTGCTGTTTTTTTTTTAAATTGTCAAATTAATAAGCTAAACTAAATACATGTGGAACCCTTTCCACCGAGGCCTCTACATAGAACCCAAAAAGGGTTTAACCTGGAACCAAAAAAAGGGTTTAACCTTGAGCCAAAATGGATTATACCTGAAACCAAAAAAAGGGTTTAACCTGGAACCAAAAAAGGGTTATAACCTGGAACCAAAAAAGGGTTATACCTGGAACCAAAAAAGGGTTTAACCTGGAACCAAAATGGATTATACCTGAAACCAAAAAAAGGGTTTAACCTTGAACCAAAAAGGGTTATACCTGGAACCAAAAAAGGGTTATACCTGGAACCAAAAAAGGGTTTAACCTGGAACCAAAAAAAGGGGTTAACCTTGAGCCAAAATGGATTATACCTGAAACCAAAAAAAGGGTTTAACCTTGAACCAAAAAGGGTTATACCTGGAACCAAAAAAAGGGGTTAACCTTGAGCCAAAATGGATTATACCTGAAACCAAAAAAAGGGTTTAACCTTGAACCAAAAAAGGGTTATACCTGGAACCAAAAAAGGGTTATACCTGGAACCAAAAAATGATTTTAACCAGGAACCAAATGTGGGTTTAATCTTGAACCAAAAAAGGGTTCTCCTATGTGGACAGCCGAGGAACCCTTTTTTCTAAGAGTGTATGAATAACAGACTTGTGATCTTGTAATGTGTTCTGTTCTCAGCTCCCTCCAGTCTGAAAGACATGACATATTATCATTATGAGAGTACTGGGCTTAATCTAAAGCCACCAGATGTCTCTGTCTAAAATCCATAGCCAGATCAGCCAGCTCTATACAACACTGAGGTCAGTAGAAATACAGACGGTCCTGTAGACACACAGCAGAAGCACACAGGACTGATTCACATTCCAGAGTATGCTGACTTCTTGAGACGTCACATGTTATAGCGAGAGAGACAGAGAGACTGAGGGAGAGAGAGCTCATAACTGCTGTAGAGAGGAAAGGTCTGGAAAAGTGAGCTCAGTCTCTTTCTTTCTGACTGCTGTTCTTTCACTCTTCTGGGTTTTCTCCCTTGTTGTCTCTTTTCTGTCTTATGGTCTGGAGTCCAGGAGCCACTAAACATACAGCACCAAGGGTGTGGACAAACCCCACATACCTGGTTACACCACATCTCTCACACACACACACACACACACACACACACACACACACACACACACACAGAGAGAGAGGTTGGATGATGTTTCAGAAATAGCTCCGTCAAACAGGGCCAGCAGCTATCGGTCTCTAACAGGCCGTCGGAGGCGATGGTGTCATCGCGTAAATGAACTAATAATCATCAAAATCACAGCCACACCCCTGTGACATCACTGAGACTTCTAATCAGTTGAGATGGAGGGCACAATCTGGCAACCCCCATGATTAGGACCTCTAAGGAATCTGGCAACCCAGTGGGTCTTAAATCAGGGACGCACACAAGAGTGGTCAGAGGGGCTGGTAGGGCTTTTATGAATTACTTTTTTTTGTCTCCCTTGTTTTTAGTTTTTTTAAATTATTGAACAATATACAGACAAGAATACATCAACTTGATGTATACGAGGGTGTTACATGTCAAAAGAAAATATACAATTGCCAAAAAGTGTGATGGTGCATACTGCTCTTTGGTCGGGCTTATTAGTAGGACAGTAATCTCTGAAACCCAGAATTTAAATCCTGCGTAATTGCATCAGAAGCTTGATGCTAGTTATGAGACGTCCGTCTGTCCACCAGAGATTAGTAGGACACAAAAAACACACATACAAGAATACCAGCTGTACCCAAGTTCAGTTCAAGTGTGGAATGCCTAAATCATCAACTTGGCCATACATCATCCTGCTGAGGGCCACAGTGCTGCTTATTCCACTTCACTTCTCATATCCAACTCACAGAACAGAGTCTCCCCCTGCTGTTTAAAGATTGTTGTAATGACAAACACACACACACACAGTAAACACTGCCTACCCACTAGAACAAACACTTAAAAATGTTCTTCAAGAAATCAAGAGGTGTGGCGACTGGTAGTGTTTAGAGCGTTGGGCCAGTAACCGAAAGTTGCTAGATCGAATCTCTGAGCTGACAAGGTACAAATCTGTCATTAACCCTCTGTTCCTAGGCCGTCATTGTAAATAATAATGTGTTCTTTAACTGACTTGCCTCGTTCAGTAAAAGGTTCAAGAAAAAAAAGAAGAAAAAAAAGATCCTGTTGTAATTCAGCCAGATATCGTCATTAATAATCTAAGCAGCACAAGAGAGAGCGCCTCGCCCAACATAATGAATAATACTGTTGTGGTTACTGCTTTGACAACATTGTTGTACATACAGTTGAAGACCGAAGTTTACATACACGTTAGCCAAAAACATTTAAACTCAGTTTTTCACAATTCCTGACATTTAATCAAGGGCAAAAATTCCATCTTAGGTCAGTTAGGATCACCACTTTATTTTAAGAATGTGAAATGTCAGAATAATAGTAGAGAGAATGATTTATTTCAGCTTTTATTTCTTTCATCACATTCCCAGTGGGTCAGAAGTTTACATACACTCAATTAGTATTTGGTAGCTTTGCCTTTTAAATTGTTTAAATTGGGTCAAACGTTTTGGGTAGCCTTTCACAAGCTTCTCACAATAAGTTAGGTGAATTTTGGCTCATTCCTCCTGACAGAGCTGGTGTAACTGAACCAGGTTTGTAGGCTTCCTTGCTCGCACACACATTTTCAGTATAGGATTGAGGTCAGTGCTTTGTGATGGCCACTCCAATACCTTGACTTAGTTGTCCTTAAGCCATTTTGCCACAACTTTGGAAGTATGCTTGGGGTCATTGTCCATTTGGAAGACCCATTTGTGACCAAGCTTAAACTTCCTGACTGATGTCTTGAGATGTTGCTTCAATATATCCACATAATTTTCCTTACTCATGATGCCATTTATTTTGTGAAGTACATCAGTCCCTCCTGCAGCAAAGCACCCACACAACATGATGCTGCCACCCCTGTGCATAACGGTTGGAATGGTGTTCTTCAGCTTGCAAGCCTCCCCCTTTTCCTCCAAACATAACCATGTTCATCATGGCCAAACAGTTCTATTTTTGTTTCATCAGACCAGAGGACATTTCTCCAAATAAATACGATCTTTGTCCCCATGTGCAGTTGTAAACTGTAGTCTGGCTTTTTTATGGCGGTTTTGGAGCAGTGGCTTCTTCCTTGCTGAGCGGTCTTTCAGGTTATGTCGATATAGGACTTGTTTTACTGTGGATATAGATACTTTTTGTTTCCTCCAGCATCTCACAAGGTCCTTTGCTGTTGTTCTGGGATTGATTTGCACTTTTCACACCAAAGTACATTAATCTCTAGGAGACAGAACGCGTCTCCTTCCTGGGCGGTATGATGGCTACGTGGTCCCATGGTGTTTATACTTAAGTACTATTGTGTGTACAGATGAACGTGGTACCTTCAGGCATTTGGAAATTGCTCACAAGGATGAACCAGACTTATGGAGGTCTACAATTTTTTCTGAGGTCTTGACTGATTTCTTTTGATTTTCCCATGATGTCAAGCAAAGAGGCAGTTTGAAGGTAGGCCTTGAAATACATCCACAGGTACACCTCCAATTGACTCAAATGATGTCAATTAGCCTATGAGAAACTTCTAACGCCATGACATAATAATCTGGAATTTTCCAAGCTGTTTAAAGACACAGTCAACTTAGTGTATGTAAACTTCTGACCCACTGGAATTGTGATACAGTGAAATAATCTGTCTGTAAACAATTGCTGGAAAAATTATTTCTGTCATGCACACAGTAGATGTCTTAACCGACTTACCAAAACTATAATTTGTTAACAAGAAATTTGTGGAGTGGTTTAAAAATGAGTTTTAATGACTCCAACCTAAGTATATGTAAACTTCAGACTTCAACTGCGTATCAGTGCTGTAACATTGTGTTATTCTTGGCAAACAGCATATGTTTGCCAAAACTGTTACCGGAGGTGGTTCACAGGTGAATCTAAATAAAGCAGATACTGTCACTTCCTCTCTGGGACTCGACACTGCAGGGGAAAGCTAGCCTACTACCAAACTCCAACTCTCTGTCCTTAGAGACGGTCGACGGTCCTGCACTCTACTCAAGTACTCTACTGCATAGTGACAGCTGTGACAGGGTCACATCCACATGCACCCACAACCACAGAGAAACACAGACACGCTGAAACACACACCCACACTCTCCTCTTTCTCACTCTCTCACCTTGCGTTGGCCAGCCATCTTGCGCAGGAAGCTGAAGGTGCGTCCCAAAGGGCTTCCCGTCTTCTCCCCCCTCTCCTCCCCGGGGGGAGCACCCCTCAGTCCCTCCGTCCTTCTCTCCTCCCTCCGCCTCTCTCTCTCTTCGCCCAGCCGCTGCCTCTCTTCTTGCCCCCACAACTCACCAAGCTCCGTATCCACACTGAGAAAGAGGTGAAGAGAAACATCCTTCCATAAGACGGAGTTTGCATTCAGCCTAGCTTAGAGGAAAAGGTGTGTTACTATGGGGATGTGAGTCAAAAAGCAGTCAGTCACAGATGAGATCATGTGCTCTATAGGGTTGTTAGTGAACACAGGTTATCAGGAAGAGAGAGAGACAACTCACCTCTGTGTGGAACCCCCAAATACAGAGCCCAGGGAAGACTCTGTGAGAGAGAGAGAGAGAGAGAGAGAGAGAGAGACAGAGACAGACATAGACAAAGAGAGCGAAAGTGAAAGACAGATAGATACAGAGAGGAAGAGAGAGACAGAAAGCAGAAACAAACTTAGTCATCCCATTACCTCAAAACCGTCCCTCCATACATACATACATACATACATACATACATACATACATACATACATACATACATACATACATACATACATACATACATACATACATACATACATACATACATACATACATACATACATACATACATACATACATACATACATACATACATACATACATACATACATACATACATACATACATACATACATACATACATACATACATACATACATACATACATACATACATACATACATACATACATACATACATACATACATACATACATACATACATACATACATACATACATACATACATACATACATACATACATACATACATACATACATACATACATACATACATACATACATACATACATACATACATACATACATACATACATACATACATAGACCTAAGATCCCAGATAGATTGAAGTGCATCGCCTGATAAGTGACAAACCTCTCTCTCTGCTCTGCAGGTTCTTGGCAAACAAGTTTAATCCAAACGATGGCTGTGACCAAGAGTTAACAAATGCATGAAGACAGACAAGGATGAAACAACACGAGACAGTTGATTTAACACCAAGGCGTGATTAAAACGATCTCTGCTGATGCCGTGGAATGAAAGGATGAATAGTGAACATGCAAAAGGTGAAATGGAGAGAGCGAGAGAGGAGATAGGAGAGCCTGAGAACACAGCGCTTTCTGTTCCGTGGCTAACGACGGCAGCAGCAGCCCCCAGTGAGAACAAACACAGGAAGAAGACTTCCGCATAGCTGCACACAGATAGGAACACACACACACACACACACTATCTGCCCTTCAAACAGTAATGAGAGTCTCCACACACTCACAAATGAAGAGTCCTACTGTCCTACCTTGGTAGTGGCATTGGGAGATGGAATTGGAGTTTGAGTAGGAGCGATGGCAAGGCTGATGACGATGATGCTGGTGGT
This sequence comes from Oncorhynchus tshawytscha, assembly GCF_018296145.1. Taxonomy (NCBI): domain Eukaryota; kingdom Metazoa; phylum Chordata; class Actinopteri; order Salmoniformes; family Salmonidae; genus Oncorhynchus; species Oncorhynchus tshawytscha. Next base: position 16,812,354 of record NC_056431.1, on the reverse strand, counting down.
TTTGTGAGTGTGTGTAGGGGTGTGTGTGAGGTGTCGGAGAGTGTATATCAGTGTTTGTGTGGGTTGGAGGGTGGAGGTTGGCATTGGGTAGCTGGCGCAGACTGGGACTGGCACACAGGGAGGGAGCGGAGGCACTGAAGCCCTGCAGCTGAGACGACTGCTCCTAACACACCACAGACAAGAGACAAGGGCCACAGTGTGTCAGAGAGAGAGAGAGATAGAGAGAGGAAGAGATAGAGGGGAGAGAGCAAGAGAGAGAGGAGGGAGAGATAGAGAGAGGAAGAGATAGAGGGGAGAGAGCAAGAGAGAGAGGAGAGAGAGAGATAGAGAGTGTATGACTTGAGTGTATAAACGGCTCTTTCCATAATAAACAAAGACAAGAGCATCAGTGAGAGGCTGTGTGTATTTGCAACAAAATAACCCAAGACGTGCTTGCCACTGCTTGCAGGAGACATGTGTGCATGTGACTGTGTGTGTGTGTTACTGTCTGTGCTCTAAATAAGGTTACTTTATCTCAAGTCTTCCATCTTCATTCATGTTAGCAAATTATATTTATCACACACTCAAACACGTGCGCACACACACACATGATGCTTCAATCCCATTAGTCTGGACTTAGCTTCACCTCCAATGGGGAGAAGACCGGGGTCTGGCAGCCCGCCTCCTCCTCCGTGAGTGACAGCAGGGAGCCCAGCTCTTGGCCAAAGGAGGTGATGGGGGCTCGGCGAGGGTCCCGCCCCCCTCTGCTGGACCCCTCCAGGGCTCCAAGGAGCACCCGCTCCATCTCTTCTGGGTCAAAACCCTCCAGACTCACACTGGGGGAGAGAGGGGGGGAGGGGAGAGAGAGGGTAGTGTCACAGTAGAGTAGTTGAGTAGAGAGGAGGGGAGTAGAGGTCTAGTGGAGAAAGCAGCAGTCAGTCATCCTGCTTGTGTGTGTGTGTGTGTGTGTGTGTGTGTGTGTGTGTGTGTGTGTGTGTGTGTGTGAGGCTGTAGCTTAGTGATTTCACTCTCTTCTTGTTTTTGAGAGTACGTTGTGTTGATGACCTGACGTTATTCGCTGGCGGCTGCACTTATACTTCTGCTTTGTCTCCCTCCCCCTCTCCTGCTTTCTCTCCAAAAGATTGTTAAAATCCATTTGCATGTCAGATGTCAGGAAAAAGACCATGGAAACCAAATTGTAGCCTGTGTCCGTAAAATGTACACTGCCATTCAAAAGTTTGGGGTCACTTAGAAATGTCCTTGTTTTTGAAAGAAAAGCACATTTTTTTGTCCATTAAAATAACATCAAATTTATCAGAAATACAGTGTTAATGTTGTAAACAACTATTGTAGCTGGAAACATCTGATTTTTAATGGAATATCTACATAGGCTTACAGAGACCCATTATCAGCAACCATCACACCTGTGTTCCAATGGCACGTTGTGTTAGCTAATCCAAGTTTATCATTTTAAAAGGCTAATTGATCATGAGAAAACCCTTTTGCAATTATGTTAGCACAGCTGAAAACTGTTGTTCTGATTAAAGAAGCAATAAAACTGGCAGAAAGACAGGAGTAAAAACAATCAAAAAACAAGGACATTTCTAAGTGACCCCAAACTTTTGAACGGTAGTGTATATAGGTTCAAAACTTTTGTGAAACAGCACAGTGACAAATATAAGGCAAATAGAAATCAAACTGGATGGTGTTCAGAAATAGATGGGAGGGGTAGAGGAAAGAAGAGGAAAGAAAGGAGTAAAAACAATCAAAAGATAACTATTGTAAAATTGATTGTGTCCATAACATTTATATAGTATGTATAAGCGGGAAGTAGAAGCCTAAGTGTTGTTGTTCATTCGTTTACTCCAATTAGGGGAGGGGTGGAAGGGTTAGTGAATTTATTTATTTATTTTTATGAAAAATTGAAAAATTGAAACCAACATCTTGGATAAATGGGTGGAAAAAAAGAAAGATAGATAAAGACAGAGAGAGAGAGGGACAAGCTACAGGAAAAGAGAAAGAACATTGCCGTGCTCAGTGAATTAAAAGCAGAAGAGATGAGCAAATAAGAGAGTAGGAGAGGGCCAGCTAAAACAGCACTGATAAGAACACCAGCAGTTAGAGCAGGAATGCCAGAGATAACAACAGCATTGACTATATGTGTGGGAAGTTATATACTGGTAGCACTGGTCTTAGATCAGCCAATCCCTAAAACAAATATTAGAACATAGCAAGCATACTCCTACACAGTTCACTCCCAGATTCCCGCAGCCCTCCAGGAACATGGTTGAGTTGCAAGCTGTGCATTTACCTCAAATCACTATCTCACTCTCAAATAAAATCTAAATCCAATTTTGTTTGTCACATGCGCCAAATACAACTGGTGTAGACTTTACCGTGAAATACTTGTTTACGAGCCCTTCCCAACGATGCAGTTTAAAGGTACGAGTTATTTGAGGTAAATATATACATGAAGGCAGGGTAAAATGACTAGTTATCGGGATAGATAATAATAAGAGTAAAATAAAGAAGAGAGTAGCAGCAGCAAATTATGTGTGTAAAAGTGTGTGTGTGTGAGTTTGCGTGTGTGTGTGAGCTTGTGTGTGTGTGTAGTGTATGTGAATGTGTGTGGGAGTGTCAATGTAGTGTGTGTGAGTAACTGATGTCCAGAAGTGGTTGGCGGTCATATGTAATAATAGTATGAACTTTCTGTACAAAAAAGGTCAAGATAAACACTTTGAAAGTCACTATATAGCAAAGTTGAGTTGGAACTCGTAATATGTCGCCCTTCTCTGTCGGCACCATCTTGTCAGCCTTTACCCTCAACACTGATGTGACGTCAGCCTTGGGTTTCCCCGCCCTAATGATAAAGGTTAGGATTTGGGAAAGGTAAGCTGATCCTAGATCTGTGTCTACGGGCAACTTGTAGTCTTGTACCTAAAGCGGGTTGTTGACCACTGGACTAGTAAGTATTGGTCGTTAGTGCGCCCCCTACCTGCGTTGCTGGTACTGTGGGGGGCAGCCATACATCATGGCTCCAGGCTGCCAGCTGTGCCTGCGGAGGTGGTCCAGAGTGTGTGTGAGACAGGAGGAGGGGGGGGTCCGACGTAGTGTGACCCCTCCAGAGGAGGGAGAGGAGGGAGGGGAGGGGCAAGGGGAGGATGGTGGGGGGGCCGGACAGGGGACGCAGTGTCCTCCCAGATATGACGGGGAGCCTGGGAGACGAGGGGAGTGAGGAGGTGTCGCGATCATCTGGCAGACAGGGGGAGGAAGGGTGAGGGAGAGGAAGGGTGAGAAAGAATGGACAGATGTTATGTAAAGGCCTTTATTCATACTTTCACTGCAATTCATTATTTACAAAATACACCTCATGGCAGCTACAGAATCAACTATTAGATTATAATGACAATTTGGTACATGTTAGATTTTGAGGAGGAGTTCAAAAGTTCAAGTTGCTCCTAAATTGTTAACTCATTCTAGGTGGTTTGCATGTTGGGCTTGTTATGCTGTCATGGAAACAAGATGAGGTCACGTCAAAGCAAAAAGATACCGCAACTAGAGCACTTCAGAGAAAAGGTGAAAGCACAAAAGCAGCCACATCCTGTTTCAACCTTCTGTATTTTACAAGAACAATGTGAAAAGTTTGATTCATAGATGCCACACTCTCATTGACATCACTGTCCTAAACACCTAGAATGAGATGAAGAAGGATAAAGACCTGAAGAATCATTAAGATGATCTGCATTGGGAACCAAATGAACAGCAGTGTGTCAAACGCCTGAAATTGTTGCCTACTTCCTGGTCTGTTTCTTCTTTATTCTAGCTGAGCATGAACAAATACAAGATGGCATCCATACCATATGTATGAGAGTAGGACTGTGCTCAGAGCCCATTGAATAATGTAGTCACAGCAACCTCTAAAAGGTGATGTCTTGTCAAGGTCATCGACATCACAATCTATCGGCCTCCTTTTGACGACAGAAAAATGAAACATTTAAAAATGTAATCCTTACCGGGTGGTGTGTGTGTGTGTGTGTGTGTGTGCTGCATGCCAAGAGACAAGAGAGTAGTAGGGAGGTGGTATACTTAATGAATTCCTTCAACTATGTGTAGTATATCATGCTTCATGTAATGAGGTTTAGATAACACTGATACAGACTCCAGCCCTGCATGGTACAGTACCGAACCACACCCCAACACCAGTGGTGTAAAGTACTGTAAAGTACTTTTTGGGGTATCTGTACTTTACTATTTATATTTTTGACAACTTGTACTTTTACTTCACTACATTCCTAAAGAAAATATTGTACATTTTACTCCATGCATTTTCCTTGACACCCCAAACTACTGGTTACAATTTGAATGCTTAGCAGGACAGGAAAATGGTCCAATTCAAACACTTATCAAGAGAACATTCCTGGTCATTCCTTCTGCCTCTAATCTGACGGACTCACTAAACACAAACGTTTAGTTTGTAAATGATGTCTGAGTGTTGGAGCGTGCCCATGGCTATTATTAAATACAAAAAAATACAAAATCTATTGTGACTTCTGGTTTGGTAAATTTTGGGAATTTGATTTGGGAATTTGAAACTATTTATACTTAAGTATATTTTAGCAATTACATTTACTTTTGGAACTTAAGTATATTTAAAACCCAATAGTTGTAGACTTTTACTCAAGTAGTATTTTACTGGGTGACTTTCACTTTTACTTGAGTCATTGTCTATTACGGTATCTTTACTTTTAGTCAAGTATGACAATTGAGTACTTTTTCACCACTGCCCCACACTGAGGACCACCCTCAATGACACACTCACGTGAGGGTGGGGGTGAATGTTTCATGATTAACGACTCATCAATCCAATGCCGACCGTTTAGTATATCCCCCTCAAGCAGATACCACAACAGCCCTCAAGGAACTTCACTGGACTTTATGCAAACTGGAAACCATATATCCTGAGGTTGCATTTATTGGAACTAGTGATATTAAAAAAGCTAATTTGAGAACAAGGCTATCTAAATTCTATCAGCATATTGACTGTAGCACTCGCGCTGGAAAAACACTGGATCACTGCTACTGGCATGATGACTCCTTGCTGTCCCCAGTTCTCCTGGCCGTGCTGCTGCTCCAGCTTCAACTGTTCTGCCTGCGGCTATGGAACCCTGGCCTGTTCACCGGACGTGCTACTTGTCCCAGACCTGCTGTTTTCAACTCGCTAGAGACAGCAGGAGCGGTAGAGATACTCTCAATGATCGGCTATGAAAAGCCAAGTGACATTTACTCCTGAGGTGCTGACTTGCTGCACCCTCGACAACTACTGCGATTACTATTATTTGACCATGCTGGTCATTTATGAACATTTGAACATCTTGGCCATGTTCTGTTATAATCTCCACCCGGCACAGCCATGAGAGGACTGGAGAGGACTGGCAACCCCAGTTCCTCTCTAGGTTTCTTCCCAGGCTTTGGCCTTTCTAGGGAGTTTTTCCTAGCCACCGTGCTTCTACACCTGCATTGCTTGCTGTTTGGGGTTTTAGGCTGGGTTTCTGTACAGCACTTTGAGATATCAGATGATGTAAGAAGAGCTATATAAATAAATTTGATTTCTCTGTGGCCGATTTGAGTAAGGCATTTAAATGTGTTAACCCTCGCAAGGCTGCCGGCCCAGATGGCATCCCTAGCCGCGTCAACACCATAGTACCCTCCAAGTTCATCATTAAGTTTGGAGGCCCAGGGTCTGAACTCCGCCCTGTGCAATTGGGTCCTGGACTTCCTGACGGGACACCCCCAGGTGGTGAAGGTAGGAAACAACATCTCCACTTCGCTGATCCTCAACACTGGGGCCCCACAAGGATGCATGCTCAGCCCCCTCCTGTACTACCTGTTCACCCATGACTACGTGGCCATGCAACTTCAATTATCAAGTCTGCAGATGACACAACAGTAGTAGACTTGACTATCAACAACGACAAGACAGCCTACAGGGAGGAGGTGAGGACACTCGGAGTGTGGTGTCAGGAAAACAACCTCTCACTTAACGTCAACAAAACAAAGGAGATGATCATGGACTTCAGGAAACAGCAGAGGGAGCACCCCCCTATCCACACCGACGGGACAGCAGTGGAGAAGGTGGAACGTTAACTTCCTTGGCGTACACATCACGGACAAACTGAAATGGTCCAACCACACAGACAGTGTGGTGGAGAAGCCGCAACAGGGCCTCCTCAACCTCAGGAGGCTGAAGAAATTTGGCTTGAGCATGAGTTGAGAGACTGAAAACAAGAGTGATTAAATATACATGTGCCATGAAGTGATTGAGTGCATTAACAGACAGGTGCCTCCCTCTGCATGGGCTAAAGGTAGGTAACAATGTCACTGTACCTCTGTGCCTAGCTGCCTTGTCTTCTTCTCCCCAGTTATATTTTTGCTCTCTTCCATTTCTCACATTCCTCTTAATTCATCTGCCTTTTCCACAATGTGTGAGAAAACTGTTTTTCTTTCGTCAAACCAAAAGGTCTTAAAGGGATACTTTGAGATCTACTTCCCCAGAGTCAGATGAACTTGTGGATACCATTTTTATGTCTCTGTCCATTATTAAGGAAGTTAGAGGTAGTTTCAGGAGCCAATGCTAACTAGCATTAGCACGATGACTGGAAGTCTGTGGATATCTGCTTTAAGACATGAGGACTGAATTGAATAACTGGCCATCTACTGTCTCTCCCCTCTCCATATACCATCTCTCTCCTTCCCTCCCCCTTAGATCTCTACTCCCCTTCCTCCATTGTTCACATTCCTCATCTCTAACCAGAGAGGACTCTGTCCAGGAATGTAAACAGTTGGAGGTGAAACAACAGGCATGTCAAGTTTCTTTCTAAAGAACGTGTCATCCGCTCTTCAAGCCCTCAAACATGTACAGTTGAAGTCGGAAGTTTACTTACACCTTAGCCAACTAAATTTAAACTCAGTTTTTCACAATTCCTGACATTTAATCCTAGTAACAATTCCCTGTCTTAGGTCAGTTAGGATCACCACTTTATTTTAAGAATGTGAAATGTCAGAATAATAGTAGAGAATGATTTATTTCAGATTTGATTTCTTTCATCACATTCCCAGTGGGTCAGAAGTTTACAAACACAATTAGTATTTGGTAGCATCGCATTTAAATTGTTTAACTTGGGTCAAGCATTTCATGTAGCCTTCCACAAGCGTCCACAATAAGTTAGGTGAATTTTGGCCCATTCCTCCTGACAGAGCTGGTGTAACTCAGTCAGGTTTGTAGGTCTCTTTGCTCGCACAAGCTTTTTCAGTTCTGCCCACAAATTTTCTATGGGATTGAGGTTAAGGCTTTGTGATGGCCACTCCAATACCTTGACTTAGTTGTCCTTAAGCCATTTTGCCACAACTTTGGAAGTATGCTTGGGGTCATTGTCCATTTGGAAGACCCATTTGCGACCAAGCTTTAACTGATGTCTTGAGATGTTGCTTCAATATTTCCACGTAATTTTCCTACCTCATGATGCCATCTATTTTGTGAAGTCCACCAGTCCCTCCTGCAGCAAAGCACCCCCACAACATGATGCTGCCACCCCCGTGCTTCACTGTAGGGATGGTGTTCTTCGGCCTACAACCCTCACCCTTTTCCCTCTAAACATTACCATGGTCATTATGGCCAAACAGTTATATTTTTGTTTCATCAGACCAGAGGACATTTCTCCAAAAAGTACGATCTTTGTCCCCATGTGCAGTTGCAAACTGTAGTCTGGCTTTTTTATGGCGGTTTTGGAGCAGTGGCTTCTTCCTTGCTGAGCGGCCTTTCAGGTTATGTCGATATAGGGCTCGTTTTACTGTGGATGTAGATACTTTTGTACCCGTTTCCTCCAGCATCTTCACAAGGTCCTTTGATGTTGTTCTGGGATTGATTTGCACTTTTCGCACCAAAGTACGTTCATTTCTAGGAGACAGAACGAGTCTCCTTCCTGAGCGTTAAGACAGCTGCGTGGTCCCATGCTGTTTATACTTGGGTACTATTGTTTGTACGGGATACCATCAGGCGTTTGGAAATTGCTCCCAAGGATTAACCAGACTTGTGGAGGTCTACAATTCTTTCAGAGGTCTTAGCTGATTTCTTTTGATTTTCCCATGATGTCAAGCAAAGAGGCACTGAGTTTGAAGGTAGGCCTTGAAATACATCCACAGGTACACCTCCAATTGACTCAAATGATGTCAATTAGCCTATCAGGAACTTCTAAAGACATGACATCAGTTTCTGAAATTTTCCAAGCTGTTTAAAGGCACAGTCAACTTAGTGTATGTAAACTTCTGACCCACTGGAATTGTGATACAGTGAATTATAAGTGAAATAATCTGTCTAAACAATTGTTGGAAAAATTTCTTGCGTCATGCACAAAGTAGATGTCCTAACCGACTTGCCAAAACTATAGTTTAACAAGAAATTTGTGGAGTGGTTGAAAAACGAATTTTAATGACTCCAACCTAAGTGTATGTAAACCTCCGACTTCAACTGTGTCTCTTCATCCAGCTTTACATTCAGGGTGCTCTGATGCACTCCAATGTTCTTACACAGTTGCTTCACATGCACAATGTGTTGTACTACCCAGCATCCTTTGAAGTCATTGTATCAATGACTTTATCTGCCTAATTAAAAAGGTTAAGCTTATTAACTGGAGTTACATAGGCCTATTGGGACCATACGTACAACCATGCTGAAAATGTTTGTGACCTTTTGTCCATATAACCATATATATATCTTGAGCTTTCCTGTTGGCCCTGTTCCTCTTTTCACTGTCCTTTTTTAAAACTTCAAACATTTGTGGCTCATGAAGAAAGCTCCCATCCCCAACATCCCATCCATCAGTGCCATCAATTGGGACGTTTTTATGACTCCTGTGACCCACCTAATACTTAACTTGAAAGTATGCAAACACACTTGATATACCTCTGAGATATGTCTACCTTTAATCATTACCTAAGTTCTTACAGACCAACCAGGCATGAGTTTGAGTCATGAAGTCCTTTGGGAAGGATGGGGAGAAACACGTCATGTTTCTGTCAATGTTAACACAACTTGAATAAACCAAACTACATTGTCCCAGTTCATTTGTTCTTTAAAATATATTTCAGTCAATATGAGATGTTTAAAAACAATGCTTCCCTGGTTATACGGTAAATACAGTAGGCTGCCTGTGATACAGATGTGTCGTCGTACTGATAGATGTTATCATGTCTGATAATGGTGTCATTTGAATATTTAAATTGTGTCAAGCGAACCATGGTGATGAAATAAATATAATTTCCAACCCATTTTAGAAAAGTATGGTCCCCTTGGTAGGCTGCTACAAAATTATTGCAGAACCTGGCTAGATGCCTTGAATGTCCCATGACTAAATAAACTAGGCCACACATTGAAAATACACTGAACAAAACATGTAAAGTGTTGGTTCCATGAGCTGAAATAACAGATCCCAGAAACATTCCATATGCACAAAAAACATTTCTCTAAAATGTTGTTCACAATTTTGTTTACATCCCTTTTAGTGAGCATTTCTTCTGCCAAGATAATCCATCCACCTGGCAGATGTGGCATATCAAGATGCTGATTAAACAGCATGAACATTACACCTTGTGCTGGGGACAATAAAAGGCCACTCTAAAATGTGCAGTTTTATCACACAACACAATACCACAGATGTCTCGAGTTTTTAGGGAGCACACAATTGGCATGCTGACTGTAGGCCTGTCCACCCAAGCTGTTGACAGGGATGCTGACTGTAGGCCTGTCCACCCAAGCTGTTGACAGGGATGCTGACTGTAGGCCTGTCCACCCAAGCTGTTGACAGACAATTGAATGTTCATTTCTCTACCATACGTCGCCTCCAACATTGTTTTAGAGAATTTGGCAGTAAGTCCAACTGCTGCCACGTGTATGGCGTCGTGTGGGGGAGTGGTTTGCTGATGTCAACGTTGTGAACAGAATGCCCCATGCTGGCGGTTGGGTTATGGTATGGGCAGGCATAAGCTACAGACAACAAACACAATTGCATTTTTATCAATGGCAATTTGAATGCACAGAGATACCGTGACAAGATCGAGGCCCATTGTCATGCCATTCATCCGCCGCCATCACCTCATGTTTCAGCATGATAATGCCCAGCCACATATCGCAAGGATCTATACACATTTCCTGGAAGCTGAAAATGTCCCAGTTTTTCCATGGCCTGCATACTCACCAGACATGTCACCCATTGAGCGTGTTTGGGATGCTCTGGATCGAAGTGTCCAACAGCGTGTTCCAGTTCCTACCAATATCCAGCAACTTCGTACCTCCATTGAAGAAGAGTTGGACAAGATTCTACATGCCACAATCAACAGCCTGATCAACTCTATGTGAAGATGTGTCTTGCTGCATGAGGAAAATGGTGGTCACACCAGATACTGTCTGATCCACACCCTTTTTTTAAAGATATCTGTGACCACCAGATGCATATCTGTATTCCCAGTCATGTGAAATCCATAGATTATGGCCTAATGAATTTATTTCAATTGACTGATTTCCTTATAGGAACTGTAACTCTGTAAAATCTTTGAAATTGTTGCATGTTGAGTTTATATTTTTGTTCAGTATACATACATTTAACAAATAGGTCTAATTTAAACCTACATTTTAGACTTTTTAACTGACATTTAGTTCATGGTCAGGTAAAAAAATATATATAAATTACTTGCAAATGACTCACCGGTTTGGTGGCTGCACCTGCTGCGATAGCCAACTTTCCAATCAGCGCGCAGATGCAATGATTGTCCTATGCTTTTCACGTCTTCCACGGTTTAATCAGGAAAAACTACAGCATAATAACCGTTTAATTATAAGTCTTGATTTAAAAAAAACACATTTTACTTTGTCCAATTAATAAAAAGAAATACAGACCATCCGAATTGCCCTAACGTCTACAGGTAACGTGTCATGTGTCACTTGATCTCGAGGAGGAAACCAGTTTGACGTTTTGTTTGTCTTGCTCGGTGTTTGAGTCGCCACTCCCACGATAATGCTTGGCTAGTCGTAAGTGTGTATCCTGTTACTCAGTTTCGCATCTCCTCTCAACTGTATGTGTGGGTGTTCGTGCGAATGACAAAATACTGTATACCTATTACATTATGCACTTTTAATTCAGTTTTAATGGTAACCTAATACCAAACTCACCTCTCTTGCATACTCGAGTGCGTCTGTTTGTGAGTCTTCTATGGCAACGGGCATGCGCTCTGTAGGGTGCACATTGGAAGGAGAGAAGGCATGGGCAGATTCAGGAATTTACAGTGTGTGAAAGCTCTTTATTTCATTGGCCCCCTCTCTCCAAGAATGCTGCTGACTCCTTGGATCCTGCTCATCTTGGAAGTGCCAACTATTCAACCCCCAGTTTCAAAACCTCCATACCCTTGTATAAACCCAGAGGAAAATGGCAACAATTTCCCACCCTTTGATAAGAACATGAGGATGACAGCCCCGAACCAATTTAGAACAAGAACCGAAAGACTGAAGTTTGTAGGCTTCACTTCTTCTAAACTGTTAGTCTGTTACAATGAACTTTCACAATGATTGTGATGTTCACTTTAGGTTCACTGAGATCAAGCTAGATACAGGTTGCAGTTCACTGACTATCTTGATCTCATGGTTCTAATATGGTAACATGTGCCACAGAAACTGATGACTCAACCCAGTGCAAATAGTCTGCTGTCTTTTTAAAAATGGTGTGTTTTCAAAGCAACAAACGTATATACTGTAATAGCTTTAACATCAGACAAACAATTGTTTATTCACCATCACACAATTCACAAAACATGGTTGTCAGTATTAAACTCTTATTATTATTATATATATAAAACAAGCCTACACAAGGTTATAAAAAAAGCTTTCCATTTAAAAAAACACAACTGTAAATTTGACATGCCAAAGATAGTTGAAATGTTCAACAAAGTATATCTAAGATGAAGTTTGGCTTTTAAGGGCTCTACACACTAAGACCACATTACACGTGTCAGTGTCAAACACTTAATATCAAACATGGCTAAAACTGTGTATAGTACAGTAGCTCTGTATAAGCTTATATCAAGATAGAATCAAATAATGTATGTTACCAAGTACTTTTTCTAGTTAATTGTATGAAATGCATATGTCGAAGAAAATTCAATTAAATCAGTTTGGAAAAATCTTGACCTTTGATAGGCACACAGCAGTCAACAATATCAGAGGCTAAATAATAACCACATAATATTGTAAGGCAGAATAATTGCAATTGAGGTTAGCTATAAGTGGGACAAACTCGATCCTGTAAACCATCAAACCTAAAACAAAGGTTTTGGCATTTTCAGAAAATAAATATGTCAAACTTAAAAGGCACGGACAAATACATTTCAGAAAATGGCTACACCTTAGGTCAAATGGGGGTGAGGTGCAACAGAAGCGGTTTGTAAACTACACTGGTTTTTATCAGGAACCATGTCTGGGACATTAAGATTCAACTCTGTGGACCAACACTGGCTTTAGGCACCTGCACATCACGTGTTCGTTACGCGTATCGTCACTGCCATAGTCAGTCATTCTGTAACTTAGAGTATTGTTGACCGGTGCATCACTCACAAAAGACTTCTCTCCATTTCCCCATGGTGGGATGGATAGAGGTGGTCTGAGGCTGTGTTAGTGACCCCAGGGGTCTTATTTAGGAATTGCTGCTGAGTCTACGGCGAATGAGAGAAGCAGGCTTGGTCTCCGTGTCCTCCTGGTCGCTCTCACACTGTCTCTGACAAGGGGACAAATGCAGAGAGTCAGATATAAGCATATCAACAGCCTCATCAATATGTTGATATTGAGAGGATAATAAAGGCTTTATAACAGTTCAAATAAAAGGTATAGTAATATTATGAAATATGGGTGCAACATTTATCTGCTAGGGGTGTAGTTTTCCTGTTTTTGTTCCTTCCATGGCATGTAATTGATTAGTATATTACGATTGATTAAAATTGGCGTTATTGATTGCCCAGACAGTACACACAGTTAGTTCTACAGGTCTTAGTCAGACTTTAATAAAAGGGCAGAAGCCAGCATTTCTCCTGGTCTAGACCCAGTCCTTTCTGCTCTCTTACCAGTTCCGGGTCCTCCTGCGGCCTGCTTTTACACTGCAACTGCAGGCGAAATAATCTGTTACACGCCCACACCATGTTAAACGACATCTACAGAGAGGGGGGGGTGTTAAGAAGGGTATGAAAAGAGGTGTCCATAGGAAAGCAGTACTTTTGAAAGATTAAGAAGGAAAATATGGTGCAATACAATGTCTGGACCAGCAGGTGTCCCCCTCTCACCAGTATTGTAGGACTACTGCACACCAATGCAGATACAGGGTAAGAGAAAAGAAGAGGAAGCTACTTTGGAGTATTGAGATGCACCACTGGCACTTACCTTCCATTTCCTCTTGGCGTTGAACTTCTTGAAGCTTTTCATGTTGATGGATGATCGACTTCTGTTAGCCGCCTGTTTGCGCGTGAGGGGCTGATAAACAAGGAATTAACGTGATATTTTAATAGACACTTTAGCCTTTATCCAAAGTGACATGCTTTCCAGTGTGAATCACTCACAACTTTCCTACTCAAACCTTATAATGTGCTTATGTATTAAAGTTACCCCAATCAAATCACAATTCTATCTCACCTTGATCCAAGGGTGTACTAGACATTCATTCGCTGTCATTCTCTCTCTGTAGGAGGGACACATCATTAAGTAATAGACTGTTGCATAGTATACAGACGTTATAGACAACCATATCAATTACACTAATAAATGAATGCGTGACCATTTGTTTACATTGGGTCTTTGACCAGCAGTTTCTCAATAAAGTCTTTGGCCATGGCGCTGGTCTGGTTGAAATAGATCTCTTCAAACTCATAGATCATCCCCACGATGTTCTTTAGTGTCTCTTCATCATTATCTCCTTGAAAGGGGGACAAACCACTCAACCTGTAGAATAGGGGGGTATTAGAGAATATGTGTAGCTACCAGAGGAGGCTGGTGGGTGGAGCTATAGGAGGACAGGCTCATTGTAATGGCTGCAATGTAATAAATGGAAGGGAGTCAAACGTGGTTTCATATTTGATACTGTTCCATAAATTTAATTCCAGACATTACAATTAGCCCGTCATCCTATAGCTCCTCCCACCAACCTCCACTGGTAGCTACGATATGTCAAGTTCAAATTGTCCACTTGTTCTGTATACTCACAATATGTAGGTTATCACACCAATACTCCTGGAGAGGAAAGAGAAGAGAGATGAGTGACTTTGTACACAAAACTATTTACCCCAGCAGTCATGGCAGCTGGGACATTTTGTTTTTCTAATGAATAACATTGTAGTAATAGTTACCACATGTCGGCTGCCTCGCTCAGGGGTTCGTAGTTAATCACCTCAGGGGCTGGGAGGAGAACAGAAAGGGAGAGCGAGAAAGAGAGAAATCATGAGATACACACAACACAATCCAGCCTTATCCAGAAAAACAGAGTATGTGTAAGAGATGAAAAGAACAGATAGTCAAAAAAATAGAGCGACATATTTTGTAAGGACCTGAGAATACAATAGAGGAGCGTGTCACTTCCTTTTGTCACAACAGTCACTGTGTCATTGTGTTAGGGAAACACTGGGTGATGTTAAGACTGCTGTTGCACAGTAGAATGGTATTCTCTAACTGACTTTAAATGCTCTAAATTCTTACAGTAAAACACATGAAAATGGGCAACTAGTTGGGGAATGAGTGGGTTATGGTAGAATCCATGGCCCTACAATAATCCCCATGCAAGTAATCATTCCGTTACACTCTTTGTGTTGGCGACTCAGGTTGCATCACGTACTTCAGGCCTGTTGAAACTTCTCACCTAGTCACACATCTCTCACTACCCCCAGTGCCCCACCACGTGCTCTGATGTCACATCCTGTCCACAGCCACACTACTACCCCTTGGAAACTGTCTCCATGGAAACTAAAGCACCTTTCTAGAGGCTCAGGCTAAATAAAAACTAAAACAGACAGGAAGACACACACCATTATCACACACTAACAAAATGCTCACACATACTGTCTGACACAATTTCCACCACCAAACACAGACAGTAAACACGTGGAATGTTCCACTTACCGATGTACTGTGGGGTCCCAGAGAGGCTCCTGTACTCCTCCCCCTGTTTGAGGCGATGGGCCAGTCCAAAGTCAATGATCTTGATGTGGGGGTGTGGCATCATCTTGTCTGCCAGCATGATGTTCTCTGGCTAAATGGAAAACAGAGAGCGTTACACAAACAATGCCAAATCCTGACGGAATGAAAAACAGCCCAAATGGATTTAGTCAAGGGTCAGGAAAGGAGGGGCCCGTCCCACCTAATTCACGGAACGGGGCAACACTGCTTTCTATCAGCACTATTGCTATCCTTGTGTGTCTCACCTTGAGGTCAAAGTGGGCAATGTTCTTAGTGTGCATAAAGCCAACTCCCTTGAGGATCTGCTTCAGGAACTCTATGGCCTCCTCCTCAGACAAGCTCTCCTTCTCTGCTATGAAATCAAACAGCTCCCCACCACTGATACTAGAGCAGAGATGGAAGGGGAGTGGAGGAGAGCAAAAACATAAATATAATTAAATAGATGTAAGTTTGTCAGTAGAATATCTTTCTCACATACAGATGTAGGATCTTTGAGCATCCTGTTACAGGAGAACATTTAAAACCATTAATATATTTGAGACTTCAAAAGGCTTCTGAAGTTTAATTTCCACTTTGAAATTTCAGACTTGATTTTCCTTTATGAATAATGTATCAACCCCTTCATAAATGTCCATTAATGATAATCCACATAATAAAAATTTATTGTTGCTGCAGAATTGTTTCCCTGCTGTATCAAACTGGCTCAAATTAAGATCTTACATCTATCGACTTATAAAAATGGCATCTCAGTCATTCCTATTAAACTTACTCAAAAGCGAATCAGCCTAAAAATTTGCTTCAAGATCTTTTATTCATGCACACTCTTGCCTCTTGGAGTACAGCACCAGGTTGATTGCAGTTGTGTGTGTCTGTGGGTTGTTCAGTTATATTAATAGTTTTGAGTGGTCTGTCTGGCCTGGACTATTAGATTAGTGCTAGTATTGATAGGAGGATTAGATGGGCTGACGGGACCAAGTGCTTCTCATTGTGTTCCCATTAAACAGGGTGGGAGTGAGATAGGTGCTCCACGCAACTATTTCCATCCCACCTGCTGTGGGCTGAGGGGGGATGACAGACAGACAGAGACCAGCAGAGGTCTCCCCCTCCCTCCATCTGTCCCCACTTGACTCACAGCTCCACGATGAGCACCACCTCAGCGCGACTCTCAAACACGTCCCTGAGGGCCATGACGTTGGCGTGTTGCAAGCTCTGCAGTATCTCCACCTCCCTCTCCACACTCTTCCTCTCCAGGCCCAGGCGACTACTGGCACTGCGACGCAGCTTCAGGAACTTCCCCGCCCAGCGGACCCCGGATGCACGCTCCAGCACCGCACGCACTTGCCCAAAGTGACCACTAGAGGGGGGCAGAGAGGGATGTTATCATAGAGAACTTTTGCATTGTGCTCGATATTACACTGAACTACTCCTGTGACGCTAATAGGCCAAAAGCTTGTTTGAATTTGAGATGAGAGAGAGAGAGAGAAACTGAGGGGCATTGCACCTTTCTAGTACCATTTACTTAGCAGTGTATCCCTAGCTTTATAAGTAAATTACGTAAAGTTAAATTCAAATCAATTCAGATGAATGTAAATTCAAGTCTAGCGCCATTTCATTCTTTACTCCAAACCTTCACTCACCTGCCAAGAACCTCTCCAATCTCATAGTAGTCCTCCACATTCTGCAGCTTAATCTGAGCCATGGTCTTGCTCTTTTTCCCTCTTTCCCCCCCTACACTCTTTTTCTGTGTTTCCCAGAGCTACTGCATTCTGTAGAAGTGAGGGAAGAAAAGAGGGATGACAGAACAGATGTGGAAGGTAAACTAAAATGTATTTCAAAGACAGAAGCAAGTAAAGGCACCAGACAGCGTCAGGAACCATGGAAGAATGCCGGGACAATAAACAGAACTCTGTGTGTAGATAGAATTATGACAAGCGTATAGCAGCAAGACCAAAGTAGATAAACTATAAACTAATGGAAACAGACGTGGACATAAATTGAAAAAAGGCAAACAACAGTGTTCGCTGGCAGAGTCAGAGGAGTTGGGTTAAATGCGGAAGACACATTTCATTTGAACAACTGACCAACTATCCCCCTTTCCCTTTCCAGATGTGTTAGGTTGGCTTGGGGGGGGGGGGATTTTTTCAAATGTATTTATCATCCCTACTTCGCGTAGCTACGAACACAAGAAAACAGCCAAACCCCATGATTTGTATAACATTACAGTTTTTTCAATCGCTTGGGTGATATGTTCACAAGAATGTCACAACGGTTAGTACAAAACAGATCCTCAAAAAGGCAGTCGTTTCAAAACTCTAAGCACATTTCCAATTGACTCGATGCAATACTTCATGCTGAAGATCTGCTCTGTAGCATCTAGGCCCCAATTCAATTTGTATTGTGAAAGTTCAGAGCTATAACGTGATTGAAATTTAAAAGGTCATTTCTGACTGAGGCGACATATGCAGCATTTACTGTGAATGCAGTCTCCCTGAACGTGGGAACAGTCCCTTTAAATTTAAATCACGCATGGGATAGAAATTAAGTACATTTTCAGTCTATTTTTATGGGTAGTGCCAGTCTATTGCCTAATGTGAAAACAGTGTAATATACATTGCTGTATATATAATGTATAATGTATAATATATTACATTCAAAGGGCAATTTTGCTGCTATTAGATTAACTGTTAGTTAAAATAACTAAATTGAGAAGATATCATGATGCATTTTGGTGATGAAATCAATGTTCATGGTATTTCACAGTAAACTAGTGGTTAGAACATTGGGCCAATAACTGAAAGTTTGCGGGATCGAATCCCCGAAGTGACAAAGGTAAAAATCTGTCATTCTGCCCCTGAGCAAGGTAGTTAACCCACTGTTCCCCTGAGCAAGGTAGTTAACCCACTGTTCCCCTGAGTTTGAGTTTATTTTTATAGGGACAGTGCACATTAATCAACGTTTCAGTAAAAGTGCCGGTTTTAGCCAGCCGGCTAATTTTCAACCGCAGTCCCTGGGCAGGTTATTAAAAACAACTACCCCTGAGCAAGGCAGTTAACCCACTGTTCCCCTGAGCAAGGCAGTTAACCCACAGTTCCCCTGAGCAAGGCAGTTAACCCACTGTTCCCCTGAGCAAGGCAGTTAACCCACTGTTCCCCTGAGCAAGGTAGTTAACCCACTGTTCCCCTGAGCAAGGTAGTTAACCCACTGTTCCCCGGGCACCGAAGACATAGATGTCGATTATGGCAGACCCCCCCGCACCTCTGATTCAGTGGGGATGACACACTTCAGTTGTAATACTGACTGGTATCCCTCTTTCCCTAAACATATATTTTGGATCAATGCTTGTGTGGTGAAAGTCTCCAAACAAAATGAATACAAAATAAAAAAGGTTTTGAATATAAGATTTGCTGTTTTACAAGTCTTACCAGTTTGGAGTTTTGTACTAAGAGATTAGAAAATTCACCACGAAAAGATCACCAAAGCGATTGGAAAAGCCTAAAAATGTTTTTTTTTTAACTACACAGCTTCCTTGTATTTCATGTGTGTGTTTGATGGTTAGTCCTGGACTAACACTGATAACTTGAACAAAGGCAGCCACTGACAGCGCCCTTATCCGGATGTTTTATATAGAACAGACATTTTCTGCTGCGTGTCATATATATATATATATATATATATATATATATATATATACACACATATGTGTGTGTGTGTGTGTGTGTGTGTGTGTGTGTGTGTGTGTGTCTCGACATCACCTTGCCTGAGGTATGGAAGTTGTTTATGAATGTTAAATGGGTAATAGAGATGTTACGTCACGTTAATGAATGCTTAACAAATGTTCCATTATGGCTTTTTGATTTAGCAACGAAAACTAAATAATTATTCTTCACGCACAACCACCAACACACATCCTTCCATGCTGATGCTGGAGCACAAAGGCATGCTCTGGATCTGTAAATATTTACATATCCCCAGAAAAATCCTTAATTTATCAGTGAACACCCCAATGTGCTGTCAGCACGCACACACTAACTAACCACGGGCCAATGTGTTCTGCTTAACCGCAACACAGATGAGAATCATTCTGTGAAAAGAGAAAGACAGAGAGGTGTGTCCATATGCCCCTATGTGGCCCGTCTACAGGGCCTGGGAGTTTCTACTGCATGAGTTCCAATCAATAGTCGGATAATACGTCAACATACTCCTCACACTCAGTCATGGGAAGTTCTATCACTACATACCAAAGCAACATTTTGTCACATGCGCTGAATACAACTGGTGTAGACCTTACCGTGAAATGCTTACTTACGAGCCCTTCCCAACGATGCAGAGTTTAAAGATATTAATAACTAAATACACTGCTCAAAAAAATAAAGGCAACACTAAAATAACACATCCTAGATCTGAATGAATGAAATATTCTTATTAAATACTTTTTTCTTTACATAGTTGAATGTGCTGACAACAAAAATCACACAAAAATTATCATTGGAAATCAAATTTATCAACCCATGGAGGTCTGGATTTGGAGTCACACTCAAAATTAAAGTGGAAAATCACACTACAGGCTGATCCAACTTTGATGTAATGTCCTTAAAACAAGTCCAAATGAGGCTCAGTAGTGTGTGTGGCCTCCATGTGCCTGTATGACCTCCCTACAACGCCTGGGCATGCTCCTGATGAAGTGGCGGATGGTCTCCTGAGGGATCTCCTCCCAGACCTGGACTAAAGCATCCGCCAACTCCTGGACAGTCTGTGGTGCAACGTGGCGTTGGTGGATGGAACAAAGACATGATGTCCCAGATGTGCTCAATTGGATTCAGGTCTGGGGAACGGGCGGGCCAGTCCATAGCATCAATGCCTTCCTCTTGCAGGAACTGCTGACACACTCCAGCCACATGAGGTCTAGCATTGTCTTGCATTAGGAGGAACCCAGGAGGAACCCAGGGCCAACCGCACCAGCATATGGTCTCACAAGGGGTCTGAGGATCTCATCTCGGTACCTAATGGCAGTCAGGTTACCTCTGGCGAGCACATGGAGGGCTGTGCGGCCCCCCAAAGAAATGCCACCACACACCAAGACTGACCCACCACCAAACCGGTCATGCTGGAGGATGTTGCAGGCAGCAGAACGTTCTCCACGGTGTCTCCAGACTCTGTCACATGTGCTCAGTGTGAACCAGCTTTCATCTGTGAAGAGCACAGGGCACCAGTGGCGAATTTGCCAATCTTGGTGTTCTCTGGCAAATGCCAAACGTCCTGCACGGTGTTGGGCTGTAAGCACAACCCCCACCTGTGGACGTCGGGCCCTCATACCACCCTCATGGAGTCTATTTCTGACCGTTTGAGCAGACACATGCACATTTGTGGCCTGCTGGAGGTCATTTTGCAGGGCTCTGGCAGTGCTCCTCCTGCTCCTCCTTGCACAAAGGTAGAGGTAGCGGTCCTGCTGCTGGGTTGTTGCCCTCCTACGGCCTCCTCCACGTCTCCTGATGTACTGGCCTGTCTCCTGGTAGCGCCTCCATGCTCTGGACACTACACTGACAGACACAGCAAACCTTCTTGCCACAGCTCGCATTGATGTGCCATCCTGGATGAGCTGCACTACCTGAGCCACTTGTGTGGGTTGTAGACTCCGTCTCATGCTACCACTAGAGTGAAAGCACCACCAGCATTCAAAAGTGACCAAAACGTCAGCCAGGAAGCATAGGAACTGAGAAGTGGTCTGTGGTCACCACCTGCAGAACCACTCCTTTATTGGGGGTGTCTTGCTTATTGCCTATAATTTCCACCTGTTGTCTATTCCATTTGCACAACAGCATGTGAAATTTATTGTCAATCAGTGTTGCTTCCTAAGTGGACAGTTTGATTTCACAGAAGTGTGATTGACTTGGAGTTACATTGTGTTGTAAGTGTTCCCTTTATTTTTTTGAGCAGTGTAGTAACAAGAGGAAGAAAATACACAAGAATGGAGCTATATATAGGGAGTACCAGATCAATGTACAGTCGTGGCCAAAAGTTTTGAGAATGACAAATATTAATTCACAAAGTCTGCTGCCTCAGTGTCTTTAGATATTTTTGTCAGATTTTACTATGGAATACTGAAGTATAATTACAAGCATTTCATAAGTGTCTAAGGCTTTTATTGACAGTTACATGAAGTTGATTTAAAAAGAGTCAATATTTGCAGTGTTGACCCTTCTTTTTCCAAGACCTCTGCAATACGCCCTGGCATGCTGTCAATTAACTTCTGGGCCACATCCTGACTGATGGCAGCCCATTCTTGCATAATCAATGCTTGGAGTTGATCAGAATTTGTGGGTTCTTGTTTGTCCACCCACCTCTTGAGGATTGACCACAAGTTCTCAATGGGATTAAGGTCTGGGAAGTTCTGGCCATGGACCCAAAATATCGATGTTTTGTTCCCCGAGCCACTTAGTTATCACTTTTGCCTTATGCCAAGGTGCTCCATCATGCTGGAAAAGGCTTTGTTCGTCACCCAACTGTTCCTGGATGGTTGGGAGAAGTTGCTCTCTGAGGATGTGTTGGCACCATTCTTTATTCATGGCTGTGTTCTTAGGCAAAATTGTGAGTGAGCCCACTCCCTTGGTTGAGAAGCAACCCCCACATATGAATGGTCTCAGGATGCTTAACTGTTGTCATGACAACATGACTGATGGTAGCGCTCACCTTGTCTTCTCCGGACAAGCTTTTATCTGGATGCTCCAAACAATCGGAAAGTGGATTCATCAGAGAAAATGACTTAACCCCAGTCCTCTGCAGTCCAATCCCTGTACCTTTTGCAGAATACCAGTCTGTCCCTGATGTTTTTCCCTGGAGAGAAGTGGCTTCTTTGCTGCCCTTCTTGACACCAGGCCATCCTCCAAAAGTCTTCGCATCACTGTGCCTGCAGATGCACTCACAGCTGCCTGCTGCCATTCCTGAGCAAGCTCTGTACTGGTGGTGCCCCGATCCCGCAGCTGAATCAACTTTAGGTTATGGTCCTGGCACTTGCTGGACTTTCTTGGGCGCCCTGAAGCCTTCTTCACAACAATTGCACCGCTCTTCCTTGAAGTTCTTGATGATCCGATAAATGGTTAATTTATGGACAATCTTACTGGCAGGAATATCCTTGCCTGTGAAGCCCTTTTGTGCACAGCAATGATGACGGCACGTGTTTCCATGCAGGTAACCATGGTTGACAGAGGAAGAACAATGACTCCAAGCACCACCCTCCTTTTGAAGCTTCCAGTCTGTTATTCGAACTCAATCAGCATGACAGAGTGATCCCCAGCCTTGTCAACACTCCTGTGTTAACGATTGAATCACTGACATGATGTCAGCTGGTCCTTTTGTGGCAGGGCTGAAATGCAGTGGAAATGTTTTTTGGGGATTCAGTTAATTTGCATGGCAAAGAGGGACTTTGCAATTAATTGCAATTCATCTGATCACTCTTTGTAACATTCTGGAGTACATGCAAATTGTCATCATACAAACTGAGGCAGCAGACTGTGAAAATTAATATTTGTGTCATTCTCAAAACCTTTGGCCACGACTGTATGGTAGCAGAGTGAACAGTATATGGCAATTCGGGCCTTCCTCTGACGCTGCCTGATATAAAAGGTCCTGGATGGCAGGGAGCTCAGCCCCAGGGATGTACTGGGCTGTTCACATCAGCCTCTGTAGTGCTTTGCTGTCATTTACCATACCAAGTGGTGATGCAGCCAGTCAAGATGTTCTCGATGGTGCAGCTGTAGAACTTTGAGGATCCGAGGGCCCATGCCAAATCTTTTCAGCCTCCGGAGGGGGAAGAGGTGCTGCCATGCCTGCTTCACGACTGTGCAGGTGTGGACCATGTTAAGTCATTAATGATGTGGCCGCCAAGGAACTTGAAGCTCTTGACCCGCTCCACAACAGCCCTGTCGATGTGGATGGGGGCGTGCTCTCCCCTCTTTCTCCTATAGTCCATGATCAGCTCCTTGGTCTTACTGAAGTTGAGGGAGAGGTTGATGTCCTGGCATCACACTGGTAAGTCTCTGATCTCCTCCCTGTAGGCTGACTCATCGGCGTCTATCATCAGGCCTACCACCGTCGTGTCGTCAGCAAACTTGATGGTGTTTGAGTTGTGCGTGGCCACGCAGTCGTGGGTGAACAGGGAGTACAGGAGGGGATTAAACACAAACCCATGGGGGGGGGCCCGTGTTGAGGGACATCGTGGTGGAGGTGTTCTTGCCTACCCTCACCGCCTGGGTTCGACCTGTCAGGAAGTCCAGGGTCCAGTTGCAGAGGGATGGGTTCAGTCCCAGGGTCCATAACTTGGTGATGAGCTTGGTGGGGACTATGCTGTTGAACACTGAGCTGTAGTCTAGGAACAGCATTCTCACAGTCATTTCCCCTCTTGCCCAGGTGGGAGAGGGCAGTAATGAAGTGCAATTGAGATTGCATCATCTGTGGATCTATTGGGGAAGTATGCAAATTGGAGTGGGTCTAGGGAGTCTGGGATGATGTTGTTGTGTGTCATGACCAGCCTTTCAAAGCACGTCATAATTACAGATGTGAGTGCTACAGGGCGATAGTCATTTAGACAATGTTGGTCAGCTTGAAACATGTTGGGATTACAGACTGGGACAAGGAGATATTGAAAATGTCTGTGAAGACACCCACCAGCTGGTCTGCGCATGCTTTGAGAACGAACCCTGGTATTCTGTATGGCAGGTCGGCCTTGTGATTGTTAACCCGTTTAAACGTTTTGCTCACATTGGCCATGGAGAGCGAGATCACACAATCTTTTTATGCTCCCTTCGTGAAAGCCCCTGTTTTTAGGATTATTGTGTGATCTCGCTCTCCATGGCCAATGTGAGAAAAACGTTTAAACGGCTGGATTTCCCTTTGTAATCGATTATCGTCTGCGAGCCCTGCCACATAAAATGAGAGTTGGAGCCCATGTAATAGGATTCCTACTATATTGTTCTTTTGCATGTTTGATGTCTCGTCTGAGGTCATATCGGGCTTTCTTGTATGCGTCCATGTCCATTCCTTGTAAGCCGTAACCCTGGTCTTCAGCTCAGTGTGGATATTGCCTGTAATTACGCACCCCCAAACACCTTCGTGCGGCTATGGGCTCACAATTATTTTTCTGTCTGTGCGTGTGTTCGCTCACACCGGTGCATTTGTCTGACAATATGCATTGATGCAAACTGGAAAAATATGGTACAAAAAACAGGATGTGTGTGTCTGTGTGGTGTGCATGCATGCATGTGTGAAATGACAGTGTGTCTGTGTGCTAGTTTGAAAAGAGAAGAGTCTGATGACAGGGTGTTTGTGTCTATGCCTTTGTTGGGAGACAATGGCAGGACATGTGACGTGTATACAGAACCTGTCAAAAGTTTAGACACACCTACTCATTCAAGGGTTTTTTAGTTTTACTATTTTCCAAATTGTAGAATAATAGTGAAGACATCACAACTATGAAATAACACATATGGAATCATGTAATAATGTATTTGTATTTTTTTTAAACCTTTAACCAGGCAAGTCAGTAAAGAACCAATTCTTATTTATAATGACAGCCGACACCGGCCAAACGCTGGGCCAATTGTGAGCCGCCCTATGAGACTCCCCATCACGGCCGGTTGTGATACAGCTTGTATTCGAACCAGGGTGTATATAGTGACGCCTCAAGAACTGAGATGCAATGCCTTAGACCGCTGCACACTCTGGAGCCCCCCCAAAAAGTGTTAAACATATCAAAATATATGAGATTTTACAAAGTATCCACCCTTTGCTTTGACAGCTTGGCATTCTCTCAACCAGCTCCATGAGGTAGGCACCTGGAATGGATTTCAATTAACAGGTGTGCCTTGTTAATTATTATTATTATTTTTTTAACTGGGCAAGTCAGTCAGGCAGAAGGTCAGATTTTTACCTTGTCAGCTCGGGGATTCGATCTTCCAACCTTTCGGTTACTAGTCCAACACTAAGTATTAGGCTACCTGCCGCCTCTTAATGGGTTTGCTACAATCAGTTGTGTTGTGACAAGGTAGGGATGGTATAAGGAAGATGGTATTTTACCAAATAGGGCCAAGTCCATATTATGGCAAGAACAGCTCAAATAAGGAAAGAGAAACACCAGTCCATCATTACTTTAAGACATGAAGGTCAGTCAATACAGAAAATTTCAAGAACTGAAAGTTTCTTCAAGTGCAGTCGCAAAAACCATCAAGCGCTTTGATATAACTGGCTCTCATGAGGGCCGTCACAGGAAAGGAAGACCGAGTTACTTCTGCTGCAAGGGATAAGTTAGCGTTAAATGCACCTCAGATTTCAGCCCAAATAAAAACTTCATAGTTCAAGTAACAGACACATCTCAACATCAACTGTTCAGAGGAGACTGCGAGAGTCAGGCCTTCATGGTCCAATTGCTGCAAAGAAACCACTACTAAAGGACACCAATAATAAGAAGAGACTTGCTTTGGCCAAGAAACACAAGCAATGAACATTAAGACCAGTGGAAATCTGTCCTTTGGTCTGAGTCGTCCAAATTTTAGATGTCTAGTTCCAACCGGTGTCTTTGTGAGACGCAGAGTAGGTGAACGGATGATCTCCACATGTGTGGTTCCCACAGTGAAGCATGGAGGTGGTGTGATGGTGCTTTGCTGTTGACACTGTGCGATTTATTTAGAATGCAAGGCTCACTTAACCAGCATGGTTACCACGGCATTCTGCAGCGATATGCCACACCATCTGGTTTGTGCTTAGTGGGACTATCATTTGTTTTTCAACAAGACAATTACCCAACACACCTCCAGGCGGTGTAAGGGCTATATGACCAAGATGGAAAGTGGTGGAGTGCTGCATCAGATGACCTGGCCTCCACAATCACCCGATCTCAACCCAATTGAGATCGTTTGGGATGAGTTGGACCGCAGAGTGGAGGAAAAGCAGCCAACGAGTGCTCAGCATGTGGGAACTCCTTCAAGACTGTTTGAAAAGCCTTCCAGATGAAGCTGGTTGAGAGAATGCCTCAAGTGTGCAAAGCTGTCAAGGCAACAGGTGGCTACTTTGTATCATCTCAAATTTAAAATATATTTTGATTTGTTTTACACTTTTCACAGTTGAGATAGTTATCTGGAATGCATTTCAATTAAACAGGTGTGCCTGAAAGTTAATTTGTGTGTGAACTTGTGACTGTGTGCATGTGACTGTGTACGTGCATGTGTATTTGACTGCATGTCATATGCATGACCTATTCTGGTCCACTACTAGACTACTGTAACACTAGTAAAACGTCTACTCCAGTACATCCATTGTCAAGGACTGACTGTCCAAATGGAAAAACATATACAGATGCTGTATCTTAATTTGAGCCAGTTTCACACAACAGGAATATAATCCTGGAGCAACAGGAAATGTTAATTGTTATAATCAATGGACATTTTTTGTAGGGGTTGATACCACAGGAGGCTGCTGAGGGGAGGACGGCTCATAATAATGGCTGGAACGAAGCAAATGGAATGGCATCAAACAAATGGAATCCATGCGTTTGATACCATTCCACTAATGCCGCACAAGCCATTACCACAAGCCCATCCTCCCCAATTAAGGTGCCACCAACCTCCTGTGGTTGATACATTTTTCATTAAGGCAAACCAAGTCTGAGATTATGTGGAAATTACAAATTTTAAAAGCCCTTTTAAACATTGAATACACTACAAGTTTGCATTTCCTGTTGTTGAGGAACATTACTGCAACGGGATGATCAAATTAAGATATGGCATCTGTATAGCCCCAGAGATTAGGACACATATAGGGTATCACCACAGCTATGTCCCATAAAACAGAGAGAGCAGAGAGAGAGTGCATGAATGAGAAGTGAGTTATTTATATCAAACAATTGTGAGAATTGACATGAAGAATGGGAGGGGAATGCTTTGGCCACTTGTGTGTGAAGGATAGAGTCTAACGTGGCATCATCCATTCAAGCCTGAAACAAGTGACAATGGAAAAGTTGATGCGTAATTTGTGACATTGTAAAAGCAGCGTCCATGGGTTTTGTATGACATTACACATCCCTAAAAAAAATATTTAAAAAATAATGTTTTAAATGGCCAACACCGCTTGATTTTCATCAAATGGAACCAACAGACAGACCAGAGGGAAATGGCTCCTCATAAACAAGCCTACTCAAATAAATTGATTTTGGGTCATCTTTCGTTTGAGAAAAACGTCTGTAGACGGTGGTTATAGTTAAAGCTACTCACCCAAATAAATTCACGATCATCTCGGGCGCAGTTTTGATGTGGGGTTAGGCGTGTCACAACTTTCTACTTCTTCAACGGTGTAGTAGGCTTTACGAACGCCCGAATTTAAAGTAAGTTTGTCTCCCTTGAAATGAAATAATTAGGTTGTGCCGTATTCCCGACAGCAACCGGTTTCCGTGCCGGAGAGAGTAGTAGGCAGACTGGTTCGACGGCTCCCTTTATTTCAATGCGCTTTGGTTACCCAAGCCTACAGGGGAGCTAGAGAAACGCGACATACACCAAGGAAAGCCCTCGCATACTTTTTTTTTTAAACCTCAATATTCATGTAGACTATAAAAGGTGCCTGTGGTGGCCCTGAATCAATCCACTGATTAGTCTACTACAATCAAATGTATTGGATATGTTGCGTGCCATTTGCAAATAGGCCTACTGCACAGTGCACTGGAGTTGTAGCCTACTGTGTGATGTGGTAAAAAAGTACCCTAAAGGCAGGGTTGGGTAGGTAACCCTAAATGTAATCCGTTAGTTACTAGTTACCTGTCCAACATTGTAATCAACGTAATTTTGTATTACCCAAACTCAGTAACTTAATCCGATTAGGCTACTTTCAGTTACTTTTGGATTATCTTTTCCCATTAAGGCCATACGCAAAAATTGTGATTTTGCTTCATCTGTCAATTTTCAGATATTGGGATATTTTGCAACTATAACTTATATACTTTCAAAAAATGTACAAATACATCGGCAATAATGTATATAAATACTTTATTTGTATAATTTTATATTAACTTCGTCAACTACACCTACCATAAATATCGTTCTTGATAGCATGTTTCATGTAGAACTTCAATCGCTATTTTTAAAACTCTCCATGTTGAATCATATATAATTCAAAAGCTTGTTTTCCGGAGCATATCATTAGCTAGTCCATACATTGCTATAGCCTTTGCAGACGTAGTGCTGAAAGAGGAGAAATGCCCTGACATGCGACTGATTACTGGCATTTAATGGCCCTTCCGGCAACCTGATTGGTTAAAATGCCTCGAGCCGCACAGCACTTTCTTGTTTGAAAGCATCTCCCGCGAAGAATCAACATAAAGAGAGACTAAATTCGAAAATGTAGAAGAATATATACATACAGTATGTGAATAAAGATAGAATATAGAATATATACATACAGTATGTGAATAAAGTAGATGATCGCAGTTAGCCAATGCAAGAAAAGCAGTGAATGAAAGAAAAGACGTGCCTGATCCGCTGATCGAGGCAGTGACAGTACAGGTTGAGGAGGAAAAGGAGGTAGGCCGCAATAGTGCTTTGAGACTCAAATTAGTTGAGATGAAGATGACAACTGGCAGCGATCAATCAGACAGCATCCAGACTAGAGGTCGACAGATTCATCGGAATGGCCGATTAATTAGGGCCGATTTCAAGTTTTCATAACAATCGGAAATCGTTATTTAATTAGGCAAGTCAGTTAAGAACACATTCTTATTTTCAATGATGGCTTAGGAATGGTGGGTTAACTGCCTTGTTCAGGGGCAGAACAACAGATTTTCACCTTGTCAGCTCTGGGATTCAATCTTGCAACCTTACAGTTAACTAGTCCAACGCTCTAACCACCTGCCTCTCATTGCACTGCATGAGGAGCCTGCCTGTTACGCGAATGCAGTAGAAGCCAAGGTAAGTTGCTAGCTAGCATTAAACTTATCTTATAAAAAACAATCAATCAATCATAATCACTAGTTCACTACACATGGTTGATGATATTACTAGTTTATCTAGCGTGTCCTGCATTGCATATAATTGATGCAACGCAGGGGGATGATTTAACAAAGCGCATTTGCGAAAAAAGCACAATCGTTTGATGACTGTACCTAACCATAAACACCAATGCCTGTCTTAAAATCAATACACAGAAGTATATATATTTTTAAACCTGCATATTTAGCTAAAAGAAATCCAGGTTAGCAGGCAATATTAACCAGGTGAAATTGTGTCACTTCTCTTGCATTCATTGCACGCAGAGTCAGGTTATATGCAACAGTTTGGGCAGCCTGGCTCATTGCGAACTAATTTGCCAGAATTTTACGTAATATTGACATAACATTGAAGGTTGTGCAATGTAACAGGAATATTTAGACTTAGGGATGCCATCCGTTAGATAAAATACAGAACGGTTCCGTATTTCACTGAAATAAACGTTTTGTTTTCAAAATGATAGTTTCCGGATTCGACCATATTAATGACCAAAGGCTCGTATTTCTGTGTGTTATGTTATATATGTTATAATTAAATCTATGATTTGATAGAGCAGCCTGACTGAGCGATGGTAGGCAGCAACAGGCTCGTAAGCATTCATTCAAACAGCACTTTAGTGCGTTTTGCCAGCAGCTCTTCGCAAGCACAGCTGTTTATGACTTCAAGCCTATCATCTCCCGAGATTAGGCTAGTGTAACCGATGTGAAATGGCTAGCTAGTTATCGGGGTGCGCGCTAATAGCGTTTCAAACGTCACTTGCTCTGAGACTTGGAGTAGTTATTCCCCTTGCTCTGCATGGGTAAAGCTGCTTCGAGGGTGGCTGTTGTCGATGTGTTCCTGGTTCGAGCCCAGGTAGGGGCGAGGAGAGGGACGGAAGCTATACTGTTACACTGGCAATACTAAAGTGCCTATAAGAACATCCAATAGTCAAAGGTATATGAAATACAAATGGTATAGTGAGAAATAGTCCTATAATTCCTATAATAACTACAACCTAAAACTTCTTACCTGGGAATATTGAAGACTCATGTTAAAAGGAACCACCAGCTTTCATATGTTCTCATGTTCTGAGCAAGGAATTCAAACGTTAGCTTTCTTACATGGCACATATTGCACTTTTACTTTCTTCTCCAACACTTTGTTTTTGCATTATTTAAACGAAATTGAACATGTTTCATTATTTATTTGAGGTTAAATGGATTTTATTTATGTATTATATTAAGTTAAAATAAGTGTTCATTCATTATTGTTGTAATTGTCATTATTACAAATAAAAAATAAAAAATTGGCCGATTTATCGGTATCGGCTTTTTTGGTCCTCCAATAATCGCTATCGGTGTTAAAAAAAATCATAAGCGGTCGACCTCTAATCCAGACAACAGTGGCTTTAGTGTAGAGAGTATAGAGATATTGTTATCCACGTCGGCACCAACGATGTTAGGATGAAACAGTCAGATATCACCAAGATCACCAACATAGCTTCAGCGTGTAAATCAGCTAGAAAGATGTGTCGGCATCGAATAATTGTCTCTGGCCCCCTCCCAGTTAGGGGGAGTGATGAGCTCTACAGCAGAGTCTCACAACTCAATTGCTGGTTAAAAACTGTTTTCTGCCCCTCCCAAAAGATAGAATTTGTAGATAATTGGCCCTCTTTCTGGGACTCACCCACAAACAGGACCAAGCCTGACCTGCTGAGGAGTGACGGACTCCATCCTAGCTGGAGGGGTGCTCTCATCTTATCTACCAACATAGACAGGGCTCTAACTCCTCTAGCTCCACAATGAAATAGGGTGCAGGCCAGGCAGCAGGCTGTTAGCCAGCCTGCCAGCATAGTGGAGTCTACCACTTGCACAGTCAGTGTAGGCAGCTCAGCTATCCCCATTGAGACCGTGTCTGTGCCTCGACCTAGGTTGGGCAAAACTAAACATGGCGGTGTTCGCCTTAGCAATCTCACTAGGATAAAGACCTCCTCCATTCCTGTCATTATTGAAAGAGATCATGATACCTCACATCTTAAAATAGGGCTACTTAATGTTAGATCCCTTACTTCAAAGGCAATTATAGTCAATGAACTAATCACTGATCATAACCTTGATGTGATTGGCCTGACTGAAACATGGCTTAAGCCTGATGAATTTACTGTGTTAAATGAGGCCTCACCTCCTGGCTACACTAGTGACCATATCCCCCGTGCATCCCGCAAAGGCGGAGGTGTTGCTAACATTTACGATAGCAAATTTCAATTTACAAAAAAAAAAAGACGTTTTCGTCTTTTGAGCTTCTAGTCATGAAATCTATGCAGCGTACTCAATCACTTTTTATAGCTACTGTTTACAGGCCTCCTGGGCCATATACAGCGTTCCTCATTGAGTTCCCTGAATTCCTATCGGACCTTGTAGTCATAGCAGATAATATTCTAATCTTTGGTGACTTTAATATTCACATGGAAAAGTTCACAGACCCACTCCAAAAGGCTTTCAGAGCCATCATCGACTCAGTGGGTTTTGTCCAACATGTCTCTGGACCCACTCACTGTCACAGTCATACTCTGGACCTAGTTTTGTCCCATGGAATAAATGTTGTGGATCTTAATGTTTTTCCTCATAATCCTGGACTATCGGACCACCATTTTATTACGTTTGTTCCAAGGAACATCAAAAGTCGTGCTATAAATTCACAGAAAACACAAAGATTCCTTGATGTCCTTCCAGATTCCCTCTGTCTACCCAAGGATGCCAGAGGACAAAAATCAGTTAACCACCTAACTGAGGAACTCAATTTAACCTTGCGCAATACCCTAGATGCAGTTGCACCCCTAAAAACATTTCTCATAAGAAACTAGCTCCCTGGTACACAGAAAATACCCGAGCTCTGAAGCTAGCTCTCCAGAAAATTGGAGCGGAAATGGCGCCACACCAAACTGGAAGTCTTCCGACTAGCTTGGAAAGACAATACAGTGCAGTACCGAAGAGCCCTTACTGCTGCTCGATCATCCTATTTTTCTAACTTAATTAAGGAAAATATGAACAATCCGAAATTCCTTTTTGATACTATCGCAAAGCTAACTAAAAAGCAGCATTCCCCAAGAGAGGATGGCTTTCACTTCAGCAGTGATAAATTCATGAACTTCGTTGAGGAAAAGATCATGATTATTAGAAAGCAAATTACGGACTCCTCTTTAAATCTGCGTATTCCTTCAAAGCTCAGTTGTCCTGAGTCTGCACTTCTCTGCCAGGACCTAGGATCAAGAGAGACGCTCAAGTGTTTTAGTACTATATCTCTTGACACAATGATGAAAATAATCATGGCCTCTAAACCTTCAAGCTGCATACTGGACCCTATTCCAACTAAACTACTGAAAGAGCTGCTTCCTGTGCTTGGCCCTCCTATGTTGAACATAACAAACGGCTCCCTATCCACCGGATGTGTACCAAACTCACTAAAAGTGGCAGTAATAAAGCCTCTCTTGAAAAAGCCAAACCTTGACCCAGAAAATATTTTAAAAATCGGCCTATATCGAATCTTCCATTCCTCTCAAAAATTTTAGAAAAGGCTGTTGCACAGCAACTCACTGCCTTCCTGAAGACAAACAATGTATACCAAATGCTTCAGTCTGGCTTTAGACCCCATCATAGCACTGAGACTCCACTTGTGAAGGTGGTAAATGACCTTTTAATTGCATCAGACCGAGGCTCTGCATCTGTCCTCGTGCTCCTAGACCTTAGTGCTGCTTTTGATACCATCGATCACCACATTCTTTTAGAGAGATTGGAAATCCAAATTGGTCTACACGGACAAGTTCTGGCCTGGTTTAGATCTTATCTGTCGGAAAGATATCAGTTCGTCTCTGTGAATGGTTTGTCCTCTGACAAATCAACTGTAAATTTCTGTGTTCCTCAAGGTTCCGTTTTAGAACCACTATTGTTTTCACTATATATTTTACCTCTTGGTGATGTCATTCGAAAACATAATGTTAACTTTCACTGCTATGCGGATGACACAAAGCTGTACATTTCAATGAAACATGGTGAAGCCCCAAAATTGCCCTTGCTAGAAGCTTGTGTTTCAGACATAAGGAAGTGGATGGCTGCAAACTTTCTACTTTTAAACTCGGACAAAACAGAGATGCTTGTTCTAGGTCCCAAGAAACAAAGAGATCTTCTGTTGAATGTGACAATTAATCTTAATGGTTGTACAGTCGTCTCAAATAAAACTGTGAAGGACCTCGGCGTTACTCTGGACCCTGATCTCTCTTTTGAAGAACATATCAAGATCATTTCAAGGACAGCTTTTTTCCATCTACGTAACATTGCAAAAATCAGAATCTTTCTGTCCAAAAATGATGCAGAAAAATTAATCCATGCTTTTGTCCCTTCTAGGTTAGACTACTGCAATGCTCTACTTTCCGGCTACCCGGATAAAGCACTAAATAAACTTCAGTTAGTGCTAAATACGGCTGCTAGAATCCTGACTAGAACCAAAATATTTGATCATATTACTCCAGTGCTAGCCTCCCTACACTGGCTTCCTGTCAAGGCAAGGGCTGATTTCAAGGTTTTACTGCTAACCTACAAAGCATTACATGGGCTTGCTCCTACCTATCTCTCTGATTTGGTCCTGCCGTACATACCTACACGTACGCTACGGTCACAAGACGCAGGCCTCCTAATTGTCCCTAGAATTTCTAAGCAAACAGCTGGAGGCAGGGCTTTCTCCTATAGAGCTCCATTTTTATGGAATGGTCTGCCTACCCATGTAAGAGACGCAAACTCGGTCTCAACCTTTAAGTCTTTACTGAAGACTCATCTCTTCAGTGGGTCATATGATTGAGTGTAGTCTGGCCCAGGAGTGGGAAGGTGAACGGAAAGGCTCTGGAGCAACGAACCGCCCATGCTGTCTCTGCCTGGCCGGTTCCCCTCTTTCCACTGGGATTCTCTGCCTCTAACCCTATTACAGGGGCTGAGTCACTGGCTTACTGGGGCTATTTCATACCGTCCCTAGGAGGGGTGTGTCACTTGAGTGGGTTGAGTCACTGATGTGATCTTCCTGTCTGAGTTGGCGGCCCCCCTTGGGTTGTGCCGTGGCGGAGATCTTTGTAGGCTATACTCGGCCTTGTCTCAGGATGGTAAGTTGGTGGTTGAAGTTATCCCTCTAGTGGTGTGGGGGCTGTGCTTTGGCAAAGTGGGTGGGGTTATATCCTTCCTGTTCGGCCCTGTCCGGGGGTGTCCTCGGATGGGGCCACATTGTCTCCTGACCCCTCCTGTCTCAGCCTCCAGTATTTATGCTGCAGTAGTTTATGTGTCGGGGAGCTAGGGTCAGTTTGTTATATCTGGAGTACTTCTCCTGTCCTATTCGGTGTCCTGTGTGAATTTAAGTGTGCTCTCTCTAATTCTCTTTTTCTCTCTTTCTTTCTTTCTCTCTCTCGGAGGACCTGAGCCCTAGGACCATGCCTCAGGACTACCTGACATGATGACTCCTTGCTGTCCCCAGTCCACCTGGCCGTGCTGCTGCTCCAGTTTCAACTGTTCTGCCTTATTATTATTGGACCATGCTGGTCATTTATGAACATTTGAACATCTTGGCCATGTTCTGTTATAATCTCCACCCGGCACAGCCAGAAGAGGACTGGCCACCCCACATAGCCTGGTTCCTCTCTAGGTTTCTTCCTAGGTTTTGGCCTTTCTAGGGTGTTTTTCCTAGCCACCGTGCTTCTACACCTGCATTGCTTGCTGTTTGGGGTTTTAGGCTGGGTTTCTGTACAGCACTTTGAGATATCAGTTGATGTACGAAGGGCTATATAAATACATTTGATTTGATTTGATTTCACATGTCTCAAATAAATCAACCTGTACCTGATTTGCCCTAAGTGTCTAAACACTGGACAGAAAATCACCATAGACCAACCAGTGATTAGGTAATTATGTCATGATAGAATGTGCAGACTGTGAAGGTGGTCGTGATGCATTTAGGAGGAGTGTTTACACTTCCTCCAGGCTGCAGGAGTGCTCCAGGGGAGATGTGGCATTTGATATGACTGTGAGGATGGTTCTTCTAGCCCACGAACTTGGACTTGGTTATGCAGCTCTAAAGAAAATAAGTCCTACGGATTCCTTCCTTGCGTCTCAGTTCATATCAGAGACATGAGAGGAGAATGACAGGTAAATAAAAGGGGAGAGTAGCCCATCATTATCAGGTGACTTAATGTGTATAAATAATATTTATTTCCTTGCTCCAGCAAATGTATTCAACGTTAAAAAAAAAGACTGGTAGGAAAACATAACTATACAATTAGACTGTAAAATGGGCCTACAGTGTCATAGGGCTGTAAGCCTAATGTGATTAGTGAGAAATTAGCTTTACATAAAGTAAATACATACTGATATGCTAATATTTACATAGGGTAACATACTGATATTTAGTCCTGCAGTTATGTCTGTAATATCGACAAACATAATAAGTACCCCCCACCCCACCCACTTTAGTTGCAGAGATTCAGACAGGGCAACAGTCAATGGAGAGTGCTGCAAAGATAATTAGAAGAGCATACGCAGATATAGACCCAGACATAGCAGAGTTGCTGAAGGAGGATGAGATCATTGTCACGTGTGCTCCCTCTCCGGCCTCTAGGTCACCAGGCTGCTCGTTATGGCGCACACCTGTCACCATCGTTACGCTCACCTGGACTATATCACTTCCCTGATTATCTTCCCTACATATGTCACTCCCTTTGGTTCCTTCCCCAGGCGGTCGTCATTGTTTCTGTTTCATGTCTGTGCGTTGTTCGTGGTTTCTGCGTTTGTATTATGTTACGTTAATTTATTAAAACACAAACTCCCTGAACTTGCTTCCCGACTCTCAGCGCACATCGTTACAATCATAGACATTGACTTATCCTTCGATGGCACTTGGAACGAGAGGATTCACTTTCAACTACGGGTTAGGTGTGTGCATTGGTGCTGGTACCAGCGAGCCATAGAAAATGGTGAAGATCCACACTGTCACAAAAACCTTGGAGGCCATACATTTTTTAATAGAGGTTGCACATAAAGTGGCACCTGTATGTAATATGTCAAATGATAACGTCCTCAAAATAATGTAGCACGGAGGAACCCAGGATGCAAATTAATGTCTGAACTCTGTAATATGGTTGTGATGCCCCAAATCTGTCTTCGTGGGCAAAAGCCGCATTGACGGAGCAACCATTATGGCAGTAGCCACATTCAATGAGGGAGACACTGCTATAACAAATGTGATGACCAAATTGTGGCTTGGCAGCACTTTGGTGACACTGGAGCAATCAGAGAGGAGTTGTGAGAGCTGATGCTTCTTCAATGGAGTTTGCCAAGCGTAGGCCCTGGTCCCATGACACAGTCAAGAAAGTAAAGCGTCACCAGCAACAATTCAACGAGGGCCTTACATATCGGGCAGGCATAGCTGATTACTGTTCTGCACATTTCAACAGCCTTACAAAATCCTTGTATGTGACAAGTTGAGCAAAGTAATATGAGAATTTGCCCAAAACTGCATATTTGTCCAACAGACCATTATTCAAAGCATATTTTCTATTGCTTGAAACAAATGTATTAAACGTGATAATGTATTTGATGTTTGTCAGTTTAGAAGTGATATATGAATAAGAGTTTAATTAATGTGACATACTTAGTCATATTTATGGAAAGTACATTTGAATTGCATTAGCCCATCTTTATCGGACATTTTCTTAAAATGACATGTTCCCTGTTCGCCAATTCATTTTTCTCCGCCTTCAAAGGACGTACATTCCCATTATTCCACACACAGGTTTATTTTTTATTTTTTTACACACAGGTTCTTAGGTCTTATAGTCAAGACTTTTACAGAAGCTTTTTTTAATATCCTGTGTCGTTTTGATTGTGCCATTTTATGGGTATATATATCCAAAATATGCCTCATGTGAAGTGTTTTTTTGATAATTCCATGAAATGACAATATTTTGATAAACTGATCTGTAAAAGTCTGACCATTGAGTGTCTTATCACAATAAAACAAAACAAAAACTCTGCCTTGAAGCAATGTGTTTAAAATTAGATTCCCGTAATATGCAAATTAGTGCATATTTATGGTCGGTTTGACTCATTTGCATATTTTATACTTACTTTTTTATACTTACATATTTGTAATACAATATCTTGTATTTATGTATAATTTCAACTGGTAAAGTTTCAGTCTGATGAGAGAAAAGAAGAAAAGAAAATCAATTAGCCTGTGGTGCCTGGCCTTAAAGAAGCATTAGAAGAAGACCAAAAGGATCCATCAAACACATTTGGTGTGTCATCATAGTGGTGTCTCTGACTTGTGGTCAGGTGATCACATATACACCATATGACTGATAGGGGCTCTGTGTTGAAGCCACCATGCCTCCATCTTGGCCCCCCACCATTGGGAAAATATTTTGGAAACTATAGAAATGCATTTATTAATGTCTACATTCGTTTTTGCCTCATTTATTCTATTACACACACCTTAATGCATTAATAAAGGCCACTTTAATAACATTTACATATCTGGCATTACTCATCTGTATATACAGTATTCTATCTATTACATCTCAGCCTATGATGCTCATCCATATATTTATATATTCTTATTCCATTCATTGACTTAGATTTGTGTGTATTAGGTAGTTGTTGTGG
The DNA here is from genome assembly GCF_018296145.1 of Oncorhynchus tshawytscha. Lineage (NCBI taxonomy): Eukaryota > Metazoa > Chordata > Actinopteri > Salmoniformes > Salmonidae > Oncorhynchus > Oncorhynchus tshawytscha. Next base: position 16,774,432 of record NC_056431.1, on the reverse strand, counting down.
GACTGTTAGATTACTTGTTAGATATTACTGTACTGTCAGAACTAGAAGCACAAGCATTTGGCTACACTTGCAATAACATTTGCTAACCATGTGTATGTGATCAATACAATTTCATTTGATTTGATTTCAATTATATTATGTGAGCTAAACATATATATTTGAATATATCTCCTTTTCACTTCATTTCACACCTGATTTATTGAACAAAAGACAAATCTTATGGTCCGCTAGAGCGCGATGGGACAAGGACATCCCGGCCAGCCAAACCCTCCCCTAACCTGGACGACACTGGGCCAATTGTGCGACAATTCCCGGGATCAAACCTGGGTCTGTAGTGATGCCTCAGGAATTGCGATGCAGTGCCTTAGACCGCTGCGCCACGAATTAATTTGTTTGCCCTTTATTGTGTGCACTTTACTGTATTTATATTTGGGATGTTGCTTTTCAACAGTAAAAGTATTTTTTTTAAACTAGAGGACATCTTTAAAGTATAATTTTTAGAGATGTCTAATGTTACTATCTGGCCCTCATACCATCATGGCCACCTAATCAACCCCAGCTCCCAATTGGCTCATTAATCCCCCCTCAATTACCTTAAACTATTCCCCAGGTCATTGCTGTAAAATGTTCTCAGTCAACTTACCTGGTAAAATAACAGTTAAATAAAATTGGAAAATTGGAAAATGGAATAATGTCCACATGATAACAAAAAATAAAACATTTCATTGAAATACTGTAGAATTCCATTCATTCCTATGGAGGACTGCTCCTACTGGGGAGTGCCAATATGGCCGACCGGTGGCTTCAAGGCCTCTCAATGGCCAATACATAGCATCAGCAATCCAGGGTTTATATACAGGATTTGTTTACATTCTTAGGTGGAACAAACTTAAACTTAGTGCGTCATTTCTGAATTGAAAAGTTAACCAAGGAGTAATTGTCACGTCCTGACCTTAGTTCCTTTTTTATGTCTCTATTTTAGTTTGGTCAGGGCGTGAGTTGGGGTGGGCATTCTATGTGTTGTTCTATGTTTTGTATTTCTGTGTTTGGCCTGGTATGGTTCCCAATCAGAAGCAGCTGTTTTTTGTTGTCTCTGATTGAGAACCATACTTAGGCAGCCTGTTTTCCCACTATGATTTGTGGGTAGTTGGTTTCTGTTTAGTGTTTTTGTTGCACCTTACAGAACTGTTTGTTTGTCGGTTTGTTGTTTTTGTTCAGTATTCATCTTTATTAAAATTATTATGAATACGTACCACGCTACACTTTGGTCCTCTTCTCCTTCTCCCGATGACAATTGTTACAGTAATCTAGTTTTTCAAAGGTATCTGTAATCTGATTATTGTTATGTCTCGTGGGTTTCATAACCACGTGTTTATAACAACTCAATAATGATGAGACGGAAACAGGAATTCAGTTCATCCATTTATATGAACGTGCTCATCTCAACACACATTACCCATGATGCTCTGCCTATACAACTACAGTTCAAATAGTACAACCCTAATAAAAAACAATTACATTATTTTTGCGATTAACGTCACTGATAACAGTTACTGTTTTTTTGTAATCAGTTACTCCTCAACCCTGCCTACATGTAGACAAGGCCTAAAATATCCCTGGGCTGTTCTCTAGGACCTCCTCTCTGTCTATAATCAATTCTCTCAGAAATCGTTTCATTGCACCAAATAAGGCGAAGGAGGAGAGATGAAATATACAAGCCAACCCTCCCCTAGGAAACCCTAGGAAAATAAACAAAAGTTGTTATGGAAGTGTCGTCCCTGGATGGAAATGCTTGACAAACATAAGAGGATGTGCACTGTGGAAGAGTAGACTATATGCTTCCCGAGTTGTGAGAATTAAATTTCATCAGTGACACTGTGCCCAAATGGAATTGTGTGAGTCTTTCAGGTATTATAACCTATTCAGAAGAATAGTCTGTATGGTTTCTACTCCACAACACACATGAACATTAGTATTCCCAGTATATAACCAAATGACCTCGATTTTGGAACAGGCCCCTCAGTGCACTATTATTATGTGTAGCCTATACATTTGATCCAAAGCGCATGGCATTTAATTAATTAATCTCACCTTTCATAACACTCATACCAGTCAAAAGTCCAGTCACATGTCAGACAATGATTTAAATATGCACTAGATGACTGACACATTCTAGATGACTGTGTACATTTTTGGGGGGAGCTATAGAAATCCATTTATTAAAGTCTACATTTATTTTGCCATGTTTATTATATTCCATATAAATCAAATAAAATTTTATTGGTCACATACACATATTTAGCAGATGTTATTGCGGGTGTAGCGGGATATACATTAATGCATACTTTTAAATAATATTATGTGAGCTAAATATATATATTTTTAATATATAAAAACATTTTCCTTAAAGTATCATTTTTAGAAAGTTCTAATGTTACAGCCCCCACTACACAAAATATGTAAATATATGGAATTCTTTCCTTGAAAAATGAAATGAAAATACTGTAGAAACCCCCCCCCCGTGTGTAAAGTTCAGGTAACGCTCTTGCGACCTCTACTGGTTTCATTAGGTCATAACACCATGGTGGACGAATTATTATGTATAATAATTATTATTATGTATAATAATTATACATTATATACATTATATATATCCATTTATGTATAATACCTCTAGTATATCATCAATGATGGGTATGGAAAGTGTTTGGCTGGGGCATTTGATTCATCTGAAGAGAAAGTAGTTTGAAGCTATCCACAATAAAATCGTATTACCATGCATAAACCTAGGTTGTGTTCAATAGTAATTGATCAAACAGAGTAGTCTAGAAGTTACAGGAAAAATGTATTCCCGAAAATATAAATTATATGCGGGAATATTGCCTAATTGGCCTATTTAAAGGTGTGGTCCACACAAATTACAAAATGACACATTGGTTTCCTTACCCTGTAAGCAGTCTATGGACAATGTATGCCAGCAATCCGTGCTTTGGTTTCAGTGGAGGCTGCAGAGGAGAGGACAAACCATGTGTTTGATGTATTTGATACCATTCCACCTATTCCGCTCCAGCCATTACCACAAGCCCATCTTCCCCAGTTAAGGTACCACCAACCTCCGGTGTTTGGTTTTATTTCCCTGGTTTCCAAATGCTAATGTTTCAGTATTTGTGGCACAAATCCCATTAAAATCATGGAGACGATAATAAGCATGTTCTGTGTGTAACAGTATAACTTTAGACCGTCCCCTCGCCCATACCCGGGACCCTCTGCACACATCAACAACAGTCACCCACGAAGCATCGTTCCCCATCGCTCCACAAAAGCCGAGGCCCTTGCAGAGCGAGGGAAACGCTATTTAGCGCGCACCGCTAACTAAGCTAGCCGTTTCACATCCATTACATGTGCATCATGTACAAATCATACAAAGTATAAAAATTGTATCGTGAAGCTTATCAAAGTCACTTATTATTTAAGCAATGATGCGCAAAAAAATGCTAATAGTCCCATGACTTGAATGGGATTTGTGCCACAAATGCATTTAGAAACAATGTCAGGTAAACTAACTAACCAAAGCATGGATTGCTGTCATACCTTGTCCATAGACTACTTATGGAAAATAATGAGCAAATTTGTAATTTGAGTGAACTATCCCTTTAAATGCTAGGCAACTAAATAGATAGGCCTCTTGAAGCCTATACCAACATTTAGATTTCTCGGTTCTCTGTACTTCATTCTGTCAGTGACAGGGCTGTGTTTCAACCAATATTGCTTTTGGAATTAGATCCCAAAAAGGGTAATCAACATAAGGTGAATAGTACACACCAATACGTAAAATAGTACACATCAATCCAATAACAAACACGTAACATGAAACAAAACTTTTACTGTAGGCTATAGCCACATTTTCTCACTAATTATTTTCATCCCAAGAAAGTCACATATAAGACTGCTTGAAATACACACGTTGCTGTTTTTTTGTACATTAAATTATTACATTAAATTATTAAATGGTATGTTTCTAAAATACATTAAAGGGAAAGTGCGATAGGAACTAAATATTATCCTACTGACAGTTCCTATCGTACTTTCCCTTTAATGTTTTTTTTAGCAACATACCCTTTAATAATTTACCTGGACACACCTGAATTTCCACCCACTGAAAGTTGTTACACAATAACAATAGAAGTAGGAAAACGATGTAAGAGACATTCCATAAAATTCCCAAATCCATTGTTTGATAATCGTTGAGGTGAGGTGAGTATTACACTTTTATGTATTTTCCGTTGTGTTTTCTAGCTTTGTTTAACTAGCAGTCTTCTTGCGTGGCCGAAAGCCCAACATTTTATCTAGTTCGCTGGTATGAGAAACTTCCGTGTTGTGATATGGAGTGCGCTTTGAAGGTCTTTTCAACATTTGTCTGGACAGTTAACACAGGCAACTTTATAACTCTATTTGTATATCAAATATTTTTATTTAGTGGTTTTCTATTGCAAGAGTATTTTCTTCGGTAGTCATGCGTAAATAGGGCTTTTATTTTCTTCGACTACTCAGCACAGGCCATAATGAGATGCATTGGGCGGAGCTTTGTTGGCAAGGGGCAGGGAGGGATTCTACTTGTCTTATCGTTCTTGGCTTACCTTACCTGTCGTGGAAAATTTTCAACTTTAGAGACTATTGTTTGATTAATGATACTAGAATGCTGTCTGGAGTTACATCTTGTCGGGTTTGAGGCATCGGCTCTTGCGTGGGAGGACATGTATGACCTACAGAATGTGCACTCTGTAAATGTACTTTTCTTTGTAGGTGAAGAGCTGTTTACCATCAAACCAATAGAGCTGGGACACAAAGAAAGAAACAGACAATGTGATGTGACTTCAGTCAAAGTAAAAACACTCAATCAAGCACAGACTCACTGACAGATTCACCAAGACAAACGGACAAAGTCTGGAGACATTGAACACCTAAAAATAAAACAATGTCTGAGATCCTGCCATTAAACCTGGAGCTGCTAGAAGACAGCCCCTCCAAAACCAGCGGGGTGACTGCTGAACCCCAACCCCCAACATGGGGGGAAGAGGAGAAGGTGATTAAAGAATTGGGGGAAGATTTGGAAAAGAGGAGGGAAGGAGTGGTGGAGGAAGATGATATGGTTAGTTCGGCTAAATTGGAGCCTACCACTCTGCAATGGCCAGGTGACAGGGATGTAGAGAAAACTACAAAGAACAGAAGTGCATTGACTGCGAAAGAAGATGAGGGAAGGGGAAAGGGGGATGACTCTGAGGGAGAAAGGAAGAGTGTGTACTCCATGTGCACCTCTCTTCAAGAAGGAGAAAGGCATATGGAGAGTGAGAGAGGGCTGGGTTTGGGAGCAGAGAGAATGAGAACAGAGGAAGAATGGATGGGGAGAGAGGTGCAGGACCCAGGGCTGTGTAAGATAGAGAAGAAGGTGCGGGTACAGATAGAGGTGGAAGATGATATGAACTATTTGCCTGAGAAGGCAGCGCAGGTCTTCAACCCATCCGTCACCATCCTACACTCCTCTAGTGCTCCGACGTCTCCCGGCGGAAGGGAGGTATTCTGGGATGTGGACGCAGAGAAGAGCTGCCTCCTCATTCCCCAGGGAACCCCACCTGATGGCTACTACCACGACTGGCCAGTGGAGCGGGGGTCCTCAAAATGTAAAGAAATGCACCAACATTTCATCTTTCTGTCTTTTGGCCTCCAACCTCTTTCTCTCATTGTCTGTCTTTCTCTTTGCTAGTTTCTCCCCTGTTCATTCAGCCACTGTGGTTCAGCTCAAATAATTTTGCGAGTGCAAATTCATCCTTCCCCTTCTCCCTTATTTGAGGTAATCAGGTCTATAAGTGGTAATGTTTACATTAGTCTTTCTGCCCTCTGAAGTAAAAAGAAAGCTAAGTCTCTCCTTTCCTCTCCCCTCCAGGTGGTTGTGACTGTGCCAACAGGGATGCTCTCAAAGTGGGGGTGTCTGTGTTCACCGCAGCTCTGATTTTCCCCCTCCTAGTGTGGGGGGGCTATGTCTTCCTGCCTTTTGATGCCCCACTGCTGGACAGTGCCCCCCTCAGGCTGGTCTACACACTGCGCTGCTCTGTCTTCGCTGTGGTGCCCATCATACTGGGTGAGTGGCTCATTGGTCATTCAGCAGATGTTCTTTACCAGAATTACTCCGGTGTGAACAGCAAGGTGGATTGAACAACAACACTAACATCACAAGCTAACACTTGTGTTGTCCTCCCAGGCTGGTTGGTGCTGGGTGTCTCCAGGATGCGGTTGGGGGATGTGAAGCCGCTGCGTGAATTGGAGGCCAGGGAAGTAGGTGTGCACCGGCGCTATGTGGATGACTCCGTCACCCTCTTTCTGCTCTACTTCCTGCAGCTGGCCGTAATGGCGCCCTACCTGAGCCAGGACCTGCTCAAACTAGTGCCCCTGCTCACCATCATCTTCGCCTTTGGCAGGTAAAGAAACAACAATGCAAAAAAAACATATTTATTTTATTATCACATACACCAGAGAGATGCAGTGAAATCTATTGTCCAATTTCAGTGCCCAGTCAGTCATATCCCTATATGGCATGTGATCTCAATATAAGGCAGTCTGGGAAGACTATAGAAATGACTGCATCTGCCTAATGTCCATCTCTCCTCTGTGCCAATAGGCTGATGTACTGGGTGGCAGCTGCACTGGGCAGCAGTGTTCGGGGCTTTGGCTTCGGCCTGTCCTTCCTGCCCACTGTGGCCATGCTGGGTGCCAATCTCTACTTCATCTTCACCATGGACGCTGGGGGCACCATCTTTGCCCAGGATGTGATGCACCAACAAGACCAACCCTCAGCCTCCCGCCAGAGGTTCTGGGGATAGGAGGATGGAGGAAAGGCTGAAGGAATGCAAGGATGGGGAAGAGGGACAGGATCTGTTTTACCAACTGGTAGAATTTAACTTTCAAAGGGTTACTATGTAAACTGTAGTGGATCGTGCTAGTGTGATTTTTAAACCACACTGATGATGTGTAGAATAGACTGGGCAGTGGTAGTCAGTGATAGAGCTTATAAAAACAGTTATTGGTGATAGTTTCTATGTTATAATTCATTTTCTTGCATGGCATTATACCGTCACATTGGTGAAACAGTAGAATGCATTCTGTAAAAGATCTGCTAATCGACAGAATGACTGTTAAGTACCATGGAATAATGTTGAAATCACAATTGTCGGCTCAATGCAGAGTTAATGAAAATAGTTTGTAGTTCCACACAGAATTGTGCCACTTGGGGAAGTGTCTACAATAACCAAACCATTGCCTTCCTCAGAAATATCTAGCTAGGCCTGCACACCCACAAATAGTTTGCTGAACTGTACTGTTTGGTTTGACAATTATCTGTACTTGAGGCATCCTGTAATCTATTGTTTTGCATTTGGTTGTGAATCTGGTATTACAGGCTAATAACATTAATTGCATTGACATTTGGTACCTAATATCAGGTTTATAGAGGAAAAACTAAGACTTCCTCTAGACCTTCTAGTCAATCAATTTCCTATTGAAAATGTTCAATACAACCAAACACAAAATCATGTTCTGTGATAAGGTCATCGACTACTGAGTGGACATTTTGTCTCATAATTTCATTTGCCTTTTAAAAGGAAGTCCACACATGAGCAATGCCATGTCATTATAAGAGCTAACAAATCATTTAAAGATAATTGATTTAGTACAAAGATTTTGATATTGAGAACCATTTCATTATTGGAGAAGGTGGATTGCATGGCTTTTTGTGCCCCCAAAAATGGCAACCTTGTTATAGAAATCAAACCTGTCCAACAAAAAAAACCTACCTGCACAGGTGGCCCAACCTCCATGCCTTCATCTCTGAAAACGAATCCTTTCACAATACAGCACAGCTCTGTAAGAGTGATTGTGAATGGAGTTGTTATTGTATTTTAAAATAGACCTATTTTAAAATGTAATGTATGAAATCAGATTTTTAGTGTAGGCATAGACTATGAAATGTATAACTACGCTGATTTCTTTCAACGTTTCCAAGTCAACTTTAGCTAATATCAAGCGGAAACAAATTGGAGAGTCTATTTCATGTCTATCATTGTCTTTTCTTATGATTTTCTTTAACTTTTTATATATTTTAAAACATTTTTTTTATATGTAACAAGTTATGTTTTTATTGGGTTTTCATTTGCTTCATTAGTGAAGATGACACATTTTTATTGGTATGAAAGCCTTTTAGTGGCTAATAAAAATTAGCAAGCATTTAAGGAAGGTCTTTGTGCATTACAGTTGTTCTGAATGGGCACCTGTTTTTGGACTGTGTTATTGCTGTGTTTGTGACCAAGTGGGAAGGTGGTATTTATCACATACAACTCAGGGAAATCCACTTGAACACCCATCCAACTCGTAATTACTAGTGGAAAACCATAGAGATAGTTAGAGGACACAACATGGTATCGGTCCAATTATGGCATCTGTGACAGCATGGGCTGCGCCCTCGAGGCCATCTCCATTTTGAAGTAGTACATTTTCTTCTACTCCGAGCTGGTTAACAAACTGAAGGGTGAATTCATGCAACCTGGAGTGTGTTGTTTGAACAGGTTTAAAGCCAAAGTTGGCAATTTACTGTCCACCTGCAGTTATGAAATGTTTGCTCACAAATGTAACTCATTGGCTGATCCCTCCTGATGACCTGGATGGAAATATATAATCTTTCCTTAACCAGTAGGAAGTCCCACCCAGTTGACTACTTCAAAATGGTAAAAATTCTAAAAGGCGCTGCCCATGCTAAAATTTGCTTTTGGTCACAAGAGGCCTCTATCTCTGTGGGAAACTCCTCTATCACCCCTGATCACAGACATCACCCAAATTGATAACAGCATGTTCGGCAGTTAAATGTAACAAAACATAAAAAAGTTATCTATTGATATGTTTTTTGAAAACTATAATTTGTTTGCATGCATGATCGCTGTACTTTTAGTTTATGGTTGACGCAGCTTGTTGGCCATTAGCCATCCGGCGTTTGTCAACGAGTTCAAAGCATGTGAATGCATCCAACTGGTATTTACAACGCCACAACTGGTAATTACCACCTTCCCACTTGGTTATGAATGGAGCAAATTGCCATGTTCAAAACAACTGGGAACTCTGTAAAATACGAGGTTAGATCATGACTTCAGGAATCTTCACTTCAGAAAGTCAGCTCTAAAGAGGCCCGAGTTGGATGACTGATAAAAAAAGGTTTTCCCTGTTGGAGCTCGTTTTTTCCCGAGTTGTTTTGAACGGTCAGAAGTCGGAGATTTCCGACTTCCCAGTTGTTTTGAAGACGTCATAACATCGAGCATATGAGATAGGACTACACTTTTCGACTGAACTAACGGCTCCCATTTTTTGTCGGAGGTCAAATATTGTTCACATCCACCCAAACTTCTCGTTTATTTATTGGTCTGGCCACAGGGAAGTCTGGGTTCCGAATTACAAGAAAGCAACCCCTTGCACGTCAGTTATAACAAAGTAGGCCTATCTTATCTGTACCCCAGGGGTATTTACCACTAAAGTTATCGAAGGTGAAGGGTCAAGACGAGTAAAATATGGCAGCTGCGCCAGCTAGAAGAAAACACGGAGCGTGTCTGCTTCGAATCAAAGAAAATTGTCCATTGCGGAAATTTAGGAAAAACAGGTGTTACGGTAAGAACATGATTATTTTCAAGAATTGATGGATACAAATATATAGCCTATACAAATGCATACAATTAACCTATAGACGAATTATACCACCCAGGAAGTTAGATCCCTGTCGGCCTTGCACTGTGAATTTGACAGTAAAATGTCTATTGAATTTGTTTGGTGGGCTCTATAGGCCTAAATGCTATAGCCTGATAATACATTAGGGGTAGGCCTATTATAAATAATATTACATTTTAAAGTTTTATTTACTGTAAAAGCTATACTATAAAATGTGTATATCAAGGGAGCAATTTTTTGCTAGGGAACGATTTTTCCACAGGCAAACACGTTTATAATAGTGCTGAAGGAATAACATTATAGAAGATAAACATTACATCATTTGTTTACCAGTATACATTTTATGTTAATATAAACATAAACAATGGAGTAGTATGTCCTGTTATGATAAGACTACTGTACTTAAGACTACTGTATCAAATTATGAATAATAAGTAATATTCTTCCAAATTAAGGGGTAGGCTATATTGCCTTAGTTGAAATGACTGGAAATCTGTCTGTGGCTTTAAAATAAGTAGTCAGTGTTCTTAACTGCCAATGCTGATGCTCCTCCATTATTTGCGACAGTTTTGAGGAAGTTGGGGGCCAATGTAGCAAGGCAACATTTAGTCCCAACCTATCATGCGGTTGCTCAAGACTTGTCCATCAGGATTGGCATACCTGTTCGAAAGTAACAGCACTAGTCTACGCCTACACCTCAACACCTCATGTCAAGTACTTTAGTTGCACTTGCTGTCAAGAGCTGGGTGCCCAGGTTGTGTGCATGTCAGCAGTGTAAAAAAGGCTTACTGCATGCTTCCTGCTCTCCTTCAGCTGGACTGATCTGACAATAATTTGAAGTACAATCGTTTAAGCTAACTTCTGAAAATTGCTTTCACCAGTCCAGTTATTTCACATCAGTGCAGATGAAGGAAATTAGATAAGGAGAGGAAATCACTTCAGAGTATTGATACTTGTCTTTTAAAATGTTCCTTTTGGCAGATGTTACAGCCACATCTTCGGCTGGTGGTGGGGTGTGTTGGGGAGACTTCAGTAAGCACCCCATTTCTGCATCCAAAACCGGACCTATCAGCACCATCTATGTAGAGCCCCTCCCTCCCTCCTATCAGTCTATTTACCGTCCCCACCAATCACAGGACCCCATTGGTAAGACCATTAAAACACTTGTATGGCCATCTTTCCAAATGTCTTGTTGAATGGTCTCCAAAGGCTCATATTTAACTGACCTCCTTTATCAGGAGCCTTGATATGGTAGTTACTGGTTATTATTAGAAGTTACCTCTCTCAATCTCTCTGATAATCTTATTATAAATGGGAGCAATATTTTGGGAACATTGCTCTCACCTCTGCAGCTTGTCAGATCAGTGATTGTTTTGTTGAAGTAAGGAAGAATGTATGCTATTGGGAAGTGCTTCACAGAGCCATACACTGAGTATACAAAACATTAAGAACAACTGCTCTTTTCATTACAGACTGACCAGGGGCATCATTTATAAACCATGCGAATGTACAAAATAAGACCCCACAAATCAAATTTGATTTGTCACGTGCGCCAAATACAACAGGTGGAGGGAGACCTTACAGTGAAATGCTTACTTACAAGCCCTTAACCAACAATGCAGTTTTGAGAAAAAAAATTGTTAAGTATTTACTAAAATAAACTGAAGTAAAAAAAAAATAATAATAAATAAAAGGCCTATGTTACCTCATGAGTATGAAACCATCACAGAGAAGGTGTGACATTTATTATGCAATGATTCTGGAAATGAAACATGCGTGTGCCAGTTTTCACACAAAAGTTGGCATTTATAAAAAATGAACTTGACATGAAAATGTGCGCACCTTCCCACAAACCTTAGACCATGCGTAAGCACAGTTTCTAGTGGTTGAAGTACTGCATTGCAAGCAGGCAAGTAGATTAGTATTTTCTGCAAATGGAGGATATGAACAGGTTAAACAGGTTAATAACAAGATACAATCATTTGCCATTAGTGAGAAGAGAGAAAATCTATTTAGTTTGTTTTTGCATTTGAAAATAATTAGAAATAGCCATTTATTTCCAAAGCTATTATTTATTTAATTTCCATGATCATTGCATAATATATTCCTCACCTTTTCTGTGATGTTTACATACTCATGAGGAAGCATAGGCCTACAACAAGGATACCATTCATCCCATCTCTGGTTTAATTGAACCCACTTCATAGTAGTAAATAGATAAGCTATTTCAAGGATTTTGCTCTATGCCATCTGATCTGAAGCGCAGTTTATTAACGGTGGAACAGGCGGTTGGTTGTAGGTTACTTCTGAATACTGTACTTTCACATTTCTCGAGGAGACAATATTGCATTTATACGCAATCCATATTTTCATAACCATTGTGGAATAAATGTGTCACCTTTTCTGGCCATGATGGGTTCATATTCCCGAAGTAGCAAAAGCCTACAACAAACTACCACACGCATCTCTCATTTAATTGAACCTTCAATAAAGCCCCGCCCCAGAAAATTTGGGCAAACATATTTCATCTCTCCCTATCCCAGTGCGCTCTCCCCACATGCTTCAAGATGGCCACCATTGCTCCTGTAACCAAGAAAGCAAAGGTAACTGAACTAAATGACTATTGCGCCCTGGTGGGACATCTGTCATCAGGAAGTGCTTTGAGAGACTAGTCAAGGATCATATCGCCTTGCTTACCGCCCCAATAGATCCTCAGACGATACAATCGCTATCGCCATCGCACTACACACCGCCTTATCCCATCTGGACAAGAGGAATACCTATGCAAGATTGCTGTTCATTGACTAAAGCTCAGCATTCAACACCATAGTACCCTCCAAGCTCATTAAGCTCAAGGCCCTGGGTCTGAACCCCGCCCTGTGCAACTGGGTCGTGGACTTCCTGATTGGCCGCCGCCGTGTTGATCCTCAACACAGGGTCCCCACAAGGATGCGTGCTCAGCCTCCTCCTGTACTCACTGTTCACCCATGACTGCATGGCCACGCACACCTCCAACTCAATCATCAAGTTCATAAAGTTTGCAGACGACACAACAGTAGTAGGCTTGATTACCAGCAATGGCGAGACAGCCTACAGGGAGGTGGTGAGGGCTCTGGGAGTGTGGTGCCAGGAAAATAACCTCTCACTTAACGTCAACAAAACAAAGGAGCTGATCGTGGACTTCAGGAGGGTGGTGCGGTCTGCCCAACGCATCACCGGGGGCAAACTACCTGCCCTCCAGGGTACCTACAGCACCCGATGTCACAATAAGGCCAAAAAGATCATTAAGGACAACAACCACCCAAGCCACTGCCTGTTCACCCCGCTATCATCCAGAAGGCGAGGTCAGTACAGGTGCATCAAAGCTGGGACCGAGAGATTGAAAAACAGCTTCTATCTCAAGGCCATCAGACTGTTAAATAGCCATCACTAGCACATCAGAGGCTGCTGCCTACATACATAGACTTGAAATCACTGGCCACTTTAATAATGGATCACAAGTCACTTTAATAATGTTTACATATTTTGCATTACTCATCTCATATATATATACAGTGCCTTGCGAAGGTATTCGGCCCCCTTGAACTTTGCGACCTTTTGCCACATTTCAGGCTTCAAACATAAAGATATAAAACTGTATTTTTTTGTGAAGAATCAACAACAAGTGGGACACAATCATGAAGTGGAACGACATTTATTGGATATTTCAAACTTTTTTAACAAATCAAAAACTGAAAAATTGGGCGTGCAAAATTATTCAGCCCCTTTACTTTCAGTGCAGCAAACTCTCTCCAGAAGTTCAGTGAGGATCTCTGAATGATCCAATGTTGACCTAAATGACTAATGATGATAAATACAATCCACCTGTGTGTAATCAAGTCTCCGTATAAATGCACCTGCACTGTGATAGTCTCAGAGGTCCGTTAAAAGCGCAGAGAGCATCATGAAGAACAAGGAACACACCAGGCAGGTCCGAGATACTGTTGTGAAGAAGTTTAAAGCCGGATTTGGATACAAAAAGAATTCCCAAGCTTTAAACATCCCAAGGAGCACTGTGCAAGCGATAATATTGAAATGGAAGGAGTATCAGACCACTGCAAATCTACCAAGACCTGGCCGTCCCTCTAAACTTTCAGCTCATACAAGGAGAAGACTGATCAGAGATGCAGCCAAGAGGCCCATGATCACTCTGGATGAACTGCAGAGATCTACAGCTGAAGTGGGAGACTCTGTCCATAGGACAACAATCAGTCGTATATTGCACAAATCTGGCCTTTATGGAAGAGTGGCAAGAAGAAAGCCATTTCTTAAAGATATCCATAAAAAGTGTTGTTTAAAGTTTGCCACAAGCCACCTGGGAGACACACCAAACATGTGAAAGAAGGTCCTCTGGTCAGATGAAACCAAAATTGAACTTTTTGGCAACAATGCAAAACGTTATGTTTGGTGTAAAAGCAACACAGCCCCTCACTCTGAACACACTATCCCCACTGTCAAACATGGTGGTGGCAGCATCATGGTTTGGGCCTGCTTTTCTTCAGCAGGGACAGGGAAGATGGTTAAAATTGATGGGAAGATGGATGGAGCCAAATACAGGACCATTCTGGAAGAAAACCTGATGGCGTCTGCAAAAGACCTGAGACTGGGACGGAGATTTGTCTTCCAACAAGACAATGATCCAAAACATAAAGCAAAATCTACAATGGAATGGTTCAAAAATAAACATATCCAGGTGTTAGAATGGCCAAGTCAAAGTCCAGACCTGAATCCAATCGAGAATCTGTGGAAAGAACTGAAAACTGCTGTTCACAAATGCTCTCCATCCAACCTCACTGAGCTCGAGCTGTTTTGCAAGGAGGAATGGGAAAAAATGTCAGTCTCTCGATGTGCAAAACTGATAGAGACATACCCCAAGCGACTTACATCTGTAATCGCAGCAAAAGGTGGCGCTACAAAGTATTAACTTAAGGGGGCTGAATAATTTTGCACGCCCAATTTTTCAGTTTTTGATTTGTTAAAAAAGTTTGAAATATCCAATAAATGTCGTTCCACTTCATGATTGTGTCCCACTTGTTGTTGATTCTTCACAAAAAAATACAGTTTTATATCTTTATGTTTGAAGCCTGAAATGTGGCAAAAGGTCGCAAAGTTCAAGGGGGCCGAATACTTTCGCAAGGCACTGTATATATACTGTATTCTATTCTACTGCTCATCCATATATTTATATATTCTTAATTCCATTCCTTTACTTAGATTTGTGTGTATTATTGTGAAATTGTTAGATATTACTTGTTAGATATTGCTGCACTGTTGGAGCTAGAAACACCCTATACCCGCAATAACAACATGTGTATGTGACCAATACTTTAAAAATATATATATTTTATGGCTTTTTTAGTCGAGCCGTATCAAATACGTGTATATACAGTGGGGAGAACAAGTATTTGAAACACTGACGATTTTGTAGGTTTTCCCACTTACAAAGCATGTAGAGGTCTGTAATTTTTTATCATAGGTAGACTTCAACTGTGAGAGACGGAATCTAAAACAAAAATCCAGAAAATCTCATTGTATGATTTTTAAGTAATTCATTTGCATTTTATTGCATGACATAGGTATTTGATCACCTACCAACCAGTAAGAATTCCAGCTCACACAGACCTGTTAGTTTTTTCTTTAAGTAGCCCTCCTGTTCTCCACTCATTGCCTGTATTAACTGCACCTGTTTGAACTCGTTACCTGTATAAAAGACACCTGTCCACACACTCAATCAAACAGAATCCAACCTCTCCACAATGGCCAAGACCAGAGAGCTGTGTAAGGACATCAGGGATAAAATTGTAAACCTGCACAAGGCTGGGATGGGCTACAGGACAATAGGCAAGCAGCTTGGTGAGAAGGCAACAACTGTTGGCGCAATTATTAGAAAATGAAAGAAGTTCAAGATGACGGTCAATCACCCTCGGTCTGGGGCTCCATGCAAGATCTCACCTCGTGGGGCATCAATGATCATGAGGGAGGTGAGGGATCAGCCCAGAACTACACAGCAGGACCTGGTCAATGACCTGAAGAGAGCTGGGACCACAGTCTCGAAGAAAACCATTAGTAACACACTACGCCGTCATGGATTAAAATCCTGCAGCGCACGCAAGGTCCCCCTGCTCAAGCCAGCGCATGTCCAGGCCCGTCTGAAGTTTGCCAATGACCATCTGGATGATCCAGAGGAGGAATGGGAGAAGGTCATGTGGTCTGATGAGACAATAATATAGCTTTTTTGGTCTAAACTCCACTCGCTGTGCTTGGAGGAAGAAGAAGGATGAGTACAACCCCAAGAACACCATCCCAACCGTGAAGCATGGAGGTGGAAACATCATTCTTTGGGGATGCTTTTCTGCAAAGGGGACAGGACGACTGCACCGTATTGAGGGGAGGATGGATGGGGCCATGTATCGCGAGATCTTGGCCAACAATCTCCTTCCCTCAGTAAGAGCATTGAAGATGGGTCGTGGCTGGGTCTTCCAGCATGACAATAACCCGAAACACACAGCCAGGACAACTAAGGAGTGGCTCCGTAAGAAGCATCTCAAGGTCCTGGAGTGGCCTAGCCAGTCTCCAGACCTGAACCCAATAGAACATATTTGGAAGGAGCTGAAAGTCTGTATTGCCCAGCGACAGCCCCGAAACCTGAAGGATCTGGAGAAGGTCTGTATGGAGGAGTGGGCCAAAATCCCTGCTGCAGTGTGTGCAAACCTGGTCAAGAACTACAGGAAACGTATTATCTCTGTACTTGCAGACAAAGGTTTCTGTACCAAATATAAGTTCTGCATTTCTGATGTATCAAATACTTATGTCATGCAATAAAATGCTAATTAATTACTTAAAAATCATACAATGTGATTTTCTGGATTTGTTTTAGATTCCGTCTCTCACAGTTGAAGTGTACCTATGACCTATGTGCTTCTACACCTGCATTGCTTGCTGTTTGGGGTTTTAGGCTGGGTTTCTGTACAGTACTTTGAGATATCAGCTGATGTACGAAGGGCTATATAAATAAATTTGATTTGATAAAAAATGACAGACCTCTACATGCTTTGTAAGTAGGAAAACCTGCAAAATCAGCAGTGTATCAAATACTTGTTCTCCCCACTGTATATGTGTTATTTGTATGGCACACGAGACCCCTGTCATCTCAGTGAACCAATCCATTGCGGAGGCCGAGACTCAAAGACTGCATGGTCAATCCGGCATCTGAAGTGGCCTTACAGCATTTACTGTGATGCAGCCTCTGCAGACATCAGGGCTTTCATACTTCATGAGTTTAGCGGAGCAGAGCTGTTGTCAAGGAAGTGAGTTTGTGTTTATACAGGACGTTCTATCTTAAACCAATCATGTCAATGCGGAGCTATATGGAGCCCTACGCATTGTTACAAAATTTGAGAGGTGCACAGCGAAGTGAGGCCATACGTAGCCAATGTGATTTATAGGATATTTATTTATCAGGATATTTTCTAATTGCAGGCTGCAATGTTTTTATTTGTTGGCTTCATGTAGGCTATTTTTACATAGTTGGCAATGGCAATAGAAGTTAACTTTTAGATTTGTATAATTTTCATTTAGATTTGGATAGAATTTTGATTAACCACATGGCAATGATTTTGAGATATGAATATAAATTAAATGAAACTGTTTCATGAAAATGTGCATATGAAAACCATAACTGGCACGCAGATCAGTATTAGCATTCCACGTGAGAAAGGTTGCCGACTCCTCGTGCAGAGCCTGTTTTGTTACATTGTTTGTTAGCTAACTCAAGTCTTATTGACCACCGAACGTTGCGAAGACTAGATAGCTAGCCAGTTAATTTATATATTTGTTTTTATGTACGTTAGCTAGCTAAGTTACCCATGATATGAATACAACTTATCTGCTGTCGACATTAGGAGTCGATTTGAGAGCACTAGTTAGCTCCAAAAGTGGTTAGTAGCCTAACTTTGGCTGACAGTGCATTCAGCAATTGAAGCAATTGTAATGACAGTCCACTACAACATACCAGGGAGTTTCTTGATTAGCAAGGGGTAGTCGGTGTTTAATTTCATTGTGTATTAAAAACACAGTTTGAGATCATTGTGAGGGGATTTTGCCAGTAGAGAGGGGAGTTGGGCTTCGCAGGAAGATTTTGTCCAGGTTTGCAACAGTAACTAAGAGGGGCGGGGTTGAGCAAAGGGCCAATTGGGCCTATTAGATACGCTTTTATTTAAAGTATTTTGCTCAATGGATCAGGAAGGAAACATGGTTTATAACATACAGGTGAACAGACTGTTGATATTTTTTATTGAAGTGTGTATGGCTACCACTGTAAGCAGACAATGTTTCAGAATTTGGGCAGTGCAGCATAAGCATAGGTTCGAGAAAAAGTCAATGCAAAAAAATCACAATTTGCAATTGTTGTCTTTCATAAACTTTTTGTCTGTCGGATAGACTAGGCTTACAGCAAATGTCACTGCAAAAGTTTAACATTCTGCCGTCATCTACAAAGACATTTGATCAAGTTCGCTATTGCTATTTCCTTTAGAAGACTTCCTCGGGTTAATTCTAATACTTACAAAGTATACAGAATATAAGGGCTCTATTGTCACCATAAAAGGTGAATGGGCATTTTTCAGGCAACATTTTTTGTATAATGTTTTTGATGTACTTTTTACCCCCTTTTCTCCCCAATTGGTAGTTACAAGTCTTGTCCAATTGCTGCTACTCCCTTATGGACTCGGGAGAGGCGAAGGTCGAGAGCCATGCGTCCTCCGAAACACGACACTGCCAAGCCACACGGCTTCTTGACACACTGCTCACTTAACACGGAAGCCAGCCACACCAATTTGTTGGAGGAAACACCGTCCAGCTGGCAAAGTCATCTTGCAGGCACCCTAAGTCAGCTTGCAGGCGCCCAAAGTCAGCTTGCAGGCACCCTAAGTCAGCTTGCAGGCACCCAAAGTCAGCTTGCAGGCACCCAAAGTCAGCTTGCAGGCACCCAAAGTCAGCTCGCAGGCTCCTGGCCCGCTACAAGGAGTTGCTAGAACGCGGTGCAACAAGGAAATCCCGACCGGCCAAACCCTACACTAACCCTGATGATGCTGGGCCAATTGTGCACCGCCTCATGGGTCTCCCAGTCACGGCCTGCTGTGACACAGCCTGGGGTCGAACCCAGGTCTGTAGTGACACCTCAAGCATTGCGATGCAGTTCCTTAGACCACTGCACCACTCGGGAGGCCTTTCAGACAGAATTGTAATGCTTGTTCACGTGCACATTTTCAGGACGGGTCTGATTTATAACAGAAACATGCACCAAGTTTATAAATCCCTATTTTTGTATGTGCTCAGTCTTTTCAGAAATGCCGCACACAGATATTTAGTGTGAAATTTACACAACGGTTATAAATGAGACCCATGTAAAAGCCATGATCCCTTAAATCCACTTCAATTAGTGTAGATGAAGGGGAGGTAAAGAAAAAATTATTTTTATGCCTTGAGACATGGATTGAATGTGTGCCATTCAGATGGTGAATGGGCAAGACAACAGATTTAAGTGCCTTTGAATGGGGTATGGTAGTATGTGACAGGCGCACCGGTTTGTGTCAAGAACTGTAACACTGCTGGGTTTTTCACGCTCAACAGTTTCCCATATGTATCAAGAATAGTCCAGTACCCAAAGGACATCCAGCCAACTTGATACAACTTTTGGAAGCATTGGAGCGAGCATGGGCCAGCATCCCTGCGGAACGCTTTTGACACCTTATGGAGTCCAAGGAAGGTGTTTCTAATGTTTGGTATGCTCAGTTTATACTTTGTACTTCTCACATCACTGATCACGTCCCTTTTTCTGGCCCTCCACTGAGAGCAGCCGTGGATATGGAGGTGGTCCGACCCCAAGCTCCTATTACGGGGGTCATGAGTCTCCCCCCATCCTCTGTACTGGCTCCAGGGCCTCTGGTTCCCAACCTCCAGCCTACCTACCAGCACAGACGCCTCCCCTCCGCAGCATCCAGTGAGGCCAGCATGGGTGAGTCAACACACTTAACAGCAGGTGCCGTCTGTTCATCCCCCCTTAAACGGTGTCAGACACAGGTGCGTAGGTTTTAAAAAGTCATATCATGCTCAAAAAGCTAAATCAAAGGATAAATACTCACACACTGTTGAAGAGTTTGGAAAAATGTAACAGATGCTAATACCTTCATTGCTTTGTAACGATGACTAACGTGCTGATTTCCTCTCCAGAGCTGGACAGCGGTGTTGACCCAGAGACTGGAGAGAGAGCCCAGAGATGACAACACCACTTCTGTTTCTACCTGGCCTGATCCTGGAGATCTGGGTCAGATATATTCAGTGTTATACAATGAGTGTCTAGAACAGGTCAAGTGGTTTGGAACCTGGCTGTACAGACTATCCCAATGTTGTGAAATACTTTTCTCATCCCTTTACATTGGTAGGTGAACAAGCTTTAAAAAGTATCCATCAAGGAATATGAGGGGACGATTTTTTATTAGGGTGTATTGAGGCTTCTGGTACACTGCCATATGCTTCTGTACAGGGCTGGGAAAGGCACAACTTGAAATGGCATTTCATTGCTCCCTTTTCTCATATTCTGAGCCATTGGCCAGATGAGTCAACAAAGAAGGCTCCCTTCATATAGCTTTGAATGGTCTTCTCAGGTCAGCGTATAGAGACGAAGCCCAGGAATCCATGCACTTGCACGGTCTGTTGACACGTACAGTACCAGTGAAAAGTTTGGACACACCTACTAATACAAGGGTTTTACTATTTTCTACATTGTAGAATAATAGTGAAGACAACTATGACATAACACATCGAATCATGTTGTACCAAAAGTGTTAACAAATCAAAATATCGTCACCCTTTGCCTTGACAGCTTTGCACACTGGAATGCTTTTCCAACAGTCTTGAAGGAGTTCCCACATATGCTGAGCACTTGCTGGCTGCTTTTCCTTCACTCTGCGGTCCAACTCATCCCAAACCATCACAATTGGGTTGAGGTCAGGTGATTTTGGAGGCCAGGTCAGCTGATGCAGCACCCCATCACTCTCCTTCTTGGTCAAATGGCCATCACACAGCTGGAGGTGTGTTGGGTCATTGTCCTGTTGAAAAACAAATGATAGTCCCAAACCAGATGGAATGGCGTATCACTGCAGTATGTGGTAATAACCAGCATGGCAAAGTGGGCCTTGAATTTGAAACAATCACTGAGTGTCACCAGAAAAGCACCCCCACACCACTTCTTCCAAGCTTCACAGTGGGAACCACACATGCAGAGATCTGTTCACCTACTCTGCGTCACAAAGACACAGCGGTTGGAACCAAAAATCTCAAATTTGGACTCATCTGACCAAAGAAACTATTTCCACCTTTCTAATGTCCATAGCTCATGTTTCTTGGCCTAAGCCAGTCTAATTGTCCTTTAGTGGTTTCTTTGCAGCAATTTGACCATGAAGGCCCGATTCACACAGTCTCCTCTGAACAGTTGATGTTCAGATGTGTACTTGAACTCAGAATTTATTTGGGCTGCAATTTCTGAGGCTGGTAACTAATGAACATTTCCTCTGCAGCAGAGGTAACTCTGGGTCTTCCTTTCCTGTGACAGTCCTAATGAGAGCTAGTTTCATCATAGGGCTTGGCTTTTGCTACTGCACTTAAAATTTACCATATTGACTGACCTTCATGTATTAAAGTAATGGACAGTCATTTCTCTTTGCTTATTTGAGCAGTTCTTGCCATAATATGGATTTATGGCCACCCCTACCTAGTCACAACTGATTGGTTCAAACACATTGAAACAAATCCCATAAAATGTTAAAAATAAAACACTTAAAGCAAACCTGTTTATTGAAAGTCATTCTAGGGGACTACCTCATGAGGCTGGTTGAGAATGCCAAGAGTGTGCAAAGCTGTCAAGGCAAACGATATTTTGATGTACTACATGAGTCAATGTGTTATGTCATAGTTGTCTTCACTATTATTCTACAATGAAATAAAGAAAAACCCCAGAATGAGTAGGTGTCCAAACCTTTGACTGTATTTTTGTAAAGTTAAACAGTAAAAAAAAAAAAAAAAAAAGTTAACCATGACCTATTGCATGGTTTTATGACTTCCTTAAAGGCCTATTCAACAGTCAGGGATGGGAGTAAATGCCCAGATAAAATAAAATAACCTTTTGACATAACCAGAAGTAATATTTTATCTGTACTCCGTTCTTGTTTTTCAATATGATGGTGAATTGCAATGTCTTTTCCCCCATGCATTTAACTTTAATAAAGCTGAAGACAATATTTTTTATGGCGGTTGCTCATTGAGAAACAGAACCTAAACAGGTTCTACTTTTTTGAGCCTTTTTTTCACTTTAACAGGGTACTACAGTGCTATAAACAATACTCATGGAAGATACTTATTTAATCTGACATGACAAGAGACAATTAACTGAGTGAGTCAAACAGCATTCGATTAAAATTTTATAGCAAATCAAAAACACATGGCTACAGCGTACGCTTGACTAGCGAGACACATACTTGGTTGACAATCGAGGCCAAACAATGTTTTTTGGAAAATAGCATCCCAAAAGAGAACAGTAGGCTGTCCTATGTACACTAGCACAGTCTGTTTGCCCACTGGTCAACCAACCCATTCCTTTCCTCCTCCTCCCATCTTCACTCAGCTCCCTGTCCTCCTCCAGCCTGGTCATCACCTTTCTTCTTGATTCCAGACACAATGTCATCAATGCGGAGGAGCAAGATGGCCGTCTGAAAAGGCAAGAAGAGACCAAAATTACATTAGTGGGGTTCATGGACACCTTTTACTGTTTATTCAAATCATAAAACTAGACTAAATGTGCTCTGAGTTTCATTGCATTCACTTTGATGTGAAGAAGATAAGGCACTGGGAAGCACTCATCCTTTAGAGTAGTAGAAGTGAAAATGTTCTTGCATGGTGTCTGACTGCATTCACAACAGACAAGGTAACACAGAATTCATCCATGCCTTTAAAAAAAATATTGGAAACATTCAAGCATTTGTGGCAGATATATTTGACATGATCACTTTCAACAGCAGCCCATTGGCCCCCCTTACCTCCACAGCAGTCTTGTATGTCTGGGCCTTCACAGCCAGTGGCTCACAGATGCCTAGCTCCATCATGTCTGCCAAGGTGCCAGTCTCTCCGTTCACACCCCATGATGCACAGGCCTCCAGGGTGTGCTTGGCCTACAGAGGGTAAGATTAATACAATGATTCTGCTGTGCCCAACAAAATGACAAAGATGCACATTTTAGAGTAAACACACGCATACCCTGAGAGAGGTGAGCACGCGAATGGTGGAGGCTCCACAGTTTTGGATGAGTGTACGGGGGATAACCTCCAAGGCCTGGGCCACGGCACGGTAGGGCCACTGCTCCACCCCGGTCAGGGTCTTGGAACGCTCCATCAGCCTCTTGGACACAGCCATCTCCACCGCCCCGCCTCCAGGTAGTAGAGATGGGTCCAGAAGCACGTTACGACACACCTGCATGGCATCCTGCAAGTTACGCTCCACCTCCTGAGGGACAGAGAGAAACACAACACTTTGTTTGGATCCACAATGAAGCATTGCGAGTGATAGCACACCATGAGGATCATTCATTCTGTCTGGTTACGGTCTGCCTGACTATGAGCTGCTTCTGCCGTAACGGAGACCTCTTGCTATAGTCTTTGTGCATGAGGGGTAACTTGTTACGTACAGCCAGTATCTCTTTGCTGGCGCCTCTCAGCAGGATGGTGCAGGCTTTGGGGTCTTTGCACTCTGTGACGAAGGTGAAGTACTCGTCTCCAATCTTCTTGATCTCAAACAGGCCAGCGCCGGTTCCCACGTCCTCCTCACGCAGCTCGTCTGTACGGCTGGCGATGCGAGCCCCACATGCCCTGAGAAGGAGGATAATGATATCAGCGTTAATAGTCCGTTAACAGAATATATAGAAGGATTAATAGTCATCATATCTTTAGAATACTGTGTGGACTTGACCTTACCTTGAAATGCGGTTGTTGTCAGTCTTTCTGACACGGCGGATGGCTGTGATGTTGGCCTTCATCAGATAGTGCTGTGCCAGGTCTGGGGAGATGAGTGGAGAGATGAGTTTCTCTGGTCAGTGTAGGGGTAGCTTTGGAGGATTAAGAGCAGTTTGTAGAGAATTTTACATAGTGTGTGCGCGCGTAGTACCGGAGATGCCCTTCTCAGTGAAGATGAGGTCTGGCTTGAGGCGGATGATGTCTTCACAGATCGTCTGGATATACTCTTCCTCCATCTGAAGGATCCTGGAAAAGTCTTCCTCACGTGTGATCTCAATGTCAGTCTGCATAGGAACACAACATTTATTGGCTAGTACCTGCTACTGTTATGCTTATACTGCATGTGTGCATGACTGTACACGCGTTTTCAATACCTGGCTCTCGCCCTTCTTGTACTCCAGGGAGCAGTCCAGCAGGATGATGCGGGGGTTCTTGATCATTCTGCGCATTCGGGGGTGAGTGACGTCCTTGTTGACCATCACGCCTTTTAGCACACATGAGTCCTCAATGAAGCCACCAGGCACCTACAACCATAGCAAAACCACGAGGAATCAACCAACCTGGTGTCACGATCCCAATGACCACACCTTTGTCACTGATATCAATCTTGTAACTGCAAGACATTTAACATATACACGCAAATGTTAAAGCTCACCTTCTCCACTTTGGCGTACAGCTTAATGTTGATTTCCTTGCGTCCGTGCTCCTCCAACTCCACAGTGCGCACGGCGTCCAGGGCAATATTACACGCCATGGTAGACCAACGGCTCAAGGCCTTGGTGCAGATGGCAGAGTTGATGATCTTCAGCATCTGTGCCCTGTCATTCACATCCACCGGGGTGCTGGGAGGGAACAAAGACAGTCGGTCAATAGAACTGAGTGTAAAAGTTTATGAGGGAGAATTGTGTGTGTAAGTGAATGCAATTGAGTGTTCATCAGTAAGTGTGTAAGTGTATGCAATCTATACCTGATGTCTTTGAGCATGTCGAGCATGTCGTCCAGGGCGTGTCTGTAGGCACTAATGATGACTGTGGGGTGCATCTGCTGCTCCAAGAACTGCTCTGCTACAGACAGCATCTCTCCAGCTAGAGACAGACCAAAGATTGAAAAAGAATGTTAACCAAGAGCTGTTTTAAAATGTGCAAACAGTACGATGCTTAGAGGACGATTGATGAGGCATAAGAATCAACATGGGCCCTCTGAGTAGGAGTGCCACAACATCCAATCCTAAATAGCCTGAAGCTCAAAAGGGTACATTGACTATGTTGACTGGATCTCAGTCATTTCCATGTCAATCGAGTGAAATGAAATACTTCCACTACCAGGCCACTTACCAAGGATGATGACTGACGTGGTGCCGTCTCCCACCTCCTCATCCTGGGTGCGGCTGATCTCAATCATGGACTTGGCTGCCGGGTGCTGCACTTGGATCTGTGTTTGTTTACAGGAAAAGTAACTTGAACAGACCTGAATTTGTTTACATGCACTGATTTGGAAGATGGTGAAAGGGTGCTGATGGGAAATGTAGTGCAGTAACCTCACCTCTCGGAGGATGGCGTTGCCATCATTGGTCATGACAATGCCGCCCATGGGGTCTAGCAGCATCTGTTAATAGATGGGGAACGGTTAAGACAGATACTTCAATCCCAAAGTTACGCCAAAATAGAACTGTGCCAGGAATTGTGTCCTGGTACAAACCTTCATCATGGCTCTTGGTCCCAGGCATGTTCTGATGACATCTGCTATTGCCTGTAAAATTAGACTTCGTAAGGCTGCAGGAATTTCTCATGTTTCAGCAAACATCAGAAAGAAAATTATGGGGGAAGGGGAAGTCGGAGAGGTGCGTCATCTTTACCTTTGCGGCACCGATGTTCCCTTTCTGAACCTTGCGTCCAGACTCCCTTTTCATATTCTGGCCTGAAGAGAGAAGATAATTGAGGTGGTGACAGTCTCTTAACTTGGCCTAAGCTCAAAATTACTGACCATGATGCTGCGGTTTGTACAGTGCATTTGGCAACTTGACTGACAAATTGTAGGCCGATAAGTGTATAGTTAGAAGTAGAGGTCGACCAATTAATCGGAATGGCCGATTTCAAGTTTTCACAACAATCGGATATCGGTAATTTTGGACGCCGATGTTGCAGATTTTTTAATATTTTTTTTTTTTTACACCTTTATTTAACTTGTCAGTTAAGAACACATTCTTATTTTCAATGACGGCCTAGGAACGGTGGGTTATATTAACCAGGTGAAATTGTGTCACTTCTCTGGTGTTCATTGCACGCAGAGTCAGGGTATATGCAACAGTTTGGGCAGCCTGGCTCATTGCGAACTAATTGGCCAGAATTTTACGTAATTATGACATAACATTGAAGGTTGTGCAATGTAACAGGAATATTTAGACTGATGCATGCCACCCATTAGATAAAATACGGAACGGTTCCGTATTTCAATGAAAGAATAAATGTATTGTTTTCAAGATGATAGGTCATTAATATGGTCGAATCTGGAAACTAAGGCTCGCATTTCTGTGTGTTATATAATTAAGTCTGATTTGATAGAGCAGTCTGACTGACTCATTCAAACAGCACTTTCATGCGTTTTGTCAGCAGCTCTGCGGTTTATGACTTCAAGCCTATCAACTCCCGAGATTAGGCTGGTGTAACAATGTGATGTGAAATGGCTAGCTAGTTAGCGGGGTGCGCGCTAATAGCATTTCAAACGTCACTCGCTCTGAGACTTGTAGTTGTTCCCCTTGCTCTGCATGGGTAACGCTACTTTGAGGGTGGCTGTTATCGAGCCCAAGTAGGAGAGGTACGGAAGCTATACTGTTACACTGGCAATACTAAAGTGCCTACAAGAACATCCAATAGTCAAAGGTATATGAAATACAAATGGTATAGAGAGAAATAGTCCTATAATAACTAGAACCAGAACTTCTTACCTGGGAATATTGAAGACTCATGTTAAAAGGAACCACCAGCTTTCATATGTTCTGAGCAAGGAATTCAAACGTTAGCTTTCTTACATGGCACATATTGCACTTTTACTTTCTTCTCCAACACTTTGTTTTTGCATTATTTATACGAAATTGAATACGTTTCATTTATTTGAGGCTAAATGGATTTTTTTATTGATGTATTATATTAAGTTAAAATAAGTGTTCAGTATTGTTGTAATTGTCATTATTACAAATACATATATTTGTAACATATTTTAATCGGCAGATTAATCGGTATCGGCTTTTTTTGTCATCCAATAATCGGTATTCCACTTCTGAACTTACATTTGCAAGATTGGCAAAACGGTAGCTAACGATGGTGCAGACACAGACCCGAACCAGATACTGAGCCCATCCCCCCAAAACGAGGAGACACTAGAGAAATAGCGCACCTTTGATCTAGCTAGTAAGGCAGATAGCAAATTAGCATCCATTAAAAATTACCCGAAGGGTTTGTTAACTACGTTAGATGCTGTGCATACCATTACCAAATAGAACACTAGCAGAACAGCAGCCCTGTTTTTTCCCCAAATTGGATGAAAGTGTGTTGATTGTTCCGCTAACTACGCAGCATGACTGTCACAACTCGAGACATCACTGGCTAGCTAGGCCCGAACCCCGCGCATGAATAAAAATGCTCACAAATGTAGCAAAATACACTTAAAACACTTCTGTATTTAATTAATTGATAAATGTTGTAACTTTGCTTATCACTCACTCAACACGACGATTGGTCTTCCCATCATTTTGGCAGCGTGCGTTGATCAGCCGCCTACCAAGTTCTCTAAAGCAGCAAAGGAAAGGCTTATTTGTTTGTGGCTGGGCGGGTTGGGCAAGAAATGACCAATTAAGGACGAGGAAATTTTGATGAACAGCCGTACAACCCAATCTGCGTGTGACTACGAAAGAGGAAGTCGCCAGTGGGCGCTATCTTCAAGTTAATATTGTTTTCCTCGTATGATTACCCTATCAAATTAAATCCTATGTCGCCCTATCAAATCAAATCCTATGTCGCAGTACATATATGGACATTATATAGAAACCCAATAAATGACCAGCTCTGTGGTATCAATTATGTGCATGAAGGCTTAAAGCTACCTGTATCTTCAAACGTTTAGCTATATTTACTAGGCTTACCATTTAGTGCTCGTCACTATTACACGCGCATGTTTTGCATTTTGGGATATGTAGTCCAGAAAGAAACAAGCCCATTCTGTGACGTCTTTTTTATTTATCAAATAATACCCATGCATTGGACATTGCCTAATCTTCAAGTTGATAACTCTTTTCATGCAAGACATCTCAAATGATTTCAATAGTTAAATTTGATGTAAAACATGAATCTCAAGAGGTGCTAGCTGATGTAACTATACATTCTATGAAAAATAAATAATACCAATAAATATCACTAATTTGATAACAAATACAGAGATGTCTCTAATAAAACGTACTAATATGTGGATGATGTGCTATATTGTGTATGTAACACAAAACAAAATAGAGTGATATGGAGTGTATTATAGTAAGTAAATATCAAATGGAGTTCAATATGATAAATTCAGTACAATGAGGGGACATTTCAAACTTTAAGGTTGCCTCTCCTCCAGAAGAGCAGGTGAGATGCTTGGCATAAAAGTCCAACTGAAATCTAAGCCTGTCCATAGTGCTTCAGTAGTCTTCACCCTAAATCTGAATTTCCCAAACTCTGTTCCTTTTACCCCCTTTTTCTCCCTCATCGCTGCAACTCCCCAACGGGCTCGGGAAGCGAAGGTCGAATCATGCATCCTCCGAAACATGACCCACCAAAACACACTTCCTAACACCCGCCCGCTTAACCCGGAAGCCAGCCACACCAATGTGTCGGAGGAAACACCGTTCAACTGACAACTGCATTCAGCCTGCAGTCACCCGACCAGCCACAAGGAGTCGCTAGAGCACATTGAGCCAAGTAAAGCCCACCCCCCCCTTTCTTCTCTCTCTTCATTGCGCTCTCACAAGTCTTCTCTGGCATTGCCCAGGATAAGGGGATGTGTGGCCACCTCCTTCAGATAGTTGAGGAAATCATTCACCTCACTGCCACCCTATTGACATATACGGATGGTTAAAACCGTGAAGAAATGTATCAGAATATTGATTACAGAGCATTAAGTGTTATTTAATCCATGTCCTTTGGAGGAGGAAAAGTGGTGCTGTAGCCTAACCTCGTATTTCCGAGGCTGGTCCTTCTGTCCTGCTGGGACGAAGAAAATAGTGGGGAAACTGGGAAGAAGAAGAACAACAGATGAGATTAAAATAGCAGATTACAGAGTAGTAGACATAGACAATAGACAAAAAGTAGAGGCTCACCCCTGGACATCGTAGGTTGGAGGAACGTCGTTAGCAGTGGCATCCATCTTTGCTATAACAATGTGGGTGTTGGCGGACAACTGTAATGAAGAAGAAAAATCTAAATAATGAGCTTCTGGATGATGGTTTGTAACTTTCAAAACCAGCTAAGCAACACTTGCAGATGTGAACCTCACCTGTTCCCCAAGCTCTGTGTATTTGGGCTCCAGGCTTTTGCAGTGTCCACACCACGGTGCATAAAACTCAAGCAGCACATCCTTGGAAGGGTTGTTCACTAACTCCTCAAAGTTGTCCGCCACCACCACCTGCAGAGGCAAAAGGGATTTGTTTAAATATCTTCCTACCATATTTAAAAGCGACAAACGTTTGTTGGTTCTATTCCGCTCACCTTGACTGGGCCGTCGTTGTTTTCGGGAGCAGCCTCTGACTTGACCTGCCTCTTCAGTTTACCAGCAAAGTAGTCCTCCAAGAACCTCTCCAGGGATTTCCCGTCCCGTCTGCAATGGACGGACAGATGAGCAGTGTGACAGCTGGCCAGACTGCATAAGGGTCTGTGATGGTCATGTGTTATTTAACTCACGTGAACTCCTCCTGCATGCTGTACTTGTGGCCCTCCCGGTTCCTGATGGTGATGAGAGGCAGCTTTCCCCCGTCGGACGTCCCCAGGCCAAACTCCTCCTCCAGCTCTTCCTGGAACTCAGCCCTGTTGGCCACAGCGTAATTCAGCCCCTGAGACTGGAACTGAGTGGCCACTTTCATCACCCTAGGGAGAGAGAAGGGGTAGTGAAAGAGTGATGGAGAGAGAAAAGGAGAGAGGAAGGTATAAGGTAAGAGCAGTTTCTTCCCCCGTGCTGCAGGTCTCACCATCAGGTTCATAGGGACTGTGTGACTTTACACCATGCCATCATCATTCTGTAAAACCTATAACCGCACTATACTGCAATTGCACTTTGTACACCTCTGCACAACACTACATATACACACACATCACGGTAGCATCCATCCCTGTGCATAGATTGATAAATTCCTACTGTAAATTGTATATCGTTACTGTAAATCAGTGTATAATGTAGAGTTCTTTGCTTACTTATATTGTATGTAGACTTTGTGCAAATTCCTCTATCTGTATATTGTCTATAGATGGCAGCACCATTTCACTGAGTCAAATTCCAGGTATGTGTATATGTAATTGGCGAATAAAGGTGATTCTGAAAGGAGAGCAGCTCTCACCTGTTCCTCCAGTAGTTGGTGCCCTTGATGTTGCGGAGGTAATCCACGTCGTAGTAGGCCACCAGCAAGTCCCGTCCCCTCATGTTCTCTCTGTTCTCAGCAGTCAGATGGGGGCACAGCCCAAACACATTATCTCTGATGAATTGACGGAGAGAGGCGATCGAGACAGCCTCATCAGACTTGACCAAGCTGTCCTCAAACTTGCTGTTGAGTCGCGGGGGCCGAAAGAGCACCACCGTGCTGGTTAAGAGAGACACGAGGATTGTGACATCATTATAAGGTACTACTACTTGGCAATAATCTATGATGTCATATCCAACTAATGTGCCCTCATAGTCTAGTGACCAGAGGGCTGAAGGTTCAGAACCCAGGTGGGATTATATGTAAGGGGAACTACAGCACATACTCTGATTCCACGCCGTGTTTGAGGCCCAGGCTCAGGTCTGCAGTGTGGGCAAAGCGGTGGCTGTCTCTCATGGCACTAGACGCCTTCAGAAACTCAGCCATCTGAGAGCTGTCAGCACTTGAGAAAAAACCTAACAGCAGGGAGGGAGAATATAAGTCACTCAAATAGTTCATAAAAAATAGACCTTTTTAAAATAAAATATTTGCATACAGTTTTTTGTATTTCAATAGACTAAAGGATCTCTACTTTGCTGTGATTAATAAAGTGAACTCACCAACCACACTGGCTTCAAAATGGTTGACGAATGCATCTAGGTCTCTCTCATTGTGCAGAGGAACGGAACTGGGACCTGCCTGTTTTTTCATGTAGCTCACAATGCCATCTATGGGAACATGGGACAACATTAGATGAGTCATACATACACTAAACCACAAAACAGAACAGCAATGATTTTAAAGTAGCCACCTGCACTTCTGGGTCCATCATAAGCAGCAAAGTCCTCTCCATTGCGGAAAATTTTGAGTGTGGGGTACCCATTGACCCCAAAACGTCCACACGTCTCAGAGTTCACTGTGCAGTCTACCTGGGGAAAATGACAGAAACCATTTATCAATATACCGTTAAATAGCAGTGCATTCAGAGTGGCGGTATCCAGAAGCAGCCCTGATGTTAAAGCTACTGTGGGAACAAAGATAAAAGAGAAGTGACACAGCTACCATGTACAGTTGATCCCCAAATTTTAAAGCAATACCAATCCTGGGGAACAAAAACTGGTAAAAAAAAAAAAAAGTGTAAAAGGTACACATTTTGAACAAATGGATTTTAACTAATCTGGATGCAAGGAAATACAATGCATCCTTTGGGGTATCATGTGTAGACAAACTAGTATACTCACTTTAGCTAAAGACACTGTCCCTTTTAGTTTTGTTGCTGCAGTTTCATATTCTGGGGCTAGTTGCTGGCAGTGACCACACCTGAAAGAGAGATGAGATGGAGGCGCCATACAAAGAAAAGGAAGAGAATGATAAAATGTCACATGGGAAAAACGTTAGAGGCAATAGTGTGACAGCTGAGCTATCAGGTGGCTCAGAAAAATGTATAAGAGAGACCTAGCCTAGTTATAGTCCACTACTCAAATATGTCAGAGCAGAATACACTGACTCAAGTCATGACTCCAATTATAGCTAACTAGATCCAATTATAGCTAACGTGATTTAGTGTCAGTTCACTCTCAGAAGTGAACTGGTAGTGTAATAGCTAACACGATATATCTAGCTAGAATTAGTATGCACTGTTTATGGCGAAAATAATAATCTAACACTGTTACAGTTTGAATTGAGCAGACACATTGAGTCAAGATAGCGAGCTAGAGAGTAAGACAGTTTAATCGGCTAACGTTAGCTGCAGTTCTAAATGCAAATAGTTCATCTACAACAGTGTGCGGTATAATACATATTAAAATTAGGAATGAATTTGTATTTACTATACATGTTTAGATGGTCGTCTTTCCTTGTATGCTAACGAATTAGCTACAACGCTAGCTATAACACTGCTTACCAAGGCGCGAAGAACTCCACCAACACAGTCTCGTACTCTGCTACCGTGTCATCGAAATCAGAATCCCCGAGCTCGAGCACGTCGCTGGCGGCTACAAAGACGTTCTGCTGAGCCACCGCAAAAAGCAAGAACATGCGAAATGGACCCAACGTACCCATCGCAGCAGAATTAAGTGCTCCCAACAGCGATATACTATAGCTGATATCCTCTGCTTTTCACTACCTCTCACTGCTCTGCATTCAAGTTCACTGCCGGGTGGGAGTGTGTAGTAGAGCTGTGACGTAATCAAGAACATCTGTGTGTGTCTAGATGTGCGCCTTGGAGATTGCACTCTTATAACATTTCTCATAAACGAAAGGGAATTCATCAAAAAGGCAAACGGATAAATTACGTTTATTTTGTATAAAATATATAACTCTTGTACAGGTATTATTACCGTTCATATTTCCCATATTGTGCCAAACATGCACAACTCGGAGAACTGGAAAAAAAGTATACAAAACATTTTTCAACACTGATACCGATACCGATTATTGGAGGACCAAAAAGCCAATACCGATTAATCGGACGATTTTAAAAAATGTATTTGTAATAATGACAATTACAACAATACTGAATGAACACTTATTTTAACTTAATATAATACATCAATAAAATCAATTTAGCCTCAAATAATGAAACATGTTCAATTTGGTTTAAATAATGCAAAAACAAAGTGTTGGAGAAGAAAGTAAAAGTGCAATATGTGCCATGTAAGAAAGCTAACGTTTCAGTTCCTTGCCCAGAACATGAGAACATGTGAAAGCTGGTGGTTCCTTTTAACATGAGTCTTCAATATTACCAGGTAAGAAGTTTTAGCTTGTAGTTATTATAGGAATTATAGGACTATTTCCCTCTATACCATTTGTATTTCATTAACATTTGACTATTGAATGTTCTTATAGGCACTTTAGTATTGCCAGTGTAACAGTATAGCTTCCGTCCCTCTCCTCGCTCCTCCCTGAGCACGAACCAGCAACACAACGAACAGCCACCATCGAGATTGGATCCCCCGAGCTGACAAGGTGAAAATCTGTCGTTCTGCCCCTGAACGAGGCAGTTAACCCACCGTTCCTAGGCCGTCATTGAAAATAAGAATGTGTTCTTATCTGACTTGCCTAGTATATAAAAATATGAAAAATCGGCGCCCAAAAATACCGATTTCCAATTGTTATGAAAACTTGAAATCAGTCCTAATTAATCGGCCATTTCGATTAATCGGTCGACCTCTAACTTAACCTTTGCCACACTAAGAGACTGTGTACCCTAGTCCCTCAGTAGTGCATTTGAGTGATAAGACAAAGGGTGTATTTATTTTAATAAATTAGTGATGTACAGTTACACAGTGCTCACTGTTTAAAATTGGTTATGGTAAACTTGAAAAGCTGCCATCTTTCGAGCTGCTGGTGTTGCTTCCGCTCAGGTGATTCTGATATGAGTTTATTAAGTGTTCATATGCCCTCAATGTTGCCTCCAGATTTCACTAGCCTTGAACTGGTTTCTGGAAGTTTATATGTGGTATGAATATACTGCAGTCACAAATATCCTCTCTTGCTCCTCTCCTTTGAAGTGTCTGAACTTGGTTCTGTCCTTTTTGGGTTGGTTCTGTCCTGCTCCTTGTCTGTGACTGTCTGCTGTTCAGTGGCCATAGTTTCGTCCTCTAAGTTGACCTGGTAGGCAGCGGTGCGGAACAGGCTCAACAGGTCCCGAAACCGCCGAGACACCTGGACAGGAGAGAGGTAAAGTAGTCAGTGGACTAGGGTTCATTTCACAAGCCAAGACTTTTCAACAAGTGCATTACTGTTGGATCTTTATAGTTCGGTTACAAAAAACAACCTTCACCTCATTGAGTGTTTTATCGCCAAGTTGGGTGGAAATTGCCTGGAAAGTACTCTGATTGGCACCTTGCTGCTGACAGGTGGTTAGAATGACACGGTCAGCATCCCTGTAACCCAAAGAGGATTATCACTCTTTAACAAAAACATTTTAAAACATTAAACAAAGATCAAACATTTTCAGGCTTGTCTCTCTCACCTTGTCCAGAGTATGACCTTCTCCCCACTGGCAGTGAGGGAGATGTTTTTGGCACACACGGGGATCAGAAGAGGGGTTGGGACAAGGCTGCAGGGGGTTCTCCATCTCCCCACTAAAGGGTGTTGGGGGGCCATCAGACACCCCCGAGCCTTCTCCATCCCCCGTACTCCTCTTCGGCGAGGGGCTGTGTTCTCTCCCCCCATCCTTATCCTCCTCGTCATCCTCAATTTTGTCATCCTCCTCTTCCTTCTCCTCAGGGATGGAGAGTGAGCCTTCCTCAGGACCCTCCCATGAAGGAGCTCCTTGCTCTTCTGAAAAGCATAATGGTTGTTTATCTGCAACGTGTAAAAGAGTTTAAAGGGGGGCTGAACTTCCTGATTTGGCTCTAATATTTTTGGCTTGTTCAGAAATGCAGCAGCCATGACTGAAGCCAAACGAGAGTTGTCCAACCGGCCTTTACCACCACAGACCACTTGTATGGCGCTGTGTAGGCGAGCGGTTTGCTGACCAGAGTGCCCTATGGTGGCTGTGGGTTATGGTATGGGCAGGCATAAGCTACGGACAACGATTGCATTTTGTCGATGGCAATTTGAATGCACAGAGATAATGGGCCTCAGGATCTCGTCAGTGTGTTATTTATCCGCCGCCATCACCTCATGTTTCAACATTATAATTCACAGCCCCATGTTGCAAGGATCTGTACACAATTCCTGGCAGCTGAAAATGTTCAATTTCTTCCATGACCTGCATACTCACCAGACATGTCACCCATTGAGCATATTTGGGATGCTCTGGATCGACATGTACAACAGCGTGTTCCTGTTCCCGCCAATATCCAGCCACTTCACACAGCCATTGAAGAATGAGACAACATTCCACAGGCCACAATCAACAGCCTGAATAACTCTATGTGAAGGAGATGTGTGGTGCTGCATCAGGCAAATGGTGATCATACCAGATACTAACTGGTTTTCTGATCCACAACCCTACTTAAAAAAAAAAGTATCTATGACCAACAGATGCATATCTGTATTCCCAGTCATGTGAAATCCATAAATTAGGGCCTAAATGTTTTTTCATTTGACTGATTTACTTATGAACTGTAACTCAGTAAAATCCTTGAAATTGTTGCACGTTGCATTTATATTTTTGTTCAGTATAGATAACTTGACCAGGTCTTGTGTCTTGAAGTCATCTAGACTAGCTAGTGCTAGCCAACTTATTTCGCCATTTAACTTCAGCCGGCTGGTGTGCGACCGTGGCAAAATTGGTTTGACATCGATTAGCTTCTCTGGGGCTAGTTAGGGACAGTTGTCTCATTAAATGCTTCCAATATTTGTATATGCAATTCTAAAATGCATAGTTGGTTTTTAAGTCATAGACATTTCATATCGTCTGAGATCCCCAAGGATTGGAAAGCTGCCGCAGTCATCCCCCTCTTCAAAGGGGGAGACACCATGGACCCAAACTGTTACAGACCTATATCCATCCTGCCCCGCCTATCTAAGGTCTTCGAAAGCCACAAACAGGTCACTGACCATCTCGAATACCACCGTACCTTCTCCGCTGTGCAATCTGGTTTCCGAGCCGGTCACGGGTGCACCTCAGCCACGCTCAAGGTACTAAACGATATCATAACCGCCATCGATAAAAGACAGTACTGTGCAGCCGTCTTCATCGACCTTGCCAAGGCTTTCGACTCTGTCAATCACCATATTCTTATCGGCAGACTCAGTAGCCTCGGTTTTTCTGATGACTGCCTTGCCTGGTTCACCAACTACTTTGCAGACAGAGTTCAGTGTGTCAAATCGGAGGGCATGCTGTCCGGTCCTCTGGCAGTCTCTATGGGGGTGCCACAGGGTTCAATTCTCGGGCCGACTCTTTTCTCTGTATATATCAATGATGTTGCTCTTGCTGCGGGCGATTCCCTGATACACCTCTACACAGACGACACCATTCTGTATACTTCCGGCCCATCCTTGGACACTGTGCTATCTAACCTCCAAACGAGCTTCAATGCCATACAACACTCCTTCCGTGGCCTCCAACTGCTCTTAAACGCTAGTAAAACCAAATGCATGCTTTTCAACCGTTCGCCGCCTGCACCCACACGCCCGACTAGCATCACCACCCTGGATGGTTCCGACCTAGAATAAATATGTGGACATCTATAAGTACCTAGGTGTCTGGCTAGACTGTAAATTCTCCTTCCAGACTCATATCAAACATCTCCAATCTAAAATCAAATCTAGAGTCGGCTTTCTATTCCGCAACAAAGCCTCCTTCACTCACGCCACCAAACTTAACCTAGTAAAACTATCCTACCGATCCTCGACTTCGGCAATGTCATCTACAAAATAGCTTCCAACACTCTACTCAGCAAACTGGATGCAGTTTATCACAGTGCCATCCGTTTTGTTACTAAAGCACCTTATACCACCCACCACTGCGACATGTATGCTCTAGTCGGCTGGCCCTCGCTACATATTTGTCGCCAGACCCACTGGCTCCAGGTCATCTACAAGTCCATGCTAGGTAAAGCTCCGCCTTATCTCAGTTCACTGGTCACGATGGCAACACCTAACCGTAGCACGCGCTCCAGCAGGTGTATCTCACTGATCATCCCTAAAGCCAACACCTCATTTGGCCGCCTTTCGTTCCAGTTCTCTGCTGCCTGTGACTGGAACGAATTGCAAAAATCGCTGAAGTTGGAGACTTTTATCTCCCTCACAATTTCAAACATCTGCTATCTGAGCAGCTAACCGCTCGCTGCAGCTATACATAGTCTATCGGTAAATAGCCCACCCAATTTTACCTACCTCATCCCCATACTGTTTTTCTTTATTTACTTTTCTGCTCTTTTGCACACCAATATCTCTACCTGTACATGACCATCTGATCATTTATCCCTCCAGTGTTAATCTGCAAAATTGTAATTATTCACCTACCTCCTCATGCCTTTTGCACACAATGTATATAGACTCTTTTTTTTCTACTGTGTTATTGACTTGTTAATTGTTTACTCCATGTGTAACTCTTGTCTGTTCACACTGCTGTGCTTTATCTTGACCAGGTCGCAGTTGCAAATGAGAACTTGTTCTCAACTAGCCTACCTGGTTAAATAAAGGTAAAAAAATAAATAAAATAAAAACATTTGGCAGCATTGACAAACATTTTGACCATGTACATTGTAATTTACTGATGGTACCTAACTAGCCCCATAGAGATATTGAATGTCAAACCAAATTGACCATAGGCATTAAAATCAGGTCGCGTGCAGCTGCGCTCCGAACTGATGATTACTTGGGTGCTGCCAGCTGTGGGCAGGATTGAAATAAACCCAACCCAAGGAAAACAGTACCCTTCATTCCGTGACATACAATTATTTCCTATCATCTCGCAAATCTCAGTTTAGGATAAGACTGACTTTATGAGTCTTATCGATGCCACAATGCCGTTTTCAAAACGAGAAGTTGCTTTTTAGGGGCAGTCTCTCATTAATGTTTTGCATTCTATAGGCAACAATGTATTTTCAGCCATATTACTTATGTACATTGGTTTTGCTTTTGACCAAATAATGACAACAACCTTACTTCATACAGCATTGGAAGTGCAATTCTTACCAGAATGCGACACATTTTTATTTTTATTTTATTTCACCTTTATTTAACCAGGTAGGCAAGTTGAGAACAAGTTCTCATTTACAATTGCGACTTGGCCAAGATAAAGCAAAGCAGTTCGACACATACAACGACACAGAGTTACACATGGAGTAAAACAAACATACAGTCAATAATACAGTATAAACAAGTCTAATATACGATGTGAGCAAATGAGGTGAGATAAGGGAGGTAAAGGCAAAAAAAGGCCATGGTGGCAAAGTAAATACAATATAGCAAGTAAAATACTGGAATGGTAGATTTGCAGTGGAAGAATGTGCAAAGTAGAAATAAAAATAATGGGGTGCAAAGGAGCAAAATAAATAAATTAATTAAATACAGTAGGGAAAGAGGTAGTAGTTTGGGCTAAATTATAGGTGGGCTATGTACAGGTGCAGTAATCTGTGATGAGCTGGTAGGGGAGCTCTGTCTGGCTGAAGTGCTTCAGCCCCAGTACAATGAGTATGGAACAAAAATCCACATTGCGAGTAAATATCCAGTCTTTAGTCAAACATTCAACCATGCAAGGAAGAATTTGATGCTTGGTTGTAGCAGTAAAGATGACATAGGCCCTCATAGTTCCAACTATGTCGGTGAACGGTCATTGAATGGGTTTGAGAGAGACGGGTTAACACACATTCAACACGGGTTAACACACATTTAAGTGTTTATATTCAGCTTAATACTGAGCAGGCATCACTGACATAAAATACTCACGTTAGGCATAGCTATTTTTGACCAGGGACTGTGTGTAAATGAGGATTGTTTTTGAACAGGTTGCTGTTGTTTGTGAACATGAGCTCCTGTGGAGTTTGTCTCCCCACACAGGACGTGCTGCATGTGTAAATGTGTGTGTGTGCACGTACCTGTCCTCTCCGCATGTGTAGAAGTTGTTCTTGGTGCGCGGAGGGTGCAGTGCGGGGTCCAGGCTGCAGTGGGGCAGGAGCTCTGGATAGAGGAAGACGGAGCAGGTGGTGAGCAGCCAGGCCGTCTTAGCAGGCAGCAGAGGGTATGTACGCACTGCAGGGACAACCAAACACTTACAATCAAGCAATTCACAAACCCACCCTCTGATACATAGATAACACAAAACAGCTACACACAGGTTATCGATTCCATCTTTAGTACATACAATTCAGATTCTCACGTCTTTACATATGAACCACACACACACACCAGACCTCCCTGTTCATTACCATTGTTAGAGCGTGTTTGAGGCCTGGCAGGGGGGGTTGGAGAAAGAGCGGATGGCGAGACAGAGCTCTCCTGCTCCTGGACAAGAGACAGTGCCCCCTGGAGGTTTCAGGCCCTGAAAATGCTGCTGAAGCCTGGATCCCGGACTGACCTGATCGCCTCCTCATGCTGGGTAAACGCCTGGAGCTTCTCCTGGGTGGAAGGCACACAGAGACTAGGACTTGAGAAGGGTATATATAGATAGAGCGAGCCTCAGTAACTCACCAGGTATTGTTTGGTGGTGGGCCTTGTGGTGCAGGGCCTCCACAGGGCTGCACAGCAGGTTCACCTGGGTCAGCAGCTGTATGTACTGAACAGAGACAGACAAAACAGGCAAGGAAGGGGGGGTCTGTGAGTCTAAATAATTAACATTATTGGTGTCAATAATAAAGCAACTTGAAAAATCTAAAATGTTGTATTCCACCAACTACAGTTCCTCAATTAGGTTTTACAAGCGGGCCAACCTACCTGTTGGACTTGCTTCCACAGCTGGAGTTTCTGGGCGTGGTCGAGCGCGGGGCAGCACCATGGGAGGTGATACTGTGACGACGGGGGTGGAACGGCCAGGAGTCTCCTGGAGAGCTCTCCGCTGCTGCAGAACCTCCATCTGCTCCCTCACAGTATGCTGCCTCTGTCAGCATGTTAGCCAGTGGCTCCTGAAACCTGCAGAGGTCAGGGGTCAGGAAGGGGAATAATAATCATATTGATGACATAATACATTCCATTTTTATAGCACTTTATTGCATTAATCATCGGAGTGCTTTAAAGCATAAAAAAAGACAAGCAATTTAGAAAAACATCATTCATGAGATGGAAAGTCCTGAGAGGGTGGGGAAAGTTCATGGCTTGAGTGGTCATCAGAGGAAGATGGTTGTAAGGGGAGAGCAAGAAAATATGGCAGGCAGGCAGCACTGAGTCATCAAGGTGTCTCACTGTCCCTCCCGTCTGTGTGGCTTCTCCTTAGTAGGGATCGGATTAAGTTTTGAGCTCAGCTACTACAGTTCATGGACTCCGTAGTAACGTTAAGTGTAGCTAGCTAGCTACGCCTTCACTACTACCAAAATGAAGTACCCATTGGATGAATCTAAGACAGACATGTGGCGCCAGAAAGCACACCACATTTCAATAACAATTTAAGAGTAGCCTTGTAGGGAGGATTCCTCCCTTCGATCCTCATCACTGCAAACCGTCTTGCTTCAGGCTTATCTCCATCCCAAACCTCTGGACACTGACTGGCATTAGAATATGGTCATTTAGCAGACGTTATACTGATATTTTGGGAGATATGTGGCCCATGTGGGAAATGAGACATGCCAATTGCACGCTCCCTCAAAACTTGAGACATCTGTGGCATTGAATTGTGTGGCAAAACTGAGCATTTTAGAGTGGCCTTTTAATGTCCCCAGCACAAGATGCACCTGTGTAATGATCATGCTATTTAATCAGCTTCTTGAAATGCCACACCGATCAGGTGGATAGATTATGTTGGCAAAGGAGAAATGTTCACTAACAGGGATGTAAACAAATGTGTGTAGAAAATTGAGAAATAACTTTTGTGCATATGGAACATTTCTGGGATGTTTTATTTCAGCTCATGAAACATGGGACCAACACTTCACATGTTGCGTTTTTATGTTCAGTATGTTTGGATTATGCAATATTCTTCTTAAAATGCTCTAGTCTACGCAATGGGATCTGACTGAGGTTCTTTGCGTAGCTATACGTACTTTTGTGCACTGAACTTTTGGAACGTGACAAAAGCGTAGCTCCGCTTGTGTAGACTGAAATCACAGTGGAGACCTAACCCCCTCTACCCACCTCTTATCCTCCTCTACTTTCCCTAATGTTGCTGAGTCATTAGTGGTAGCACTGTCATAGTGCCCTGACTCCATAGTGTGGAAAAACCTGTCTGTCTCTCCCCACGTCATACTGCCTAGGTAACATTTAGAGACACCCATTACAGCCAGGACCAGGACACAGTGACGCAAACGTGTGTGCGCGTGCGTGGACAGTTGCTGGAAGGAAGTAAAGCTCTCTCTGCTCCTGTCAGTTCAGAGACGTGGCCTGAAAACGGCACGTCGCACACACAGAGATCTCTCAACAGACGTCACAGTTCAAACATCAAAGTGGGCACATGTGCCAACCAGCTACTGAACACCTGGTGCACTGGGAGTGTGTGTGAGACACAAAGTGAGTTTGTTAGCGGTGTGTGTCTTCTGTTAGTAAGTGTGAGTTGCTGTAGCTCCAATGTGAGTCCTGTGTGTTAGTGTGGATTGTAGCTCTACTGTGAGTTCTGTATGTTAGTGTGGATTGTAGCTCTACTGTGAGTTCTGTGTGTTAGTGTGGATTGTAGCTCTAATGTGAGTCATGTGTGTTAGTGTGGATTGTAGCTATACTTTGAGTTCTGTGTGTTAATGTGGATTGTAGCTCTACTGTGAGTCCTGTGTGTTAGTGTGGATTGTAGCTCTACTGTGAGTTCTGTCCACCTCCTGATACTTCTGAGGAAGAGAAAACACCAGAGCATTTCTCTGCCTCCCTACCCAAGCAGATACAGCACCCCTCTGCTGCTCTGTCCCGAAGGGAGGACTTGGTGTGTGTGTGTACGTAATTTCAAGTAATTCCTAGAATGTCATAGATGGATAGGCTCAAACGCATGAGTGGCTGCAGTCACGTATCCTGCAGTTGTTCATAACACATACAACAGATGGCCAATTTGGCCCACCAACCAGCACAAAGTCAACAAGAGGACCGTATTTGTAGAAAAAAGGAAGCAAGGGTGAGCTAAACAGTCACATCCATTAAGGTCTGGGATAGATAGCACTGTTGACTCGAGGAGAACCAGGAAGCAATGGATTATTTGGCTCATAATGCTATTATTATTTTTATTTTTCTTGTCACAAGTACAGTGACAAGAAAGTTATAGCAAATTCTAGTTGCTTCCTCTTGTTGTTTACTCCACATTAAAAGCTCTATATCATTATTAAT
Organism: Oncorhynchus tshawytscha; assembly: GCF_018296145.1. NCBI lineage: Eukaryota > Metazoa > Chordata > Actinopteri > Salmoniformes > Salmonidae > Oncorhynchus > Oncorhynchus tshawytscha. The sequence continues at coordinate 16,732,087 of NC_056431.1, read as the reverse complement.
ATGAGGTACTGGGTTGGTGGACCAACTCCGTGACCTTGTGGTTAGTGTCCACCCTAAGATCGGAATGTTGGGAATTCGATCCCCAGCCAAGTCATACCAAAGACTGTAAAAATGGGAACCAATGAGCGTCTGCTTGGCACTCAGCATTAAGGAGATAGATTGGTGGTAAGGCCCTGCAATAGACATCCTGTCCAGGGGGTCTATTTGTACATCAAGCTGCCTCATGCTACAGAAACAGGAGATCTGCTCCTACAAGCTGTTCCGGTTCAAGGCTACTTACTTACTGGGTTGGCGGTACACTTTTTGAAAGCCCTTTCTTTCCCGAGAGAAATAGGGAAAGGGTCAGGGTAGAATCATACCGAATGGCTTGTGGAACGTTGAATTGCGGAGCGCTCAGGGGTGGAGCAGCTTCCTCCCTCTCTTCATCTTCTTCGTGCCCATTCACTATTAGCTCATCATCCTGGAACTGAAGGGGTAAAAAGAGTGAGATTCAGAAAGAGAGATTTTTTTAAAAGAAAGAGACTTGCAGATATGATCCCATAATCCTCCTCACTGTCTCGAAAAGCGAAGGAGACAAACAGGAGCAGAGCAGTGGGGGAAAGGTCAAAATTAGCAAAACATGACAGAGCAAACAAACAGAGAGCAATTAAACCAGCTACACACACCTTCCGTAAAACATGTACACACACACAGGTTAAATGCAGCTCCATCTGTCTTCTACTGCCTGCTTGACACTTGTCAGTGTTTGGAGGAGTGCCAATTTTTTTGTGCATTTCACTAATAAAGTATTTGCTCCTAGAAAAAATTAATCCATGGCCCATTTTTGAGAATGATGTGTTCCTTATTAAGCAACAGTGTAAAATCATGTTGCATCGGTTTCTACATGGTTGGACTATTCCATTTCAATAGTACACTGCCCATCCTTGAACCCTCCCTCATTATCCCCTTCTTTGAATCTTAACCGTCATTCTCCATGTCAGATGTCATGAGGCCCTGCAGCCACTTGCTCCAGTCGCAGTCCTCCAGGGCCAAGCTGTAGTCGTACATGTCAGGCGTGATGTCAGGGGCATGTAGCTCCGCCTCCAGCTTGCCCAGAGGCACGTTCCTCAGGGTCCGTTTGGGGCAGGTACGACATGCCACAAGGCTAGACCCTGCACCTTCAGTCAAAGGCTGGAAATAGATAGATGGAACCAATGAAGAAAGAGATTCACATTGACTTTGGTCCTGATATGGCTGAATAGTGTCCCGATAAGAGTCCGGTGATTTCCTGGTATAGCTGAATAGTCTGCTAGTATTCATGGGTTGCACATTTCGTCACAATATTGTTTTGAACGTTCTCTTGAGGACTGATGCCCGAATGAACGTTCTACTCAATGCATTGTCAATAGTGGTGATGAAGATTTAATCAAAAGTGCATTACAGTGGCTTGAAAACACAGTGACAATTCAAAAGGAGGCAAATAATTAGTAGGAAAACCTTTTGTCATAATTGTGATGTCACCAGATTGACTTTAGATGCAGTATAACTTTAGCTAGCTAGCCATGATTGAGGGGACATCACTGAATTTTAGCTGGCTATTTTTGACAAACTTTGCTAGCTAATGGAAACATGGCCCTCTCTCTAAAGTGAGTTTGACGACATTATGATGAAAACATTTTTTTCAACTCATTATTTTCTACTTTAGCACTGTCATCCTATTTCCAAGCCACTGTAGTGTAATTATCCCCTGTCCAAAATGACTTGGCATCAGTCAGGCACAAATATGGCTGAGGCGTCTGTAGAAAGTTCATAACAATAGCAACGAAGTGACTAAGTGATGGAAGTGCAACCCATTAATAGTTTAAATACCTGGAAGGTTTCGGTGCAGATGGGGCTGAGTTCCAGCTCTTCCTCCACTGCATGAAGCTTCTCCAGGAAGGTGCAGACTTGGGCCCTGAGGGTCCGGGCAGGGCCAGTGGAGGACGGGGGTCCCGTAGGAACAGTCTCCACCCTCAGATGTCTGGGCTGCCTTGGCTTCTAAACATAAACCAAGACCAACATTACAGTAAACTCTTACTCATCCAGTGCACATTGTAAACATTAACTCAGTCAGTTAACTCTGACCCTGTATATAGTAGGTTTACTTACTTATTTATATTTCTCGTGTGTTTTTGTTCTACCTTATTTTCTTTAGTATTAAATTTTTATTGATTACTGCATTGTTCGGTTGAGAGCTGTCAAGAAAGGCATTTCACTGTACTTGTGACAAGAAAAATAAAAATAATAGTAGCATTATTTTCCCCCCAATCATTTCAATAACTTTCAAACAAAGGCCAAATGCAGAGGTGCAGTGTGTTACCTGTCTGGGACTGTCAAATCTGTCCTCTTCACACTCAGAGTGTCCAGGGGTCCTGGGCCGCGCCCCTAGGTCACAGCATGGCGATGAGCCTGTGATGTCCACGTCGCTCCAAAACGACAATGTCAAAGGCATGACATTGTAGTCACATAGCACACCCTTTTGACTGATTGAACAGAATTGATTGACTAACGGAGCAGAGATGAAGCTCTTCCTCACCTCTGCAGTCTCATGCTCCTTATCAAGGCAGTACTCTTCATCAGAGGAGTCGTCCTCCTCTTCCATAGGGATGTCTACAAACTGGGGGGGCTGGGGAGAGGAAGCAGGGAGTGAGATGAGAGGGAAAGAGCGAAACAGAGAGACAAAGCAACAGAGACTACACAAAACAGTGAGGAGTAATAAAATATTTGACATGACTCTAGCACTGTGTGACAGGGACATACCTTCACTTCAAGGGCCCTTTTGATAGGATAAATATTCCAGGTGGGGATGCTCTGCAAGGGAAGAAGAAGCCGCTTTAGACTATTGAGATGAATCCAGGAAAAAATATTAAGAGGTAGCTAGCTGCAAGTTGTGTTACTAGAAACCCACCACCCCTTTTTCTACCCCCTCCTTCAGACTGGAGCGGGTCATCTTGGGCTCCTGAGGGAAGCAAATAGAAGGTAAAAACATTGAATTCAGGCAGAGAGAGAAACCATTATAAACATGCAAGTGATATCAGCAACCAATTTCTGAGTTGTACTGTCAGTATAACTTGCTGTAAGTTGACGCTCACAAATAGGGCTAGGTCCTGCATCTCCTGGATGGCTGCTTTCGTCATGGCCACTACATGCTCGTTGGTTATCACCTCCTGAGGGCAACATTCACAGTTGTCAGTCAAAAATGTTCAACACTAACATTAGTACTTAGCATTAACCCCTCTTTTGACCGGATTGAGACTCCAGGTAATTCACATGGAGGATGGTCCGAACGTTGACGGAGGTCAAGTTGTGTTGCTGTGACTTCCTCTCCAGATCCAGCTGCTCAAACTCATCCTCATCGCTGTCACTGGATGAATCTTCCGATGACCTTTTTCCAGCCCTTTTCTGTGTCCCTCTTCCTGCCCATTGTCTAAAGTGCTCTTCATTTTCGAGCTGCTCTTCCTCGTTGTCAGCCTCTGGCCCCCACAATCCTCTCCATCTTCAGACGGAAGTAAGTAATCAAAACAGAAACCCAATTCTCATACACTAGAAATCTGATTCAGTGTTCCCAAAATGGTGGGTACGTTCACTTCCTATAGAGCAGGTATGAGCAACTCATCATGAGGGGCTGCAGTGGCTCACGGGGCTGACTACCAACATCCATACCCACACACACACGCAGTGAGAGCCAGCCCTAGACTTTTGGGGGCCCTACGTGAAATTGTTGGGAGCAAAACCTTTTAGCGGGCTCCCTCTTGACAGTGGAGAGAGCTAATTTCCTGCAATTCCACACATTTTGCCAAGGGATTTGGAAAGCAAGTTTGCTGCAATTCTACATATTTTGTCATGGGACGAAGAGAAGATTTAGCAATTTAATAACTAATTTCATGCAAATGTAAAAAAATAAATGCCATGGGGCAGAGAGAAAATAACTGCAGCTTTATAGCTAATTCCTCCTCTTCTGCCTCGGAGGGGCTGGGATATAGCTGACAAACATCCTCATTCTTAAGCTGGCCTGCAGCCGACACAAAACTAAGATTTAACAATGAGATAGGAGATGATCACATTCCCACCACTGAAGCATGTAAAACCAATTAAATGCCCTTGCACACAAACTCCCATATCCCTTCATATCTCAGCAACACACAGTGTTACTTGTCATACCTCTCTCTTTTCCATTACCCCTTCCTTTTCTCATCCCTCCATACATGAAGCAATGGTCCTCTGCTTGAACCTGGGAGAGTGTCTGCTTTGTGACAGCCCCATCTGGGACCGTCATCCCAAAGCCCTTTCCCTTAGCAGGGGTGGAAATTGAGATATGTCTGTTAACAGAGAGTGCAGAGTGGACCACCATTGGAGATCTGGGGGGCACAGGTTGTCTCATCCCTCTTTAAGGCTTTAGAACTCATGGGCTGTGGTTCTGGGGTGCTCGATTTGCGTTTCTGGGCTTTCATGCTTCGAGGCCTGAAAGAACACAACAGTTTAACGTTACAGTTACATGAGCGGGGGCTAACGTCAACAGACAGTAAAATGTACTTTGTCATAGAATAAGACAATAGGATGAAATATTTGCTGTTGTTACTAGCTAGACAAAATGTATACAGCCGAGTAAAACAGCTAACGTATGGTGTCCCATTTGTGTGCAATTCAAGCTACTATCTAGCTAGCTGTTATTATCTAGCAGGCTGGTGGTGCCACTTTCTCGGTTGCAGTACAACAAGCACAACCAAGTCAACACAGCTATAGAAAACGTTTCTTATTAGCTAAAATAATCGTATGATACAAGTCACGCTAATGACCCTGAAGTAGTTGTTTTGGTAGCTAGCTTGTGTTGTTTTTATTAGCTTGCTGACAAACGACGTATATTTGTCAACAAGTAACCTTGTGTGTTTGTGTGTCTCAAAAATGTACGCCCGACTTTTCTATGTCGACAGTACATTGACCTTTCACATTTAGTAACTTTATTGGTGTCACTTACCCGCAAATCTGCATTTGGTGCAATGAAAAGCTAGCGAGCTAAGTAAATCTCTAAATAATTTACAGCGCCCTTTCCCGCGTGTCACAGATAAATCCATCCCCAATTAATTTCCCCATAGTATTAGAGATCCTACCTCAGTAACAGTGGGCCTGCTATCAGCAGTGAAAGGGTGGACTATTCAATTCACGTTGATACAGCAGCCTACAGTAAATGTTTGTGTTATTAATTACACACACAATCTTTCAAGTTGATTCACCAGGTTGTTTTCTAACAGTTGTGGTTTTAATGGATGGAGCAAACATTGACAATTGCACGTACGCACACAGATTATTTATTATATTATTTGTCGTGTTTTTGTAAAGAATAAACAAATAAACAAACAAAATAACACAAAAAAACTATATTTATATGATTTATTTAGAGGGATCTGGATAGTCTTGCACCTTGATACCTGAAACAAACCATATATATGACAGCAAAGCTGCGAGCTACTAGGAATGGACGCTCCCAAATACTATTATATACGCACCTCCATTATGATGCATCGTTCCAGAATATTTGGAAAAGCACCAACACAGAATATGAATATGGAATAAACATAGCTACGGATCAAACCTAAAATAACTGTTTTATCAACCAACTTTATTTGAAAGCAATTTCTACATGTAAATGCCTGAAATGGAAACTGTGAGTATTATTATTATTTGTTTTCTTTACAATAAACAAGTTTAAGCTACTTTTATCCTAAAATGTTAGTCAAAGTGGACTGGTTTTGCCTGTTAAAAAAAGTGCTTTAAAAATGTTCAGTACTGGTCAAAGTTCACCCTCAGCCTTCTAAATCAAGATATTAATGTATTTAGTGTAAATTCAACTTGTTTGTAAACTCCAAATATTCTCTCGCTCTCCAATTTAAAGATATCCATAGCATACAAGTCAGGTAACCCCAGGCTCCAAAGTGACAGAGGCCTAGAGGTCAAGTCTCTGGTATCCAGGGGTAACAGCAAAGCAACACCTCCATCAAAGGGAAAAGCCACTCACAGGGCTACTGCTGACCTGTACCACCCCCCAAAGTCCCAAAAGGCTAAAGTCTTATATGAGTCCATCATGCTTGTTGACTCCAGCAACCACAATGAAATCAGGATGATCCTGAGGATGATTGGCTTCCCCCTGACAGAGAAGCAGCTGAATAACATAAACAAACAAGAAATTAAATTATTGGAAGATATCAAAAAGAAAGAAATGAAAAGAAAGGAGCTGGAAAAGAAATGGAGCCAGCTGCAGAGGCCTAAATGGATCCTCAAGCTTATCAAGCTGCGACAGGGGACAAAACCCGTCCATGGCAGCAGCGGACTGAAGACAACAGCCAGCCATAGTGAAGGGGGCTCTGCCCATACATCAGAAAAGGCGACAAGCAACAAGGGGCAAAAGAGAACAGCCAGCCAGATGAAAGGAGAAAGCAGCTGTACCTTAGAGGCATCTAGAAGGGGGCAGAAGAGAGCAGCCAGCCAGATGGAACAAGTAGAACTCAACTCATTCATACGCTTCTTCAATATCCCTCCCAGCCAGAAGAAGTTGAGAGTCATTGATATTTACTCATATCGATTTGCACCCAGCCACATAGCCGATCACACATATGCACGCAAGAATAGTTCTTAACATAAAGATTGCAACAATATAAAGTTGGTAAAATAAAATGTGACATAACAGTCATCAGTCAGTGTGTTTTGGTTCACTATTCTTAGCAACAACAGCCAGAGAAAGCTACCCTTTGGACATGTAATTGAGTCATGCAACCATCCTAGAGCTATACTGCAGATAAAATCTTCAACACTTGACTTGACTGAAAAGTATATATTTAATTTCTCAATACTATATACATGGGAACTTGCAGCCACATATTTTAATTTATCCTACTATATATTAGGAGAAAAAAGTATTTCTCCCCAGTCACTAAATACTGTAGCTAGTCTCACTAGAGTCTCTAGACAGATGGATTACCTCCCACAATCTTACAATATTCCAGCACAGTGCTGGTGCCCTAGCTAGGTCTGGGATTTCACAGGCTACAAAATAGATATTTTTAATTTTTAAATTTATTTAACTAGGCAAGTCAGGTAAGAACAACTTCTTATTTTCAATGACGGCCTAGGAACAGTGGGTTAACTGCCTGTTCAGGGGCAGAGGAGGAAGTGGTGGACCATCCTCCTCAGTGAATTTCATAAAAATGTAAATTGTGAAACATTTCAAAAGTAATACTTTTTAGATAAGACTGTACTAAATATAATCACGTCACCAAATAACTGATTAAAACACACTATTTTGCATATAAGGTCTACAGTAGCCTCAGCACTCTGAGGGTAGCACCATGGTGTAGCTGGAGGATAGCTAGCTTCCGTCCTCCTCTGGGTACATTGATATCAATACAAAACCTAGGAAACTCATGGTTTTCACCCCCTTCTATAGACTTACACAGTAATTATGACAACTTCCGGAGGACATCCTCCAGCCTATTAGAGCTCTTGCAGCATGAACTGATATGTTGTCCACCCAATCAAAGGGTCAGAGAATTAATATAGTCCTCAAAGCATAAACTACAGCTTGCACTGCAGTGTATAAAATGTGGTGAGTAGTTGGCTCAAAGAGTGAGAAATACAATAGTTGAACAGTTAAACATTTTATTTCTTCCAAAATGAAGGAGAAGCAAGAGAGAAATAGAGAGAGTCATTTTTTTTCACTTTCAGTTTCACTGAATTAGCTAGCAAATGCAGCTAGCTAGTTTAGCCTACTGAAACACCCTGCTCAAACAGAGGGATGCTTTGTTAGCTATCTGACAATGACTTTCCAACTCAAGACTGGAACTCTTCCAAGTGTAGGGATTACAAGTTTATTGCCACCGGGGCCGCCAATGTAACTTCTTATTGACTGTACACTAACGTTACTGCATGATTCGAATATGGTCCTACGGAAACATGACCGAATACAAACAGTGTAACTATTCCCTCCGCAAGGCAATCAAACAAGCTAAGCGTCAGTATAGAGACAAAGTAGAATCTCAATTCAACGGCTCAGACACAAGAGGTATGTGGCAGGGTCTACAGTCAATCACGGATTACAAAAAGAAAACCAGCCCCGTCACGGACCAGGATGTCTTGCTCCCAGGCAGACTAAATAACTTTTTGCCCGCTTTGAGGACAATACAGTGCCACTGACACGGCCCGCAACTAAAACATACGGACTCTCCTTCACTGCAGCCGACGTGAGGAAAACATTTAAACGTGTCAACCCTCGCAAGGCTGCAGGCCCAGACGGCATCCCCAGCCGCGCCCTCAGAGCATGCGCAGACCAGCTGGCTGGTGTGTTTACGGACATATTCAATCAATCCCTATCCCAGTCTGTTGTTCCCACATGCTTCAAGAGGGCCACCATTGTTCCTGTTCCCAAGAAAGCTAAGGTAACTGAGCTAAACGACTACCGCCCCGTAGCACTCACTTCCATCATCATGAAGTGCTTTGAGAGACTAGTCAAGGAATGCTGTTCATCGACTACAGCTCGGCATTTAACACCATAGTGCCCTCCAAGCTCGTCATCAAGCTCGAGACCCTGGGTCTCGACCCCGCCCTGTGCAACTGGGTACTGGACTTCCTGACGGGCCGCCCCCAGGTGGTGAGGGTAGGCAACAACATCTCCACCCCGCTGATCCTCAACACTGGGGCCCCACAAGGGTGCATTCTGAGCCCTCTCCTGTACTCCCTGTTCACCCACGACTGCGTGGCCACGCACGCCTCCAACTCAATCATCAAGTTTGCGGACGACACAACAGTGGTAGGCTTGATTACCAACAACGACGAGACAGCCTACAGGGAGGAGGTGAGGGCCCTCGGAGTGTGGTGTCAGGAAAATAACCTCACAGTCAACGTCAACAAAACTAAGGAGATGATTGTGGACTTCAGGAAACAGCAGAGGGAACACCCCCCTATCCACATCGATGGAACAGTAGTGGAGAGGGTAGTAAGTTTTAAGTTCCTCGGCGTACACATCACAGACAAACTGAATTGGTCCACCCACACAGACAGCATCGTGAAGAAGGCGCAGCAGCGCCTCTTCAACCTCAGGAGGCTGAAGAAATTCGGCTTGTCACCAAAAGCACTCACAAACGTCTACAGATGCACAATCGAGAGCATCCTGTCGGGCTGTATCACCGCCTGGTACGGCAACTGCTCCGCCCACAACCGTAAGGCTCTCCAGAGGGTAGTGAGGTCTGCACAACGCATCACCGGGGGCAAACTACCTGCCCTCCAGGACACCTACACCACCCGATGTCACAGGAAGGCCATAAAGATCATCAAGGACAACAACCACCCGAGCCACTGCCTGTTCACCCTGCTATCATCCAGAAGGTGAGGTCAGTACAGGTGCATCAAAGCTGGGACCGAGAGACTGAAAAACAGCTTCTATCTCAAGGCCATCAGACTGTTAAACAGCCACCACTAACATTGAGTGGCTGCTGCCAACACACTGACTCAACTCCAGCCACTTTAATAATGGGAATTGATGGGAAATTATGTAAAATATATCACTAGCCACTTTAAACAATGCTACCTAATATAATGTTTACATACCCTACATTATTCATCTCATATGTATTCGTATATACTGTACTCTATATCATCTACTGCATCTTTATGTAATACATGTATCACTAGCCACTTTAACTATGCCACTTTGTTTACATACTCATCTCATATGTATATACTGCACTCAATACCATCTACTGTATCTTGCCTATGCCGCTCTGTACCATCACTCATTCATATATCTTTATGTACATATTCTTTATCCCCTTACACTTGTGTCTATAAGGTAGTAGTTTTGGAATTGTTAGCTAGATTACTTGTTGGTTATTACTGCATTGTCGGAACTAGAAGCACAAGCATTTCGCTACACTCGCATTAACATCTGTTAACCATGTGTATGTGACAAATAAAATTCGATTTGATTTGATGATTGTAGTGGGTTTACTAATGCATTAATTCTATTAGCTATGCTGACTATGATGTTACTTTAGCTAATATGGTGACAACGATGTAGGCTTTGTGTAGCGGTTTGTCTTGGAAACCCAGGCACATACAGCTGATGTGTTGTGCATTGAAGTCCACAAGCGAAGGGAAGAGAAGGAATGCAATGTGTCTGTTATGAGAGTGAATTGTGTTTATGTGTGATCAGTGGTGTATTCCTTCCAATTCTGTTGAAAAAAACAGTTTAAGCGGAAGCAAATGGAACAAAGCGGGGATAAACAAACATTGTTTGCAGCTGTTGGACTAATGATTACACCCTATATCAGGCAAGAGTGTGCAAGGCGGTATTGAATGTCACTGTCTGTCATCTCAAATTTGTCTCTCAACCTGTGTGCACCTACGTTGTAAACTTAATTCATAGGCTAGGTTGTAGCAACCTCATGATGGGTATAGGGAAAATTTGAGTATCATGTAGTAACCTATCTTTCTTATATTGAACTGGGTGAATGAAATATGAATGAGAGTCATCCAATATGCTGTAATAGAAATAAGGCCATGCTCATATAAAATGCTTTTGTCCTCCCTCACCTTAAACGGCACTGACTGCCACTGCTTTTAGCCATAGTATAATAATTGTTTATGACAGTGTCATTGATGATTTGAATGCACAGAGGTGCTTATAAAGTTAACCTCAGTATGGCAAGGGCATCTGTTAGCCAACCCCGTGAGAGGAGTTCAGCTGTTGACTGACTGAAAAAGACAGTTTATTGACGTCAGTAAGTAGGCGATAGTTCCTGAGAACCAATGATGCATGTGCTATACCTGTAACTTAAATATATGGGCACTGCTTACCTGTCACTTCAGAAGCATATCTCCGAGAAATTGGACACTCCTTCATTACATATCTAGTCTGCAGTCGAATATGGTCCTACAGTTTTACACTAAATCAATAGCAAAAGATTATCAAGTGTAAAACAATAAGCTACAGTAGGCTAACAGTGAGGTCTACTGGCTTCGTTAACGCCTTCTGGATGTGCGTAAAAGTTGATTTGCGTAAAAGTAATCGGATCCCAATCCGGAAAATCGAAAATGTCAAAGCAACTGCGACTCCAACCGACCCAGACGGCTGCAAAGACAAAAAAATACATATTTTGAGGACATGGTGAGGACACCTGACCGCATCCCAAAGTTTACCATTCCGCCCCTGGGACAGGCACGATGTCTGCAAACTCCAAGGGACCGGGAAGGGTGTGCGCTGCTCTACCCACGTCGCAATACAATTCCACTGTTGCCGCGCTCCACATCTGTCTTCTGTCGAGCACTGAGTCACGTCTGTCCTCTCCAGGAGCATCAATACATGGCAAGAGAACATTTGGTGGATCCAACGACACGGGCGGCAATGTCTCTTCCGCATTTACCCAAAATCACTACGCCATATGGCTTCCTGACTCTGGGTGAAAGCCCCTGCGTCCGAAGAAGACAGTCATTGTTTTTTAAAGATGACTTGACACAGTCTTTGCATGATCAACCGGACACAATAGGCCAGCACGCCCTCGATCAGATTGTTTTTAAAACATCCCTGGCGCGAGGATAGCGCACTCCTTTTCGTACAACGCTGCGTCAACTCACCGTTGCGCCTCACGTCAGTCAGAAAACTATCGACATTCTGAGCATCTCTGTCTGGACACTGATCAGTCCGGACCTCTGCCACTGTGTTCCCCGGGGAATGGACAAATAAAGCGACTATTCAAGAACCGTCTGGCTTCAATTCGGGCAATGTACAAAGTTGTGCACTGGATGAGTAAGTTGCCCTTGATGTGCCAGAAATGAATGTATTAAAAATAAAAATGTACCTTGTCTATTTCAGTTTTACCCCAATAAATGACAGTTGAAATTAATCAACCAACAAGCAAAATAAATTAAATAGAGTAAAATAAAGTTTAGTACCACATTTCAAAGCTACAATAGAAACAGTTATGTATATTGTCCTCTTCACTCAAGCACTCGATGTTACCGAGACCAAACACATACTTCACAGGCTTCAATACACATTAAATAACGGCTACATTACCTTATGATGGATGACAGGTTACAGTTTAAGGCTTATTCTTATACCTACCTGTGGGCTCTGATCTAAGGGAAAGGGTTACATTTGATCCTTGGGGAGAGAGAGAGAGATTAGTCAGAGATGATTGACTGAGAAAGAGAAAAGAAGGACAGGGACAGGGAGAAAGAACCCTAAACTACAGTATTGCTCATTTTGTCTAGGCTGCCCTGGGTTTAATGAAGTAATCTAAAGACATTTGATAATGGTGAAAGTGGGGTTCAGATATAGTTTAAATGAGATTCGGTAAGTGATTAAAAGGTTTGGTGGAGAAAAAGTACCCGTTAAAGACTTATAAAGGTGGCTGCTTTTTTTTACCCTCCTCTCACACACATGCTCTGAATAGTGAATACACTTACATACACCCCACCACTGATAGGGACACACAGAAATAAAACAGCCACTAATACACATACCATATTTACTGATTCAAACCGAAAAACACAAGGTGAAATATATGTCAACAGGCTGATATATGAGGTCTTACAGACAGTATTGATCTGTTCAACACTTCTCAACAGATGAACACTGTTGGCTTGAGACGCAAAAAAACAATACCATTCTCCATGACTCTCAAACTCAAAGGTTACTGTGAACACCAAACCAAAATATGGAACTTTATACACATCTAACCCAGAATTCCTTTAAACTAATCTACCCCAGAATTCATTTTGTCCTTTCGACATGGTTTGTTATTGCAAAGTTATAGAGGTTCTCAGTGTGAACCCTTTTTAAGAGTTCCCTGGTGACCTCTTCATTTTATTCCAGGGGTGTTTTCAGAGTAACAGTTCAGACAAATCCATTCAGGAAATCAGGAGCCAGTGTGTGTCCAGCGTTCAATCCACAATTTTCATGAAGCTATCCTCTGTCAAGAGCCTGTCTTTCCAGCAGAAATGGTTACCTTTCTTCAATTACTGTTGAATACAGGTAACTGCCAAAATAAAAGAAACACCAACATAAAGTCTCTTAATAGGGCGTTGAGCCAGAACAGCTTCAATTTACTTTGGCATAAATTCTACAAGTGTCTGGAACTCTTTTGTAGGGATGCTACATTCTTCCATGAGAAATTCCATCATTTGATGTTTTGTGGTGGAAAACGCACCAGAATATCTCCTAAGTATTCAATTGGATCAAGATTTGGTGACAGACAGCCATGACATATGGTTTACACCGTTTTCATTCTTATCAAACCATTCAGTGACCACTCGTGCCCTGTGGATGGGGGCATTGTCATCCTATGGGGGAGCGTAGCCAAAATAATAGTCTGCCCATCATTTTGTATATGACCCTAAGCATGATGGGATGGTAATTGCTTAATTAACTCACGAACCACACCTGTTTGGAAGCATGTGCTTTCAATATACTTTGTATCCCCCATTTACTCAAGTGTTTCCATTATTTTGTCTGTTACGTGTAATGTTCAAAATCATGACACTTTCAATGGGTATGATATAAGCTCAGCTGCATATTTTTACTAACAACAATAATGCATTACACTGAATCTGATTAGACAGATTGAGAGGCAATCGTACACTTCAGTGAGAATAATGAAACTGTATACGGTGTTGAAGAAGTGGGACGCTTGACTTTATTTTACCAGAGTAAGAGGATGTATCTATCTTAAGTGCATTTCTGTGAATTGCCCTTTAGGCAATAGAAAAATAATCTATTGAGAAATAAACAACATCTGTATTGTACAAAATAATAAGACTGATATGACTGTAAACAGACAAATCATATACACTGATGAGACATTAGACACACCCACCCACCAACATATATAAAGCAAGTCATTTTAACTCCAGAGTAGGCTCAGTGATTGTGGTTGGGGTCTGAGGATACATGTCACACTACCGTGGAAATTAATCAAATGATAAATCCCAGACCCAAAGTTTGAACGTCATTTCCATGTCATTTCAACCCCCAAAATGTATGTGATGATGTTGAATCAACGTGGGAAACTGATTGGATTTGCAAAAAAGTCATCAACATACAGTCATTTAGTCTTTTTTTCTGAATCCAATGTTAATTTCACGTTGAATTAGTTGACAACTCAACCAAATTTAAATCAAAACTAGATGTTGAACTGACTTCTGTGCCCAGTGGGATCCTATGTACTCATAAAAGACATGAATTCAAAAAACAGTTACATAATGTGACCACCAGGTAGCAATATCCACAACCTCCTGTAAAGGTTTGTTTGTGAACCATTTTTTTTTTACCGATCTAAATACCATCAGTGTTGCATCCAAAACCTTCAACATCGAAATATAAATGGAAAAACATATACACAGAACATCACACACACACTCTCAGAGCATGTAGCTTTCTATATGTCCTTAGAATCTAGATGTTCAAGTGCAGGAGGGCTGAAGTGAAGAAAGTTCTCCACATCCTCCTTCTTCCACATCTACCTCCCCAATCCCCACCTCATTCATTCACCAGGCCTCTTCATTTGTTTACTTGCTCCAGAACATCAATCAGAGGTTCCCATTATTTTCTCACATTTTCCTCCACCATTTCTTCCTTCATGACCTTCCTCCCTCCTTGGCTTGTCCCCTTAGCTCGTTGACTCGTTGCTCTTGCTCTCTCCAAGTAGCCAGTAGGTGGTCATTTTCCCTTTCCCCTTCATCACCACATCTCCTCTCAGCTCCAGCTGGAAGCAGTTGAACTCCTGCAGGACGTCACGTGTGGCCGCAGACACATGGATCTTCAGCGCTGTGCGGGAGAGAAGGTGAGGAGAGCAATCCTTAATTAGTCAATTAACTATTATAGAGATATGAAAACCAGCAGAACTGTGGAACTTGAGTCCCAGATTTAAAACCCACATGTTGTATGACTACTGTGGCTTACCTTCACCATTGGACTCCAGTCGTGAGGAGGTGTTGACTGTGTCTCCAAACAGACAGTACCGTGGCATCTTCAGCCCCACCACTCCTGCACACACAGGGCCTGAATATAGAGTGCAGTGAATTGGTCTATCACACAACTGAAATTGGTATATCATCACTGTGTCTGTTAGTATGTGAACATCACGTGCCGCTCACCGCTGTGGATGCCAATGCGTAGTTTGAGCTGCTGGTCAGGCCGGTGGCGGATTTTGAAGGTGCGTACAGCGTTGAGCAGAGCCAGGGCCATGCGGGCGATCTCTCGGCCGTGTAGCTTCCCGTTCCTCACCGGCAGGCCAGACACCACCATGTAGGCATCGCCGATGGTCTCCACCTGGGGGCGCCAGAAAAGGCAGGGGCAGGGATGTCAGTGTGTCCTAATGGAGGATCTCAATAGAGGCTTCATCTCCTCTTTTCCTTTCCTTCATCTGCACATTGATGAGAAATATAATGTTACCTTGTAAACATCAAAGTTGTCAATGATGGCATCAAAACAGGTGTAGAGGTCATTGAGCAGGGTCACAACCTAAAGAGGCAAACATTTTTTAAAGCAGAATGGGAATTGTTGGGTTTGACTATGGCCTCCCTTGTAAAGTCTATCTTTGTAACTTGTCACACCTGTGTGAGTCGTGTCACAATGTGATTGTACTTTCTCACCTGCATAGGTGTGCTCTCAGCTGATATGGCTGTGAAGCCCACAATGTCACTGAAGTAGATGGTGACTGAATCAAAGGCCTCGGCCTGCACTGTCTCCCCTCTCTTTAGCTGCTCCGCCACTGAACTGCAGGTACAGACAGTAACATTAGGCACTGTGTGTGTGTATAGTATTGACTCAGTGTGTGTGTGTGTTTGTGTAGCAGAGACTCACTGTGGTAGTATCTGGTAGAGCAGGGCCTCAGCCTTGCGTTTCTCTTCATGGTAGGCCTGGGTTCTCTCCTCCACCAGCTCCTCCAGGTTGTTAGCATACTGCTCCATACGGGACAGCAGGTTATCCAGGATGTTAGTGCTGCACTCCCTACACACACACACACATACGCACACACACACACACGCACACACAGACACACACGCACACACACACACACACACACACACACACACACACACACACACACACACACACACACACACACACACACACACACACACACACACACACACACACTAAAAAGTTTGGACACACCTTCAAGGGCTTTTCTTTATTTTACTATTTTCTACATTGTAGAATAATAGTGAAGACATCAAAACTATGAAATAACACATATGGAATCATGTAGTAACCAAAAAAGTGTTAAACAAATCAAAAATCAACATATTTTATATTTGAGATTCTTCAAAGTAGCCACCCTTTGCCTTGATGACAGCTTTGCACACTCTTGGCATTCTCTCAACCAGCTTCATGAGGTAGTCACCTGGAATGCATTTCAGTCAACAGGTTTTCCATTGTTAAAATTTAATTTGTGGAATTTCTTTCCTTCTTAATGTGTTTGAGCCATCAGTTGTGTTGTGACAAGGTAGGGGTGGTATACAGAAGATAGCCCTATTTGGTAAAATACCAAGTCCATATTATGGCAAGAACAGCTCAAATAAGCAAAGAGAAACAACAGTCCATCATTACTTAAGACACAAAGGTCAGTCAATCCGGAAAATTTCAAGAACTTTGAAAGTTTCTTGAAGTGCAGTCGCAAAAACCATCAAGCGCTCTGATGAAACAGGCTCTCATGAGGACCGCCACAGGAAAGGAAGACCCAGAGTTACCTCTGTTGCAGAGGATAAGTTCATTAGAGTTACCAGCCTCAGAAATCCCTATACCAGTCTGTTCAATCCCTATACCAGTCTGCTGTTTCCACATGCTTCAAGAGGGCCACCATTGTTCCTGTTCCCAAGAAAGCTAAGGTAACTGAGCTAAACGACTACCGCCCCGTAGCACTCACATCCGTCATCATGAAGTGCTTTGAGAGACTAGTCAAGGACCATATCACCTCCACCCTACCTGACACCCTTGACCCACTCCAATTTGCTTACCGCCCAAATAGGTCCACAGACGATGCAATCTCAACCACACTGCACACTGCCCTAACCCATCTGGACAAGAGAATACCTATGTGAGAATGCTGTTCATCGATACCTATGTGAGAATGCTGTTCATCGACTACAGCTCGGCATTCAACACCATAGTACCCTCCAAGCTCGTCATCAAGCTCGAGACCCTGGGTCTCGACCCCGCCCCCTGTGCAACTGGGTACTGGACTTCCTGACGGGCCGCCCCCAGGTGGTGAGGGTAGGCAACAACATCTCCTCCCCGCTGATGCTCAACACTGGGGCCCCACAAGGGTGCGTTCTGAGCCCTCTCCTGTACTCCCTGTTCACCCACGACTGCGTGGCCATGCACGCCTCCAACTCAATCATCAAGTTTGCGGACGACACAACAGTGGTAGGCTTGATTACCAACAACGACGAGACGGCCTACAGGGAGGAGGTGAGGGCCCTCGGAGTGTGGTGTCAGGAAAATAACCTCACACTCAACGTCAACAAAACTAAGGAGATGATTGTGGACTTCAGGAAACAGCAGAGGGAACACCCCCATCCACATCGATGGAACAGTAGTGGAGAGGGTAGTATTTAACTATGCCCTTGGTTTACAAGTTTTAAGTTCCTCGGCATACACATCACAGACAAACTGAATTGGTCCACTCACACAGTCAGCATCGTGAGGAAGGCGCAGCAGCGCCTCTTCAACCTCAGGAGGCTGAAGAAATTCGGCTTGTCACCAAAAGCACTCACAAACTTCTACAGATGCACAATCGAGAGCATCCTGGCGGGCTGTATCACCGCCTGGTATGGCAACTGCACCGCCCTCAACCGTAAGGCTCTCCAGAGGGTAGTGAGGTCTGCACAACGCATCACCGGGGGCAAACTACCTGCCCTCCAGGACACCTACACCACCCGATGCTACAGGAAGGCCATAAAGATCATCAAGGACATCAACCACCCGAGCCACTGCCTGTTCACCCCGCTGTCATCCAGAAGGCGAGGTCAGTACAGGTGCATCAAAGCTGGGACCGAGAGACTGAAAAACAGCTTCTATCTCAAGGCCATCAGACTGTTAAACAGCCACCACTAACATTGAGTGGCTACTGCCAACACACTGTCAATGACACTGACTCTACTCCAGCCACTTTAATCATGGGAATTGATGGGAAATGATGTAAATATATCACTAGCCACTTTAAACAATGCTACCTTATATAATGTTACTTACCCTACATTGTTCATCTCATATGCATACGTTGATACTGTACTCTATATCATCGACTGCATCCTTATGTAATACATGTATCACTAGCCACTTTAACTATGCCACTTGGTTTACATACTTATCTCATATGTATATACTGTACTCGATATCATCTACTGTATCTTGCCTATGCTGCTCTGTACCATCACTCATTCATATATCCTTATGTACATATTCTTTATCCCCTTACACTGTGTATAAGACAGTAGTTTTTTTGGAATTGTTAGTTAGATTACTTGCTCGTTATTACTGCATTGTCGGAACTAGAAGCACAAGCATTTCGCTACACTCGCATTAACATCTGCTAACCATGTGTATGTGACAAATACAATTTGATTTGATTTGATTTGATTTGAAATTGCAGCCCAAATTAATGCTTCACACAGTTCAAGTAACACATCTCAACATCAACTGTTCAGAGGAGACTGCGTGAATCAGGCCTTCATGGTTGAATTGCTGCAAAGAAACCATTACTAAAAGGCACAAATAATAATAAGAGACTTGCTTGAGCCAAAAAACACAAACAATGAACATTAGACTGGTTGAAATCTGTCCTTTGGTCTGATGATTCCAAATTTGAGATTTTTGGTTCTAACCGCCGTGTCTTTGTGAGACGCAGAACAGGTGAACGGATGATCTCTGCATTTGTGGCTCCCACCGTGAAGCATGGAGGAGAAGGTATGATGATGTGGGGGTGCTTTGCTGGTGACAGTGTAAGTGATTTATTTCGAATTCAAGGCACACTTAACCAGCATGGCTACCACAGCATTCTGCAGCAATACGCCATCCCATCTGGTTTGCGCTTAGTGGGACTATCGTTTGTTTTTCAACAGTACAATGACTCCTCCAGGCTGTGTAAGGGCTATTTGACCAATAATGAGAGTGATGGAGTGCTGCATCAGATGACCTGGCCTCCACAATCACCCGATCACAACACAATTGGGATGGTTTGGGATGAGTTGGACCACAAAGTGAAGGAAAAGCAGCCAACAAGTGCTCAGCATATGTGGGAACTCCTTCAAGACTGTTGGAAAAGCATTCGTCATGAAGCTGGTTGAGAGAATGCCAAAAGTGTGCAAAGCCGTCAACAAGGCAAAGGGTGGCTATTTTTAAGAATATAAAATATAAAGAATATTTTGATTTGTTTAACACTTTTTTTGGTTACTACATGATTCTACAATGTAGAAAATAGTTTTTAAAAAACCTTGAATGAGTAGGTGGGTCCAAACATTTGACAGGTACTGGAGTCATACTCCTTTTTGGAGTGGAGACGCACAGACATTAATGACATCATGGAACACAAACTCTCCCCACTTCCACACTCTACACCCACCTGTTCTGTTTGCGTAGCAGCAGTTTGATGTGATTGAACTCTGGCCTCTCGGTGGGCTCCTCTGCCCAGCAGCGCTGCATGAGTTGTCCCAGCTCCTGGCTGTGGATCTGAGGGTTGACAGCAGGCCGCAGGCACGGCCACTCACCCAGAGCCACCCGATCCATGATTTCTAGAGGAAGAAGGGGGAGTGTACAAAACATTACGCTCTTTACATGTCATAGACTGACCAGGTGAATCCCTTATTAACGTCACTTGCTGAATCCACTTCAATCAGTATAGCTGGGGGGAGACAGGTTAAAGAAGGATTTTTAAGCCTTGAAACAATTGAGACATGGATTGTGTATGTGTGCTATTCAGAGGGTGAATGGGCAAGACAAAATATTTTAGTGCCTTTGAACGGGGTATGGTAGTAGGCGCCAGGAGCCCCGGTTTGCAACACTACTGGGTTTTTCACGCTCAACAGTTTCCCATGTGTATCAAGAATGGTACACCACCCAAAAGACATCCAGCCAACTTGACACAACTGTGGGAAGAATTGGAATCAACATGGGCCAGCATCCCCGTGGAATGCTTTCGACACCTTGTAGAGTCCGTGCCCCGACAAATTGAGGCTGTTCTGTGGGCAAAAGTGTGTGTGTGTGGGGGGCGTGCAACTCAATATTAGGAAGGTGTTCTTAATGTTTTCTACAGTCAGTGTAGACAGCATTCCTATAGATGGTGAAATACACTGCTCAAAAAAATAAAGGGAACACTTAAACAACACAATGTAACTCCAAGTCAATCACACTTCTGTGAAATCAAACTGTCCACTTAGGAAGCAACACTGATTGACAATACATTTCACATACTGTTGTGCAAATGGAATAGACAACAGGTGGAAATTATAGGCAATTAGCAAGACATTCCCAATAAAGGAGTGGTTCTGCAGGTGGGGACCACAGACCACTTCTCAGTTCCTATGCTTCCTGGCTGATGTTTTGGTCACTTTTGAATGCTGGCGGTGCTTTCACTCTAGTGGTAGCATGAGACGGAGTCTACAACTCACACAAGTGGCTCAGGTAGTGCAGCTCATCCAGGATGGAACATCAATGCGAGCTGTGGCAAGAAGGTTTGCTGTGTATGTCAGCGTAGTGTCCAGAGCATGGAGGCGCTACCAGGAGACATGCCATTACAACAGGAGACGTGGAGGAGACCGTAGGAGGGCAACAACCCAGCAGCAGGACCACTACCTCCGCCTTTGTGCAAGGAGGAGCAGGAGGAGCACTGCCAGAGCCCTGCAAAATGACCTCCAGCAGGCCACAAATGTGCATGTGTCTGCTCAAACGGTCAGAAACAGACTCCATGAGGGTGGTATGAGGGCCCGACGTCCACAGGTGGGGGTTGTGCTTACAGCCTAACACCGTGCAGGACGTTTGGCATTTGCCAGATAACACCAAGATTGGCAAATCCGCCACTGGCACCCTGTGCTCTTCACAGATGAAAGCAGGTTCACACTGAGCACATGTGACAGACGTGACAGTCTGGAGATGCCGTGGAGAACATTCTGCTGCCAGCAACATCCTCCAGCATGACCGGTTTGGCGGTGGGTCAGTCATGGTGTGGGGTGGCATTTCTTTGGGGGGCCGCACAGCCCTCCATGTGCTCGCCAGAGGTAACCTGACTGCCATTAGGTACCGAGGTGAGATCCTCAGACCCCTTGTGAGACCATATGCTGGTGCGGTTGGCCCTGGGTTCCTCCTGGGTTCCTCCTAATGCAAGACAATGCTAGACCTCATGTGGCTGGAGTGTGTCAGCAGTTCCTGCAAGAGGAAGGCATTGATGCTATGGACTGGCCCGCCCGTTCCCCAGACCTGAATCTAATTGAGCACATCTGGGACATCATGTCTCGCTCCATCCACCAACGTCACGTTGCACCACAGACTGTCCAGGAGTTGGCGGATGCTTTAGTCCAGGTCTTGGAGGAGATCCCTCAGGAGACCATCCGCCACCTCATCAGGAGCATGCCCAGGCGTTGTAGGGAGGTCATACAGGTACATGGAGGCCACACACACTACTGAGCCTCATTTTGACTTGTTTTAAGGACATTACATCAAAGTTGGATCAGCCTGTAGTGTGGTTTTCCACTTTAATTTTGAGTGTGACTCCAAATCCAGACTTCCATGGGTTGATAAATTTGATTTCCATTGATAATTTTTGTGATTTTTTTGATTTTGTTGTCAGCACATTCAACTATGTAAAGAAAAAAGTATTTAATAAGAATATTTCATTCATTCAGATCTAGGATGTGTTATTTTAGTGTTCCCTTTATTTTTTTGAGCAGTGTATAATATTTTCTATCTAGTGTCATTCCTTCTGCTTTCATCTCCTCAGAGATTCCAGTCCAATTTCCTTTCCATTGTGTTCATATCTATGCTTTCACAATCTTTCCATTATCTCTCCCTCCCAGTTTATTTTATCCTCTCGTTCACACTTTCATCATTTCTCATCCTCTTCCCCTATTTCTGCCCTCACTCAGAAAAAAATTAAGCATGCAAACACACACACACACACACACACACACACACACACACACACACACACACACACACACACACACACACACACACACACACACACACACACACACACACACACACACACACACACACACACACACACACACACACACACACACGCAGCCTAGATGGCATGCTCTGGTTCTAATTCAGTTCATTGTTTTTCTGTCACACAACAGCTGCTGTCTCTCAGTACAAAGTGTTACACTCTGATGAGCAAACACAAACACTTGCTTCTCTCTCAGTACACCACTCTTGCAATCAACCACAATCATGTTCAATCTTCTTCAATTTTGCACAATTTCATGCAATTATGGTTTAGGTAAAAAACAAATTCACTGAGCAGTGGTGGTTGGCAGACATGGGTGCAGCAATGTTTTCTCCTCAACACGTTGTGATGGAGACTTGACTTGGAGCACAACGACGGCTGTTATTGCTGATCCGTATAGCAAGAAATCCAATCTTCTCTTTCTTTTTCAATTTTCTAAAGAAGGAAGATAATTTGGGAACTACAATCTGTCCTAACTACAATTTAATCGGAAATCCTGACTGATAATAAAAAACATTCTAAAGTCACACACCCCTGCTCAAATGAAAAGGAAATATCTTGTTTGCAGCTATGTACTTACAATCTGATGTTTTATTAAAATTGTGTTGCTTTACTCTAAGCCAGAGACACAGAAAACAGTACAGTGGTAAACAATTATAATATGTTTGTGTGTTATATAAAGCATGTGACTATGTGTTTGTCCTTAGTACAAAGCAGAGAGGTACAGTAGCTCTCGTCCTCCATATCATTAGAGTAGGCTCTTCAGGGTAAGTGGGGTGCAAGAGGGGCTGAGTGAGAAAAAAGAAAACGAGGGAAAAGAATCGGTCACTTTTAGGAGCGTGTTCGACAAATTCATGAACTTTCCCTAGTTTAAGTTGCCAAATGGTTGCAATTGCAAAACTGTTCCATGTCTCCATTTTAACGTTGTGGCATATTAGTCAGTAGCTCTGAAATTACCATTTGGTTGTGTCAATATTTGGGGGTCTACACTTCATTTGTTGAATTTGATGTCACTACTGTCATTTTTGTGAGTAGAGTCAAAGAGGAACCTTGAAATATAAAGAATACAGTTCACATGTAGTAAAATGTAAAGACATACTGTAGCTTTGTTGAGTCACTGGAGCTGTTATATGTTTTTTGATAGGTTTGTGTTTTCTACAGAGCTTTTCCTAAGTAAACAGACTTGCAGGTGCAATGTGCAGAATAACAGCTTTTGTTTTGAGTTGCTCTAATTGCCTTATCGCTCCTCTGCGATAATGCAGTTAGCAAAGACCACAGAGCCTTGACGGGAAGGAGGCTTGTTAGGTTTGTTTGTTATGCTTTTGATGGAAGAATCATACAAACACTGTTTATCTTGGACACAATCTGGGGTATAATTTACTCAGCCACAATGCTATTATCTCTTTCTTTTATAATACATATGTGTTCATGTGCAAATAAGTGTGCTTATGACCAAAAGTGTATGGGAGCACAAATGTGACTCGTTTCAGGAAACTAGGAGTATGTCGCACGTCACTACTTTACAGGATACTTTTTTATCATTATACTTTTTTTATCAAAATGCGTTTTTGGCAGAAATGCCCTCTGGAACAATGAACTTTCATGTGCCTTAATAACAAACTTGTATGCCATCTGTAAATATGAATAAATTACGAGCCTAGTTGGTTTAACCACGGGAAAAGACAGTAACCTTCCAGCTAATAGTAATGGATGGTCTGGACATGCTGAGAGATGAGTTCGGATTGGTCTGCCATGTAGCCTGCTTCTGTCTATAACATGAGCTGCTCAGTATGTGTAGGTAATCCTTTCTACCACAGCTTTTTTGAAAGATATCATGAAGAACTGCAGAGGTGTTGCTACTGCTCTCCACTTTCTGGGGGACGATCGTGCCATGCTGACCCTCTGTGACTCTGAAAATTAATCAGACGAAAAGGAGATCCCTGATATAGATAAAAACATTTTAATTGAACCAGACATTGTAGAGTTTTCTGAAACAGAGATCAACAATGTTGTTGTCATGGAAGAAGTTGAATGCCCGGTGGTAGCAGAGTATGATTGCTAAGGAGATGGAGAAAATTCTAGCGTTTGATTGTAAATATGCAGAGGGAGTCGAAAAGAGAACACAGAAGTCTGTTGTATAAAACACCTGTCTCTGGATTACATCTACAAACTAAGGGCAACCATGGCATTGGTGACAGAGGGAGAAGCGTTCATCCATGTATACGGGTAAGAAAGTCTAGCTAGATACATTTTCAGATATTATACGTTTCTAATTTAGTCAGAAAGTAATTTTCATTTTAAGTTAGAGCGTACTGTTAGCTAGCTAGCTAACATTAGCTGGCTGGCTCACTAGCTAACGTTACCTGTATGATCTGTGTTGTAATATTATTTGTATCTCAGAAATCTATCTGCATTGCTAGTTATAACCTAATGTTAGCTAGCTAGCTAATATTGAACCTAGTTAGTTAGCTTTAGCTACCTGGAGATTCATGCATGGTGCCTAGTTATGACAATCAGTTTGTATTGCTAGTAGTATGGCTTGGGATTATTGCTGTGTTCTTACTTAGTTAGTTGCTGTTTAGCACATGGACTCACATGTGAATCCTTAAAGAGATGGGTGGGGCTAAGGTTTAAGAGGTTGTGAACGATGCTGAATGGGTTTAGACAAAGAAGAGCTCTCTAGTAGGTGTACCAAAACATTCAAGAGCCCTTTTCTCAAAAGTGGGGTTACAAGTTTATAAACTTTCAAAGCAGAATTACTTTCCCATTGTTCCTCAACTGTAATGTATTATATACAATTTCATAATTTAAAAAAAGTCTCTACTTTTATCCAATGTAAAAAATACAATTTCAAATTTTGCTACATAGGATCAAATCATTCCCAAATGTCTGTCATGAAGAAAGATAGAGTGCGTGTGTGTGTATGTGTGTGTTACCTTTGGGGCTGAGCGGCTCTCCCTCCAGATAGAAGGCTCCGTGGCGTAGCGCCACCTCCTGGAGAATGATGCCAAAGCTGTAGACGTCCCCCTTCTGGGTGCCACATAGAGGGGGACTCTCCAACCTCAGCAGCTCTGGGGCCATCCACAGTTTCCCTACAAACATAGAGGACAAATTGACTAAAAGTATAATTAATTTGCCTACAGACACTGATCTAAGGTCAGTTTAGTATTTCACCCTCTTAAGGATTTGATCAGGGTAAGCTAATCCTAAATCTGTGTCTAAAGGGAAATGTCCTGCAGAGCCAGGTGACTCACGGGCATAGTAAGCATGGGCGTCGTCTGTGTTGCTCTCGGTGCGGAAGCTGGACAGGCCGTAGTCGGTGATCTTCAACACAAAGCGGTTATCCACCACGCAGTTGGACGACTTCAGGTTGCCGTGGGAGACGATGACACTGTTGTGGAGGAAAGCCATGCCCTGGATAGGAGAAGGGGAGGGAGGTAGGGATAAGGGTTAAAATATAGAAAGAGAAGAGAGAGATAGTCAAAAGGAGAGATTAGAGATAAATGAGTTATTCATATTGAGCTTTAGTCTAAAAATGTTTGGCAAAGCATATGGACGTTCACTTGTTGAATGATGCAAATGTGTTTTCTCAAGTCAATTGAAGTTGACACATGGAAAGATAAGCAGGAGAGTGTGTAGAGCAGTGGTTACCTTTACAATGTCATTAATTAACGAGTATCTGAACATCCAGTCCAGTGTGATGCTCTCATTTTCCATGATGTCCTGAAGGATGAAGCGCGCGCGCGTGCACGCACGCACGCACGCACGCACGCACGCACGCACGCACGCACGCACGCACGCACGCACACACACACACACACACACACACACACACACACACACACACACACACACACACACACACACACACACACACACACACACACACACACACACACACACACACACACACACACACACACACACACACACCACAGCATTTAGACAAGACAAATGTTTCCTAAAGACTTGAATTGGGTCAGTGGACCATCTTATAGTGGAGTTGTGGTGAGGGGTGGCTACCTGTAAGCTACCCCGGGGACAGTACTCTGTGATGATGCAGATGTTGGGGGGGTCGATACAGGCTCCGATGAAGCGGGTCAGGTGCTCATTCTGAATATCACGCATCTGGGGAGGGAAGGAAAGGAAAGGGAGGGAAGGAAAGGAGGACACCATGTGACATTTAGGGACAGCGCTATTCTCTGATGCACATATGCATTCTGGAGTATACACACGTCACACTACAACCTCATGAAGACTCACATGTTTCAGTTCAAACAGCACATTTCTGGTGAGCTCAATGCGTTTTCTGTTGATGTATTTGATGGCCACAATGTTCGCCTGAAAGACAGAGAAAACATTATGCATTCAATCCAGTTGACATTAAAAGGTTACTATTTCACGCACACACACACACACATGCATACACACACGCATACACACACACACGCACACACACACGCACACCCTACTTACCTTGTAATAGCCTGTCTTGGCAAACACCTGAAAGTTTCCATCTCCTGTTAATAGGGAGCCGTAGTTGGAGCCTCTCTGTAAATAAAGTGAAAGGTGGGATGGGGTCAGTTTTGTGCAAGACTGTGTATATTGCGAAATGTGTGTGTTGTTGCAAGCGTGTGTATGAGTGTGGACTCACCAGGGACAGAGTGAGCTTGCTGCCTGCGCTTCGCAGCACTTTCTCCATGTTGCTCATCTGAATATCCTCCCAGGAGACTCTCCACAGCTGAGCCACCAGTTCATTTTCAAGCTTGAGCTTCCTGTGTGTGTGTGTGTGTGTGTGTGTGTGTGTGTGTGTGTGAAAGACAGAGAGATGATAGATTGCTCTTTTAGATATGTGAACAATGCTATAAACGTAATGACATAAAACTCTTCCCGTAGATTCTAGGCCTTGTGCATACTTGCTGATTGAACTGGCCTGTCTACACTCACCTGTATATGAAGACAGTAATGGTGAGGATGATGATAATGATGAAGAACACCACAATTGTTACCATCTGGTGGATTGTGATGGTTCCTGGAAAAAGAGACAGGAGAAACATTTTTATGGTACCGTTTTCCTTCAATACAGCCACTGCATGACAGTGTAATGTCAGTCATCGTAAGCTGTTTTGACTGATTATGACTAGTATAAATTCTGCTACGTCATGCAAACATAGACATTTTATGGGGGGTATATACAAAGGTGAGTGAGAGACAGACAGAGTCCACTGACGTGCGAGGCAGGCTGGGTTGTCGTTCTTAAAGCCACAGATGGGCACATCTAAAGGAGCAGCGCCCCCTGGCCACTGGATGTCCATCCCAGGCAAGGCCCTCAGCTTCTTCTGAGAGCCGTTGTACACGGACACAATCTGGCAAGGAACACAGTATAACTTTCTAATGTTAAATATTCAATAATGACAAATAACATACCACGCATTGATTGATTTGTTTTATTAGATCATTTAAAGCAGTAGGCTGTTCCAGTCGGAGGCAACATTACATAATTAAACATTTTAGAGGATAATAACAGAATAAAGCCAGAAGGCTTATTTCCATTGTGGTCCTCTTAGACAGTGATATGGCAGGCTGGCAAGATTGACACATTATTCTCAATGTAATGCATTAGCATAGGGTGATAATGGGAGACGTCTTTCAATGAGCCACTAATCAGTCCAGAGACTTGACACTCACCCCCTCACACTAGGTGAAAAACATCCACTCTCTCTCCCTGTTCACACACGCACATATACATAAACACACATGCATGTACGTTCTCGCCCATCCACACATGTACATGTACACACTCTTGATCTCGCTGGATCAGTTGGTCATTAACCTCAGTGGCTTGCCACCAATTAATATGTATCATTCTGTCATTACATAAGACAAACACATTGGCACTGGGTGGATGAAATGACATATTAAATGATCATATGTATGCTGAAATACGGTTTGTTACAGTTTTTCTCAATTGCTAAAACACAATTTCTGAAACCTTGCTCTATTTCCTGAAAACATTAAACACAAAACCTCAACTTAAAGCACTATTTACATAACCTCTGACTCCTCTTGCAAAATGAAACATTCGCCTCAAAACAGTTTTACCTGTGTTCAAAATCAAACACTGCTCTCAAATCATAAACAAAGTGATCAAAATGATATACACTCTCAAGCAGTCAGTAAACAATACACCGAAAAATAGAAAACACATTATTCAAAACATACAATTCTCAGGGAGAAGTACATTTTTAATCTAAAAAAATATTCATATTTTTCCGTCATTGTCTTTTGATGAACGAAAACATGTTCTATCATAGTAGCTCAAAATTTATCAGAAATTACTACTCTGCTTTGCTCTTTTGTTTTCTGTTCTTCCTTCTCCTTGTACCCCTATTTTTACAGTACTGTACCCTGCATCTCACAAACCTGTCCTTTGTCTCTGTGATACTGTAATTCTTGTTCTTTGTTGATATGAACCTGCAACCAGTCAAAATCTATTGAGCAGTCAGTACTGTTAATAAATGGAAAGCACAATATTCAGGGCCATACAATTTGTCCATTGTACAGTATACAGCCTACAATGCACTGTACTACAGTATCCATTCTCAGACTTTCTCCTTCCCACCTTCAACAACCTCTTTGTTCTCTGAACTGGCTTATATTGGTTGTGTCGCATCATTTGAAACAGGTTAAATCAATTTTGAGTGGTTGTGTTCAATCAATGACATATGTTCTCTATTTGTATTTGATTGTTGCCACTTGTGTTTACCAGTATGGATGACATGTGCATTAGAGTGCAGAATGTGTTTTGAGAATGAGAATGTGTTTAGAGTTTTGCTGAAAAGTCTAAGTGAGATCTGCAAATTGTACAATGTGAAATGGTTTAAAGTATTGACAACAGACTGCATAATTAGCTAAAAGAGTCCAGGCAACTGAGAACTTTGTTCAGCCAATGGGTTTTAGTCTTTTTGCAATTGAGAAAAACTGTAATACTGTATGTTATAGCTATATATAGTTGTTGCCCCATTTACCCTCACCCTGAGCAGATGGTATATTGTAGTGTTAATGGAGACATGGAGGTATTTCTATGAACTGTAGAGCTCTTTTCTTCAACATGTTAATGCCTCTGGAGAACATCTAGTTTTATTCTCCAATCTCCAAAACACACAGAGACTGTGTACACAGGCAGGCAGCTTTATGAGCACTGGCAGAATGAAAGAGATGAGGAGCCTTAGTGTATGAGAGAGAGAGAGAGAGAGAGAGAGAGAGGGGTAGAGAGAGAGAGAGGTAGAGAGAGAGAAAGAAAGAGAGAGAGAGAGCGAGAGAGAGAGAGTGAGAGCAAGAGAGAGAGAGAGAGATGTGTGTGTGTATTCAGTACCTGGAAAACACTGGTGTTGGTGTCAGTCATGTCCCAGAAAGCGAAGTCTGTCTCTCTGTCCCCATTTTCATCTATCTGCACCAGGCCTGTTACACCTGTTGAGAGGACCAGAAGGAGAGAGGAGCCAAAGGGAGGTAGAGGAGTCGGACAATATTTAAAGGGAGCAAATTAATGTTATCTTACACTAATAGTAGTCCAGGGATGAAAATAATCATCAAAGCGCTCAGCGGGTAACAGTAATTACTACAAATTATTACTGTCATTACGAAACGAGAGCAGATTTACATTTGAGGTTGTCCCTATTAGCTGACATCTGAAAAGAATATCAGCCATTGAGCAAGTTACAACACCCATAACAACATCTCAAACCTAAAAAATAAACAGCCATAACTATCAAAACAAACATTGGTCATGACAACAATTTCACTTCAAATGATTGTGTTGGAGATACACAGATGCAAACACAAACAGTATAAGTTGGTATACCCCAGGCACACCCATAATCATCCATAATCACAGTAATATAGCTGGGCTATCTTGTTAATAAATCTAGTAGTCGGCCATCTTGTATAACATTACTTTAATTTCCGGCTAAGACAACAGCCCAGGGTTGGTTTGGAGGTGCAGATAATAGCCTGAGAGCCATTCCATATTGAGTGTGAATGGAAAGAGGTGTCTATAGGGATAAATTACATGACAGGCGATGCCATTACCGGCATGGAAATGTCCAATCCAAATGGGGTTATCCTAGTAATAAATAAATAAAGAAATAAAGAAATATACAGGCGTCATCCCTCTAATCAGAGGAGAGAGGGCCTGAGAGATGTGCTATGATATGGGACGGATTATCGGCTAGAGGGACATGCAGAAGATAGGGTAGCATGCCCGCATGCACAAACGCATATACTCAAGAACACACACTTTCCCACAGACGTTATTGCCCTACTCACACACACAGACGTGCAGTGGTTAGAGAATGATTAACCTTGTGGTTGGTCTGGGAAAATTACTTTTGGCCAGCATCTGCATGGGGGGGATGCATGGTGTTTGGTTGTCTGGGACAGGTTAAGGTGTGGAAGTAAGGGGAGTGGAGTCATGATTTAGTACCTATTTAATAGAACATTATACAATTAACATCGACCAATGAGTCATGTGGGTGCTATGTGGGTGACGTCATCACGACTTCCAGGAATTGGAAGTAGCACTTCTTTGGGGGATGGTCCCTGGATGGTCTGTCTATGTTAAGGCAAACTAGGTATGGGAAGTATATAAAATAATGGAGACACATTTACAGTAAAAAAAGTGGCCTTTAACCATCCCTCTGTCTCTCCATGTATGCATCCAAACATCCATTCATCCATCCATTTTTCTTAGCCTCACAAACCTCTTACTGCTGTCTTTGTCACACACTGAAAGCCGCCTACCACCCTGCATCCCACTGCTGGCTTGCTTCTGAAGCCCCACATCTGAATCACCGACCTCTCCCGGCTCCAACGACACAATACCCTCATTAACTAGTCTACTGGTGCCATCATGGGCTGGAGCATGTTCTGCCACGCCCATTGCCTAAAGTCAGCACAATCCTGGGGACATCTGTACTCTCTGTCGGGACCGGAGACCAAGGCTATGGATACCTACATTGGAGACTCCCTAGCTGCTGGATTTATCCGTCCCTCTTCCTCTCCCACCCGTGCAGGGTTCTTCTTTGTGGAGAAAAAGGACAAGACCCTGCGCCCGCGTATTGACTACCAGGGACTCAATGACATTACGGTTAAGAACCGTGACCCGCTACCACTCATCTCCTCGGCCTTCGAGCCGCTCCAGTGGGCCACTGTGTTTTCCAAGCTGGATTTACAGAACGCCTACCACCTGGTGCGGATACGAGAGGGCGCCCGTCGGACCCTGGCCTTTGTGCGACAGCACTTTTAGTGGCCTACTATGGTTCCTGACGTGACCGCATTCGTCGCCGCTTGCACAGAACAAGACTCCTTGGCAAGCTCCGGCTGGTCTCCTCCAACCTCTGCCTGTCCCCCACCATCCCTGGTCTCACATGTCCCTGACCATCCTGACCGTGGTGATTCGGTTTTCAAAGCCACCCACTTCGTTCCTCTCCTCAAACTACCCTCTGCCAAAGAGACGGCCCAGCTCATGGTGCAGCATGTCTTCTGGATCCATGGACTGCCTGTGGACATGGTCTCCGACCGGGGTCCTCAGTTCTCGTCCCAGTCCTGGAAGGTGTTCTGCACCCTCATTGGGTCGTCGGCCAGCCTGTCCTCCGGGTTCCACCCCCAGTCCAACAGCCAGTCAGAGCAGCCAACGAGGACCTCGAAACTACCCCGTGCTGCCTGGTCTCCGCCAACCCCACCACCAGGAGCCAGCAGCTTGTGTGGGTTGAATACGCCCACAACACCTTCCCTGCTCTGCCATGGGCCTATCTCCCTTTGAGTGTTCCCTGGGGTATCAGCCCCCGCTCTTCCCTGAGCAGGAAGAGGAGGTTGGCATACCTTCTGCCCAGATGTTTGTCCGCCACTGTCGTCGTACCTGGAGGAGAGCCCGGTCGGTCCTCCTCATGACCACCTTCAGGCATCGATGACAAGCAGATCTCCATCAGTTTATCGTCCCTTTCCCCATCTCCAAGATCATTAGCCCCTCTGCTGTCCACCTTCTGTTGCCCCATACCCTTCGTATTCATCCTACATTCCATGTGTCTAGAATTAAGCCTGTGTCTCACAGCCCTTTGTCTTCTATTTCCAGGCCCCCCCTCCCCCGTGTCATCGCTGGCCATTCGGTGTACATGGTGAGACGCCTCCTCAGGGTTCGACCACAGGGTAGGGGTTTCCAGTACCTGGTTGACTGGGAAGGTTTTGCCCCGGAGCAGAGGTGCTGGGTCCCCGCTAGAGACATCCTGGACCCATCCCTCATCACCGACTTCCAGCGCCGGCACCCCGGTCAACCAGGTATGCGCCCAGGTAGGATGCCAGGTGGCGCCCCGGGGGGAGGGTACTGTCACACCCTGATCTGTTTCACCTGTCTTTGTAATTGTCTCTACCCCCTCCAGGTGCCGCCCATCTTCCCCATTATCCCTTGTGTAGTTATACCTGTGTTCTCTGTTTGTCTGTTGCCAGTTCGTCTTGTTTGTCAAGCCAACCAGTGTTTTGTGTCAGCTCCTGCTTTTCCCCAGTCTCTCTTTTCTCATCCCCCTGGTTTTTGACCCTTGTCTGTCCTGACCTTGTACCCACTCGCCTGACCACTCACCTGACCCTGAGCCTGCCTTCCGTCCTGTACTTTTGCCCTTGTTGCTGTAATAAACATTGTCACTTCAACACGGTCTGCATCTGGGTCTTACCTTGATACCTGATAGTCTTACTCTTTATTAATAAGTATTTAATCATTATTTATCCTTGAATGGAAATGTTGGGGGCGGCTGAATTCAGTAGGCTGCAGTGATGGATGCTCAGTCCACCAGAGCTGTATTAGTCTGGTAGTGCTGCAAAGAACAGAGCAATCAGAGCAGGCATTCAGAGCATGTGGAGAAGA
This sequence comes from Oncorhynchus tshawytscha, assembly GCF_018296145.1. NCBI lineage: Eukaryota > Metazoa > Chordata > Actinopteri > Salmoniformes > Salmonidae > Oncorhynchus > Oncorhynchus tshawytscha. Next base: position 16,698,940 of record NC_056431.1, on the reverse strand, counting down.
GTGGCACATTGTGAGCTACAGTACAGCTCAGTAGCTTGACAACTAGTGTGTTAGTTTGGTAAATGGACTGTATTGATGTAACTTCATGAGTGATGCGTATTGGAAGTACAGTATATCAGATGAAGACTGTATTGTCAAAACATGCTGTTTTCAATAATGAAGAAGCAAGTTCTATACATCTTCCACTGTCCTCCTAAAATGTCTGAATCTCTCTCACCCATCCAGGCCCATTAGTTAATGGAACAGAAGCTAGAGAGAAAAGCAGCTGTAACCTGATCCTTCCATCTTGACATCCTCCCTCTCTCTATGTATACGGTCTATACTGGCTGCCTCCCTTCATGTACTGTATCCATCTTTGTACATTATGGAAATTCATATATCATCAACAACAGTAAAACACCTGTATGTCTCATCTTATTCCGCTCACTGTTCAAATCCTTGTAATTACCTAAACTAAAACGGGAATCAGTTTCCCCTCCGCGCCTTTCCAAGTATGTTTGATTTGCACAGCAGTGTGTCCCTGATGGAGGAAGTTAACATCTGATTGAAAGAACATTGCATGACCCGTTCTGTACTGACGGCTAACCTGGTGAAAAGTCACCAGGCACATGCTCCTGGGCTGTCTATTCCTAAATCAGGTGTCAACTCCTTCCATCCAAGACTGCACAACGCACATCACTTTCGTCTGGTCCTCTTTTTGTTGAGGTATAACAAGAAGATCTTGCAGTCAAACAAAGATTCCAGAAACAGCTTGACAAGGTAGAAAAAAAGGTCAAGTGTCTGAAAGAAAATGTCCATGAAAAAGCCAGAGGTGAGTCCACATTAGTGGCATGTTGTGTTTTTTTAGGGTTCTAGCCAATAAATGCACAAGGCAACTGTCAAGGCATTTGAAAAGGGCACACGGATGGAAGACTAGCAACACAATGCAGGTTGTCGCAGTGCGCCCCTAGACATTCATGAAACCTACAATCAAACACTCCTCTGATTCAGGGCAAAAAGTACTTGAAAGCACTTTGTCTTTAAATCTGGGGAAAGCATAGCACACTCTTATGAATAACAATAACCGTTAACAAAGTGCACAGTGCAAAGTGCACAGTGGAAGTGTCATGGCACCATTTGATTTTCCACTGAGTCACAGCGTAGTATATGGATATGTATGGTGCCAACCAGGTGATAACAATCCCTAGCTGCTGTGAATCCATGAGAGCAGCTGCTGATAGAGCTCCAATAGAGCCACATAAACAGCCTATGTTCTTATCTAAAGAGTGAACACATGGGAATAGGTGATATATTGTGTATTTATTATCACTGCTGCTAAACGTGAAGTGGGAGCACTCCTGTCACATACAGTATATGCAAATATTGACCTTATTGTACACTCACTGTAGTGTGATATGATATTGCAGCTCTACATCAGCTAGACCAGGAGGTTAACTTGCAGGCTGTTTTTTGTTCACTCTACTTAGTCGTCTGATGTCTGAAAACACAGGCTTGGAATTTTGGCCTTGCATTGGAGAAGAATGTGATTACGTTTGTCGAAAAATGTATTGGTTAATTAGAAGTATTTTTTGGAATGCTTTTAACAAGCACCTCTCCTTGAAATAATTGCACTTACTGTGAGAAATAACTAAGGCATTCTTCTACCCAGGCAGCCGTGAAATAGTCTGCAAACCACCTGCGGCTTATGTCCCTGGATCAAAGTGTGTTCTGCATACATAACAGCCCCTGCCTAACTAACTAAGGATGGCACACACCTGTTGTCACGTCCAAAAATCTACAGCAATCTATGTGTTTACTTTGAACCTTATCATATCAGTCAACAACAGTCATCAAATAAACATAGTTGTTTCATCAAATATATAGGTAACTAAGGATGGAAAAAATTTACTATTCTAGGACTTACTTATGAATAATGTATAGTATTCATTATTCATCTAGACTTATGTGATTTTCCCCTTAGCCTCTGATGGAGAGATAGGGAGTAAGGGAGGGAGAGAAAGAAAGAGAGAGAGAAATAGAGAGCAAGACCTCCAGTTATGAATGACATGAAAGGGTCTCTAACACTAAATGCTATTAGACTAAGATCTGTAGGGTCTCTGTCAATCCTTTTTACAGGCACTCCATTGCCCACTAATAGCATTGACAAGGTTCTCCAGTTACCAAAGATTTCTGGGACAATGGGGGGCCTACCATGTACCATGTAGCTGTAGATTTTTAGTACATATGATTAACAAAAGGGCACAAGCACAAGAGTGCTTCATTCTTTCTCTCTGTTCATATCCCCCTCTGGCCACCTGTCTGCCTGTCTCCTTTCTACAGTGCACTCTACACTCCAGCCCTGTGCTCTACTGTGGCTCAGGTGACAAGGCTTCAGATTCACACAGCTCATTATCAGCTCGACCCAGGCCATACCTACCTTTGGAAATACCAGCTGCCTAAGTGACCAGGGCCACTGCACAGAAGACAGAGGCAGAGAAAAAGGACAATGAGTGATGGATGGTGGGTAGAGAAAGGGAAAAGAGAAGGAGGTGGAGACAGATGGAAAGAGTGACACGGCCACGGGAGCTCTGGTTTCGCCTGATTAGATTACTATCCTATTTTAGGGATTTCATCTTTTTTTCCAGGGGGATTTTTTGCAACATGACAGCCAAAAGAGAAATTAGATCTTTCCATGGCAATGGACAGAGAGTTTAGATGAGACAGAGAGGTCATGTAGGAGGAGAGGGTAAAATAAGAGTTTGTTCAGGAGGATGAGACACGTTGAGACAGTAAAAATATGACAGAGATTGACAGAGCAGTGAAGTGAGGAGGAACACCTTGATAAGACAGTGAAAATATGGACAGATTGGTGGAGGAATGAAAAAGAGGAAGGCAGATCCCATGGGATGGAATTAGAGAACTGTTCACAGAGGAGAGGATTGAGAGCAGAGGAGAGGAGCGCTAGACCAGGAAATAATGAGACAAGAAGAAGGTGTGAAGGAATAACTATGAGTAAGGACAACGACTGATAGAAAAGAAAGGGAGACTGGCATTAACAAGCTGGCATACGCAGCAGGACATCCACCTCTGAAACTGTAATATTCTTTTCACACATTTTCACAAGTTTACAACGTACAATTACTCATATACTGTAGTTTAACTGCTGAAGTCAAGTTTCAGATGAAAGGTTTGTATTTCACTAGACCAACTTAAAGCTGTCGAACAAAATATAACACAGAATATAACTAAAAAGCACTGAATCGGAAGCATAACAATGAACTAAAGCTACCAAACAGCTTACGTTACAGTATGCACTGGTGTGGGCAAAAATAATAAAAGAAGCATTGTCCTCGCATGCAACCAAACAAACCCCTCAGCCTTTCAATGCCTATGTTCGGATGGGCTAACAGAATCAGTGTGAGGAGACTCCACCTGTTCTGGCTGCTGCCCGCTCTGCCCTCCCACTGTCTGTCTGTCTGAAGTGTTCATCTCTGTTGTTTGTGTGCTCTGGTCCAACTCATAGTGATTGAGGAGAGAAGGATGGCATTTGTAAAGAGAGGTCAGCCAAGGAGATTAAAGGAAAAAGAGGGAGCAGGCGGGCAGTAATGGAGGACAGATGGAGAGAATAAAAGGGAAATGGGGAAGCAGGGTGAAAGAGGGAAGGAGAAAGGAGTGCAGAGCAAACAACCTAGGTACTTACCTGATGAGATGTCCCTGATGACTTATGTCACCTCATCAAGTATGTGTACTGTTCCAATGATTCAACGTATTTGTTCTTGCCGTTACCTTTGACTTGTTGTCAAGCGCCTTTCACTGTCTCCTGTGACCTCACACATAATCTGACTCTGTAACCGCTTGACTCTGTGACAAACCAAACAAACGTCAGCTCAACAGCCCAACCCTTCAAATTCCCTTCAAGTCCCAATAAACAGAGGTTGCTAGGACTTGGCATCTGTCTTCAGGTCTCTCACAAAGGACTGGGACAGAAGGGGTAATGACAACCTGCTACAAGGTTTGAGACCACCATCTTCTATATCGGCCATTAGTAATGTCAAACACTTGTGAAACCCACAAGTCTGGGTAAACACACGTAACCTCAATGCTTAGTCAGTGAGGTGTGTGTGTTTGGGGGGAGGGGGGTACTGGCAGAAGAAACACAATGGAGGCCTTCCTCAGAAAGTAAGATGCTGTGTCTAACTCTTCACCCAAAAAATGTGGTAAAAAGAACAATGTATGTGTTATGAACGATAGATGAGACTGTCTACTCCATGTTGAGCATTATACGACCTCGTCAATCACCTAAGTTGCCACTGAGTTGTGTGTGCTGCGTTTTATGGAAGTTTTACAAACAGAAGATTGGTCATATTCATCAACTTTAGGTGCACAGGAAAAAGGTCACCTTACTGGATCCAGATGTATTTTTCATCCTTAAATCTATACTCTCTTAGGTCAGTGATGAATAAAAGGATGATTAAATACTTTAATTTAGAAATGTGCATGTTCAGCAAGGGGACAACCTCCTCCAGAATGTATAACACAGGGAAAAAGTCACAAAAATATTTTGATGTTTTGTGGTCATAAAGATGTTATTTTATGGATTAATTTGCTTTTAAAAGACAATGATGTCACCTGATTGACACAGCTAGTGACATTCCAAGGACTCTGTGATAAATAACTATTTTTTTTACTGAACTGGACACAATTAAATTAATTTGAATGGCTTTGAGGGACACATTCATTTGTGGTGTCCAGGAATGTGTTTGCTCGAAGTCGAACGTGAAGATGAATTTACTTCCGCTACAGACCTTGGCTTGGCTACAAACCAGCTGCCAGCGGAGATGAAAAATGTTGTTCAATAACAATGTTGGCATGTTTTGTTTCTTTTTGACACTCTTTCTTTCTTTTCCAAGATCTTCAAAAGGCCAAATGACACAACCATGGCCAGCTAATGTATCTTTTCCATTTAATATTTTCCCTGCTTTGAGGAGATCTCTGTTTTTGGCAAAAGTAACAGTCAGTATCTGGTGTGGCCACCAGCTGCATTAAGCACTGTAGTGCATCTCCTCCTCATGGACTGCACCAGATTTGCCAGTTCTTGCTGTGAGATGTTACCCCACTCTTCCAACAAGGTACCTGCAAGTTCCCGGACATTTCTGGGGGGGAATGGCCATAGCCCTCACCCTCCGATCCAACAGGTCCCAGACGTGCTCAATGGGATTGAGATCCGGGCTCTTCGCTGGCCATGGCAGAACACTGACATTCCTGTCTTGCAGGAAATCACACACAGACGAGCAGTATGGCTGGTGGTATTGTCATGCTGGAGGGTCATGTTAGGATGAGCCTGCAGGAAAGGTACCACATGAGGGAGGAGGATGTCTTCCCTGTAATGCACAGTGTTGAGATTGACTGCAATGACAACAAGCTCAGTCCGATGATGCTGTGACACACCGCCCCTGACCATGACGTAACCTCCACCTCCAAATCGATCCCGTTCCAGAGTACATGCCTCGGTGTAACATTCATTCCTTTGACGATAAATGCAAATCCGACCATCACCCCTGATGAGACAAAACCGCTACTCATCAATGAAGAGCACTTCTTGCCAGTCCTGTCTGGTCCAGCGACGGTGGGTTTGTGCCCATAGGCGACATTGTTGCCGGTGATGTCTGGTGAGGACCTGCCTTACAACAGGCCTACAAGCCCTCAGTCCAGCCTCTCTCAGACCTATTGCGGACAGTCTGAGCACAGATGGAGGGATTGTGCATTCCTGGTGTAACTCGGGCAGTTTTTGTTGCCATCCTGTACCTGCCCCGCAGATGTGATGTTCAGATGTACCGATCCTGTGCTGGTGCAGGTGTTACACGTGGTCTGCCACTGCAAGGACGATCAGCTGTCCGTCCTGTCTCCCTGTAGCACTGTCTTAGGCGTCTCACAGTACAGACATTGCAATTTATTGCCCTGGCCACATCTGCAGTCCTCATGCCTCCTTGCAGCATGCCTAAGGCATGTTCACACAGATGAGCAGGGACCCTGGGCATCTTTCTTTTGGTGTTTGTCGTAGCTGAATCAGAATTAGTTGGGTAACATAGATAAGATGTTTTATTTTCAGAATATGCTTGTGAGATGCTTGTCATTAGAATGTTTCCCTTTGGACTATAGGGTTGGCAGTTTGCAGTTATCCCTTCTCAGCTAGGCCTTAGTCACTTGGGGCCCAGAGAGGGGAGAGGTCAGACTTGTCTTCATATGTGAATGTATCTGTTAAACCATGTGATGCTATGCAGAATATCAGAAGGGGAGGAGGACAGAATGGAACATGGTCTTCTTATGGGAATGTGTCTGTAACTATTCCTAAACCATGTGAAGGGATGGCGAGTCAGTAGAAAGGCCTCTTTAGTGTCCTAAGTTTTCAAAGCTGTGACTTTAATTTTCTACCATCTGTAAGCTGTTCGTGTCTTAACGACCGTTCCACAGATGCATGTTCATTAATTGGGAAACAGTTAATGATGGGAAACAGTGTTTAACCTGCCTAGGACTGGGGTTCCGCTAGCGGAAGGACACGGAGGACGCATGGCTTTCGACCTTCGTCCTTCTCGAGCCCGTATGGGAGTTGTAGCGATGAGACAAGATAGTAACTACTAACAATTGGATACCACGAAATTTGGGAGAAAAGGGGTTAAAAAATAAATAAATAAATGTTCAATAATGTTCCAACTGGAGAATTCCATTGCCTGAAGAAAAGCAATGGAACGCAGGTCGCTCTCATGTGAAATGCGCGTGACCAGCGTGTGGCTCTCTGCCAGACCACTGACTCAAAGAGCTCTCATCCGGTCCCACTTCACAGTAGAAGCCTGAAACAACGTTCAAAAGACGGTTGACATCTGGGTGGAAGCCTTATGAACTGCAACATATCCCATATCCCACTGTGAATTTGATAGGGGCTGAGTTCAAAAACTACAAACCTCAGATTTTTGCCTGCCATATGAGTTCTGTTATACTCACAGACATCATTCAAACAGTTTTAGAAACTTCAGAGTGTTCTATCCAATACTAATAATACTATGCATATATTAGCATCTGGGACTGAGTAGGAGGCAGTTTACTCTGGGCACGCTATTCATCCAAAAGTGAAAATGCTGCCCCCTATCCCAAAGAAGTTAAACCCTTTACAATGAAGAACTGTGAAGTTATTTAGATTTTTACAAATTATCTTTGAAAGACAGGGCCCTGAAAAAGTGACGTTTCTTTTTTTGCTTTGTTTATATTTGCATGTAACCAAATAATTTATTAAAATACACTGTTTTCCAAGAAGTTCTACAGCACTCTGTAGGACAGCACAGTCATTGGTGTAGAGAGGATTATGAAGGAGGCAGTCGCAGGTTTAGAACTACAGAATTTATTTAAGTACCATAGATCAACGCGGGACGAAACCCCAACGCTGTTGTGCTCAAAATATATCTCCATAAACAAAAAGGCACAGGGTGAACCCAAAGTGAAAAATATAAAGTACTCAGGAAATAGTAGGAGAGTCCTCTCAGGAAAACAAATAACATTTACAATGACGGACAAAGACAAATGGCAGAGGGAGTATATATACAGTGATAGAGTGGGGATTGGAACCAGATATGTGATATGATGACGAGACAAGTCCAGGGTTGATGAGTGAAGGCCGTTTGCCAGCAGTAGGTTCGGCAGCAGCTAGAAGAAGGCCGTCGACGCCGAATGCCTGAGCTGGACAGGAGGGGGAGCCAAACCGAAGGCTGGTGTGACATGCACCATGGTGTAGCTGGAGGACAACTAGTTTCCGTCCTCCTCTGGGTACATTTTACTTCAATACAAAACCTAGGAGGCTGGTGGTTCTAACCCGCTTACATAGACGTACACAGAAATGACAACTTCCAGAGGACATCATCCAACCTATCAGAGGTCTTGCAGCATGAACTGACATGTTGTCCACCCAATTAAAGGATCAGATAATGAATCTAGTACTAAAAGTATAAGCTACAACTAGCTAGCACTGTTGTGCACAAAATGTGGTGAGTAGTTGACTTAAATAGAGAGAAAGACAACAGTTTAAACATTTTGAACAAATTAGTGAGAGAGAGAGAGCTAGCTATATATATATATATTTTTTTTTTACCTTTCACTTACTTAGCTAGCTAATGCAGCTAGCTAGTTTAGTCTACTCAAACACCCGGCTCAGAGAGTTATGCTATGTTACCTAGCTGGCTATGGCTATCCTACACTGGAACTCTTCCAGGTCAAGGTAAGCTTTTGGTTTTCTTAATTTATTGCCACCGGGGCCCACCGGTGTAACTGCTAAACTGCTTGCTAACTGTACACTGTACTGCATGATTGTAGCAGGTTTACTAAGGCAAAAGTTGTAGTAGCTATGTTTTCTTGACGTGAACTAATATGGCGACAATGCCGAGTGCTGAAACGCGTAGCGCGTAAAAATCATCTGCAATACTCACTACCAAGTTGCCTCTGGAAGCAATGTCAGCACAAGAACTGTTTGTTGGGAGCTTAATGAAATGGGTTTCCATGGCCGAGAGCCGCACACAAGCTTAAGATCAGCATGCGCAATACCAAGTGTCGGCTGGAGTGGTGTAAAGCTCACCACCATTGGACTCTGGAGCAATGGAAACGCTTCTCTGGAGTGATGAATCACGCTTCACCATCGGACAGTCTACGGACGAATCTGGGTTTGCCAGGAGAATGCTACCTGCCCCAATGCATAGTGCCAACTGTAAAGTTTGGTGGAGGAGGAATAATGTTCTGGGGCTGTTTTTCATGGTTCGGGCTAGGCCCCTTAGTTCCAGTGAAGGGAAATCAATTTTCTATTTATTTTTTTACCCCGTTTTCTCCCCAATTTCGTGGTATCCAATTGGTAATTACAGTCTTGTCTCATCGCTGCAGCTCCCGTACGGACTCGGGAGAGGCAAAGGTCGAGAGACGTGCGTCCTTCGAAACACACGTGACCGTGTCAGCGTGCACTGCGCCCAGCCCGCCACAGGAGTTGCTAGTGCGCGATGGGACAAGGACATCCATTCCGACCAAACCCTCAACTAAACCGGACGACAGTGAGCCAATTGTGCGCCACCCCATGGGTCTCCCGGTCGCGGCTGGCTGCAACAGAGCCTGGACTCGAACCCAGAATCTCTAGTGCCACAGCTAGCACTGCGATGTAGTGCCTTAGACCACTGCACCACTCGGGAGGCAGTGAAGGGAAATCTTAACACTACAGCATACAATGACATTCTAGATGATTCTGTGCTTCCAACTTTGTGGCAATAGTTTGTGGGAGGCCCTTTCCTGTTTCAGCATGACAATGCATGCCCCCGTGCACAAAGCAAGGTCCACACAGAAATGGTTTGTCGAGATTTGTGTGTAAGAACTTGACTGGCCTGCACAGAGCCCTGACCTCAACCCCATCAAACACCTTTGGAATAAACTGGAAGACCGACTGCGAGCCAGACCCAATCGCATAACATCAGTGCCCAACCTCAATAATGCTCCTGTGGCTGAATGGAACCAATTCTCTGCCACAATGTTCATAATCTATTGGAAAGCCTTCCAAGAACAGTGGAGGTTGTTACAGCAGCAAAGGGAGGACCAACTCTATATTAATGCCTATGATTTTTTTTAAATGTTTGACAAGTAGTTGTCCACATACTTTTGGTAATGTAGTGTACTTGTCCAGCATACTGTTGAGAGACATATGACTTTTTATGGCCTGCAACTAAATCAATCTCTTGTCTTGAAGAGGTGTACATCTCATTTTAAAGGCACAAAGCACCCAATAGAAGAATCCGATAGGGACCCTCTGTCAATGAGAAGTATTGTTACATCGTGCTGGTTCTCTCTCATTCTGCCACAAATCACTCAATAATTAATCTACCGAGAAATTGCAAGGAAGACATTGAATGTGTTGTTGTTACAGAACTACCTCCTCAAAGGTGGAAACTGACAAGAGATCGTAAGCCAGAGCTCTGAGTTAATCCAGTGACATGAAACATTTTGTTTTCACGCAAATCTTTTGAAATTGTCTCTGTGACAAAACGCAGACCACTGTAGTTACTAGAGACCGAGCACAGAGCTAGTGCTAGACTGAAAACATGTTCACACATGTTCTGAAAAAACCCTAGAACCTTCCTGACCCCTGATTCAACGGAATAAAGATCCAGGTTATGAACTGAGGTCCGTGGAGTGGACTGACCATTGTAGGTGCGGTTCCACATCCTCCTGGTTACGGTTTTCCCCACAGGTCTGTCCTCTGGTGAGGTCATGGTCTCATTCAGGGCGTGGGTGTACAGCATCAACCCGTCGTAGAACCCTCCGGAGATTATGTTCATCTGCAGGGAAGAAAAAGGAAATTTTAGAATAGTCATTAAATCTATCATCACCTATTTTTTTGAGATGGCTTAGATCAACCATACCATACATGCATTAATAGTACATCTATATCCCTCATCCTCATCATTTTCTATCATTAGAAAGCTACTGCGTATGTCTAGCTATATTTGTGCCACTGCCATGGAGAGCAGAACTTATTCTGCTAACTACTTGTCTCTTCTACAAGTTTCTCTACAGTGTTTGATATATTTCAAGTTAATGCCACTTTCCTATTTCTCACAACTATAATTATTTCCTATCATCTCCGTTACCTATTTCTACCCCTTTATTAATTTCACAATTCTGCCTGAGAAACAATTTACTCTTCCATCTCGTCATCTCTCCAAACAGTGGCCCCAAACCAAAAGAGCTGTCCACGTCAATCACATAATGGAATATGAGGACAATAACCCACTCAGACAATTCACTCAGTTCAGTTGCATCAATTGGAAATGTACAGACACAATGTCCAGACAGGGTGAATGAGGACCAGGTAGAGCTCTCATGCTCTGTGCCTCTCTCTCATCCTCCAGACTCAGACCTGTCTATTTATTACATTAACTGCACTTAGCTGTCTGTTACAAGTGATTCATCGGCTTATGAGGGGTGCCAGACAGCCCTGTCTGAAACCAGGACCAATGGCGAGTCTCCCTTCCTCCCGGGGATGGAATAGAAGCCCTGACGTACAATTCTGGATTTGTGTGCATCGAAAGGGGAGGGCAGTTAGATGACGTGGCCTGTCAAGCTCTTTATTTTGCTTCCCCTCCTGAAGTGTAAATTGTCAATGACACGAAAGCACACACATGCATGCAAGGACACACACCTCCATCTGGAGTCAGAGATGAACGATGGATTCGAAGGCAGTCAATCTACCATATTGAGGATACATGGATGTATCGTGCCAATCTTTGTGAGTGTGTGTGTGTGCGCACACGTGTCTCTCTCTCATCTCCTAAACAAGACACCAGTGATTCAACTGCAGAAGTGTGTAGAATATCATCATTGTGCACCTTTGTAGGGAACATAATAATAAGATAAGCTCCACTAACTAAATTAGCTTTTTCTTCCAAAATAAATTGAATCAATCGTCCAGGAATTGCACATGAGCCAATTACGTATAAGCCTACTTATCGCAGCCTCTCCATCTTTCTACACACAAACACACTCTAAGATGTGCAAACACCAATGAACTAGTACTACTGCTGAATGAACTAATACTACTGCTAAATGAACTAGTACTACTGCTAAATGATCCAGTACTACTGATAGTTCTTTGTAGTGTTGCTTTGCCTGTCAGATGTGGCTCAATCAAATGTTTCCTAATGAGATGTTCTCTATAATATGATAGCCCTACACTGAGTGTACAAAACATAAGGTACACCCTCCTAATATTGAGTTGCACCCCTTTTGCCCTCAGAACAGCATCAATTTGTCGGGCATGGACTCTACAAGGTGTCGAAAACGTTCCACAGGGACGCTGGCCCTTGTTGACTCCAATCCTCCCCAAAGTTGTGTCAAGTTGGCTGGATGTCCTTTGGGTGGTGGACCTTTCTTGATACACACGGGAAAATGTTGAGCGTGAAAAACCCAGCAGCGTTACAGTTCTTGACACACTCAAACCGGTGCACCCGGCACCTAATTCCATACCCTGTTCAAAGGCACTTACATATTTTGTCTTGCCCATTCATCCTCTGAATGTCACACAAACACAATCCATGTCTCAGTTGTCTCAAGGCTTAAAAATCCTTCTTTAAACTGTCTCCTCCCCTTCATTTACACTGATTGAAGTGAATTGAACGAGTGACATCAATAAGGGATCATAGCTTTTACCTAGATTCACCTGGTCAGTCTATGTCAAGTTCATAATGTCTTGTACTCTCAGTGTATAGATTATTATACAGAGCTTTATTCTGTGTAGTAGATCTAAGTCTTCATGCCTTAGCATGTCTTCTCCTTCATATTGCCTCAAGTCTGCCATGTTGAGATCAAGTGGTCTTTTTTAAATAAATACTCCTTTTGATCTCAACTCTCTCTCTCTCTCTCTCTCTCTCTCTCTGTCTGTGTGTGTGCAGACACGCCTCCTTTTTCACTGGCTCTTCATCTGCTTTGTTCTCTCTGAATGTTTTTCTCTCCTATTTCCTGCTTATAACCTTTTCTCTCTCTCCTTTCAGTTATTGTCCTCTTGATCACCCACTTTCTTCCTGCAAGAGAGCACGCCCCCACCACACACACACACACACACACACACACACACACACACACACACACACACTTCAGCCTCTTACCAGTGAGTCCTCCACCGTAAAGTTGAACATTCTCTTGGCATCTGTCTTCAGGTCCCTCACAAAATCTTTATATTCAGGGTTCTGTGGTTCTCTATAGGTCAGGATTTTCACACTCTGAGACAGACACAAAGATATTTTTTTATTGTGATTCATAAGACAAAGGGTTCACTGAATTATACAGAATCATACCATATGATGGGGTCAGAAAATCAGGTTATCAATTTCTGCTAATGAATGAATGAACCACAGGTGTGAGAAACACCATTTCTGTGGTAGAAATTAACAGTATGTTCCTCTTTCCCAGGCCTGTCGCTTTTATAAACATGCAACTGTTATTAGAGCCTAGTCGCTCTATTATATGTTGTCAATGTGACCAGTCATCCAGTACACATCCTCCAAAACACCTTATAACATTAATCAAACCATCTCATCTCCCATTCCTACAGTCTGTGTAGATACAGGTCCAACCTAATTCAAGCAGAAAACTAAGGTCTGAGAAGGCTAACATGTAAAAACACAGCAGTGAGAGAAGTGTTCATACGTATGGGTTATGGCATTGGTTCCCAGACCATTAGGACCCACTTAAAAGCTGTGTCAACCTAAGCGAAATGACCACGACCCACCAGAAGGGCCATATGTTGTGCACCACTGATGTACAGTATGTGCATCAGTTACATTTTCAAAACTCAGGCCCTATGTTTTGCTCTTTCAGGCTTTGTGAGATGAGACTGATATCAACACATTGATGGGATGTCACGAAACATATAATTATGTTGCCTCTCTCCCCCTCGATGGAGAGTCTGTTACTCACTAGGGAATTGAGAAGAAAATTAAAGTACTTCACAGTGAGAGAATGGAAAATCAACAAGATTAGATTTGTCATCTCATCTACCTGGCAGCACATTTAACAACAATGACAACCATGGGGAAACACAGGGACATCAAAATATGATTGCTTCAGGGCCTGCTGTGTAAGTCAGTGGAGAATACAGCAGATACCTGTTTCCAAGGTAATGATGGGAATGAGATGATACACTCGACTGATCCGAGGCTTACCTGGAAGGCCTCCTTGGCGACAAGGTCATCTTGGTCCCCTCTGGCCCACGGTTGAGCATTCTGGGAGTCCAGGCTGTGTCCAAACATGTCAATGTAGAAGAAAACAAACTCCTCCTGAGGAAAGCCTGCCCGCCGGAAGTGAACCATCAGCTGCCTGAATGTGTCCGGAGAGCAACACACAAACACCACTACGGGGGCAGAGAGAGAGAGAAAGGGTTATAAAAGGGTTATAAAAAGAAGAGAGTAAAGACAATAGGAGTGTAATGAGTTTTTGTACATATGGTCAAATATTTTTTTTTCTTGCAAAATACACAACAACCCACAAAAATCCTGACTTTAAATTATAGACCTGTCTAATTAAGAATAATATTGTAAATGAATGCGAAATTAAACTAATTCTGAAGCAAAAGCATGTAAGGTAATACAGTGGGGCAAAAAACGATTTAGTCAGCCACCAATTGTGCAAGTTCTCCCACTTATTAAAAAGATGAGAGAGGCCTGTAATTTTCATCATAGGTACACTCAACTATGACAGACAAAATGAAAAAGAAAAATCCAGAAAATCACATTGTAGGATTTTTTATGAATTTATTTGCAAATTATGGTGGAAAATAAGTATTTGGTCAATAACAAAAATGTATCTCAAAACTTTGTTATATACCCTTTGTTGGCAATGACAGAGGTCAAACGTTTTCTGTAAGTCTTCACAAGGTTTTCACACACTGTTGCTGGTATTTTGGCCCATTCCTCCATGCAGATCTCCTCTAGAGCAGTGATGTTTTGGGGCTGTTGCTGGGCAACACAGACTTTCAACTCCCTCCAAAGATTTTCTATGGGGTTGAGATCTGGAGACTGGCTAGGCCACTCCAGGACGTTTAAATGCTTCTTACGAAGCCACTCCTTCGTTGCCCGGGCGGTGTGTTTGGGATTATTGTCATGCTGAAAGACCCAGCCACGTTTCATCTTCAATGCCCTTGCTGATGGAAGGAGGTTTTCACTCAAAGTCTCATGATACATGGCCCCATTCATTCTTTCCTTTACACGGATCAGTCGTCCTGGTCCCTTTGCAGAAAAACAGCCCCAAAGCATGATGTTTCCACCCCCATGCTTCACAGTAGGTATGGTGTTCTTTGGATGCAACTCAGCATTCTTTGTCCTCCAAACACAACGAGTTGAGTTTTTACCAAAAAGTTATATTTTGGTTTCATCTGACTATATGACATTCTCCCAATCTTCTTCTGGGTCATCCAAATGCTCTCTAGCAAACTTCAGACGGGCCTGGACATGTACTGGCTTAAGCAGGGGGACACGTCTGGCACTGTAGGATTTGAGTCCCTGGCGGCGTAGTGTGTTACTGATGGTAGGCTTTGTTACTTTGGTCCCAGCTCTCTGCAGGTCATTCACTAGGTCCCCCCGTGTGGTTCTGGGATTTTTGCTCACCGTTCTTGTGATCATTTTGACCCCACAGGGTGAGATCTTGCGTGGAGCCCCAGATCGAGGGAGATTATCAGTGGTCTTGTATGTCTTCCATTTCCTAATAATTGCTCCCACAGTTGATTTCTTCAAACCAAGCTGCTTACCTATTGCAGATTCAGTCTTCCCAGCCTGGTGCAGGTCTACAATTTTGTTTCTGGTGTCCTTTGACAGCTCTTTGGTCTTGGCCATAGTGGAGCTTGGAGTGTGACTGTTTGAGGTTGTGGACAGGTGTCTTTTATACTGATAGACAGAGGAGCCTCTTAAAGAAGAAGTTACAGGTCTGTGAGAGCCAGAAATCTTGCTTGTTTGTAGGTGACCAAATACTTATTTTCCACCATAATGTGCAAATAAATTCATAAAAAATCCTACAATGTGATTTTCTGGATTGTTTTTCTCATTTTGTCTGTCATAGTTGAAGTGTACCTATGATGAAAAGTACAGGCCTCTCTCATCTTTTTAGGTGGGAGAACTTGCACAATTGGTGGCTGACTAAATACTTTTTTTGCCCCACTGTATGTCACTTTTCTTTCAAGTGTATTCAACAAGCATCCTAAAAAGCATCCTTTAACCAGAGCATATAGTTGTAGGATCTTGATTTGATCACTCTTTTGTTGATGAGAATTTTCCTGCGCAGCAGAAAACTTGTAGTGTATTCAAGGTATCAACCCCTACAAAAACAAATGTCCAATAATTATAATACACATAATAATTCACATTTCCTGTCGCTGCAGGGTTATTTGCCTGCTGTAGCAAACTGGATCAAATTAAGATCCTGCATCTGTAACAATGTGACAGGTCTTCAATGTAGTTCATCCTGCAGGCCAATGTTGTGTGAGCAGAATGAGAAAAGCAAAAACACATGTCTAGCTAAATTGTTAAGGTTAAGAATCTCTTAATTGTATTTGAAATGCTTTATTAGTTACTCTGGTTAGCCTAGTCACACTTATCATCTAACAGCAGGAAAATAATCCGGTAGCAACAGGAAATGTTAATTATTATGTGGATTATAATTAATAGACATTTTTGTAGTCGATACATTTATCGTAAAGGAAAATCAAGCCTGAAATTTCAAAGTGGAAATTACAAACTTTAGAATCCTTGTTAAAGCTCAAATACACTACAAGTTCAACATTTCCTGCAACAGGGTGATCAAATTACGATCTTACATGATGAGAAAATAATACACTAAACGCTTCAAATAACTGAATACATTTTTTAATTGGTGAATTTTAAACCAGCAGACACTGCAATCCTTGGGACCAGGAGTTGTGCACCAAGGGCTTATTGTGTCAACCACCCATTTATCATACATCAATATCCTAATCGGATTGACCCAGTACAATGAGAGCATAGATGGCCATCTATTTATTTTCCTTACACAACAACCACTGGCCACATGACATCCAGATAAACAGACAAACAAACAGACAAACAAGACACACCAACACCTAATAGGCACTTCAAATCACACTTTTTCAAAGACACACACACTTCTTCAAAACTGTTGGAAAAGTATTCCAGGTGAAGCTGGTTGAGAGAATGCCAAGTGTGCAAAGCTGTCATCAAGGCACATGAGGGCAACTTTGAAGAATCTCAAATATAAAAGATATTTTGATTTGTTTAACACTTTTGTGGTTACTAAATTATTCCATATGTGCAATTTCATAGTTTTGATGTCTTCACTATTATTCTACAATGTAGAAAATAGTAAAAATAAAAAAGAAACCTTGAATTAGTAGGCGTGTCCAAACTTTTGACTGGTATTGTATGTGAATGAGATATTTTTGTATTTCATTTTCAATAAGTTTACTTAAATTTCACAAAACGTGTTCACTTTGTCATTATGGGGTATTTATTGTGTGTAGATGGGTGAGAGATTTTTTATTTTTTTTAAATTCATTATAAATTCAGGCTTTAACACAACAAAATATGGAAAAAATCAAGGGGTATGAATACTTTCTGAAGGTACGGTAAATAGGGGTTATGAGAGAAAGGAAGGGGACAGTCAATGTTAGCCCGCAGGCTAATTGTGCTGGGGTATAGTAGTGCCTGTGGCGGTGTGTCCAAGACAGTGATCTGAAACAGGGCTCTATTAGCTCTATGATCAGCTCTGCTCCCATCCAGAGGTTAACTGTCTTGGTCAGACCCTTCATTAGCCTGGGTAATTACTTCAGGCTGCCAAGTACCTGGCACTGCCATGGCAGCACACGGTAAGTGTGTGTGTATGTCAAACCGTGTTCAGCATTCTCTGTGCGCCATTGTGTTAGTTTTGCCTGGTCCAAAAACAACCCTTAATAAGCTCTATACCCCATAAGCAGGTTGTGCTGCTGTGATCCTATGTGGCCTGTTCTAGTACAGGTAGGTCTAGGCTTATCTAGTCTAATCTATTCTAACTTGTCATAGTGTATTGTGTTCTGGGCTGGTCAGGTCTGATGGGTTATTGTGTTATGGTCTACTTAGGGTCTTGTCCAATGACGGACTGGCTATCTGGAGCACTGGGAGTTTTTGGGCCGCTTGATAATTGGGGCCGATGCAAATCAAAATATAAATAATCCCAACCCCTGCTTAAATAAAAATAACCAAGTGCTCTGTGTCTGACTGGCCCAGGCGAGTGGGCTACCGGCCCACTGCAGTTGGGTATTACATCTGTCAGCCTCTCTCTCCCAGCCAATTACTTTTGGTCCAGTCCATTCTAACTTTACCTGAGCCTCGCCCCTTTCCCATCTCTGTTAAGTGGTGACATTTGGATAAATAGTGCAGTGGAGCAAGATGGCCAAACAAAAAGAGAAAAACGTAAAGGTGGTGCTAAAAAGCGGAGAGAGAAGAGGTTGAAGTTCCTTGAGGCTGATGCAGCCAAATGTTTTAAAATAACAAATTATTAATTTGGCGCCGTTACCAGTCAATCATCTCAGCCTAGTGAGCCTGAAGGCACTGGCAGCAGAGAAAAGAGAGAGCAGCCCATTGAGCCTAGCGATACCAGTTCAACTGTTAGTCAAGGTTTGCAGCTGAAGCGGTAAAACAGAAGACAATAGGGATAAGATAAGCAAGGAAGAGACAAGGAAGGTTTTTCATTCTCCGGTGCCTGGGAGGGAGACGGCTTGAAAACTACTGCAGGTACGTCAGAACTCCTGCAGTGTGGCAGACTACGCATTAGATTTTCGCACATAGGCTGCCGAGACTTCCTGGAATCCGGAGGCTCTGTTCGACACCTTCCTCCACGGACTGTCGGATGGATGGATGACCTCGCAGCTTGGGAAATACCACTGGACCTTGATTCCCTCATCGCCTTTTTGAGTAGGATTGATGGGCACCTATGAGAACTGCGGTGTGAGAGGAGGTCGGGCCTCGGGAACACTCGTTCATCTGTTGATGCTGGCGCACGCCCTAAGGAATCCGGAAATCCCCGAAGTATGTATTTCCGAGGAGAGCCGAAAACCCTAGAGGTTCCTCGAGAATCATGGGGACATTATATAGTCACCTACCCTGTTAAGAAACCATTTTCTCTAGTGGGTACAAGTACTGGGAGTCCCCTAATTCCCATCACCCATACACCATTTTTTGTGATTCTGCTGTGGGGAGACCAGTCTAAGACCAGTCTAACCCGTATCTGAATGGGCACTGTGCTATGGGTGACTCTTCCAATTGAGCAATGACTCTGGTGCTGATGAAAGTGTTATGGATGCTACCATGGCTTCTGAATTAGGTATTCCCACTCAAACTCAATCTGTCCCCATGGATGCAAGGGCACTGGACGGCCCCTCAATTAGAAGAGTCACCCATAGTACAGTGCCCGTTCAGATACGGGTTTCAGGAAACCACAGTGAGACCATACAGTTCCTCCTCATCAATTCAGCACATGTTCCTGTTGTTCTGTGATTTTCTTGGCTCCAAAAACACAACCCTGTTATTGACTGGACCACGAGCTCCATCCTGGGTTGGAGCCCGTTTTGTCATTCCCATTGTCTTAAAGCGGCACAGCCATCCCGAGAAGTCCTCCTCGGCATAAGCAAAGCCTCGGATGTCTCTGCCGTTCCCACTAAGTACCATGACCTCCTGGAGGTATTTAGTAAGGCACGTGCTACTTCTCTTCCCCCGCACCGTCCTTATGATTGTGCCATTGATCTCCTCCCCGGCATCACACCACCTCGTGGTCGGCTATATTCTCTATCCGGGTCAGAGACCAAGGCCATGGATGAGTACATTGAGGATTCTCTGGCTACTAGAGGCATCCGTCCGTCTGCATCTCCTGCCGGTGCAGGGTTTTTCTTTGTGGAGAAGAAGGACAAGACCCTGCATCCGTGCATTGACTACCGGGGTCTTAATGATGACTCCTCTCTTCAGCTTTCGAACCTCTCCAGGGGGCCACCATTTTTTACAAGCTGGACCTTCGGAATGCCTACCACCTGGTTCGGATACGCGAAGGAGATGAGTGGAAGACAGCATTTAACACAGCCAGTGGACATTATGGGTACCAGGTCATGCCGTTTGGACTCACAAACGCCACCGCCGTCTTCCAGGCCCTGGTAAACAATGTGCTCCGGGACATGCAAAATTGTTTTGTGTTCGTCTACCTTGATGACATCCTGATTTTTTTTCCCGGTCTGCCCAAGAACACGTTCTCCATGTCAGGCACGTCCTTCAGTGCCTCCTGGAGAACCAGTTGTTAGTGAAAGCCAGGAAGTTTGAGTTCCACCGCTCTACAATCTCCTTTCTGGGATATGTCATCGCTGGTGGAAATGTCCAAATGGACCAAGAAAAGTTGAAAGCTGTGGTAGATTGTCCTCAACCTACGTCCAGAGTGCAGTTACAACGTTTCCTGGGGTTCACTAACTTCTACCACAGTTTCATTCGGGGCTACAGCACCCTGGCGGCCTCCCTCCCTGCACTCACCTCTCCCAAAGTACCGTTCACATGGTCGCCAGCTGTTGACAGAGCCTTTGTGGACCCGAAGCATTGGTTCACCACAGCACCCATCCTCGTCCATCCGGACCCGTCCCATCAATTTGTGGTGGAGGTTGATGCTTCTGATGTTGGAGTGGGGGCCATCCTATCCCAACGATCTGCCCAGGACCAAAAGCTTCACCCCTGTGCCTTCCTGTCCCATCGTCTCAATCCTGCAGAAAGGAACTACGACGTAGGCAACTGAGAACTTCTGGCGGTCAAGATGGCACTGGAAGAGTGGAGGCACTAGCTGGAAGGAGCAGAACAGCCATTTTTGGTTTGGACCTACCATAAAAATGTGGAATATCTCTGTACAGCCAAGCGCCTTAACTCAAAGCAGGCCCGGTGGGCTTTGTTATTTACAAGATTCAACTTCACCATTTCCTACTGCCCAATGTCCAAAAATGTGAAGCCTGACTCCCTCTCCCACCTATACAGTTCCTCTGCCACACCCTCAGTCTCCGAAACCATTCTCCCTACCTCATGCCTTGTTGCTTCTGTGGGTTGGGGTATAGAAACCTTGGTTCGCAAGGTACAACGTTCCCAGCCTGAACCTGAAGGGAGCCCGGCTAACCAGTTGTTTGTCCCAGACTCAGTCTGGTCCCGGGTCCTGGAATGGGCTAATTCCTCCAGGCTGACCTGTCATCCAGGTGCCTGTCGAACCCTAGCCTTCCTCCGACAATGTTTCTGGTGGCCCACAATGGTTCCTGACGTCTCTGCCTTTGTCGCCGCATTCACTGTGTGTGCTCAGAACAAGACGCCACGGCAAGCTCCTTCGGGCCTCCTTCAGCCACTACCTGTTCCTCATCATCCCTGGTCCCATATCTCTCTGGACTTTGTCACTGGGCTTCCTCCGTCTGATGGCAACACCGTCATTCTGACGGTAGTGGATCGCTTCTCCAAGGCCACCCATTTCATCCCTCTCCCCAAACTACCCTCTGCCAAGGAGACGGCCCAGCTCATGGTGCAGCACGTCTTCCGGGTCCATGGACTCCAGGTGGACATTGTCTCCGACCAGGGCCCTCAGTTCTCTCCTCAGTTCTAGAAGGCGTTCCCTAATCTAAAGGCCAGTCAGAGCGAGCTAACCAGGACCTGGAAATCACCCTAAGATGCCTGGTTTCAACAAACCCCACTACCTGAGTATGCCCCGAACACCCTTCCCTGTTCAGCCACGGGACTTCCCAGAGCAAGAGCAGGAAGTCAACGTACACTCGGCCCAGATGTTCGTCCACTGCTGTCGACGTACCTGGAGAAGAGCTTGGGCGGCACTTCTCAAGACCAATTCCAGGTATGGTCAACAAGCGGATCACTGCGGGACTCCAGCTCCCCGCTACCGCATTGGGCAGGGGGTGGTCGGGCCTCGGGAACACACTGGACCTTTCCACACGGGACCTGCCCCTTCGGGTGGAGTCCCGCAGACTGCCCCTCCGTTTCATTGGTCCTTTTCCCATCTCTAGAGTCCTTAGTTCCACTGCTGTCCATCTCTTGTTATCCCCGTACCCTCCGTATTCACCCTACTGCCCATGTATCTAGGATTAAGCCTGTGCCTCACAGCCCTTTGTTTTCAGGCCCATCTCCAGGCCCACCCCTCCTCCCCGTGTCATCGATGGCCATCCGGCATACACGGTAAAATGCCTGCTGGGTGTTTGACCACGTTGCAGGGGTATCCAGTACCTGGTTGACTGGGAGGGTTATGGCCCGGAGTAGAGGTGCTGGGTTCCTGGATCCAGCCTTCATCGCCAACTTTCACCGCCAACACCCCGGTCAACCAGGTATGTGCCCACATAGGATGCAAGATGGCGCCCCTAGAGGGGGCGGTACTGTCACACCCTTGTGCTTGTCTCCACCCCCTCCAGGTGTCGCTTATTAACTTCTTCGAGATAGGGGGCGCTCTTTTAATTTTTGGATAAAAAACGTTCCCGTTTTAAACAAGATATTTTGTCACGAATAGATGCTCGACTATGCATGTAATTGACAGCTTTGGAAAGAAAAAACTCTGATGTTTCCAAAACTGCAAAGATATTATCTGTGAGTGCCCCAGAACTAATGCTACAGGCGAAACCAAGATGAGATTTCATACAGGAAATGGTCCAGATTTTGAATGCCCTGTGTTCCAATGTCTCCTTATATGGCTGTGAATGTGCCAGGAATGAGCCTGCACTTTCTGTCGTTTCCCCAAGGTGTCTGCAGCATTGTGACGTATTTGTAGGCATATCATTGAAAGATTGACCATAAGAGACTACATTTACCAGGTGTCCGCCCGGTGTCCTCCGTCGAATTTAATGCGTAATCTTCAGGTCCATGCGCGTTCCATTTTCTTCAGAGGAGAAACCAAACTGCCACGAATGATTTATCATCGATAGATATGTGAAAAACACCTTGAGAATTGATTCTAAACAACGTTTGCCATGTTTCTGTCGATATTATGGAGTTAATTTGGAAAAAAAGTTTGCGTTGTAATGACTTCATTTTTGGTTTTTTTCTTACCCAAACGTGATGAACAAAACGTAGCGATTTGTCCTACACAAATAATCTTTTTGGAAAAACTGAACATTTGCTATCTAATTGAGAGTCTCCTCATTGAAAACATCTGAAGTTCTTCAAAGGTAAATGATTTTATTTGAATGCTTTTCTTGTTTTTGTGAAAATGTTGCATGCTCAATGCTAAGGTTAAATGCTATGCTAGGCTATCAATACTCTTACACAAATGCTTGTTTAGCTACGGTTCAAAAGCGGTTCAAATATATTTATTTCATTTCATTTGCGATTTTCATGAATAGTTAACGTTGCGTTATGGTAATGAGCTTGAGGCTATAAATAGGATCCCGGATACGGGATTGCTCGTCGCAACAGGTTAACCTGGTGTATTTATCCGTGTGTTTCCTATCTCTCTGTATCAGTTCGTCTTGTTTGTCAAGTCAAACAGCGTTTTTGTGTCTCAGCTCCTGCTTTTCCAGGTCTCTCTTTTCTCGCCCTCCTGGTTTTGACCCTTGCCTGTCCTCACTCTGAGCCCTCCTGCCTGACCACTCTGCCTGCCCCTGACCTCGAGCCTGCATATCGCCTGGTACTGTTTGGACTGACCTGGTTTATGAACTCTCAACCATCTGCCTTCTGTGTCTGCATTTGGGTCTCACCTGGTGCCCTGATAGTATGGTTGTGTCTACAGAGGAGCAGCTGAAAGGAATGGCAAGAGATTTTGAAAAAGTCAAGGCAGCTGCAGACACATTTGTTCAGTGGGCAAACAGGAAGTCGCAGAAACAGGATGAGGAAACAGAGCTGGAGTTAGAGACCACTCTGCCAACGAAAAGGGCTTGAAATAAGAAAACCATGCCTGGAGAGATGGCACAATATGAGACATTTATTGGGGCAGAGAGTGCATACAGGATTGGTGTCCATCTACGATTTCTGAGTAATGGCACTGTGTATGCCAACATGGCTCTTCTGGACTCTAAAAACTTTAGTCAGCTAACATCCAGTGCCAGTGGCCTTCCACAGACAGCCCTTCAAGAACTAAGCAAATGTTTGATCAAATTTGACAGCAGAGCAACGGTGGCCAATTTACAGAGTGAGCTCATTAGTCTGGCAGAACAGTGGACTAGGTTAAAACAATCGGGATTTGAAGAATACACAATCAGGACTATGGAGGATCATGGACCTGAAGGAAATTAAGACGAGGTGGAGATGGTGAACAAGAGCTGTTCATCTTCCAAGGACTGTCCAGTGTGTTGCTACCGTATTCTTAGTCAATACAACTTATTGACGATGCATACCACATCCAGGGTCTTGCTTACAAGTTCCTACTTACCCTGTCAGTAACCCAGGTAGCTTATGAGCGGAGCTTCTCTACTCTGAAATTCATCAAGAGTAGGCTCAGGAGCAATCTATCTCAACAGCACCTGGAGGCTTTTATGCTCATGGCTACTGAGCGAGATGTTTTAATGGCCCTGGACAGTAACCTGGTTATAGATGGCCTTGATGAGAGAAGTAAGCTGCTGCAGAAATTGCTCATTTAAGGAGGTAGGAAATATGTTTATTTTAATTTTATTCTATGACTTGCCTACTCACCAGTCTTTTCACCAACAAATTTCTTCCTGTATTATTTATTTTACTGGTCAGATGGTTCCAGAGATTCTTGCCACCTTCCTGCCAATATGTGCTCCTTCTAGCCAGCAAAACATTCCCCTTATTCTGTTTTACATATATTTTACTAAAATTATTGTTAGAAATATTGTTCAGTAATCTTGTTTACATAAAGTGTGGCGTATCACTGGGGGGGGTTGGTGGGCTGGTCTGAGTCAAAAAGTCCAGGGCCATTTTTCTTTCCTAGTCCGTCCCTGGTCTTATCTAGTTTATTGTGGTCTGGTCTGGCACCGTGTGGCGTGGAAGAGTGGCACAGGAAGTCTCCAGGGGCGTGATGACATTCCTGTAGCACGCACTTCCTGTCCTGGCGGCTCTATTGTTTCAGGGTTTAATGGCCCTGGTCAGGAAGTGAGCAGTGGAACCAAACCAACAAACCTAAGGAGACTAAAAGGGATCTCCCGGGTCGCCCTGGGCTCAGGAGACTTACAAAGGTATAAGGAGGGTCTAAGTGCCCTCCTCCTGGTGAGACTCCATCCTCATCCGGATCCCCTCCAAACAATGGTGCCACACTCAACTTTTAGTGGCACCAAGATATATAACATTTGGTGCAAGACAAGCTGTTGACAACATGAGTGGATGGAAATAAACCAGGATAGCATAACGGCTAGAGGAGTGTAGAGCGGTACAAGGGGGCAAAGCCCAGGCCTGACCCCTGATCCCGGCACCGGGCGGAGCAAACACTGTGACTTTACATACCTTTCATGCCTGATAAGTGCACAGTCACACACACTTCCACTCTCATCTTCAGGCAGTCTGACACTTCCTTTGAACTTCCAACCTCAGGAAGAACTGTTGGTGTAGTGGTTTCACTGTGGACAGCCAGCTCATACCATGACGACTGGGTGAGAGCAAGAGTGAGGCGGAGATAGCAAATAGAATGTCTGTCACACGTCATGGCATACCTATTGGGAACTTTGGATGAAAGCAGGAAGACCAGTGTATGGGCACCCGAAGCTGGAACATTAAATGAGAATCATGTAACAGTATGTACCAGTAAGTACCAGTATGTCACTGTGTACTTCACTCCAAGTGACCGCTCTATGTGTCCATGCAGTCACCATCCCACTGGACAAAAACTGGTTGAATCAACGTTGTTTTCACGTCATTTCAACAAACAACTTTGCAAAAAGTCATCAACTTAAAAGTATTTTGGGAATGTTTGTCTTTTTTTCACCCAATTTTTCACCCAAATCCAATGACATGGTTCAAATGTTGGTTCATTTCTTGTTAGTTGACAATCCAATCAAATGTAAATCAAAATACTTTGAGCAACACTTGTGCCCAGTGGGATATCTATAAGTGAACACTATTGAGATATTATACTTATTTTAGACTGTGGCTACTATCAACCCATTCATAATGAATTTCTGTTTTTCTTCACTTGCCATCATAGACACAGCACACGAAACAAACCCAATACGGCTTTCTTGAAAGGTGGGATGAAATCAGCAAGAGCCTCTTGTATCGCAGCTTAGGCCTGCAGGGATCTGACCAGAAATATGGTATTGTTTATCTGATGACTCAAAAGACAATTTCAAAAGCTTTAGATGGATATGTACTGACACAAACAAACAACACAACAAACAGGTTGGGGAGCCTTGGGAAATGCCCCAGGGAGAAAAGACATGGTCAATTCAACAGTGGAACTGACTTTCAGATCAAAGATGAGATGGTACAAGAGGCCACACCAGAGCTTTGAATTAAAGTTACTCGGAACATTGAGTCCCACCGACTATTGGTTTTATAATAATTTTGCTCATTTCTGTCTGTGGGGGAACCTTGCCTTAGTTCAATATTTCCATCATAGTGTGAACAAACCATTAGGTTTACCCTACCATAAAGACTCCTTATATAAAAGGCTCTGACCACGACAACTATTTAAAATTGGTACAAGACTTCACAAACATTTCCTTGATTCCATCCTGAGATGATAACAGGCCTTATCCCTAACATTTTAACATTGAGGTAAACTACTGTACTCTCTAAATGAATTGTGAGTGCTGAAAATGGTGGAAGACAGGCTAAACAGGGTCAGCTTTCAAAATGTAAAATGCTCTATTCCTATTGAGAGATACAAGAGTCTTGAATTTAGTCCTGTGCTATCTCTCTCTAAGAACAAATGTTGAAGGTTGTGTTGTTTTTTATGACACATCAAGTTCTGACATCATGATTTTCCTCAGCAGGAGATGTACTCAGAGAGTCTGCGTGCATGTGCATGTGTGTGTGTGTGTGTGTGCGTGTGTTCATGCTAGACACCCTGGGAGTTAATCGTCCCAAAATGTGGTAGAGAAGTCTGTGGATTTGTCCCAGGCATGGAACTACCAGCCATGACTAAACTACAATCCAGTGTCTAGTTTAGAGCATTTATTTTCTAAACACTCTTAGAAAAAGGGTTCCAAAAGGGTTCTTTGGCTGTCCCCATAGGATAACCTTTTCTTGGTTCCATATAGAAACCTTTCTGGTTTCAAAGATATTCTACCTGGAACCAAAAGGGTTCTTCAAAAGGTTATTCTATTGGGACAACAGAAGAACGCTTTTAGGTTCTAGATAGCACCTTAATTTCAAGAGTGTACATCTAACATAATACAGAAAACATCCAATTATACAATGTCTAACTATAAAAAGCTTTGTTAGATGTTAAACTAGGATGGGAGTGTGTTCAAAGCTGAACCATTATGGCAGAAGCAGCCTCTGTCCCTCGCAGGACTCCAGACTCCACCTGTGATGAACAGCAGGCCTCACGAAGATAACTCAATGTGTGTGTTGATTCATCTGTGTGTAATCATTCAAACCAACAAATCTAAAACCAACCACAACCATCACCACTACCATCTCCCCCAGGCTCGAAGGCAAACTTATAGGCCTACATGTCTGACTCCCCTCCTTCTCCTTGCCTCTCCAGGATTCCAGGATATTAATTTTTAACTAATGCCAGATGGACTGGGCCGAGGGGGCGGAAAGGGAAAGGCAAGGCTGGGTACGGCCTTGTGGGTAGTTTAGTTCAGCATGGCCACCTTCTGCCTCAGCAACCATAGCGACAGGAGGAGGCGAGCTAGAAGAGATGGAAGCTCCAGGGTCTTGCGTCACCCCTTTTGGGAAGTCCAAGCTATGGGGTGAAGGGGTCATGTCGGGGCAAGGGTGATGTCAACAACCCCACAGAGTTACAGGTCCCTCTTAACACTGGGATAACAAGCTCAACTGCCAAAACTCTCTCGCTCATCAACATTTTCTACAATCTCTACAAAGATCTGCCACCATGAAAGGTAATTGAAAAATCACCCCCTCCCTTTCGCAAGTAGTGTGATGTTCTTAACTGTGTATAGACATTTCTTTATAGACAGGTTATCCCATTGGGATGAATTGAGTGCTCCTATCTCGTCAAGCAATTGGGTGCTGTACATTTCCTCAACTAATGATTAACAACCCAAGCGTTGCTTTTGGATATGCAGTGTATAGCTTTTCTACTCGCATACTGTACTCTCACTAACTTATAGAAGTTATGTAATCACTGGGCATGTGGGTATGTGTAGTGAGAAGGAAAATAACTTTTCTTTGGAAGTGATTATCTTTACTGTATGGCTTTGACAGTAGATAGACTTCCTCATCAATAAGATGAATGGGACTGATACTGAACCACCTGTGAAGCTACACCATCCTTGATTAAAACAGCCCGTTACAAAATATAACTGATTAGCATACCAAGGTGAGGGTGGGGGTGAGGAGAGCAAAGAGAAGGGCAAAATGAAGGTGGAGAAGAGAGGGGGTGGCAAGGGGAGAGCTGTGTCCACATGGGTCCATCATTTTAGTGATACATTTAAGTGATATATTTGCTAACATCAAAGTCCAAATGAAAAATTACTTTCACACTTTTTCTAAGTCACCCCAGAAATGTTAAATTCAGGTCAGGAATGTGTGTGAATATACAGTTAAAGTCGGAAGTTTACATACACTTATGTTGGAGTCGTTAAAACTGTTTTTTCAACCGCTCCACAAATTTCTTGTTAACAAACTATAGTTTTGGCAAGTCGGTTAGGACATCTACTTCGTGCATGACACAAGTAATTTTTCCAACAATTGTTTACAGACAGATTATTTCACTTATAATTGTCACGCCCTGGTCAAAGTATTTTGTGTTTATCTTTATGTATTTGGTCAGGCCAGGGTGTGGCATGGGGTTTTTGTAATTGTGGTGTGTTTGTCTTGGGGTTTTGGTGGTGGTATTGGGATTGTAGCTTAGTGGGTTGTCTAGCAAGGTCTATGGCTGTCTGGAGTGGTTCTCAATCAGAGGCAGGTGCTTATCGTTGTCTCTGATTGGGAACCATATTTAGGCAGCCATATTCTTTGAGTTTGTCATGGGTGATTGTCCTTAGTGTCCTATGTGTACTCTCTGTTAGTTTGCACCAGATAGGCTGTTTCGGTTTCGTTTATTGTTTTGTGTAGTGTTCGTGTTTTCTTTGTTGTATTAAACATGGATCGCAATCGACACGCTGCAGTTTGGTCCGACTCTCCTTCATCACCACTAGAAAACCGTTACAATAATTCACTGTATCACAATTCCAGTAGGTCAGAAGTTTACTGTGACTTTAAACAGCTTAGAAAATTTCAGAAATGATGTCATAGCTTTAGAAGCGTCTGATAGGCTAATTGACATCATTTGAGTCAATTGGAGGTATACCTGTGGATGTATTTCAAGGCCTACCTTCAAACACAGTGCCTCTTTGCTTGACATCATGGGAAGATCAAAAGAAATCAGCCAAGACCTCAGAAAAAAAAATTGTGGACCTCCACAAGTCTGCTTCATCCTTGGGAGCAATTTCCAAATGCCTGAAGGTACCACGTTCATCTGTACAAACAATAGTACACAAGTATAAACAGACCACGCAGCAGTAATACTGCTCAGAAAGGAGACGCGTTCTGTCTCCTCAAGATGAACGTACTTTTGTGTGAAAAGTGCAAATCAATCCCAGAACAACAGCAAAGGACATTGTGAAGATGCTGGAGGAAACGGGTACAAAAGTATCTACATCCAGAGTAAAACGAGTCCTATATCGACATAACCTGAAAGGCCGCTCAGCAAGGAAGAAGCCACTGCTCCAAAACCGTCATAAAAAAGCCAGACTACGGATTGCAACTGCACATGGGGACAAATCGTAAATGTCCTCTGGTCTGATGAATTAAAAATAGAACTGTTTGGCCATAATAACCATCGTTATGTGTGGAGGAAAAAGGGGGAAGCTTGCAAGCCAAAGAACACCATCCCAACCGTGAAGCACGGGGGTGGCAGCATCATGTTGTGGGGGTGCATTGCTGCAGGAAGGACTGGTGCACTTAACAAAATAAATGGCATCATGAGAAAGGAAAATTACGTGGATATATTGAAGCAACATCTCAAGACATCAGTCAGGAAGTTAAAAGCTTGGTCGCAAATGGGTCTTCCAAATGGACAATGACCCCAAGCATACTTCCAAAGTTGTGGCAAAATGGCTTAAGGACAACAAAGTCAAGGTATTGGAGTAGCCATCACAACGCTCTGACCTCAATCCTATATGAAAATGTGTGGGCAGAACTGAAAAGGCGTGTGTGAGCAAGGAGGCCTACAAACGTGGCTCAGTTACACCAGCTCTGTCAGGAGGAATGGGCCAAAATTCACCCAAATTATTGTGGGAAGCTTGTGGAAGGCTATCCGAAACGTTTGACCCAAGTTAAACAATTTAAAGGCTATGCTACCAAATACTAATTGAGTGTATGTAAACTTCTGACCCACTGGGAATGTGATGAAAGAAATAAAAGCTGAAATAAATCATTCTCTCTACTATTATTTTGACATTTCACATTCTTAAAATAAAGTAGTGATCCTAACTGGCCTAAAACAGGGAGGTTTTACTAGGATTAAATGTCAGGAATTGTGAAAAACTGAGTTTAAATGTATTTGGTTAAGGGGTATGTAAACTTCTGACTTCAACTGTAGGTTGATAAACGCCCCATTCACATGATTCCATGGCTTGTGTAATTAACTGATTGAAATTAAACAAGAACCAATCTGGTCTTTCATAATACAAAATATTGTGAAAAAAGGTTACGACATTGATACATTTCTTGTGTTCTGTCCAACCATTTCATCAAAGTAGATAAAAAATGCAGACTTTGCCAAATGTTTTTGGCTGTTGCTCTTTTTGTGTGCAGTCAATTGGGTTGCTTGATAGCGATGGCAGACACACACACACACACACAATATGGGGAAGATTACTACTCCAGATGTTAAAAACAGCTAACCAAACAGAGCTGTCCTGAAATAAACGCTGCTCCTTCCACACACAGCATTCATTTATTGATTAGTCTATGTAGGCTTACCTCTTCAGAGGAGAACTACTCCTACTGTAGCCTATGTGAAATGGCGTTTAATTCGTGACGCTACGAGCTCTGAAACCTTGAAGTAGTTGTTTTGCTTTTCCTGCAAGGGCCCACGGCTTTTGTGGAGCGATAGGTAACGATGCTTCCTGGGTGACAGTTGTCGATGTGTTCATAGGGTCCCTGGTTCGAGCCCAAGTTGGGATAAGCAGAGGAACGGAAGCTACACTGTTACACTACTAATACAGAGACAGCGATTTGTTATTCCCAGAAAAACTTTTTCTGACAGGAAATAACATTTACAGGTTCATTTTAAGGAATTAACACCAAAATAATTGACAAGAAGTGCAGTCAACTGTGTGAATCCACTCATAAAATATGTATGACCAGTGGACTGAAGGAAATCCTTCACAAGATTCAACTCTTCCTTTCTTTATAAGATTATCTCATAAAAACATGATCAATTATTGTAATTATGGTCATGGTTATTGCATCTGATAAATGCTGTGCTCGTGAAAGGACTTGGGTGAAACAAAAGGCAGATTTTTTGTTGTTGTTGACATTTCAGCAAATGGCCCCTTATTAAATTTCACACACCATGTACACCCACCCAGTCCACCGGGC
This sequence comes from Oncorhynchus tshawytscha, assembly GCF_018296145.1. Classification (NCBI taxonomy): domain Eukaryota; kingdom Metazoa; phylum Chordata; class Actinopteri; order Salmoniformes; family Salmonidae; genus Oncorhynchus; species Oncorhynchus tshawytscha. The sequence continues at coordinate 16,667,699 of NC_056431.1, read as the reverse complement.
TTAGCTCTTCTGCAAGTTATATGATGAGTTACCAATGTTGAGTTATTTAAACCCTTAAACTTGATCAATATTCAATACACCACCATCTCCATCCTGCTCCCTGCAGTGCAGCAGTGAGGATCCTATTTTGAAAGGAGCTAGAACAAGGGATCAAAGTGCTCAATCAGCAAATGGGCTTTCTGAGCACATTTGTAGTGATCCTATAAAATCAGTTTTATTAAATTTTTTTGCCCATTTTGTTTTACCTATTTTCAGGTTTTCGTTTTCAAAATATTGTTTTTGTTATACAAAAACAACAACTCCTCATGAGGGGCCGCCGGTTGCTCACGGGTCTGCACACCCACATCCATGTGTAACAAGTTGAGATAGCTCGCCGCTAAACTAATTTAGCAATCTAAAATAACTTTAGTTGACATGGGCTAATTAACTGACTATCAGTGACGGACAAATAGGGTTGCAAAGGGTCGGAAACTTTGCGGTAAATTTCTGGAAATGTTCCATGGGAGCCCTGTAATTTGGGGAATTTTGATTAAATTCATCAAAAAAGTTAGCTTATAACAGTAAACCTTTTTTGTGGGATAGACAAGGCACTTCTAGGTCTGGTGGCATATTTTTGTTAAACTATCCCCAATTCAATGGAATTGCAACCCTCTGCATGCACAGTGCATTCTTCCATCACATGTACAGCTGATTCTCAAGATCCTGCACAATAATGAGATGCTATTGAGCCCACACTACTACACTGTCTGAGCCAAGGACTACATGCTTTCTGGTAAGTTTTGATTACAATACTGGGTGGGGTGAATATATTTTATATGACATACATTATTTTTTTGTTAACTAGCGAATAGTATCCTACAGCAAAGTGTGTTTAAATAATTTCTAACTTGTTAACAATTTCTGATAGTTAGTTTTTGCTACCATGTGTGTTTTAGCTTGCAACTTGAGGAGTGTTAATTCACCTGTTTACATATATGTTTCATTTTAAAACATTTATCTTACAAAGGAGTTGTTTAATCTAACTGCTTAACTATTTTTGTTTGTTTTACTCGTTTTTTTTCCAATCTTTACGGGAAAATGTGTGGAGACATTTCACTGCAGCTAACGTAGAATGAAAAGCTGTGTACATTTTCAAATACTGTGCCAAATCATATGAGAAGAATGCAACGAAGATGCAGAATCATCTGGCCAAGTGCATAAAGTATCCTCAGCGTTCACAACAAGCAACCTCTGACAAAGGTCCCTCTACTTCTATTCGAGGTGAAAATGATGAATCAGACACCTTATCCATAGCAACAGCTCATGGTCCTCCTGGAATCAGAAGTATTTTTGACTCAATGGAGGAACGTAGTCAGAGAAATGCTGATGAATGTCTTGCTCGAGCTGTGTACGCAACTGGTTCACCTCTGATGCTCACAGGCAATGTGTATTGGAAGAGATATCTGAATGTTCTTCGCCCAGCATACACCCCTCCAACCAGACATGCTTTATCTTCTCATTTGCTGGATGCAGAGTTCAACAGAGCTCAAGTGAAGGTCAAGCAAATCATACAGAAAACAGACTGTATTGCAATCATCTCTGATGGGTGGTCGAATGTTTGTGGGCAAGGAATAATTAACTACATCATCTCCACCCCTCAACGAGTATTCTACAAGAGCACAAACACAAGGGACAACAGACACACGGGTCTCTACATTGCAGATGAGCTGAAGGCAGTCATCAATGACCTTGGACCACAGAAGGTATTTGACAGAATGCACTGGTGACAGAATGCTGTGAACATGAAGGCTGCTTGGTCTAAAGTGGAGGAGTCCTACCCTAACATCACACCCATTGGCTGTGCTGCTCATGCATTGAATCTGCTCCTCAAGGACATCATGGCACTGAAAACAATGAATACACTCTACAAGAGAGCCAATGAAATGGTTAGGTATGTGAAGGGTCATGAAGTTATAGCAACAATCTACCTCACCAAGCAAAGTGAGAAGAATAAGAACACCACATTGAAGCTGCCGGGCAACACCTATTGGGGTGGTGTTATCATCATGTTTGACAGTCTCCTGGAGGACAAGAAGTCTCTCCAAGAAATGGCCATATCACAGTCTGCCGAAGAGGATCCTCCTGGATGATGCACTTTGGGAGAGAGTGGTAAGCAGCCTGAAACTCCTGAAACCTATAGCAGTAGTCATTGCACAGATTGAGGGAGACAATGCCATCCTGTCTGATGTTCAGACTCTCCTTGCAGATGTAAGAGAAGAAAAAATCCGTACTGCCCTGCCCACTTTACTGTTGCTCCAAGCAGAGGAAACTGCAGTTCTGAAATACATCAAAAAGCGTGAAGACTTCTGCCTGAAGCCCATACATGCCACAGCGTACACGTTGGACCCCAAGTATGCTGGCAAGAGATCAACAAGGCCTATGGTGTCATCACTACCATCTCTCGCCACCTTGGCCTGGATGAGGGCAAGGTTCTTGGCGGTCTGGCGAAGTACACTTCTAAGCAAGGGCTTTGGGATGGAGATGCAATATGGCAGTCGTGCCAACATATCTCATCAGCCACCTGGTGGAAGGGACTTTGTGGATCTGAGGCTCTTTCCCCTGTTGCCTTAATCATCCTCCAAATCCCACCAACATCAGCCGCCTCAGAACGCAACTGGTCCTTGTTTGGGAACACACACACCTAAAGCACGCAATAGGCGGACCAATACAAGGGTTGAAAAATTGGTGGCCATCTGGGCAAATGTGAGGCTTTTTGAGCCTGACAACGAGCCATCCTCAACAAGGTTGGAAAGTGACAGTGAAGATGAGGCCTCAGAGTCTGATGTTCAAGAGGTGAACATTGAGGGGGTCCAGGGAGAAGACACGGAAGCCTGAGAGGAAGACAACCAAAGCTTTAGTTTCTAGACTATCATTTGACAGAATAGTCAACTAATTTAATTAAAGTTCAATATGTAACTAAATTGTTTTTAAAATGTCTATTTGAAGAATTCAATCATTTGCAATTATGTCTACTTATGATAAGGTAAATTGTTTATGTTTCTGTCTCCATATGATATGGTAAATATATCCAATGCAAAAAACATCTACATTTAAATGGTATTTATATTATCGTTAATTCCCAATACATCCCACAGAAAATTTCCACCTCTGAATATTATGTACTACCCTACTAACAAAACAAGAGAAAAACTGCTGATCCACAACCATATTTTGAAATTGCACCTTGTATATTCTAGTATTCTAACTCACAACAGAAAGTTGAGACCTCGACCTATCCCTGTTCTAAAACCACAACAATGCTTAAACCACATGAGGAGACCACTTTAAAGGTCTGTGGAAAATCTAAGACATTTTCATTTTTGGGTGTAGACACACACACACACACAAGGAGATATGAGAGACCACACTTTCAGTCTTTTCTCCTGGATTATTGTTAAGGCCCCTGAAGCAATAATGAAACCAGTCCAAAACAATACAAGCCATGTTCTTTTTCAGTAAAAGGGGCAATTGGGTGAAGCAACAGTTGTTGAGACAATGAATGCACCCAAACAACAGACTGAGGTCCCTGCAGCACGCAAACCGTCTCTGGTGTCATTTCCTCAACATAATTGTGTGCGTATTTATTTATTGCTCCCAGGGGGTGGTGAGGTGGGGGAACATATTGTGAAAGGCTTCCTCTCTCTTGATGAGTGCTGAGGAAAAGGTCACAGCACTGCTGGTGAGTGTGACAGATGTGTGTCTATGTGTTACGGTGGGCTGGGGAGGCTGTTACAATATATTTTCGCACCACACACACATTTTTTTTTTTGCACATTGAGCACTCCTGACCCTCACTCTCTCCAACCATAGCGTGAGATCGGTGTTGGTGTTGTTGCGGTATTACTTGTCTCTGAGCTGAGAAGAGCAATGCATAAAATCTGAATATAAAGCAGGTCTGTCTGATCCTCAAACCATCTTCTGTTCTGAAACAAACTGACAACCACCACAACAACATGTAAATCAACTGCTGATTGTGTGCTCTGACAGAATAGAGTTACAATCAGGAACATAATCAGGAAGTATTTTTGTACTCTCATATACTGTGTAGGCTAACCCAAATGTTCCACTTGCTACTTTTCTTAAGTCATATTTCCACTATAAATCGTCCATGGATATTCTTTTAAATGGAGTTGTACAAATGGCTGTTTCAAGCATTGGAGATTTGCTGATAAATAAATGGGAGTTTAGTTTATTTTGATTCCTAACTGGGCCATGGCAGAGGTTATATTCAGGAAACAGCCTTTTTACCAAATTATTATTTATATTTTACACCGGTCCCAATCTAATGAAACATTGCATCCCTTACGATGGCTTTTTCCCAGGCAGGTGTATGAGCAATAAAAAACACATGTCTACGAAGGTTTTTGGGTTAAACATTTCCCGACTGTGAATGCTAAATAGACACTTTAAAGTGGGAATCAGTAGTTTAAAAAATAAAGAATCTCTGTTTCGGTAAAAATCTGAGGGATGGGCCTGGAGAAATCTAACCACTCTCAAATTCATAGACAGAGCTATGGATGCCAGGACTGACCATCCATGATATTAAAATAATAGATTTAACCATGTTTTGCAGCTATATAGTTTATATTTACTTTGTTTACAAATACTGGAGTAAAACAAGCTTGTATTTTGGGTTCTGATGAGGTATGGCAGTTGAACTAAGCTCATGAGGCATTTATAAGTTATATTCTTCAAGAATCAATGGGTACATATAATTCATGTATAATTCCAAACATGGATGTAGCAACTGCAGATTGCCCCTTTAACCTAAATACATAAAACAACTCATAAGTTCTGCGCACACAGGTCAACTGCACTCCATCAAAATGCATGGCTTAGTGTGGCCATTCTACCAGATCTCAGTTAGAAAACCTTAACCAAAAGCCATAATCAATCACACCATGATGCCTGTGAATTTGGAATAAGCCAAAGACAACAGTCTTCTGGCGCTCCATAAAGTACACATTTGGATCCATGTAACCAAAACAACGAAGTTCACAGTGTGAAAACAAAAAGAAACATGGTAAGTCACGCATGCTTTCTTGTTGAACAGAAATACTCATATTTAGTACTTGTTCCAGGACATGGATTACTTCTGTTTTATTTGAACAAATCCCTAATTTGACTAAGTCCATAATTTGCTCACCTCTGGTTAGATATGATGAACTGCAGACCAACAAAAAGCAAAGGGCCAGGGTAATTAGCCCAATGACAGAGTCGGTTTAGCAGGAAATACCTACAGATCTGATATGTTGACTGCAGCTCCCTTATAATGTCGCAGGGCTCTTGACCTCTGTTAATATATGTCTTCTCTGGAGATGTTTTTATACCCGTGTGGGAACGGGAGAGGGAAGCTCATAGAGAACCAATCGAGAGGCTTATCTATCTATTTGTTGACTCACTTGACTTTGCAAAGAAAGTGATAGATTGGAGTAGCAATGGATTATATTTGCTTTGTACTCACTGTGTCCATTTCCTCAAAGGCAGCAGAAGGGTAAACTGAACCAAAATACAGTGAAAACAATTTGAGGGGTTTCATAAAACTGCTGTATCATCTAATGACGCCGATCTTATTATCTCTGTCTGTCCTGAGGACAGGCCATTTGCAGCAGTGAGTTGTCTGATCTGCACAGCATCGATTGAGCTCATAATTCTTGCTCAGGCTGCCAGGGCATCCATGCCCTGCAGCAAGGATCAAAAGCTAATATCCACGCTTAACAAGCCCTGCTGCTAAGAATCATTCAGAGGGCAGGAGCCATCAAATATCATAGGTAATAAGTGAAACACATACACACACACAATCTTAAATATGAAAACAAGCACATACAGTTTAGCTATTTTTGTACAGCTGTGTCAACAAAGAAATCTATGTCATGAGGGCTTAGGCTGAATAAATAACATGCTCCAAGAAGGTTCTTTTCAGGCTGTTCTTAGGCTGACAAGCCTAACCATAATGAAATAAGTTCCAGACAGAAATTAAAACGAAAAGACACCGTGCCAACCCACTGAACATTAACAGATTTGCTCTCACAATAGTGAGAGTATACAAAGCTGTGAATAAAGTGTAGTGTATATAGGGGACCCACCTCGGCCATCTTGCTTGATGTTGTGGAGCAGGTCAGAGTAGTTGACTGGTCCAGTGTTCTCCTCAAACACCAGGTCCACTGAGGTGATGTTGTTCAAGTGCAGCTCTGTGTAGAGGCCCTCCACAGCGAAGTAGCACGGTCGGTCGTCCTTCTTGTTGTCACTGAACATGAGCAGCACCTGCTCCTTCCACTCAAAGTGCTTGCAGATATGGAGGCCGAACTTGCCCAGCTTCTTGTGCGTGGGGCCCGTGTTGGTGATGGACGGGTACATGTTGATTCCGTTGAAGCCCACGGCTGGGGCGCCCGCCGTTACCATGGGGATGTCCCAGTGGGTGGTGAAGAGGCCCACTGGGGAGGAGGTGTAGTCACAGCCCGGCCCAATGAAAGCCCAGGGGTCGTGGGCGAACTTGAGGTCAACAGCCATGAGTGGGGCGATGGACTCAGAGCAGATGCCCTCCTCGTTCTCGCTGTTCTTAAACACGTAACCCAGGTGGTGGCCAGGGAGGAGCGCTGGGTCAGTGTTGATGGTGTCAATGGCTCGTTCCAGAGCTGGACCCACACGGGGCCATGCCCAGGGGTAGGCAGTGTTTCTCTGTGGTAGGATGATGGCCAGCGTGATGTTCCGGTGCTGCCGATGGTCCCGGTGCTCTCTGGGGCGTCGGTGTGAATCACGGTGCCGGGAGGACCTGCCAGACTGGACCCACTGGAGACAGGCACCCAGCAGCAGAAGAAAAACCAGCAACAGTTTCTCTCCCTGTATCCTCATCCTGTTAGGCTGTTGAATAATGTCCTTGTGAATTATTTATCCTGTTGAGCTTAAGAGGGAGACATAGGGAGACTATTGTACACACACACAGACACACACACACACAAAAGGCTCAGTTTGGAGTCTCTTCATGTCTGTTCAACTCTGTTCAAAGAGCTGTTTTTCTTCGTCACAGCTGAATTCCCTCAAACTATTTTTCTTCATGTCACGTTTGAGTGGCCTTTGCACTACCATGTTATAGAACATATATGAGAGGGTGACTCCCTTATACCAGACTGGAGTTACTGAGTTACTGGGCAGTTCTGTCCCCTCAAATCAGATTTATACTCAGGAGTTGAGAATATAAACGGAATAATTAACCATGCATCAAAGAATGTCAACATGTGTGACAAAATACTTGTCACAGCTCCCTTTAGTAAGTTATGGTGAAGGTGAACTTTCCTAGACAACATGTTGCCTCTATCAAACTGGTAGACCATTAAGCTTGCACCTGACAGGATATGCAGTGATTTAATTGTTTAACTGCACTTGTTGAGATTTGTTTGGCATCAAAGCCCGGTACACCAACAAATACCTAAACAATGGAGCAATAATCGAAAGTGCTTTGCATGGCATTTTCAAATGCATGTAGGCTAGATAGAGCAGTGTTCAGTCTGAGGGCAATTACTTTTATTCATTTCAAGCTATAGGCTAACGTTACATCTTGTTTATAAAGTATTTTATCAAAAACAAAAACAATTGAGTCATAGGGCGTTTAGGGTTATGATAATCTCATGTCTGAAATCAGATAAAGGATTTTTCTAGTAGATAACAAACATTTAGAACTTCTAAATGTATACATAACAAAACCTTAAAACGTTATAAATCAAATCAAATCAAATTTATTTATATAGCCCTTCGTACATCAGCTGATATCTCAAAGTGCTGTACAGAAACCCAGCCTAAAACCCCAAACAGCAAGCAATGCAGGTGTAGAAGCTCCTATAAGGAGGGTATACCTGTTTGTTTGTTTTCCAGCTAACGTTATTAGCCTTATATTAGGCCTAAAGATTTGTTCTCACATCATAGCCTAACGTTACACTCAAAAGTCATTTTGGAGTACATGTGGTGCACTGTCTGGCTGTAGGCGATATAATTTAACATGGATTAAAATGTGTTGCAGCTACAAAAACACATTTGACATTTGCCTAAATATAATACAATTACCTTAAATTGAGTTTACTCCCTCCATGTCAAGCTCCGGTTTATGCCGACGTCTTGGCATCTGTGACTGTCAGTGACTGAGGTGAAATATCAGCTGGGAGGCTCGAGCTGTGTGTGGGCAGAGGAGCTGATGGGTAAGCGAAACCCGCGAAAAGGCAACGCGTGGTTCACGAAAGCGGGGGATATCGGTAAAAAAAAACATCAATGAAGTTTTTCCTTTTAGTGCGCACAAAGAAACCAGAATAAAATAAATAGGAGAATCAACAGAATGAATGCACAGCCACAGTCAGTCATTTGAGAGGTACTAGCTCCCACCTCTTATTATCAAAGAAAACAGACTGGACAAAGTTGGCGTTGGCTTTCCTGATTCAAATATTTTAGGCTAAGCAAAGACAGTCCTTGATTATTTGCTGTGTCAGACAAAGTAGCATATCTCTGCAGAAAATGTGCCTGTTGTTTCATAGTTGTAGCATGAGAAATTTTTGTCTGAATTAGAACATATTCCATGGAAAGGCTAGCAAAGTACCAGCACTGCTCAGCACCTTTAGCTGTGTTCCAGGTCCACAACTCAGGGAAGCTGATTCTATGCCTGCATGGGTCAGCTGTTGAACTCCAGGGTCAGGAAATCCCACGGCATCAGGTAAAGAACACGAGATGACAACTGCCGTCACACACCAAGAAAATTCTCTACAGCCACAGGTCAAAGAAACATGCACACACATACTCTGCCTCCCTTCGTCTGGTCTGAGGGTGTGTCCGGCTCCTCACACAGCTGTATATCCCTGTGTCTGTGTGTGTATGTCTGGTTTCATGCCAGTATCCCTTGTACTCTGTATATTTCAGTGTTACGCTGGATAGCTTGAGGCTATCCATATGAGGCTAAGTTCCAAATGAGGCAGCCTTGGCCAGTCGGGGGGTAGAGACTGACTGTCTGGCGCTGGAACAGTGTGTATGTGCTTGCATGAAAGTGTGTGTGTGTTCATCTCGTGGTGGCGTTTTACTCATTCATGCACAGGTGTAGGCTTTCGTTTCCACTGGAGCGGGAGGGAAGGAGAGAGAATGCGAGAAATGAGGAGTGGATCTAATACAAATATTTATTCTCTCAAGCAATTAGCACAGTGGTAAATAATTCTACCACAGAGGAGCTGTATTTAAAAGCATGTCCAACAGTCTATGTTGAGAGAAATGTTACCAGTTGTTGAGTGCATGCATCTTTCTCATAAAATATAGGGGGTTGAACATGTATATCAGGTTACACACACAGTAGGTTTACGTGGACAGTAATACTTCTATATTGAACTGATTATGGCAGTAGGCAGATTATGCAATAGTAATTTAAACACATTACTCTGTTTATCTTAATCGGCGTAAAGTCAAAACCTAAGTAAGCATACACCAATTAAAACACCAGCAATCTTTCGAATTATGTAGGCCTAAACACCGACGTTCCAGCTGTGTATTTGATCTGCGGATGTGCTAGCACCAACCGAGAGAGCCTCCCTCTTTGAAATGAGTTCGAAACAACTGAATGTATCCGTTTAGTAGTTTTCACAAACAAACGTTATATGCCCGAACTCAGAATCAAAAATGCTTTCCAAAAATAGCACAGTCACAATGGTAGAACATTTCTTTTGATTGCCGATCTTCTGCATTTATCAGAGTGTCATCAGGTAGCCTGATTTTAGATGTGTCCATGTAAATAGGATTATTAGGGAAAATCGTTCTTCTTGCAAAGCATATAGGTTAATTAACGTTTTAATCGAACTGTTATATTAATCTGACTATCCAAAATAATGTCATTATTGTGTGCAGGTAACCATACTCATAAAGTGAGCGAATATTTTTTTCTGATTCAATTGTTTGTGACATGTGAAGGCAATGGTCAGGGCCGCCAACTACTGCATTTGGGGCCAGGGGCAACGACCTCCAGGGGCCCACAGAGAGGGTCAGAAAATCAGATAACTTCCTGCATTTCAACACATATTGCCATGGTGCAGAGATATTTGTTTTGTTTTAAAGCACTTTCCCGTTGCCACGGGGCAGGAGGAAAATTTGCTGTTTTACAGCTCATCTCATGCTTTTGTTTACATTTTGCCTTTAGGCTGAGTCAAAATGTTGCAATTTTAAAGCTAATTTCCTGCAATGCTACACATTTTTCAATCATATGCTATCTGGGGGCCCCTGACACTGGAGGCCGGGCCCCCCGGGGTACGTGCTCTGCACGCCCGTTCGGTAATCCGGCCCTGATCTTTGGAGGCATGATCTATTCCTGGTCAAACTGCCACTGAGCTGAATCCCTCATCTTGGGATCATTGCGGCTATTAGCTTTAAAACTGAAACATGTTCTCTCAGCCTCAGGTAGCCTAGCAGGTTAAGACATTGGGCCAGACGCTGGTTCCAATCCCTGAGCCGGTAAAGTGGGAAAATCTGCTGTTCTGCCCTTGAGCAAAGCAGTTAACTGCTCCATGGGTGCCGATGAAGTGGATGTCAATTAAGAACGCCCCTCGCACCTCTCTGATTCAGAGGGGTTGGGTTAAGTGCAGAAGACACATTTCGGTTAAATGCATTCACTTGTGCAACTAACTACCTATCCCCCTTTCCCTATTTTGTGCATGTCAAGTCATAACTCTCACTCGTGTAAAATGTATGATTGTCATATCTTTTCAAAAATGCTTTCCACCCATCTTCATTGTTTCAAGACAGAATCGTTGCTTTGTGACTGACTGACAACCTACTGCCATTTCTTCATCATCAGGCATATGTAATAGCAGAGAGACATTTCTTGAGACTTGGCGTGGGAAGATTATAATAGTCATTGCCTTCCGATATTATATTTAAAATAAAGCTAGGGCACCATACATTATAAGCAAGCTGTGTAGGTGAAGCAAAATGCTTGAGTGAAAAATGCATTCTGTACATTTCCATGTGAATGCCATGAACATTGTAGCCCTCTTAATCCTTCCTCTGTTCCCTGAAGAGCTGTAGAATCCTACAGTCTTTTCCTCACCCTGTCTTCCTTCCTCCTCACATTTTTGTGGTATTCTTTCTCTAGGGCTTATCTTTCCTCTCACCCAACAGCAGTTTACAGAGCAATAAACTCAACAAATCCATTTGACAAATAAAAAAATAATTATAGGAGAAAAACAATGAAGGGAGACGCCCCTAGTAAATCACATTTGCCAGTGAACTGGCTTTCAACCAATCGGTTTATCTCCCTTGTGGCCAATGTGGTAAACCGTGGGGTGTTGGGTTGAGCGTGCAGAGATGAACACAGAGACAGGGAGGTTCTAGTCGGCAAACACGATTTTATTAGGCAATAAAATAAACATAACATCGAAATCACGTAGATTTGGCTTGGTCCTTCTTCTTAGCTTCTGCTATGTGTCGGTCTCTCTGTTATCCCCGCGGTGTGCCACAGTGCTCCTTTTATGGCCTCCATGGCTCCCTAATTACCTCTGCTTGGAGCCATGCGTGTCGGGGTGCCCAACCCGTGTACTCCCAGCAGAGGGAGCCAAGTCCCCTTTTTCCCTCCAAACATAACAATGGTCATTATGGCCAAACAGTTCTATTTTTGTTTCATCAGACCAGAGGACATTTACGATTTGTCCCCATGTGCAGTTGCAAACCGTAGTCTGGCTTTTTATGGCGGTTTTGGAGCAGTGGCTTTTTCCTTGCTGAGTGGCCTTTCAGGTTATGTCAATATAGGACTCATTTTACTGTGGATATAGGTACTTTTGTACCTGTTTCCTCCAGCATCTTCACAATGTCCTTTGCTGTTGTTCTGTGTCCTTTGCACGTTTCGCACTAAAGTACGTTCATCTTGCTCAGCTGCAGGACAACATTTTTTTTTACCTTGTCAGCTCAGGGATTCGATCCAGCAACCTTCCAGTTACTGGCCCAATGCTCTAACCACTAGGCTACCTGCCGCCCCTAGGTGCACCTTGTGCTGGGGACAATGAACGGCCACTAAAATGTGCAGTTTTGTCAGTCAATACAATGCCACAGATGTCTAAAGTTTTGGCATGCTGACTGCACGAATTGAATGTTAATTTCTCCATCGTCATTTTAGAGAACTTGGCAGTATGTCCAACCAGCCTCAAAACCACAGACCACGTGTAACCACGCCAGCTCAAGACCTTCAAATGCAGCTTCTTCACCTGCGGGATCGTCTGAGAACATCCACCCGGACAGCTGATGAAACTGAGGAGTATTTCTGTCTGTAATAAAGCCCCTTTGTGGGGAAAAACACCTTCTGACATTATGGTTTATTGTGTGTAGGCCAGTGACAAACAATCTCTATTTAATCCATTTTAATTTCAGGCTGTAACACAAAATGTGGAAAAAGTCAAAGGGTGTGAATGATTTCTGAAGGCACTGTATTTTGTGCTAGCACAGACTAGCAGATGCTTCTATATATCCTTTTCACTTGCTTGATCACTGAATATTTCATATTTAACCATGACCTTTACATCAAACCCAACGGGTAACAAGAAAACCTTGTCTTGTTCCACTACAGACTAGGGAAATCATGTTGCGCTCTGGCACTGTGCCACCATAGCATTGGATTTTATTTCCTCTGTCTATTTTAGCACGTTTCCATCCACAATTTTTATGTGAGTAAAGTCATATTGAACAAAAAAAATCACGACAGCTTTGATGGAAACAGGAAGTTTCGGTACAATTTTACAAATGTCGACAGATAATTTGCTCATTCGACATGGTGGGATCTTTTTGTGTCTGTAAAATGAAGTATGCAAGAAATGATGGTGGAAACTCCTTTATGCGCAAATATTGAATAATAATCATGATATCGAAGCAAACTTAGAGTCACTCATTGATATGGCGGTTGGTCTATGACTTGGTAAACTATGCCATTTATTAAGCTAAAGATTAAATACATTCTGATGAACTTCACAGGGTGGTGAAACTGGACGATGATGTGCTTGATGCTCCTTTCCAACAAATATCGAGGGTCTTGACATGAACGGTGCTTGACTGCCATTTAACAAATAAAACTATTCTTGCTCTTTTCCATAATAATCTCATTACGTAGACTAACCTACCTGCACTGTATATGCAAGCTGTTAGCTAGAGTGCACTCTAAGACCAGAGTAGGTACATTTGCCATTTAAAGCAACAGTTCTTGTGACAAAACTATCAGTAGCATTGAAAATGCGATGGAAACACATTGAACTTTACTTTTTTTTTTACACAGTACATGAAAACGTTAGTGAAAAAGTACATTTTGTGTGCACTATGTCATCACGTACTGATTTTTATCCGCAACAATTCAGTTTATTGGAAACACCATTGGTGGGAAAATGTGCATATTTTCTTTATGCAGATTTTGGAATATTTGCATGAAAATCTGTCACCAATTGGATGGAAACCTAGCTATGTATACACACTATTTCATTTTCATCTATGGTTAATACTGTTGATTTTCATCACAATTTTTATCAACCTGTTCCTGCATTATATTTCCTTCCTCAGTTTTGCTAAAACAGTCCATGAAAGGGAGGGGTAAGTGGTGGGGAGGGAGGTCCGTCCATTAGTGGGTTAACAAAGGGTGAGAGTCTGTCATGTCAGCTTCCTCTCTGGTGACCTCTAGCCCTGCACCCCTCTCAAGTACAGATTACTGCACCACTCCTCAGGGCTCCATGCTAAGCAAAACTAAGTGCGGCTTTGGCATTTATTAATGTACTGTTGTTTCCAGTATTGGGCTATTTTAGGATAAATAGGAGTACCCCCCAGTACAGCCAAGATATATATAGGATATATGTCGTTAATTAGATTTATATCAATGACCATATCAGTAAAGATGTCATGTTACAATAGTTATGGGTGGCTGTTTTCCAGAATATCACCACATAAGAAGCTTATATAAGGTGCATTTTGTGCAGCATGAACAGATCACTTGGTTGGCAAAATGAACATGGCATTGGGACAGCAGTATACCCTGCTGCAAATTAGGTTTCTGTTATGTCTCACTGTTGTTCCCATGAGATGCTCACTGGGAGGGAAGAAGAGAGTTCCTGAGTGAAAGAACAACTCAGTTTACTCAATCTGAGTCAGCATACTTGCGTACTATTGTGTGTACAGATGAACGTGGTACATTCAGGCATTTGGAAATTGCTCCCAAGGATGAACCAGACTTGTGGGAGGTCAGTTTATTTTCCTGAGGTCTTGTCTGATTTCTTTTGATTTTTCCATGATGTCAAGCAAAGAGGCACTGAGTTTGAAGGTAGGCCTTGAAATACATCCACAGATACACCTCCAATTGACTCAAAGGATGTCAATTAGCCTATCGGAAGCTTCTAAAGCCATGACATAATTTTCTGGAATTTTCCAAGCTGTTTAAAGGCACAGTCAAGTTAGTGTTTGTAAACTTCTGACCCACTGGAATAGTGATAGTGAATTATAAGGGAAATAATCTGTCTGTAAATAATTGCTGGGAAAATTACTTGTGTTATGGCACAAAGTAGATGTCCTAACCAACACGCCAAAACTATAGTTTGTTAACAAAAACATTTGTGGAGTGTTTGAAAAATGAGCTATAACTTCAACCTAAGTGTATGTTAACTTCAACTGTATATTTTTTGCTATTCACGATTATCATTTGGCTGACCAACTACAATCATCCAAAATCCATGACAGTCACAGGCCTACACACACACCGCTTGTCAAATACCAGCTCCAAAATGTCAAATGGGGTTAGAGGCTGTGAATTATAATTGTTTTACCTCCAGTCATTTTACTTTTTTCTATTCTTATCAGAATGGCTCTGCTACAGCATAGCAACGGGATAGCATCTGCTGAAGGCCAAATTCTATCATGCAGATTTAATTACATTGTCCCCAGTCACTGAATTCCAAAGACATAAATTGCTTAATTACATGTGTGGAAATTGGCCTATATGGACAGGGATAAATTGAAATGTTTCTTACAGAAATCATATGCATACCCATGGTAGCTATTAAAAGGGAACAGTTGAGATTATGTGGAAATTAATAGACTAAAAGGACAACAGTTCACCTGACAAGACAATTCAAACATTAGTTGATTTTATGTGCATTATACATTTACTGTACTTTGCCACATTTGTTGGTAATGAAATCTAAAAATACACTGGATACATTCAGTAACATAAGAAAATTCTTGGAAAATTTGGGGTAGGTGCAACATAAGACAAATATGGGTTTGAGTGACTAACTGATGTCTCCAACTGGCCACACCTCTACAAAGTGTGCACAGTTCCTAAGTAATTTCAATACACTTATGACTAAAAGACGAGTCTTCAACTATAAGGTGATTTGAGTCT
Source organism: Oncorhynchus tshawytscha (assembly GCF_018296145.1). Lineage (NCBI taxonomy): Eukaryota > Metazoa > Chordata > Actinopteri > Salmoniformes > Salmonidae > Oncorhynchus > Oncorhynchus tshawytscha. Next base: position 16,652,284 of record NC_056431.1, on the reverse strand, counting down.
CCTAGCTCTGCCATTGAGGAACTAGAGCAAGAACTCTTTTTTGGAACACAGCCCTGCATCCCCGCCTTTACACAATCAAAAAACAGCCCATTATAAATCACAATCTGGGTCAGGTGGGTATAATTTGAAAGCTTGTTCTATTGCCAACATGACTAGCAAAAAGATAAAATATGATCTTACAGTGCTAGGCTTTCTCAAGACATTTCAGAGCAGGTCATAATTGGTGAGCATAGAATAGAGTCATGAGTGCATTCAGATGTGTGGTAGACTGCAAATCTTCACAATACAACAAACATGGTCTCATTCTGTTCAGTACAACCCAGGGTATAACACCATAACATCTAGTAACTGTACATCAAACAGTGATTATAAACAGTGACACTATATTACAAGTTTCATATGGTAATGTGAAGTACCCATTTGTACTCACCGGTGTTTGGCTTGCTTGTATGACATCAAAGTTGTATTTATTACCCTCATCTTTGAAATAGACTACCAGTAATCCTAATTTACAGCAAAAAATATATAATTTTAAAGATGCCCAATTAGGGGGAGGGATGGGGCACCTTCTTGTCCTACGCGGTGCAAGTTCAGAACGGCTGTGTCAAAACCCATACGGAGCTGTGAAGCGCAGAGTCAGAGCTCTGATCTCATGTATAGCATGTTACTGTACAGAGGTCCAATTTAGATACCCGTGTCCAAATCTGCCATTTTCAACCAGTATACAGATACTTCAAAATCAACAACCCAATGAAAAGCTAACCATTGTCAAGGTCCAAGAGCCAAATATTAACAATTTGTACCACTGACAAAAAAAACAAAAAAAAAACTTTTGAAAACAATAGCAAGCATTTTTGTTATTGACACAACAGCATTTTTTTCTCAGAATGATTGGAACACTTGGAAGGATGCAAAAGTTTAAACCTCTGCCATCTGAGGACAAGTACTCCAATACCACAGTTGCAACATTCCATTTGAAGGGGGATGTGGTTAGTCAGCTGGAGAATCAACAATAACTACGGCATGTTTATTCAGCTTTATTATTCAAAAAAAGGTTAACACATTGAAAAAGCTCTGTTCACTGTGCAGGGCAGAATAAATCCTTGAGTTTAAGGGCCAATAGCATAGTATTTTGTGCACTTAATATCAAACAAAATAGATATTCTATCAGCCATGGATCGATCAAGATCTCCGTCTAGCCAGAGAAAACCTCAATAAGCCAGCCTTGGGTTTTAATTGCTGAGCGCTAGCAGCCTCCCCCTCCATTCACAGCTCCTTTAACGATTATGACTGTTTCCAGGTCTGCCGTCAAAGGACTACGCAATTGGGTTCATTGATTAAAGCCCAGTTATTACTGACAACACCACCGCTGTATGTAATAGTCCAGATGACATTATAAACAGATGTCTCCACTGGCTGCTCAGTAACTTCAGACACCACCAAACTGACATGATCTATCCATTTTTGACAGCCAGCTCAGTGAGAAACTGTACACCGGAACACCATCAATTGGGAGTGGACCATAGAAATCAGAATTTTCAATAAAAGTTTTTTTTTAATCAAAATCTTTGCCATACAATAAGCCAAGAGAAAATAGTTCAATTTCTGTTTAGACTTGATATAAATTGAAACATAAAAAACATTGGAAGCCACACCTTGTTTCCCTAGTATCAGGGTTGTCAGAAAACAAAACAAGCCCTTAAACTAGGCATGGGTAGGAGACAGTACAAAAAGAAAAAATAAATCCCCATCCCTCCTCAGAATGGGACCATTCAAAACAGTTGAATGACAAACTGAAAGTCTGTCACCACAATCACTCTTTAGTGTCCATGACCTCTTTAGCATCCATGCTCTCCATTTCTGTATCATCATCATCATCATCATCATCCACCTCCAATTCCACCTCCGGCATCTTCTCATATGCCTTCTCAGAAGGCTTCACTGTCACTCCATCCCACGTGGATGTCTCCACCACTAGATCTGACCAGAGAAAACAGAACAGGTAAACGCGTGTGGGGGAGAAAGTTCAATCACTAATAAAAGTGCTGTAAATGCCTCAAGTTCAGGTGAGTTGACTTACGGCTAGCGTCTCCATCCAGACCCAGAATCTTCATGTAGCCGCCATGAGACAGCAACCTCACCAGGGTCTGAGCAGTGAGGCACACCATGTCCTGGACAGAGCAAATATGTCAGCATCTTGGTATAGTGAAGAAGACACTGAAAATGTATTGTTTAATACACTAGTATTATAAATTAGGCCACGACTGTATTGCAGACTACGTTTTAGACAACCTAAAAAAATGGAATTCAAACAGAATAATTCAAGATTACATTCAGAAAGTTCAGGTTTACACTCTTACAAGATAAGAGACGGTCCGGCAGGTAGCCTAGCGCTTAAGAGTGCTGAGCCAGTAACCGAAAGGTTGCTGGTTTGAATCCCTGAGCAGACTACCTGAAAAATCTGTCAATGTGCCCTTGAGCAAGGCACTTAACCCTAATTGCTCCTGTTAAGTCACTCTGGATAAGAACATCTGCTAAATGACCAAAAATGTAATGGAGAGGCCAGCAGGCAAGTACCTGTTGCTCCAGGTTCATGACAGTGAATACACGGTAGTGTCCATTCTCACAGGGGTCTGCAATACCAGCTGAACCAGGCAAGAAAAGCCCCGATGACAGCATCTGCAAGCTCCGCCTGAAGGCCACATTGAGGGCTAGCGGCTGTCTGCTGGGGTTGTTCATGACTGCAGAGTGACCCTGGACAGAGAGCGAGAGAAACTGAAAATCTTCACCACGGAAATTAGAATAAGGCCAACACTGAAGTCTAATGAGCACATTAACATATGGGAGTGCTTTTTACACCTCTTCAGGTTAAACAATCTTTCCAACGATGACAACTAGTTTGCTTAAATAGGGTCAGGACAGACATACAACATAAATTGAGTGTATGCAGACAGTTGTGCATGGGGCTCACCAGTAAGTCCAACATCCAGGGGGTAAGGGGTTCAAACCCTGGGAAGCGGATCCTCAGGTCCTTCAGCAAACGGACCAGGACCTTCACCCTGATAGGGCAGAACCAGACCACACACACAAATTGACGTGTTTGGATAGGTATATTTAACATCAACAACATTTCCATTCTCTATTCAATCCAAAATTGACCGTTAAAAAAATAAACCACTGATGAAGCCATAGGTGGGTGGGTGGGAGTTCGCATTGGCAGCTCACGTAGAGTGGGAGGCATTTTCTTCAAACCAGCGAGCGTGGCGAACAGCAGCCAGGGAGTTCTGCAGGAGCTTCATATCGACTGTGGAGAAGGGAGACACAGAATCACTCAATATGTCTGGCTAAACCTGATGACATTGATGTTTTAGTCCCTCATGTCAGCTATAACAGCAATATTTCTTCGATCAGAGGATACACCGTAGAAGTGAAAGGTTAACAGCTAAACCATCTCCATATCTCTGGTTGCCTCCATCCACCCTTCATCCCCCCCATCCATTGGAAGAATGCCGCTGTTAATCCTTGCTATACGTACTGTGCACATCAGGCTCCAGCTTGCGCATGTTGTGGGGCACGGTGGCAATGAGGATCTTCACTGTGGCGTCGGCCGAACTGATCTCAAAGCCCGTCTCGTTGGGCAGCATGGAGAGTACTGGGGAAACATATTCAAACACATACTGTAGATTACCAATATAATCTCAGAAAGCCAGACCTAAAAGCATGCATAATTGCACCAGATACTTGATTAGGTTCCAAGACCGATGAGAACATAAAGAAAAGTGATGTGCATTACCTTCCGAAGGGTCCTGTGTGCGTAGGGTCTCCACCACCTTGGTTCCCAGAGCGGTCACCGTCTCCACTGGGAGAAACAGACACATTAGTGGTCAGTTGACCATGTTCCATCCACTACCCCATTTCCTCTGAGTAGTGATTACGTATTTGTAATAGTGACATTAGCAATGCATATAGCCTGGTTCCTCTCTAGGTTTCTTCCTAGGTTTTGGCCTTTCTAGGGAGTTTTTCCTAGCCACCGTGCTTCTACACCTGCATTGCTTGCTGTTTGGGGTTTTAGGCTGGGTTTCTGTACAGCACTTTGAGATATCAGCTGATGTACAAAGGGCTATATAAATAAATTTGATTTAGGTAAAAACTTACCAGAAGGCAATATCTTCAGAATGACAGCAAGGTCTGCAACATTGTGTCCTGTTGTCATGGTGCCTTTCTTGTAGGAGCCTACCTGTCTCATTTCCTCAATTTCCTAGAGTTAGAAAAGTATGAAAACAATGTCACATTCAACTCAACTGGTTTGAAATTCCCTCATCCCTGCATTTGAGGATTCACCAAACTGTATTTCTCTGGCGAGATGAAATCTGACACTGTAGTACGTACCACCTCATCAGCCCCAGCTGAAACGATGAAGTTGTCAATGACGTTGGTAATTTTGGTGACCAGTGACAAGATGGATGACTAGAAGAAAGAGAGAAAAGGTAAAACTACTGACGGCAGTTCTAACGTGCTAGTTCTAACTGGAGTCATCTTGGACACTGGTTCAAAATGGTTTAAGAAACACCGGTCTATGAAGCAGACAGCTGGAGTGAAGTAACACATTGGGCGCCACTAAACTATGGAGTAGGCTGCCACCAAGTGTCTGAAATCAAAATGCCATAAACACACAACTTGTTGAGCACTTGAAATCCACATCCCTGCCACAACAGTTCTTGCCTGAGAACATTGCAGACATGCCAGATCTTACAACGTATTAGGTATTTGTAATGGGAAATTATAGCAAATATTTTTATAGTTATAGTTATATAGTTTTTATAGTTATAGTTATAGTTACTGTGGATAGGTAAATAAATAAATGTTTATTACCTAACTAGGCAAGTCAGTTAAGAACAAATTCTTATTTACAATGACGGCCTACCAAAAGGCCTCCTGCGGAGACAGGGAATGGGATTAAAAATGAATTAAATACAAATAAGACAAAAACACATCACGACAAGAGAGACAACACCACATAAAGGGAGACATAAGACATCATAGCATGGCAGCAACACAACATGCCAAACATTATTTGGCACAGACAACAGCACAAAGGGCAAGAAAGTAGTGCAAAGCAGCCACAACTGTCAGTAAGAGTTTCCATGATTGAGTCTTTGAATGAAGAAATTGAGATAAAAATGTCCAGTTTGAGTGTTTGTTGCAGCTCGTTCCAGTTGCTCGCTGCAGCGAACTGAAAAGACGAGCGACCCAGGGATGTGCGCTTTCGGGACCTTTAACAGAATGTGACTGGCAGAACTGGTGTTGTGTGTGGAGGGGGAGGGCTGCAGTAGATAGTAACATGATTGTATCTGTGGGGAGATCCAGCCAGAATCATTCCCTTGGGGAAGGGAAAAAGGAGTTAACCATTCATGTTTAAGTACCATATTTAATGAAGCAGTTTGGTGCCTGTTTATCATTATCTGATGTAACTATGTACTGATGATCTTACCTGTGATCTGTATCGAATGTCTGCCAAGTGTTGAATGTTGTGGATTTAGTTTACTGACAGTAGCTAGGCTTCCATCCAATTGGTGACAAATTTTCATGTGAATGTTCTAAAATCAGCATAAAAATTAAATCCATTTTCTCACCAGATATGTGTTTCAATCAAATTACAGTGTGCGCAATGACGTAGAGCACATAATAACTGTAGCGGTTAAATTCCCATGTACTGAACAAAAAAATACAAGTTAAATGGGTTTCTATCACGTTCTCAACTCGACTTTTATTTTGGTAAGAAATATTGTGTTATACAGCAAATCTCTGGTCTTGGCAAGTGCACTCTAGCCAACAGCTCACAGATACAGTGCAGGTAGGCTACCTACATGATGAGAGAGATTATTTTAGTTTGTTAAAATGACAGTCAAACATTGATCATCATGTCATCAGAATAACACCCTCAAAATGTATTGGAAAGGAACATCAAGCTCATCACCATGCACTGGACTTCCTGACGGGCCGCCCCCAGTTGGTAAGAGTAGGCAACAATACATCTGCCACGCTGGTCCTTAACACTGGGGCCACTCAGGAGTGTGTACTTAGTCCCCTCCTGTATTCCCTGTTCACCCACGACTGTGTGGTCAAACATGACTCCAACACCATCATTAAGTTGGCTGACGACACAGAAGTGGTAGGCCTGATCACCGACAACGATGAGACTGCCTATAGGGAGAAGGTCAGAGAACTGGCAGTGTGGTGCAAGGACAACAACCTCTCCCTAATTGTGAGCAAGAGAAAGGAGCTGATCGTGGACTACAGGAAAAGGCGGGCCGAACAAGCCCCCATTAACATCAACGGGGTTGTAGTGGAATGTCGAGAGTTAAGTTCCTTGGTTTCCACAGCACCAACAAACTATCATGGTCCAAACATACCAAGACAGTCGTGAAGAAGGCACAACAAAACCTTTTCCCCCCCTCGGTAGACTGAAAAGATTTGGCATGGGCCCCCAGATCCTCAAAAGGTTCTACAGCTGCACCATTGAGAGCATCCTGACCGGTTGCATCACCGCCTGGTATGGCAACTGCTCGGCATCTGACCGTAAGGTGCTACAGAGGGTAGTGCGAACGGCCCAGTACATCACTGGGGCCAAGCTTCCTGCCATCCAGGACCTATATAATAGGCGTTGTCAGAGGAAAGGCCATAAAATTGTCAGAGACTCCAATCACCCAAGTTATAGACTCTTCTATCTGCTACCGCACGGCAAGCGGTACCGGAGCGCTTAGTCAAGGACCAAAAGGCTCCTCAACAGCTTCTACCCCCAAGCCATTACACTGCGGAACAATTCATAAGAATCCCTCTTGCTACTCTCGGTTTGTTTGTTACATCTGCAGTCACTTCACCCCCAACTACAGTTACCTCAACTAGCCTGTACCCCTGCACACTGACTCGGTACCCCCTGTATATAGCGTCATTATTGTTATTCTTGTTATGTTACTTTTATTTTAACTTTTTATTTTTGTCTACTTGGTAAATATTTTCTTTTTGAACTGCACTGTTGATTAAGGGCTTGTAAGTAAGCATTTCACAGTAAAGTCTACATTTGTTGTATTCGGCGCTTGTGGCAAATAAAGTTTGATTTGATTTAACCACCCTGTAAAGTTCATAACATATTTCATCTGTAGCTAAATAAAGTATGTTTTCCTGAGTTGTAGTGAGAGGACCACACAATATCATTGCGTGACTCCCAGTTTACTTTGATATGATGGTTATTATATAAATAGTTGTGAATAAAAGGCATTTCCACCACCATCTCACACTTAATTTTATCGACACAAAAAGATCCCACCTTGTCTAGCGTATTTTGTTTTTGACATTTGGAAAGGTAACAAATTTGCTGTTTCCATCAGACCTGTCGTGACATTTTTTATCCTTCATGTAATTTACTTGCATAAAAAGGTTGGATGGAAACCTGGTTACTGTGTGATTCTGTAGCAGCAGGGGTGTATTCATTACGACAATTTTTTTGCAAAATGTTTATCAACAGAAACCATTTACTCCAAACAGAAAACAAGTTTCTATTTGACAAATTCAAGTAGGTCCCTCCCCATTTCGTTCCATTTGTTTCTTAACTTCTTGGTGACAGGGGGCAGTATTTTCACATCCGGATGAAATGCATGCCCAAATTCAACTGCCTGCTACTCATCCCCAGAAGATATGAATATTATGTGTAGATTTGGATAGGAAACACTGAAGTTTCTAAAACTGTTGGAGCATAACAGAACTTATGTAGCAGGTGAAACCCAGAGGAAAAACCATTCAGATTTTTTTTTAACATCACTCTTTTCAATGGTTTTTCATTGGGAATCCAGATTTCGAAAGGACCTTCTTGCAGTTCCTACCGCTTCCACTGGATGTCACCAGTCTTTGGAAATTGGTTGAGGTTTTTCCTTTGTGTAATGAAGTAGCCCTGTTCAAAATGAGAGTAACTTCGCAAGTGTACTGTTTGTTAGAAGCGCGTGACCAGAAAGGTAGCATCAGTTTGTTTTCTTCCTGTATGGAACACAGATCCAGTCTTCAATTCTATATATTATTTACTTTAAATAATACTTAAAGTTGTATTACAAAAGTAGTTTGAAATGTAGCAAAATTTACAGGTAACTTTTGTATGCACGTTGCGCAAGTTGGAACCGGTGTTTTTCTGGATCAAACACACCAAATAAATGGATATATATATATATATATATATAGACGTAATTAATCAAACAAAAGGACAATTTGTTTATGGAACATATTGGAGTGCCAACAAAAGAAGCCTGTCAAAGGTAAGGCATGATTTATATTTTTAGTTCTGCGTTGTGTCACGCCTGCAGGGTTGAAATATGTTCTCTCTTTTGTTTACTGAGGTGCTATCCTCAGATAATAGCATCGTTTGCTTTCGCCGAAAAGCCCTTTCGAAATCTGACATGTTGGCTGGATTCACAACACGTGTAGCTTTAATTTGGTATCTCACGTGTGATTTCATGAAGTTTGATTTTTATAGTAATATATTTGAATTTGGCGCTCTTCATTTTCTCTGGCTTTTGGGCCAGGTGAGCCGCTAGCGTCCCACATATCCCAGAGAGGTTTAACAACATAAATGGATATTATTCCCAGCTTATATTACAGACACAGAACTAAAAAGGGCACTTGCTGCTGTAGTGTCTCATCAGACCACCGCACTTGAATTACTCCAGTTGTAAGGTCTGCTGCATGTGAACATGTTTAAAATAGTAAATGGTCATGTGTGCACGTGTGCGTCTAGTTACAGACCTGTTCAACAGAGGTGGGGCCAAGGTCCTGGTTCCTCTTCAGTAGGGCCTCACTGAAGGCTGTCTCATCGGGGGCAGGCTTCAGACGAGGGAAGGCTATTTCACACTGATGGGGAAATTGATATTTATTAACACATAATGGTACAAATATAATCTCAGTCATGTTGTATTATGTAAGTAGCAACATCTTCCCATTAGTCATCTCTAGTAGAAGGAAACTCTGCATCTAAAGAGTGCTGTGAAGCAGGGTCTTGAGAAGAAATGTGGAAGCTCAAGGATGGAAATATTAACCATAACTTGTCATTTCTTTGAAACTGAACAAGAATACTCACCACGTAGAGGTCAAAGGGGATGTGAGGGACAAATGGGCGAAATCTACAAACGGACAGGGCAATTTCACAGATTAATTTTATAAATGCATTTGAATTTCAATGCATTTCCTGAGTTGGTTTGAGTTTAAATATAATTTACCTCAAACATTACTAAGGGCGCACACTTTGCAATGTTCAGTGTGGTGCTCAGAAGGTGCTTACCCTGGCACAGGTCCTCCCCCCCGAACCCCAAAACGGCCACCACGGCCTCGACCCCTCTCGCCTCTGGCAAATGAACACATTCATAAACTTGATGCAAAGTATTGAACACAAAGCAACATTAAACGACGTTCAAAGTGATGTATTAATTAATAAACAAGTAAGGGGCGTGCTCTAGTACAATAGCTAGCTAGCGAGTTCCCTGAACTCTGTACACAACACGAGGTAACGTTACGCTTACGACGCTAACGTTAGCTAGCTAGAACACCTCGAGCGAAGTTTTAACTAGTGTTTAAGCGTGGTGAAATGCGTTTGGTAATTTATTATTGAAAGCCATCTAAATCACATACGTGTAAATATATATAATTTACCTCATTATGTGAGACGTTGTGGAAACTTCCTTGAAATCGATATGGAAAATGTGCACTTCTGCTGCTAGGAGTGTTCGAACCGGCTGCGTTGGCTTGTTAGTGGGTGTGGATTCTTCTTCTTTTTTGAGGTTTAAATGGCAGACTACAACCTACTGTGTATTGCCGCCACCTACTGTTAGAGGTAGTGAAACAAAAATGTATATTCCTCACTCTATCAACCACGTGGGTCAGATGGTGAGCACCAACCACTTGATCCAATTCTTCACATATATCCTTTGCTTCTAGCACCACCCCAGACATACCCCCCCCCCTTGATAGGCACGCTGCTTCAAAGATCCACACACTAAAATCCAATATCTTATTGAAGCGCAGAGTATGCTCTGTCTGTTCTACTGATAGACAGAAAACCAAAATAAATCAAAATAAATCCACTTCTTGTTACGCTCACCTTCTCCAACGCATCCACGATTTTCAGACTTAAAATGAATCTCCCAGGTAACTCCATCAATTCAAAACCCTCACTCTCACCCAAAAAAATATCAGAACTAGGCTTGGATTTACCAACTTCAACTACCACTTTACTTCACTTATTTCCTTTCGTATTCGCCACTGATTCCAATACTTCTCATCTCCACTCGACGCGCCATCTGATTCAAACAGAACATGTAATTCCACCATCTTCCCATTAGTATTTTCCTGTTTGACCGTGTCTTCTTCTTCTTTGGATTTTATGGCACACTATATCCTATAAGGTGTATTGCCGCCACCTACTGTACGGGTTAGTGAACGATATGTGGGCTTGGCTAAAGTGTGAGTTAGCATGCAGCAATGACTGGTCCACCATGAGAATGCTGGCACTTCCGTCTCCTTTGTCGTTTCACTTAACGCCTCATTTACATTACAAAAGGCACATCTCAAAAGGGCTTCAGGTAAGTCATGAAAGCACAAGTGATAGCACTTATTTTTTCAACAAATCAATACATTAAGAACATGGGGAAACAGATATATATAAATAACATACAAAGGATAATTGGGCTAGGGGGTACAATATCACATATATTTAATTGTCTTAAAATATAGTTCAATTTCTTTTTGTAAGGTAAGAAAATGTGGTGTTTTGTTTGTAAATTTGCATTTGTGAATATGAAATTTGGCCAAAAGAATAATGAAATTAATTACATAAAATGTTTCAACTTATTTCTATCATAGGTAAAGAATCCAAGCAGTACATCTCTCCACAATAGTGTAAAATCTTCATAAATGTGTTCAATTATAAATCTACTGATGTCTTGCCACAGTTTCATTGCATGAATACAATGCCAAAAAAGATGCAACACCGTTTCTGGGTGCTCATTACAAGGTACAATTTGAGTTTATGTTTTTCTTAAACTTCATCATATAGTGGTTGGCATGAATAATTTTAAAGGAAACTTCCTTAATTTTAGTAGATATGTGTGTGGCAACATCCAAACTTTTTTCCAACAGATATTAGCAATAAAACCGTTCCAATAATGCATGACTTAAGGTACAACATCCTGCTGAAACAAGGTTCGTATCGCTGTGTTGTTGAATGGACCAAAGGAGAAACAAATCTTTCCTACTAATGAGTCAACAGGGTTAATGGAAGGTAGGTTCTGAGGGTCAGGTCTTGACACGTTCCTGAATAATAAAGCAACACCTGAGGGAATGGCATCTAAAACAACTGCAAAATCTTTGGGTGTTACAGGGATCTTGTAAAGTGATGAGAATTCCTTGTAACTAAGTAAAAAAACATTTACAAGTTGGCTCACCAATAGGATATTATTTCGGAACCAATATTCTAAAAACAAAGAAGTATTTTAATACAATATATCCCGATTATTCCATATACAATTTATGTGTGGAGAAAACGTATGCTTACAAATTAAGGACCATGGCAAGAAAACATGCCGATGAAAAGCAGAGTTTCACTGGAACTTTGTCAATATTATAATTGCAAACCAACATGAAGTTAAGGCCACCAAAAGTAAAGAAGACAGGAATACAATTCCACATAGAAATGGCTCCAATTGATCCTGAAAGTATTATTTAAGGTAGTAAAGTCCAGAAAATTCAGCCCACCATACTCATAAGTGTTCATTACAACAGTTTTCCTAATGTAATGGGTATGGTTTCTCCACGGAAAGTTGAAAAGCATCTGGTCTATCTCCTTGCTTATTTTACCATCAAGATATAAAGATAGAGCGCCATATGTTAGTCTAGAGATACCTTCTGCCTTGGTTATTAGGATTCTTCCTTTTAAAGATAAGATCCTTAGTAATGGTTATGCCTAAATATGTAAGTTCTTCTTTTACTGGAATACCATAATATGAAGGTGTCACACAATCTTCGACAGCCATGAGTTCACATTTATTAATGTTAAGATGTAGACCAGACGCTTTGGAGAAGGATTGTATCACATTGATCGATATGGGAATTTGGTTGGCATCTTTCAGAAAAAGTGTAGTATCGTCAGCCAGCTGGCTTATAATCATTTCTTTACCAGCTATGGAAATACCTTGTACAGGACTATTATTTAAAGAATTTGTAAAGAAGTTGGGTGATTAATAAAAACAGATTCTGTATTGCCGATCGAGTGAACATTATTTAGTGAGTCAAAAAACATATTTACGGATTCCTGAGAGTACGTAGAGCTATACAATTTCCTGTAAAAATTACTACAGTATTTAGCGATTCATTTTTGGTCATCTGTAATAACACCATCAATGTGTAACTTATGGATAGTGTTATTTGTAGAATGAAATTTCTCAAATCTAAAAGAAATAGGATGAATTCTGTTCTCTCTCCTCAAGTCATTTTTTCCTAGATCTAATAAAGGCTCCTTCTGCTTTTAATCTATAAACAGTTGAAGTCAGAAGTTTACATACACCTTAGCCAAATACATTTAAATTCAGTTTTTCACAATTCCTGACATTTAATCCAGGAAAAAAATCCCTTTCTTAGGTCAGTTAGGATCACCACTTTATTTTAAGAATGTGAAATGTCAGAATAATAGTAGAGATAATGATTTATTTCAGCTTTTATTTATTTCATCACATTCCCAATGGGTCAGAAGTTTACATACACTCAATTAGTATTTGGTAGCATTGCCTTTAAATTGTTTAACTTGGGTCAAACGTTTCGGGTAGCCTTCCACAAGCTTCCCATAATAAGTTGGGTGAATTTTGGCCCATCCCTCCTGACAGAGCTGATGTAACTGAGGCAAGTTTGTAGGCCTTTGCTCACACAAGCTTTTTCAGTTCTGCCCACACATTTTCTATAGGATTGAGGTCAGGGCTTTGTGATGGCCACTTCAATACCTTGACTTTGTTGTCCTTAAGCCATTTTGCCACAACTTTGGAAGTATGCTTGGGGTCATTGTACATTTGGAAGACCCATTTACGACTAAGCTTTAACTTCCTGACTGATGTCTTGAGATGTTGCTTCAATATATCCACATAATTTTCCTTTCTCGTGATGCCATCTATTTTGTGAAGTGCACCAGTCCCTCCTGCAGCAAAGCAGCCCACAACATGATGCTGCCACCCGCGTGCTTCACGGTTGGGATGGTGTTCTTCGGCTTGCAAGCCTTCCTCTTTTTTCTCCAAACATAACGATGGTCATTATGGCCAAACAGTTCTATTTTTGTTTCATCAGACCAGAGGACATTTCTCCAAAAAGTACGATCTTTGTCCCCATGTGCAGTTGCAAACCACAGTCTGGCTTTTTTATGGCAGTTTTGGAGCAGTGGCTTCTTCCTTGATGAGCAATAATCTATATATACACTGCTCAAAAAATAAAGGGAACACTTAAACAACACAATGTAACTCCAAGTCAATCACACTTCTGTGAAATCAAACTGTCCACTTCGGAAGCAACACTGATTGACAATAAATTTCACATGCTGTTGTGCAAATGGAATAGACAACAGGTGGAAATTATAGGCAATTAGCAAGACACCCCCAATAAAGGAGTGGTTCTGCAGGTGGTGACCACAGACCACTTCTCAGTTCTTATGCTTCCTGGCTGATGTTTTGGTCACTTTTGAATGCTGGCGGTGCTTTCACTCTAGTGGTAGCATGAGACGGAGTCTACAACCCACACAAGTGGCTCAGGTAGTGCAGCTCATCCAGGATGGCACATCAATGCGAGCTGTGGCAAGAAGGTTTGCTGTGTCTGTCAGCGTAGTGTCCAGAGCATGGAGGTGCTACCAGGAGACAGGCCAGTACATCAGGAGACGTGGAGGAGGCCGTAGGAGGGCAACAACCCAGCAGCAGGACCGCTACCTCTGCCTTTGTGCAAGGAGGAGCACTGCCAGAGCCCTGCAAAATGACCTCCAGCAGGCCACAAATGTGCATGTGTCTGCTCAAACGGTCAGAAATAGACTCCATGAGGGTGGTATGAGGGCCCGACGTCCACAAGTGGGGGTTGTGCTTACAGCCCAACACCGTGCCGGACGTTTGGCATTTGCCAGAGAACACCAAGATTGGCAAATTCGCCACTAGCGCCTTGTGCTCTTCACAGATGAAAGCAGGTTCACACTGAGCACATGTGACAGACGTGACAGAGTCTGGAGACGCCGTGGAGAACGTTCTGCTGCCTGCAACAACCTCCAGCATGACCGGTTTGGAGGTGGGTCAGTCATGGTGTGGGGTGGCATTTCTTTGGGGGGCCGCACAGCCCTCCATGTGCTCGCCAGAGGTAGCCTGACTGCCATTAGGTACCGAAATGAGATCCTCAGACCCCTTGTGAGACCATATGCTGGTGCGGTTGGCCCTGGGTTCCTCCTAATGCAAGACAATGCTAGACCTCATGTGGCTGGAGTGTGTCAGCAGTTCCTGCAAGAGGAAGGCATTGATGCTATGGACTGGACCGCCCGTTCCCCAGTCCTGAATCCAATTGAGCACATCTGGGACATCATGTCTCGCTCCATCCACAAACGCCACGTTGCACCACAGACTGTCCAGGAGTTGGCGGATGCTTTAGTCCAGGTCTGGGAGGAGATCCCTCAGGAGACCATCCGCCACCTCATCAGTAGTATGCCCAGGCGTTGTATGGAGGTTATACAGGCACGTGGAGGCCACACACACTACTGAGCCTCATTTTGACTTGTTTTAAGGACATTACATCAAAGTTGGATCAGCCTGTAGTGTGGTTTTACACTTTAATTTTGAGTGTGACCCCAAATCCAGACCTCCATGGGTTGATAAATTTGATTTCCATTGATAATGTTTGTGTGATCTTGTTGTCAGCACATTCAACTATGTTAAGAAAAAAGTATTTAATAAGAATATTTCATTAATTCAGATCTAGGATGTGTTATTTTAGTGTTCCCTTAATTTTTTTGAGCAGTGTATATTATCAAGTTGATTTAATCTATATTTATTATCCAGTTTATTTAATCTATATATATTATCCAGTTTATTTAATCTATGTATATTATCCAGTTGATTTAATCTATATTTATTATCCAGTTGAATTAATCTATATATATTATCCTGTTTATATTAATCTATATATATTGTCCAGGTTTTTTTGTAACTCAATCAGTTCCATCTTCTCCTCCCCCAAGTGGCCGGCTGAGGACCTCTGAGAAAGGGAAGTTATCTTAATGATCACCTTGTCCTCCTCAGCTCTTCTGGTCTTGCAAGATTACTACCATATTTTCTAAGGAGTTTGGACACCTCAAATTTAAAGAGCTCACAGTTCTTGCAATAAGATTTTTATTCACAAGCCCTTTCCCAAAAGTGTGAGAGCAGACCTTTAACCCCAAACTTAACTATATCATTATTTAATAACAAGCTATTTAGCTTCCAGTAGGATGCTCTACCAAGGTTAGTATCAGGGGTAAATATTTTGATATCAATGTAAATGGCCCGTTGCTCTGTGAGGGGAGTAGTACAAATATTTGTAGTAACACACTCACTATCATTACATTTGGATATAAGCCACAAATCTATTCTGGACTGTCTGGAACTTGTTTTGTTACTCCAAGTGAACGATCTGTCGGCCGGAAACCTCTCCATCCATATATCAGTAAGATCAAACTTTTCCATAAAAATTATTAAACCCAAATTCTGACTGTTTGGCCTACCTGGGGGCTATCTATCAGATGAGTTATCTTTTGTAATGTTAAAGTCCCCTACTATCAATAATAACGAATTAGGAAATGTAGATAATCAATGAAGTACATGTTTCTCTTTAGGTTCAAGCAACTCATAATTTTCACGTTTGGTGTTATACCCGTAGAATTTTACAGCAATGAGCGTAATGTCATTGTAACTGATCACAAGACAAATAAAGTGACCAAAAGGGTCACATTCCGAGTGTAGAATATTACCACCAAAGGTATTTTTCATTGTAGTGACACCAGCGGAGCGTTCAGATCCATGGGAAAGCCAAATATCGTTGCCTCCAGAAGTTGGCATCAGCAGAAATTGAGTGAGACTCTTGAAAAAAGCAAAAATCTGTTTGTAATTTTTCTGCAAATAAAAATAAGGCCTTGCGCTTCACATTGTTTCGCAACACCCTAGCATTAAGATCAAGTATAGACAAAGACAAAACAACAAAGATAATATAAAAGTATAAATTGTAGGATGAGTCAAAAATGTAGGAGCAGTGAACATAAGCGATAAGGAACCAAGATCTGCACCATTTAAGTCAACTTAAAGTGAAAATAGCTTATACCATGAACTTTGAGCTAGTTGTTATCCGGCTTTTGAAATTCAACTCAACAGAAAATTATGTTCAAGACCAAACCAAGGGTTCTCTGTAGTAAAAGAGAATAAAAACCCTCCTTATGTCACGACTTCTGCTGAAGTCGGGTCCTCTCCATGTTCGGGCGGCACTCAGCGTCGCTGGTCTAGCCATCATCAATCCACTTTTAATTTTCCATGTTTTTTGTCTTGTTTTTCCTCACACCTGGTTTCAATTCTCTCAATCACTTGTTGTGTATTTAACCCTCTGTTCCCCCCATGTCTTTGTGTGGGATTGTTTATTGTAAGTGCTTGTGCACGTGTTTATTGGTGGGCGACGGGATTTTGTACCCAATATATTGTTATTTTTATGGCGTTGGTTTTGTTATTAAACTGCTCCGGCTATTACCAAGTTCTGCTCTCCTGCGTCTGACTTCCCTGCCACCGGTTACGCACCCCTTACACTTTAGTGTAATCAGGGACTATTCTAAGAAATAAAAATAAAATAATTTTTTAAATCTTTTTTAAACGGTACTATTTTAAATAAATATGAAAACTGATCATTAAAAAAATTAAGAGTAAAAATGTTTTACATATACACATTCAAAGACCCATTTTACTTGGAAATAAGTATTAATAACTAAATAGAACAATAACTGTGTAAAGTCAGAGCAGAGCTGTATGCCCCTTTAAAACAGTATCTTAGTTACTGTATACATTTTTAAAAAAATACAACTTTCAGTCTTCTTCGTGAGTTTGTAAACACAATAGGCTTTCTTCTGGTCCAGTCATACAAGAACAAGCTAATAAATTATTGAGGTACCT
Source organism: Oncorhynchus tshawytscha (assembly GCF_018296145.1). Lineage (NCBI taxonomy): Eukaryota > Metazoa > Chordata > Actinopteri > Salmoniformes > Salmonidae > Oncorhynchus > Oncorhynchus tshawytscha. The sequence goes on along the minus strand of NC_056431.1, from coordinate 16,635,056 downwards.
GAGTGTTCTGAAAAATAGTCACCTGAGGCTTGTTAGGTAATGTTAATCAGTACAAGGAAAATGAGAATACCATGGCTGAAACCATCAATCTGTTCTCTCTGGTGAGATTCTAGGGAGGAATATCAATTTTCGAACTGTTGATGAAGCCTCGTCCTCCGACGAAGTAAGCAGCCTTTCCCTCATTTCGTGCTTTCTTGAATGTTGGCCATAACTTGTTCCTTCTTTCTATGTCCTCCGGGCTGAGATGCTCGGCGAAACGCAGACTATGACTCTGAAGGAACGCCTTCTTCCTAGCAGCTTTCCAGATAGCATCCCTGTATAATCTGTTCTTGGTCTTGAATCGTTTTGCTGTTCCTTCTTGCCGAGACGATGCACAACATTGATGGTATCACCAACTTCGTTCTTCTCTGCAGGCATAACTTCTTGGCAGATGCGGATAGCCTCTCGTCGCACATCTTCATTCTCCACCTCTGGCAAGCCATAGTCTCAGGTTCCATCTTCTTGTGTATTGTTCCAGATCAGTGAGACGTCTATGGTAGACATTGTTATTCTGTTCCACCTTTAACACACGTTTTTAACTTTAGCCACTCTCATTTTCCCGTCCTTGATTACACCACATGCAAACTCTACAGTCTTTTTCAAGCCTTCGATAACCATGGTGTTCGCACCTACCATTTTCTCAATGGCGTCAGACCTGGAGTTCATGAGTAAGGAGAGGGTAGCCACGATGTCAGAGTCCATGTTTGGTTTTTTGGAGGGTGAAGGTTTGTACGGAGTAACCGGTAAAGACGGGAACTAGTCATCTTCAACAGTATTCAAAAGCATGAGATTATCCATAGGGCAAGCGTAGTTATGGCAGTCAATACATTTTTTAATGGATTCCTTCAATGCTCTGAATAATCAATCTTCAGGTCGGCTATTTAATTACCATAAAGCAAAAACAGTATTGTTCCCATTTAATAAATATAAAGTAAAGCACATAAAATAGGACACCAGCAACCACTAAAATTAGGATAGCAAGTTCTGTGAAGAGTATACATTTGGACCACAATGTCATGCTTAAGATAAGGATATGTTTGGATTGTACACACTGTTTATCTCTTAACCGAATGAGGGCCAAAGGACATTTTTAAGTACACGCAAAAGATATGACAGTTTGCTTACAGTGCAAAATGAGTCTCTCAGCATTCAGTTATGGGAGCTGCAAACTACATTGAGCACAGATGCCAGTCAGAAACTAGCTAGGCAGTTTCACAAACATGTTAATGTACACACGAGTAAGGTAGTTAGTCAAAAACATAATCCATCGGTGTAGGCTCACTTTCAAGGAGTGTGTGTGTGGTGTACACTAAGACTTGCTTAAAGAATGCATAGCCAAAACAATATATTCATATCTGTTGTGTTTTTCCAGCTACAATCTAACAACCTTCATCCTTCCCACAGGATGTACTAACTCACTCCTCGGAGTTCAAAGTTAGAAACCTTTTCCATACAAACATTAAGAAGTGGTACTTAAATAGAAAAGTCAAAAATGTTTAACCCATTTTGAAGACCATTCCACCAAATCCCAGATTAAACCTTGTTTGCACCACAGCACCAAAAAAGAGTAAGGCAATGGTTAGGCATTGAATGCACCCAAAGGGGTCTGGTTGATAACCAATGTGGTAATGGGGCAGCATATTGGACTGCCCCAGCATATTCCTCCCATTGTCCATAATGAAGGCAAGGAGCTTTGAAGAGCTCTATAAAGCAAATGGAATGCAGTCAAACTAGTTCATCAACACTGTCTACATCTCATCGGCGTGGGCTGGTTTGGTGGGATCAAGGCTTGTGCTCCCTTTTCCTGTTGCTGACACCAGGCCCAGAGGTTCAGTCTGCCCGTCAACCAGAGTCGAGCTGTTCCCTGGTTGGCTCTCCTCCAGGGCCACACCCTCAATGTCAGTGATTTCGGGACTTTCTATTGGTTGCTTTAGTATTCTGGAAGCATCCGGGGGATCTGATTGACTGAGGTCACGGGAAACGGGTAGGGAATCTGGCTGAATGATATGGTTATCCACATCCTCAGCAGCTTGCAAGGATGAAGCAGGATCTGTGAGGATGTTTCTGGAGATAACTGAAACGTTAAAGAAGAGGGAAGGCTATTTAACTTTCATAGTTTTCATAAGAGAAATAAACCATGATTAATTCCTAAATGGATAACTAACCCCCTTTTGGTGTATAGTCCTCTTCTATGGATGAGGAGCCCCAGTTGAAGGGGCTGTAACTTGGGAAGATGATGAGGCCCAGAGAGAAGAGGATAATCTGATGGGAAACAACAGACACACGTTCAATTCACTTTTTTTAAGATCACCCTGAAAGTACACAAAGGCATGGAGGTCTCACCATGACGCAGGTGCTCGTCTGTGCTGCTTTAGTGACCGTCTGCTTGATCAGTGACTGTAGTCTGCGCAGCTGAGCCAGGAGAGACCTGTGCATGGAGATATTATAAAAAGACCATAACTAACAAGACACACACATCATCATTGAGCATCATCAGTGCAAAAAGGTGATAGCCAATTTACTTACATGTTGTGTTTCTCCAGCTGTTCCACGGTCCTCTGCAGCTCTTTGTTTTGCGCTGAGCAAGCCGCTGCCCTGAGACACAGAAAATACCTAGGGTCACTGACAGAAAAGCATTCCTACTGTCCAACAGTGTCGGCCCATTGGGGAGAGTCAACAATAACTCAGTGGCAGAATAGAACATAAGGACCCATTGTCAGAACTTCCTACTGCACATGCCTCGCTGTTGTAACACAAATGAAAATGCTAAGGAAATGCAAGTGACTTGTTTATAGAGGTTATCCACCATGAACTACAAAGTGGGTCCAATTTTCATGGAGCCAAATAGAAGCCTCAGGCCTCACCTGCTCTCAAGCCCATCCACATAGTCCTTCTTCCTGCGACGGCTGTCTTGGGCTGACTGTTTGTTGCGTATTTTGCGTCTCACTTTTTTCAGAATCCGTTCCTCAGCCTAGAAGGGAATTCAGTCCAGTACATTAGGGATGCAATTCAACTCAGAGCTAAACAATTTCAGTCAATTTCAGTCAAATCATATAAAATATACAACAAAGTCATTTGTCATGTCAAAGTTGTTATGCAAAAGTAATGTAATCCAAGTGCATGCAGGGGAGTAATGGATTTGGGTACATTGAATAGTGGAACATCTACCGTGCGTGTGTGTCTGACCTTGGTAAGGGGCAGGTTGTTGGGCAGAGAGATCCCCTCTTGGTTCAGCAGTTTCTGCTCCTCCTCAGTCAGCGTGAGATCAGGGTAAAGCTGATCAGGAGAAGAGGGTATTGTGTTTATAATCCTCACCGCCATAATCCCATAGAGAGACACTTGAACAACCACCTGGGGTCTCAGACTAACTATCCCCTCCCCCACTATCTTCATATTGTGCCTATCTTGTCCATTCATTAGGGACTGAGGCCTATGGATTTCACCACATCTTTACAATACATTTGCAGGCCTCAATTATAAGTAAGCAGGAAAGATTGTCACTGTTTACATCTAATTAGATGGTAAAAACATTCCCTATTCATTTGGGATTGAGCCCTGCAACTTTGTCCTAATGCATATGGCGGGATCTTCACAACAGATGCCATTGAATATGGACTTATCTTGGCATTAGACCACTTTTGTGGTGTGAAAATATCTGAAAATTCTGATTTTTGAGTCAACTTGCCCCTTTTAGGTCTCACCAGTGGGCTGTCTGGACTGGTGGGGCCTGAGGTGGAAGCAGAGTGGGTAGAAAGGTGACCATGATCAAATCTCCCAGCGGATACTTGAGGTAACTCGTTGACAATACAGGACTCCGAGATCAACATCTGAGAACGCCACTCATCTGACATAGGAAAAGAGAGTAAACTCCCACCCAACACACATGGACTCACACACACACACACATATGCACGTGCGCAAGCGTACACACACACACACACACACACCGAGTTCTATGGAAATGACATCGACACTATGCTGCTCTGGCTCCGTCTTGATGTTGGCCAGGGTGCTGATGTCATAGACCACCTGATAGATGGTTGTGGGGGCCTGAGAGGGGTCCACCATGGCAGCTAGAGGGCTCTCGGAGCAAGGTTCCTCAGAGATGCCACTGTCGCTCTCTGAGGAGGTCTCCACTGGGGCTCTGGTAGGGAAGACATCATTTGGGTTGATGGCATAAAGCACATCCTCTGGCTCGCTGTCGTTTAGACCCTGTAACAAATGAAGAGGAATTAGGTAATACTTTAAGCAAATGGTATAATACATTATTACATGTTAATAATGTGTTAAGAAATAAAGTTGAGTAAATATAGCCCCAGATCTTTGCAAATTTGCTCACTATATTGTACAACTAGTTATAATGGGAAACATTCCGCACACTTTGGGGGTCTACCGTGCATTCATCCAGGGTTTTTTCAGAGCCAGCATAGATGACATCAGAGCAAGAAAATGGCCCTTCCAGTCCCCAACTCTCCTCTGTCATACTGTCCTCCTTGTGTCCGAAAAACAGCTCTCCATTCTCTACATCCATGTCCTAGAAGAAACAAAACAGCAGTTAGAAGTACTACAAAATATTTAGCAATTCAGTTCACTTTTGTGTACTTCTCTTATTGCACTGTCAATGTTACAACTCTTTGTTATTAAAGTATTTGTAACTCATATCTATGTTGTTGTAAATTAAGATTTATAAAGCATGAAGAACGTGTGGCAACTGCTCATTGAGCTGTTAAAGGGTGGAGCTATATATATTATTACTGTTTAATCAGTGGGAGTCATTTCGCAAGCGGATATCAGCATCCTGGTACACGCACGCACGCGCACACAGTTGCATTAAAAACTGATAGGCTTTCTCAATAGCAATTGTACCCCTCATAAAATCACAACCATTAGACTTTTTTGACCTCAAATGTAATATGTAGACCTACAAGTTAGGCTAGCAGAAATAATAATATCACGTGACCCACACCAGTATTCTTTAATAAACTATAGTCTGTCTATACGTATGTTTTCTATATTGTAGGCTATTGTCGGCATATTTCTGCCAAGTGTTAAGATAATGATCTCAAACTATTAAATTACGGAACTTGAATAAAGTTGATCCATTAAAATTCAACATTCGTAAACGATTGCCTTATTGGTTCGAATTAGATGTTGAGTTTGACACTATACCTCGGTCATGTGTAGGATTCCCTTCCCTGTCAAGCAGGATAAATAAACAAGAGTTACATTGTACTCCCCGACTATAGCCTCATGTCACCACAAACAACTTACTTGTCTGCTGCTGTTTTCAGAAGCGATGTTGTTCAGAATATATATGTAGGTCTACTTCAAGAGCATTACAACAATAGTAGGCCCAACCAGAGGAGAAAAATGCAGACGCGTAGTATTTAAAGATCAACCAGTGTAAAACGCATTTCTCCCAAAAATCCAGCTGGCAATTCTTATGTCAATCATCCCGTAGGGCGAATAACCATACTAACACGGCGGATGTGCGTCGCCTAAGCGCAACCTGTTGGCTCTAAAATCAGTAACTGATAGAGTATATGGATTTTTCTCTGTTTCTTACTTATGCCATAATGCAAAAACATGTCTCTTTTATAAATCAGTACATTTACACCGACGTTGTGCAGTTCATAATCGTCAAATAACCCCGAAGTCCCTCCCACTTTACGCATTTGATTGGCTAGGGCAATTTACCAATAAAAAAACAGAAGAGGGTGTGAATACTTTGGAGGCAAAATGTAGCAGTGTGTTAGAGATGATACTGGACATACTGGAAAGGATCAGTTACAGTGTCGTATTGAGTTCTGAAGTAAGCAAAGGCCTATACTTTTGCCAACATTCTCTATTGAGGCGTTTTTGCAGTAGGACAGTTAGAGAAAAATCAGGGGATCATGGCAAAATCTAAAAGTGCGTCACACCATCTGGAGTTCTGACTTTGAACAGGTCATGGATATCTCAAAGCAGTTTTGATGGTTTGGACTACATGCCTGACACATCAATGATGGCTGGAAGAGCCTGGTCTGTTGGTGTTCCTTGCAAAAATGGATAGCAGGGTGGTGAGTCAATCTTTGTATGTGCTCACTGCTCTCTTTGCACTTATCTATTTACAATAGACACGGATCTTTTTGTCTCACTATTATTTGTAGTTGATTGACTGATCAACAATGGAAAAGGCAGCCAAATGTTGCGATCTTGAATGCAACTTCGTGAAATTGTATCATTCCCTTTACCCTGTAGGTGGCGTTAAAGTCTGTCCTGCTGGTGGATGGTGGGGAGACCATTTGGGTGCAAGCGCTGGGGGTGACTCCTAGTGTGCTTGGCCAGGGAATTACTGGTGCCATCCAGAGACATGTGACAGAGTATGCCTGCAGTCACTTTCCACAGCTCACTTGCCCGAAAACTGTGCCCAGGACACGACCCATCATCTGAAAAATGGTCTATCACCTGTTGGCCAAAGAGGTAGGCCTACATAGCTTGCATGCCAGTGTGGTTTTTATTGAGCAGGGATGTGCACAACTGCAGTCCTTGATGGCCACAGTTCTGAGGTCCAGTCATTTGACATAGAACATTCTCTAGTTGTGTTATTTATAATTATATGTATGGACATACATCATGCAATGTATCTTGAGCTGAAATAGCCTACTCTCTTCAATCACCTATTGTGTCTGTGTTAGGGAATTCTTTCTTTGTGTTGTGAGGTAGGTGACATAGGATCTTTCGTTGAGGAACTACAACAGAGACTCGACCAAAAGTACAAGGCTGAGGCCTTTAACCCAGTGTCCCTGAGCAAAGCAGGCAGAAGAAGCAGTGCTGAGCACACGTGGTTGAAAACCTCTCTGTTGTGTGGCACCATTATCAATGGCAGGGAGCCACTGAAGCTAATGGAGGCTAATCTGGAAGTGCTTCGCAGGAGGGGGCTGAACTGGGTAGCAGGCTGCCCACTCAGGCCCAATGTCTCTGCACCATACCCAGTGCCCTATTGCCCTCCATTTAAACATCAACATTTTTGATCACAGCCTTGATTCAGTCTGTGCTCTGTTCCTGGCACAGCTTAGAAACCCACTCTGATGCTTGGTACTTACAGTACCAGTCAAAAGTTTGGAAACACCTACTCATTCAAGGGTTTTTCTTTATTTTCACTATTTTCTACATTGCAGAATAATAGTGAAGACCTAAAAACGACGAAATAACACACATACGTCTCACAAAGACACGGCGGTTGGAACCAAAAATCTAACATTTGGACTCAACAGACCAAAGGACAGATTTCCACCGGTCTAATGTCCATTACTCGTGTTTCTTGGCTCAAGCAAATCTCTTCTTATTGGTGTCTTTTTAGTACTGGTTTCTTTGCAGCAATTGGACCATTAAGACCTGATTCACATAGTCTTCTCTGAACAGTTGTTGTTGAGTTGTTTTTGTTACTTGGACTCTGTGAAGCATTTCTTTTTTGGCTGCAATTTCTGAGGCTGGTAACTCTAATGAACTTATCCTTTCATCTTTCTTTCCTGTGGCAGTCCTCATGAGAGCCAGTTTCATCATAGCACTTGATGGTTTTTGCGACTGCACTTGAAGAAATTTTCAAAGTTCTTGAAATTTTCAGATCGACTGATCTTCATGTCTTAAAGTAATGATGGACTGTCGTTTCTCTTTGCTTATTTGAGCTGTACTTGCCATAATGAGCATGGTCTTTTACCAAATAGGGCTATCTTCTGTATACCCCCCTACCTTGTCACAACACAACTGACTGGCTCAAACGCATTAAGGAAAGAAATTCCACAAATTAACTTTTAACATGGCATACCTGTTAATTGAAATGCATTCCAGAGGACTACCTCATGAAGCTGGTTGAGCGACTGTGCCAAGAGTGTGCAAAGCTGGCATCAAGGCGGCTACTTTGAATAATCTAAAATATCAAATATATTTTGATTTGTTTAAAAAAAAAAGATTACATGATTCCATATGTGTTATTTCATAGTTTTGAGGTCTTCTATTTTTCTACAATGTAGAAAATAGTAAAAATAAAGAAACCTATTCATTCCAGGGGTTGTGTCCAAACTTTTGCCTGGTACTGTGTGTGCATCCCAGTATCCATCCTGGGCTAAAGCAGTTTTATTAGAACCCTTCCAGTGTCACATTCTTCAAGGATTATTGAGAGGAGCTTTTGCCGGAGACCTTTAACAATAGCTGGAGCTGGAGGAAACACAGTGTCGCTGAGCATTCATGGACATATAACACCATACATTCAAAAGCTACATGCTGAACCCCAAACCAGGCCTTTAGCTAAAATGTCAGAGAATGTATTTAATATATTCATGTCCTTTATATTGTGTTTAATGGTTTATTTGTTTTATTATGGCAACTATACACTGGATAGGATCTCCTGTATGCTATGGCAAAATAGGGCAGTTATGACTCATGCAACTCTGTTTTTTTCTTTTTAAACAAGGCAAGGTTTGCCTTTTTATGATCTCACCTCATAAGAACTGGGTTGCCGCATCAGCAATTTTTGCCTCTCAAATACAGAAAATAATTGTTGGTGATCTTTTGAAAAACACAGATGGGCCTAAATTCTAAACAATATACTATGCAATCAAGATATTTTTTATTCAATACAGGAAGTAATAACATACATTACCTAGTAAGCAAAATTTTCATACGTTGACATTACGTGCATTTCAGGTGCTGAATGAAAGTTAGGAGACATCTTATAGGGACATCAAAAATATGTCTGTAACGGATGTCAAAAAGACATTTACAGATGTGAAAAACCATGTATTTTTCTGTCATTGATTCTATGGACAAATTTCAACTGCACATACATTCTCAATGAAGCGTTCTATCACAAAAATATAGGAAAGACTGCAACAGAATATTTATTATTGTTCCCATCTGTCACATGCACTTAAGGTTAGCTTTTTCAAAAGCTTTAACTTGTGGCCATGATGTTCAAATTAGTCCAACCTCCAGAATAAATCACCACTTTAACTACAATAACATTCTTAGTAACGGTTACATATGTTTTGTTTTTTTCATGCTATGACTGTGATATGTTCTTTATCTACCTTAGTTGAATGCCCTGACTGTCAGTCTCTCTAGATATGAGCGTCTGCTGAATGACCAAATAAAAAAACTTGGAATGATGGCAGCCTTGTGAGGAAACTGAAAGAGAGAGATGCTGCTTAGAAACATGGCAAGGTGACCGGGCACAATTGCATGGTTAAACAGAATAAATATGATCCATACAGATCGATTAAGATGAGAAGTATAGGGACAAAGTGGAGGGGCAATTCAGCGGGTCTGACACAAGACGTACCTCACCCACCTGGACAAAAGGAATGCATATGTGAGGATGCTGTTCGACTACAGCTCTGCATCTCAATACCATAGTGCCCTCTATGTTCACCACAACGCTCACGGCTCTGGGACTGACCTCCTTCCTCTGCAACTGGGTCCTGGAATTCCTGACCAGGTGGTGAAGGTAGGCAACATCACCTCCTCCTCACTGATCCTCAAAAAAAGGGGCCCACATGGGTGCTTTCTCTGTCCCCTCCAGTACTCCTTTTATACCCACCACAGCGTGGCCTCACACAGTTCCAACTCCATCATCAAGTTCACTGACAACACGACAGTAGTAGGCATGATTACCAACACTAACAAGACGGCCTACAAAGACGAGGTAGGAACTCTGCCGGCATGGTGCCAGGTAAACAACCTCTCCTTCAACATCAGCAAAACAAAGGAGCTGATTGTGGACTTCAGTAGGAACGAGGCTGGGCACATCCTCATCAGAGCCACTGTGACGATGGTCCAAAACTTCAAGTTCCTCAGCTTACAAATCTCCAAGGAGTTAAAATGGTCAAACCACATGGACACTGTGGTGAAGGCACTACAGTGACTCTTCAACCTCAGGAGGCTGAAATGTGTCCTGTCCCATCACAGTTTCTACAGGAGCACCATTGAGAGCATACTGTCGGGCTGCATCCCAGCCTGGTACGGCAACTCTACTGCCGCTGACCGCAAGGCTCTACAGGGAGTGGTACGCTCAGCCAGTATGATTAAGTTTAAACATCACATTAGAGTATGGCAGTTTAGTACAGTGGAGCACAGTACGGCATGGTACAGGACAGTCAAGTTTTATTCAGTAGAGTAAAAGTAGAGTATAGTTTAGTAGAGTATATTAGAGTAAAGTAGGGTACAATACAGAGCCCTATTAAAAAAAGTTATATCCAAAAGACATCAATGTCTGTAAACTCTTAATGGGAAGTGTTGGCCTACACTCGTTCACTACAGTACTTCCCACAAATCTAAGGAGGAGATTCCAGCATTTTGTTAAGGCTACTCATGTTTCATGGTCATTGCTGCCATCCCATTTCTGACACCAGTTTAGTGAACAACATACTCAGTTCTTGGTGTGAAAGACAAACACCCTACCGGAAGTCTATATGTGGCCAAATCAACTCCAGCCTGGACCTGACCAAATCTAAACCAATCATAGACGTCTGTTGACGTTGAAATCAAGGCCAGTCCGGACCGCAGCAAAAAAAAAAAAAAAAAAAAAAAAATCACTGCTCCACACAGGACCAGAAAAGAATAAGTCCAAATTACATTGCCTGACTGTGTAACGGTTTTCTTCCACTGAAGGAGAGGAGGACCAAAATGCAGCGTGGTTAGAGTTCAACAAGTTTAATCAAGACCATACACGAGAACACTACAAAATACCAAATGTAAAAACCAAAACAGTCCTATCTGGTGCAATGACACAAAGACAGAAGACAATCACCCACAAAATACCCAAAGAACATGCCTGCCTAAATATGGTTCCCAATCAGAGACAACGACAGACAGCTGCCTCTAATTGAGAAACAATCTAGGCAACCATAGATATACTAAAAACTACCTAGAAAGGAAACAGCCCCATAAACATACAAAACCCCTACACCAGACAAAACACATAAATCCCCCATGTCACACCCTGACCTAACCAAAATAATAAAGAAAACAAAGATAACTAAGGCCAGGGCGTGCATGCTTAGCGGGTATGTATCCAACTAGATTAGAGAATGCTGCAGAGGTGTGGTACTGGTACTCATGACATTGTCATATTTTGCACATTTACTGGACTGATACAAAGTCTAGAGATGGCTCATGATGTCCTCTCAATCCTTCATCTGTTGCAATTGTGTGCGATTTAATGAGTGATACAATGTACAGTATCTTGTCTCAAAAGTCCACAAATGAATAGACCGCGAATGTAAGAAGTTGCTCCGAAACAACTGATAAATGATCTGTTTAGCGGACCCCCAATCTTGAGATGAACTATCGACAGCTAAAACGCAGATCTGACTTGAGATCAGATTTCACTGAGCGTTGATGAAACAGTGATATGCCCCTCCCTCGAGGTCGTCCCAGCCTCATTCTGATCAGCTGACTCATCACTTCCCATACGGAGTGCAATTTTTTGGAATAGCAGTAATGTAATTTTGCTGCCTTTTTCACACTTCTTATTAAGTCTGTGCCAATACAAGCTGCTCACCAAGGCTGTCCTTTTATGAGATAATACGATAGAAGGTAATACATTATTTATAGCTTGCGATTTGTAATGTGAGAGATGCCATAGGCAGAAAGCTATACGTTTAGTCAAATTGTTGAAAACCTTTGATGGAATAGCTAGTTAAAACTTTCTAACCAGCTATAAATGATATTATCACAGGCCCAGTAAAGCATTGTAATGTTATCTGATGTTAGATCACTCACATGCTTTCTATGCACCCCTTTCCTACACTAACTTTACATTCCAGATCCTTTCACATACTGTATCTGGGAATTCATATGATTTGTTTGCAAAGATCCTAGAGCAGATGTTACAATGTGACATTTTCACAGATGTCTCTCACCCTAAACCTTGGGCACTATGAAAATGTATGCAATAAATGTAAAACTGTGTTTATTTGTATTGACTTGATTTGAATGTAGGCAAATGTTCCTCAAACTTCTCTGGTGTAGGTGGACTCCCCTCCCCATTCGACTGTAAGCCAATGGAGGGTGTCTGAGAGCTACACTTTGCTGTTTCACTCAGACTTGAGAGAGAAGCAGGTTGTGCAGACATGGCTCTCAGAAAAGGATCTTCTTCTGTTGCCCTCTCCGGGTGGTCATCTGAAGTGCAGATGAACCCAGCTGATGTCCCTGGCCTGGAGGTAAAGCTGGGAGCATTGGTTGTGCTTTTCTCCATCACACTGGTTGTGGCTTCGCCCCTTTGTGCTTAGTCAGGGGGGCAGGGAGGTGCAATGTAGACCCAGGTAAGTGGCACTTTAGATCAAAATTCATTTAGAGAATGTGACTTAAAGGTAAAGCCATTTGTATTAAATCACTTTTTGACAGCACCCCTTTTCAATTGAATAGAACCTTCCTTACATATTTTCCCATTGTAAAAGTGCCCAGAAAGTTACTTTTTGGACCTGAATGCCAAAATAGTCAAAAGATAAAAGTCCTCAAAGTTGACCTATTTTGCATACACACCATACCATGAGACATACATCTCTTCATCACTGGAAAATATAAACAGTTGAGATTTATATATTTAAAAGCTTATGAACAGGGTTTTAATATTATTTCATAATTTCTTTAAAAATATGTTTTTTGAATTAAAAAAAACTTTTTTTCTTAAATGTCAATTACACACAATGTTGACTTGTATGGGAATATCAGTTGTTTAATATTACACTGTCAATTCTCCATAGGAAACATATTGAAATCATAGAAATATAGATCATAGAATATACATGACCATTTAAGTTGACATTCGACAATGGGTGGACCAGCGGCAATTTTCTGTTAGTAATTAGAGGCAAAAATGTCAATTCAATTAAAATGTCAATGGTGTACCAGCTAAATTGGAGAGGTCTGAAGGGATAGGTCCATTTTATGAATTATATTTATATGATTAAAATGACACCCACCCTGTATTCAAGAGCATGTTGTCTCAAGATACTCCCACCACTCCCATGGTAGGGAGGAACTAGGGGGAGAGGATTCCCACTTTCATGTGGACTTTAATTCCACCTCTGCCATCTGGGCCTTCATTCTAGTATTTTCTTTATCTCTGCACTCAGTGTTCGAGGGCCTGGCTGTGGGGTTACAGGAGGACAGTCAAGAGGTGCTGGAGATCTGTATTGCTCTACTCCTCCACAAGAGCATCATCTCTTTCAGTCTAGCCCTAAAGCTGGCCCAGGGCAAGCTGCGGCGGGCAGCTGTGGTAGGTTGCCTCCTGCTCTTTGCTCTCATGTCCCCGTTGGGCATTGCCGTCACCAAGACCAAGTCGTCCCCCCAGCACCAGCTGGCCAGGTCCACCTTAGAAGGCCTGGCGTCTGGCACCTTTATGTATATCACCTTCATGGAGATCCTGCTCCATGAGCTAAGCTCCCTGCAGAAACCCAAGGTGGCCATGATTCTCACTGGTTTCGCAGTGGTCACTGGAGTGCTGTTCATCAAAATGTAAATATTCGGTAGATCAATCCTTAGGGTCTGATTCTTTGAAAAACTGACAACCCTTCTGGGATATAATACAAAAACAAATTCCCTTTTGCGCCGTGAGAATGCAATTTGGACTGATAAGCATTAAACAATGTTTACAGCATGAGACCAAAAGATACTCAACTGTCTCATTAATTCAAACATATTTCCTTAAGGTGCAGGGAGAATGCTGGTTACACTGGAAACTTTTGATTCAGTAGAGGTCATTTAGTTTTATTATGTAGATGAATGTTATTCATTCAGATTTTTTTTGAAAGGGATATATGCTAATCCTGCCATGCTTTTAAATTATCATCATATAACATTTTCTATTTTAGATATTTGAACATTTTAATGTATCTATATTTTTTACATAAACAATGACATACATCACAAACAGCTTTCTGTATACCGTGATGATGTGGTCAGAATTACAGAATTAAAAAAGGAAATATTAGCACTTTGAGTAATGTATAACTCCTGGATTGATATTATAGCAATCCTAATGTTGTTCTGGCTGTGAAATCTGACTAGCAGTGTCCTGAATTGTACACAGAATATTTGTTTGTTCAGTAGTATGACTGCCTAGCCCCTGCATAAACATAATAAGAGCATATACAGCTGGCTATTACTTTAAATCCTTAAAAAGCTAAATGGAGTGTTTGCTCTTTGTCAGAGCATTACATTGAGATTAACATATAGGCCCTTATTTCACTGCCATGTGGTGAGAAAGCTTTGAGATATAGTCCTCTATTATCTTGTAAAACTCGAGTTTGAATAATTGAAATGGCTGCTCTTGTTTTTATGTTCACTTTTAAACCAGGACTTGTTTATCTGTACCTGGTTGACTGATTAAAAGTAATCTGAAATAATTTTCAACATGTTGCCTAGTTATTTTTCCCCTGGAGAGTGATAGGATTTGTGATGAGTACGATAGTGATCAGACAACCAGTGTGGCAGTGTATTTTACGACTGAATAATCTTGTTAATATGAAGCCCTTTTATTTGAGGAAACCAACCAATACAATAGTTAACGTCTTTTAATCAATATCCAAAATATCCATTATACAGAACTGTAATTTCTGTATTGATCTAGCCTTATATATAATAAATAAATAAAAATAAACTACACGTCCCAGATTGCGTTTGGGCGCTCTGACTTTCTCCTCCCCTCTTGTCCTCCCACAAGTCAGATGGTTTCGACTAGCTAGTTACCACAGAGTAAAAACGGGCTTTATCGTACAAATTCATAAAAACAAAAAATAGCTTTTTGGTCTTCGTTTAAGGTTAACTGTGTTGTTCATGTTAGGTTTAAAATAACATTTTAAGAAGATCAATTGTAGAAATAGGCGGCCCTTATCACTTTGTGGCTATGGTAACTAACGTTCGTGACGACCAAGTCAGTTCATCCCACTGCGTGAAGTCGTTCGGCAAATATGTCTGCTACGGATGTAGGCGGTTGTGGACCCGGAGCAGGACCCAGTTCGGGTGCTGGGTCCGGGGCATCAAACCCTCGAAAATTTAGCGAGAAAATAGCTCTACATACCCAACGTCAGGCTGAAGAGACTGCCGCTTTTCAGGAGGTTATGATGGACATCACCTCTACCAGGGTAAGTCGGAGGGGGAGGCAAGAGAGCAAAGCTGGAGTAAGTACAGGCCCGGGGCTTGTCAAGAGGGTAAACAAAAAAAAATACGAACATTATAAACTAATATAACGTTAGCTAACTAACTCTAGTCAAGAATGAACGTTATCCACGATTTGCCTTTTATCTGTTGGGAGTTTGAATGTCTAGTTATTTCACCTAACGTTAACTAGCTAACTACGATGTTGATTGCTATCTTATCTAACTTGTCAAAAGTGTCATGCGAACCAGCGAGCTAGTGAACTAACGTTAGCGTAAATAAACGAGTTAGCCACCTGTGGCTAAATAGTATTTCAAATTCGGTAGCTAACGTTAACTAGTTCGTTACGTTACTTAACGTTAGCTAGCTAACTACTCAGCAAGCTAATGTTAACGAGACATTAGAGTTAAACAACTTTTTAATATATTTTCGTTTCTCCTACATTTACAAACCAAACTACGTAAGAACTGCTGAACTGTGTGACTGGTTGATAACGTTAGTTACCAGCCATGTTTTGGCATAACGTTAGCTTTTCAGTGCTGAGTTAGTTAGCTAGTTTGTCAAATAAGACTGTACATCAAGTTAAGTGGTTCATAGTGGCTGCTGTCAACCAGAACAGATTGCAAACTCTTGGCATACAGCAACCAACTCAATTATTTTTCCACTGAGTTTAACATTCACAAAATGGTGTGTTTATAGGAACTCCACGGCTGTATTAATTACGCCGATTCTGATGCAAGCCGTTTACTCCAAACATTTTTTTTTTACGAAAACGAGGGTTTCTATTGGACAAATTCCGGTAGGTCTTCCCCCGTTTTTCATCGTTTGCTCTGTTTGTGTACGTTTGGTTCTTAAACAGGTTTCCGTTGCAAGACAATGTATACACCCCAGAGTTTATTCTAAGGATCTTTCAATTTTAAGTAAATACGCTTGAACTGATTTTCAAACAGATAAAAATTATTAATTTGGTTATTAATGAATTTATGAACATCTTTTTTTGAACATTCAATCTTTTAGAAACATGTTAATTCCCACAATTTCCCCCCTCTACAAATAGCCTATACATTTTGAGGTGTATGTGATGGAGACTGAGAAGGAGGAATAGAAAGGAGAAGAGGGCAAATCAAAATCAGTGATTCAAATTTTTTTTTAAACCTTTATTTAACTAGGCAAGTCAGTTAAGAACAAATTCTTATTTATAATGACTGCCTACCCCAGCCAAACCCGGACGACGCTGGGCCAATTATGCGCTGTCCAATGGGACTCCCAATCATGACCAGATGTGATGCAGGCTGGATTCGAACCAGGGACTGTAGTGATGCAGTGCCTTTAGACCGCTGCGCCACTCTGGAGCCCAAAGACTCACCCTCTCATAAATTGCATTGTTGAGCAGCACATTCAATGGCTCAAGTCGTGGCTCATCCCAACCGCTCATAACACCCTACTTCCTTCATTCACGGTAAATCCCCATTGCCATCTCAACCACTGCCTTTTCTGGGAAATCCGTTGAGTCTTGTCCTTTACAACCTCCCCATCTAATATACTTTTTGTCAGGGTGGTCCAATCAGCCTAATAGCAAGGCAGGGGCACAGTTACCGGTAAATGGGGGCGGAGCATGCTGCGAAACGTATGTGAGAGAGTGAGCAGGCACGAACTATGTAGTAAAGTAGTACAGAATTATGCTGAGACTTCACTTTAAAATGGATGTCAAACAAAAACAATTGATTTCAAAGTTTAACAAACCATGCAATTCTTTGCACAATGACTACTTTGAACAATTTACTCAGTAAATTAAAAACATCTACTGGAAAAACTGTGCAGGTTCAAAGTTTGATAACAGAATTTCGGTAAATTCTCACTCGGTTTTATTCTGTTTCCAGACTTTGTATCTGCACAGTTCATCCTGTAAATGTGCTTTTGTAAAATGTTCAATGGAAATTGTTAACTAGTACTTGTGAATAGAGTTCTATGGTTTGTTAAACTTATAAATCAATGTTTTTTTTGTTTGGTATTAATCTGAGTCTGTGTGAATCTGTTACCGTGGATTTGCCCACTTCCATTCATGTATTGTATTTATTCATCAGTTTGGTTGTACAGCCTGTATATGTGTGGAGAATTCATATTGTCACCAGTGTGATGAATACTGAAAGCTCTAGCTACTGTAATCCTATTCGCCTGTGGCTAGGCCTATGTAAAAGAGAGGGGATTGAATCTGCAGTAGGGGAAACAGCTTCACCTTCCGCCCCATGGTCGTTGTTATTGCATTTGTTTTGTTGACGAAGTGAAGGTGAGGAGCGTCACCCATCATAGTAAAAATTGTTGCACATACTCTGCTGTTCTATCACTGGTGCAGTGATGTCAGAGGGGAAAGAAACTGTGTTTGTTAACTTCTTTGTTGTAATATTGCAGTTTCACAATTAAGGATTCCAGCTTTAATGCTTTTGGGCATTTTTAGATTGGTTTGTAAAATATGACACAGTAGGTCTATCTAATCTCTATTCTGGAACAGTAGTGGTTCATATTAATCAATTTCAGAAGGGAAGGGAACGTTGTAAGAGCAGATTTAATCTTATGTCCTATGAAGACCTTGTCTCAAATTGTTCTGCTGTCATAATATTTTACACTGCCAATGTCACAAAGGTACACAAAGCAGTATTTTCTCACTGTCACCTCGCTGGAAATGTTTTGTCCAACTAGAAATGTATTAGTTAACTCCTGGGTGTTATCAATATCCAATATGCTGGTGGGGATGTTGTTGCTTTGTGACTGTTAAAGTTCTTATTTTTCTTAGAAATAATAATTTAGCAGCTTTTCCTCAGTACGTGTGGTTTTCCCTGTGAATGATTGTCCATATCTTTTACAATGATGAACTCACTGCCCTCTGTTTTAAAGGTTGAGAGACTGCATGAAAGATGTCAGAGGCAGGACAGAACGTTATAACATGTCAAGTTCTTACTCAAAAGAACAAGGTCTGAAAAGACACCAAGATGTTTGCCTGTGTCATTAATGAAAATGGCCAGACAGTGTCTTACTAAAAGAATGGGCCAGCTCATTTCAAACATTCTATTGTGACATAGGACAACCACAGCTTTGCAGGTGATAAAGCACACAACAACAAACTCTTGATGATCTTGTTACCCATTTGATTATCTCAATCCACTGATGTGGCATCTGTCACTGTGTAGGCTATGTAGCAATCCAGCAGTGAAATATTTCAAGGACACAAGTATTGCAGTTTGTCTTACAGAAGACATTAGGTATTCATAAAGTCTCCATTGCCTCTTTGTTCTCCAGATCCAGGCTCAGAAAGTGCGTCTGGCTAGAACCCAGGGCCCGTACTATGGGGGCTCCCTACCCAACGTTAATCAGATCGGCAGGAACCCAGGCGACTTTCAGGTGAGAGAGGCTCACCTTTTAAAAAAAATCCTCAGTGTGTGTGTAGGTCCACATTAATATATAGCCTAAAAATCTATCCATACAATCACTTGACACCAATTTAAACACCATGGCATCTCTCCCTCTTCTCTTGCACCCCTCTTTATCCTCTCTCCCTTTCTGTTTCTCTGTTCTCCTACTTGTTTCTCTCATCTTTCCCCCTCTCTTAGGGTTTATTCCACTCTAACCTGGACTCCAGTCGCTCCACACGGCACCACGGGCTGGTAGAGCGGGTCCAGAGGGACAGACGCTTCATCTCCCCAGTGCGCCCCTACAGGAGAGTAAGTATCCTTCACAATACCTCTTAGACCAGAGTCTGGGAGGTATTCGACAAAGCACAATCTAGGAGCTAATCCAGAATTTTGCTATACTTAGGCAAAGGACTGCTTTGATAATATATTATTTTGTCATTTTCTATGTTGTGCTGACCTGATTGTGGATGAGAAGAGTAGATTTAGTTGTTGCCTTGACTTGTGTGCTCCTCAGGTGGACAGCTCTCCATACAACTCAGCCTATCTGTCCCCACCTCCAGACACCAGTTGGAGAAGGTAATGTTCTGGAGTGGACCCCAATCTGCAGAGACATTGGTATCCCCAGGGAAGCCTGTTCATTTTTGATGTATCATGCTTAGTTGTTTTTCTCTGCAGCATTATAGCTTGCTCTCAAGGTAACAATGCATACTAACGCAATTGGGACTGACTAACAAGACGCCTGATTTGAGCTTTCCTTCATAGCCTCGAATTCATTTGCTTTTCAGAACTTTTAGTTGTTTAATTTTCTCCACTTTCCTCCCTTTTTTCTGGCATCTGAATACACTTACTCTTTTTTTCTTCAAGTTTTGGAAAGAAACTCCCACTGCTTTTCTCTTGCCAGTCCTCTTATTTCTTTTCTTTTCTTTCTTTCTCTGCTAAATGAAAAAGGACATACTCTTTGAGAAAGGGAAGCTGGCTTTGACATGAAATTATGACTCTTACACACGTCCCAACAGTTCCACTTATCTTAATCTCTGCAAAAAGTAAAGGCATGTCGAGTAGACATATACATTTGCTTTGACACATGAATAAAATGAAGACTGCTCTAAACCAGCGTTTCTCATCCCTGCTCGCTTGGATGCTGCACTTTGGGGAATGGCCTCCATTAATCAGGTGAATGGAGGGAGCTGCTCCTGAAGTTTGTTTATGGTGGAGTCGGCACAAGTCTGTCCGATTCTTTCCAGATCAGCACTGGGGTCTGGAAACACTGATAAACAGCATCGTAAGCTCTACTGATGTGAACCAATCGCTGTGAGACCCCATTTTAGCAGAGAATTTAAGAACCTCTTTCATAATAGCCATTCTTACAGAAGCACATGAGCACACACACGCATGAGCTCAAGCTCACTCTTGTGAATGCATACATTTGTGCACATGAGCATGCAGTAACACACACCCACAAATGCACTCAATATTCTCTGTATCCACCAACATGAGTGAAAAGTATCTATGGGATGGGCCATGTGTTCTGTAGAATGTCAATCTCCCTCTTTTCCTCCCTCTGTCTCTGCATCTCCTATGCTCGCGGTTTGTCCCAAGCCTTCTATCTTTACATTTTTAAAAATGTATTATCCTTCTTTGGAGAATAATGGCCATTTTTGTTGTTGATCACGAAAGGAACTGTTCGGGCAACTTCCCAGGAGACAAAAGCCAGTTATTTCGCCTCCCCACCATGGCACTCAACAGGTGAATCCCGCCCTCTCCATCTATCTTCTCTTCTCCCCCTCAACATAGGGCATCAACTTACTGTCCTGGGGAAGACATTAACAGATGATTGTGCCAGTGCGAGATGGCCATTCAAAGATCTTCCAAAAGCTTGTATATTTTATTTGTTGATCCTTTTTTATATTGAATGAATTTATATTTAAGACTGAGTTCCAACATATCAGTTGGAGTTAGTTTGTGGCTGAGTAGAAGTAAAAGTCAAGTGGTGATTGTCATGATGTGGTTACCGGAGGACTTTTCTAATGAGTCATGGATTGACTTGAGTAGTTGGTTCCTGTTTGGAGAAAGTGTTTGTGGTTGATGTGGCAATGGAAAGAGACCCCCTGGATATATCTTTCTCCTCTCCTGATGCCTTTTCTCTATGCAGGACCAACTCAGACTCTGCCCTCCACACCAGTGTGATGAACCCCCCTGCAGGAGACCCCTTCAGTGCTGGACACACACTCACCCCTCAGGGCAGACTCACAGGTGAGGACTCACTAAAGACTAAAACAAGAGCATATGTTTTTAGTTAACAAATTGTAGTGGGAGTTGAGGGTTTGCAACTTGGATAAGTGTCTGCTAAATGACTATATTGTTATAATTGCTTAAGTGTGATTGTGCCTTAAGCCCATTCCCAGTTTGCCCCAGTGCTCTGACTTGTCTCTCTGTGCTCCTCTAGGTCAGAGTGAAGGAGAGGGGAGAAGAAGTGAGCCTAAAAGTCCCACTAGCTGTACACTAACAAATAATCTTGACAATTGAAAGAAATCCATGTGACCAGGAGACAGTGAATTGATTTCCTCAATCATGTTGTTTGTCACCCACAGTGTTTCCGTACCCAGTTCCCCCCATTGAGGAGAACGTTCTGGATCAGGGCATACTGCTCAAGCCCTGGGACACCAAGAAGTTGCCCCTGCTGTCTTCTCGACCCAAGTCCTGTGAAGTTCCCGGTATTAAGTAAGTCAATCCTTCTAAAACACATCCAAGTAATTTCTACAGCTTTTCTCACAGGATAGAATAACTTATGTGGAAATGTCTGTGGCTTTTGAAGTTTGAACACAATTATCTACAGTAATCTGTTTCAGTGGAGACACACGGTTATGAAAACCTGCGATGTTGTGCATTAATGTAGACCTAATGTAATTTGTCGTTGCTGCTTACATTTAATGTAATTTGTTTAATTTAATGTGAATCCGCGATATATGGAGGGGAGTCTGATAGGAGACACAGTATTGTACTATGGCTGGCGTGTGCCCTCAGGTATGACCAATTAATCCATGGCCGATTTTCTGTTGAACACTATCTGTTGCTGTAAAAGCCTCAGCTCGATCTCCATTTGTTCTCCATTGAAACAGCCATTTGAAATATCTTCCTCTGTCTATCCTCCTCTTCTTGGTCATGACTAGCAGTCGGTGTAATCAGGGATGCAGAGGGTTGTTTGACATGACGTTACACTCCCCCGTAGCCTTTACGTTGCACATTATTTTATCTTTCTCTTATAGCTGGGGTTTAGATTGGAATGTGTGGAGTGGACTTTCTCTTTCTTTTTCCCTCCCATGTCTTTTCTTCCTATTGTTCTCTCTCCTCTAATTTATTCTCTCGTTCGCTTTCTCCCCTCTGTCTATTCTTCTGTTCTTTTTCTCTCTCTTTTCTCTTTCTTGCTGTGTGTGTCTGGAGGCTGATGTTGAGTGTGAGTCAGTTTAGTTCTTGGACACTGAGGTCACCCTATCTGTCTGGAAATCACACGCACCACAGTGTCTAATTCTTGCCGAATGTGAGAGACCACTGTGGTTTCTCTTGTCTTTCTAAATAGTTTCTCCATCTCCTCCTCCAGTATCTTCCCCTCCCCGGACCAGCACTCCAGCACCCCCCATGCCCCCTCAGCCCTGAACACGGGGGGCTCCCTGCCTGACCTCTCCAGCCTGCACTTTCCGTCGCCGCTGCCCACCCCGCTGGACCCAGACGAGCCGGGCTACCCCTCGTCCCTGAGTGGGGGCAGCAGCACTGGCAACCTGGCCACCACCCTCACCCAGCTGGGCATTAATGCCAGCAACGCCTTCCGCCACTCGCCAGGTACAGGGAGGGGCGGTGGAACAGAGGCTGAAGAGTGTGTGTGCTATTGTATCCCATGTTGATCTTCAGCACCTCTCTCTTGCGTGTATGTTCATGTTTGCGCTCATGCAGGCATGCTAGGAACAATAAAACCCTTTCTGTCACACAAGCTAAAATGTCTAAGTTGTGAATCAAACGGAGGAAGCTAGTGGGTGTTGGTGCAAGAGGGAGACAGGCCGATATTCATTTAGGTGGGTGCGTGTAAGATTTATTTAGAAAGTGAAACTGGAGGGTAAGTGCAGGGCTGTGCATTCGGAAGAAGTAGCTGTCCTAGGGCCCTAAAAAATCCCTGATGCAGAGAACGTGGACAGAATCAGATAATCTAGACAATAAAATGTAATTCAACAATGTAAAAAAAAATGTATTGAACTTAGTAGGGAGTCAACGAAATGTAGTGAAAATTAATTAATTTGCCCAGGTTTATCATAAGACATGACCAGAATGCATCAGTGATTTGTATTTCCTGCAACTTTCTGAAGAGGCAACGAGAATTCCCCCGTCGGTGTATGTGCGGTGCACGCAGTTACCACTTTGTGTAAGCTGTTAGCGATGATGCTAATGAAAACAGTCTTCTGGTAGATGGAAAGACTTTCCCAAAAACCTTCTAAATGAAATGTTAACTGCAAAGCCTATGCCTACCTGGCAGAATGATATCATGATTATTTGCATCAATCCAGTGGGTGTTTGTTTTGCAAAATCTATCATAACAAGAACACAGCTGAACAGCCTCTTGCTGTGTGTGCGCTGGATTTAAAGGGTAACTACACTCAAAAGTTCCCAAAAAATTCCCAGACCTCAAAAGTGGTCTCCTTATGTGGTTCAAGCATTGTTGTGGGGAAAACGGAGACCTGGAAAAACTCTACGGAATTTGGGTAAATAAAACTAACTGTAATCGGGCAAGAAATTAAACAGATTTTATATGGCCCTACTGACCTAGCTGTGTTGAGGTGATTTGGCCGACCACACACTTCAGTCTAGAGGCAAGGCCTAGGGTGCATGTCAATAGTCTGAGGTGGCTTGCTCTTCTCGTCTTGTCTCTTCGTCACTGATGGAAACAGGTGAAAACAGTATGGTGAATGCTTACCAGATATTTGCTGTTATTATTCTATTTCTTTCACATCAGTACAAATTAAGGATAGGAGACAATGAAAGGAAACCTAGTTTGACTCTTGAGATGCACCCTGCAGCTCAGGGCCTCTTCAGGGGACTGAGCTAGCGTTATACCTCCTGAAATGATCGCCAGGAGACAAACTGTCTCAATACATCTTCAGTGAATTTTGATGTTCGTAGTCTTCTATACTAAACAAAAATATAAAGATTTTAGTTACAGTTCATATAAGGAAACCAGGCAATAGGAATTTATTTCAATCAATGGATTTTACATGACTGAGAATACAGATATGCATCTGTTCCTCACAGATAGTCCCTAAAAAGGGTTGGGGCGTGTAACAGAAAACCCAGTCAGTATCTGGTGTGACCACCATTTCCCACATCTCCTTCGCATAGAGTTGATCAGCCTGTTGATTGTGGCCTGTACAATTTTGTCCCACTCCTTTTCAATGGCAAACAAATTTGTTCGCAAAGTTTGAGAGACAAGCTTTTTGTGCATATGGAACATTTCTGTGATCTTTTATTTCAGCTCATGAAACATAGGACCAAAACTTTACATATTCTTGTCCAGTGTATTATGTACGCATTACCACAACTTTTCACACCAGGACTGAAAATGCGTATTTTATTTAGCTATATATTCTGATCTGTTTATTTGTCTTATTTGAACAGGTCTCCTGGCATCTCTTCAGGGCACTCTCAGTAACCCCTCCTTGCAGTCCTCGCTAAGCAACCCCAACATCCAATCATCTCTCAGTAGCCACTCCTTCCCCAACTCCCTCAGCTCCACCTCCTTGCACTCGTCGCTTAGCAATCCGTCCCTGCAGTCCTCACTTAGTTCCTCCCCCTCCCTTCAGTCTTCCCTCAGCAACCAATCCCTGCACTCCTGCCTCAGCAACTCCTCCCTGAGTGGCCAGTCCCTCCAGACCGCAGTCAGTAACCCTAGTTACAGTAGCGGGGTGGGAGGGTCCGGCTCGTGTGCCTCTTATTCGCCTTTGTTAACTAGCCAGGGGCAGTCGCCTCTCAGCACGTCGCCACGGAGACGAGCTCAGCTCTCCCCTCTGATCCTACCCATGGGAGGGGAGTCTCGCCGGCACCACTCCAAACAGTTCTCCCCCACCATCTCTCCTAACTTGTCCTCCATAACACAGGTAATGTCTACCTACGTTCTCTTTTTACCATGACTTAATCACAGGCCAGAATAAGCACTGCCCTGGGGTTGGGCGGTATCCAGATGGTTATACCTTCATACCGTTCCTGTGCTGCACACAAAACAAATAGTAGATGTCAGGGATCTTGATCCAGCAGGGGATTTGTCTCTGCTGTAACCAAGAAGATTGATCTTGTAAGCTAGCCACTTAGTTAGCCAAAAGAGCCAGACTAGATGTTAATTACTTCTCTCTCTGGTTGGAACTGTGCTATGCCATAATGTGGACGCCACGGAGCCGGCGCGAGATATGGCTCGGAAAACGTACCTCAATCCAGGGATGGGAGATGGCGCTGTACTTCTAATTATGATGAATCGAGAAAATTGAAATACTGCTAGTTTTTAAGTAAACTGCCCTTTTCGTGAGCATGTAAGGGTAGCTAATGCTGTTTTATCTATTAACCTAGTGCACAAGTTGACTGTAGGTGTTTATTTAAAAATAACAAGTATTCAAATTGATGAAAACACTAACTCAATTGTTTTGACGTATTGAAAATCATGCCATGGGTATTTCAAAAATACCCCAGTATATAGTTTATACTGTATCCAGCTCAAGCCTACATGGCACCATAACATTGGCTGATCTGCATGCCAATTGAGTTTGTATTCCATTTCCAATCAATGTGTTTATCTCCTCCCAGGGTGTCCCTCTGGACACCAGCAAACTGCCCATGGACCAGAGGCTCCCTCCCTACCCCTTCAGCCAACCCCAGCAGCAGCTTCATCAGCCAGGTCCTCCAACATTCCAGCAGGCCTCTCAGGCAGGACAACAGCTCTCCCAGCCGTCCGTGGTACTACAACAACAGCAGCAGCATCAACACCATCAGCTGCATTTGCAATACCAGCTGCACCAGCAGCAACGTGCCCAGTCTCAGCAGGCCCTCCAGCAGCTGCACCTGCAGAACCTGCGCAATGTCCAGAACCAGCAGCATAGGGTGTCAGTCAAAATTGAGAAGCAGGGTGAGCAGGGACAGAACTCCCAGTGCCTGCAGACGCAAGACCTCCAGTCGACCCAGCAGCAGCAGCAACAGGACCAGCAAGACCAACAGCAGCAGATGGAGCAGCAAAGGCAGCAGGGAAGTCTTCCCCAGCTGCAGCACATCAGCCAGTCCCTGGCCACAGACCTGGGCCTCTACAACGTGAGTGGAGTCAGTGCCAGCCCATACACACACAACACACTCCTGCCAATTGGCTGAAATAAAGCCACAATTTCCTCTGTCCTCCTACTATCGGTCCGTCACGGTTAACCTACCTCACCACTCTGGGACAGAGGGGCATGACAGCCAGCGTGGGCTGATGTCTTTGTAAACGCATGGTTTTAAAGCAAGCACAATGTTGTGATAGAAACTGAGGTCAACTAGAATGATCCGGATGATGTAATCATCTGCACATCTATTATGAAGACCATAACAAGTGTCAGCCTGATGGCTTCTGGTCACACCAGGACATATTTTAAGAGTTCACTCTGTCATCTAACTAGAATTAGCTCACTATTTTGTATTGTATATTTATATAATCAGCTGATTTATTTATACATTTGGCCATGCAAATTAGTGTGTGACATCCTCAAGTATCAAATAGTATAATATCTTTATCTCTTTACATATGACACATTACTCTGCTGTCATGGGATATACAGTACCAGTCAAAAGTTTGGATTTTTTCTTCATTTTTACTATTTTCTACATTGTAGAATAAAAATTGTAAACAAATCTAAATCTATTTTATATTTAAGATTCTTCAAAGTAGCCACCCTTTGCCTTGATGACAGCTTTGCACACTCTTGACATTCTCTCAACCAGATTCATGAATGTATTTCAATTTGTTAAAAGTGAATTTGTGGAATTTCTTTTCTTAATGCATTTGAGCCAATCAGTTGTCTTGTGACAAGGTAGGGGTGGTATACAGAAGATAGCCCTATCTGGTAAAAGACCAAGTCCATATTATGGCAAGAACAGCAAGTAAGCAAAGAGAAACGACAGTCCATCATTACTTTAAGACATGAAGGTCAGTCAATATGGTACATTTCAAGAACTTTTAAAGTTTCTTCAAGTGCAGTCACAAAAAATGTCAAGCTTTATGATGAAGCTGGCTCTCATGAGGACCGCCACAGGAAAGGAAGACCCAGAGTTACCTCTGCTGCAGAGGATACTAAAGGACATCAATAATAAGAAGAGACTTGCTTGGGCCAAGAAACACGAGCAATGGACAATAGACCGGTGGAAATCTACTTTGGTCTGATGAGTCCAAATTTGAGATTTCTGGTTCCAACCGCTGTGTCTTTGTGGGACGCAGAGTAGGTGGAAAGATTATCTCTGCATGTGTGGTTCCCACCGTGAAGCATGGAGGAGGTGGTGTGATGGTGTGGGGGTGCTTTGTCTGTGATTTTAGAATTCAAGGCACACTTAACCAGCATGGCTACCACAGCATTCTGCAGCAATATGCCATCCCATCTGGTTAGCACTTGGGAAAAGGGGATATCTAGTGAGTTGTAAAACTAAATGCATTCAACCGAAATGTGTCTTCTGCATTTAACCCAACCCCTCTGAATCAGAGATGTGTGGTGGGGCTGCCATAACCGACATCCATGTCTTCGGTGCCCGGGGAACAGTGGGTTAACTGCCTTGCTCAGTGACAGAACGACAGATTTTTACCTTGTCAACTCAGGCTTAGTGGGACTATCATTTGTTTTTCAACAGTACAGTGACCCAAAACACACCTCCCAGGCTGTGTAAGATATATTTCACCACAAAGGAGAGAGATGGAGTGCTGCACCAGATCTGGCCTCCACAATCACCCAAACTCAACCCAATTGAGATGGTTTGGAATGAGTTAGACCGCAGAATGAAGGAAAAGAAGCCAACAAGTGCTCAGCACACAGTTGAAGTCGGAAGTTTACATACACAGACAAATACATTTAACCTCAGTTTTTCACAATTCCTGAAATTTAATCCAGGAAAAAAATCCCTGTTTTAGGTCAGTTAGGATCACCACTTTATTTTAATAATGTGAAATGTCAGAATAATAGTAGAGAGAGTGATTTATTTCAGCTTTTATTTCTTTCATCACATTCCCAGTGGGTCAGAAGTTGACATACACTCTATTAGTATTTAGTAGCATTGCCTTTAAATTGTGTAACTTGTTATGGCTGCAATCCCGATATCGGGATAAGTGTCATCAACAACCGCTGAATAGCATAGCGCTACATACAATAAATATTTATATTCGTGTAATATAGGAAAACACAGTTTAGCCTTTTGTTAATCCACCTGTCGTGTCAGATTTTGAAATTACGCTTTACAGCGAAAGCAATCCAAGCGTTTGTGTAAGTTTATCGATCGCACAATAAAACATTGAGTACACTTAGCATCAGGTAGCTCGGTCACGAAAATCAGAAAAGCAATCAAATTAATCGTTTACCTTTTGATCTTTGGATGTTTTCACTCACGAGACTCCCAGTTACACAACAAATGTTCCTTTTGTTCCATAAAGATTATTTTTAGAACCAAAATACCTCTGTTTGTCGCCTTAGATTCAGAAATCCACAGGAAAGAGTGGTCACGACAACGCAGACACAAATTCCAAATAGTTTCCATAATGTCCACAAACATGTCAAACGTTTTTTATAATCATTCCTCAGGTTGTTTTTAAAATGTATAATCAATAATATATCAACCGCAAATGTCTTTCACAGTAGGAGAGGGGAAAACAATGGCTGTCCAAATTCTGTTGCATGAGCAAAACTCATATGACCACTTGACGCGATGTTATTGTTCTGGCTCATTTTTCAAAATAAAAGCCTGAAACTATGTCTGAAGACTTGACACCTTGAGGAAGCGATAGGAAAAGGAATCTGGTTCATAGTTCTTTAAATACAGCAAAGGGAGGCTATGGAACATGGAGTTTTCAAAATAGAAGCCACTTCCTGTTTTGATTTTCCTCAGGGTTTCGCCTGCAATATCAGTTCTGTTATACTCACAGACAATATTTTGACAGTTTTGGAAACTTTAGTGTTTTCTATCCAATACTACTAATAATATGCATATATTAGCATCTGAGACTGAGGAGCTGGCTGTTTTACAATGGGCACCTTTTCATCCAAGCTACTCAATACTGCCCCTGCAGCCATAAAAAGTTAACTTGGGTCAAACTTTTCGGGTAGCCTTCCACAAGCTTCCCACAATAAGTTGGGTGAATTTTGGCCCATTCCTCCTGACAGAGCTGGTGTAACTGAGTCTGGTTTGTAGGCCTCCTTGCTCACACACGCTTTTTCAGTTCTGCCCACACATATTTTCTATAAGATTGAGGTCAGGGATTTTTGATGGCCACTCCAATACCTTGACTTTGTTGTCCTTAAGACATTTTGCCACAACTTTGGAAGTTTTCTTGGGGTCATTGTCCATTTGGAAGACCCATTTGCGACCAAGCTAAATTTAACTTCACAGTAGGAGAGGGGGAAACAATGGCTGTCCAAATTCTGTTGCACGAGCAAAACTCATGTGACCACTTGACGCGATGTAGACCTCTACTGATGTCTTGAGATGTTGCTTCAATATATCCACATACTTTTCCTACCTCATGATGCCATCTATTTTGTGAAGTGCACCAGTCCCTCCTGCAACAAAGCACCCCCGCAACATGATGCTGCCACCCCCGTGCTCTACGGTCGGGATGGTGTTCTTTGGCTTGCAAGCCTCCCCCTTTTTCCTCCAAACATAATGATGGTCATTATGGCCAAACAGTTCTATTTTAGTTTCATCAGACAGAGGACATTTCTCCAAAAAAGTACGATTTTTGTCCCCATGTGCAGTTGCAAACCATAGTCTGGCATTTTTTTGGCGGTTTTGGAGCAGTGGCTTCTTCCTTGCTGAGCAGCCTTTCAGGTTTTGTCGATATAGGGCTCGTTTTACTGTGGATATAGATACTTTTGTACCGGTTTCCTCCAGCATCTTGACAATGTCCTTTTTTCTGGGATTGATTTGCACTTTTCGCACCAAAGTACGTTCATCGACGGGCACATCGTGCACCTCTTCCTAGCATTCTTCTCGCCAATGTCCAGTCTCTTGACAACAAGGTTGATGAAATCCGAGCAAGGGTAGCATTCCAGAGGGACATCAGAGACTGCAACGTTCTCTGCTTCACGGAAACATGGCTAACTGGAGAGACGCAATCCGAAGCGGTGCAGCCAGCGGGTTTCTCCACGCATCGCGCCGACAGAAACAAACATCTTTCTGGTAAGAAGAGGGGCGGGGGCGTATGCCTTATGACTAACGTGACATGGTGTGATGAAAGAAACATACAGGAACTCAAATCCTTCTGTTCACCTGATTTAGAATTCCTCACAATCAAATGTAGACCGCATTATCTACCAAGAGAATTCTCTTCGATTATAATCACAGCCGTATATATCCCCCAAGCAGACACATCGATGGCTCTGAACGAACTTTATTTAACTCTCTGCAAACTGGAAACGATTTATCCGGAGGCTGCATTCATTGTAGCTGGGGATTTTAACAAGGCTAATCTGAAAACAAGACTCCCTAAATTTTATCAGCATATCGATTGCGCAACCAGGGGTGGAAAGACCTTGGATCATTGTTACTCTAACTTCCGCGACGCATATAAGGCCCTGCCCCGCCCCCCTTTCGGAAAAGCTGACCACGACTACATTTTGTTGATCCCTGCCTACAGACAGAAACTAAAACAAGAAGCTCCCACGCTGAGGTCTGTCCAACGCTGGTCCGACCAAGCTGACTCCACACTCCAAGACTGCTTCCATCACGTGGACTGGGAGATGTTTCGTATTGCGTCAGACAACAACATTGACGAATACGCTGATTCGGTGTGCGAGTTCATTAGAACGTGCGTTGAAGATGTCGTTCCCATAGCAACGATTAAAACATTCCCTAACCAGAAACCTTGGATTGATGGCAGCATTCGTGTGAAACTGAAGGCACGAACCACTGCTTTTAATCAGGGCAAGGTGTCTGGTAACATGGCTGAATACAAACAGTGCAGCTATTCCCTCCGCAAGGCTATCAAACAAGCTAAGCGCCAGTACAGAGACAAAGTAGAATCTCAATTCAACGGCTCAGACACAAGAGGCATGTGGCAGGGTCTACAGTCAATCACGGACTACAGGAAGAAACCCAGCCCAGTCACGGACCAGGATGTCTTGCTCCCAGGCAGACTAAATAACTTTTTTGCCCGCTTTGAGGACAATACAGTGCCACTGACATGGCCTGCAACGAAAACATGCGGTCTCTCCTTCACTGCAGCCGAAGTGAGTAAGACATTTAAACGTGTTAACCCTCGCAAGGCTGCAGGCCCAGACGGCGTCCTCAGCCGCTCCCTCAGAGCATGCGCAGACCAGCTGGCCGGTGTGTTTACGGACATATTCAATCAATCCCTATACCAGTCTGCTGTTCCCACATGCTTCAAGAGGGCCACCATTGTTCCTGTTCCCAAGAAAGCTAAGGTAACTGAGCTAAACGACTACCGCCCCGTAGCACTCACATCCGTCATCATGAAGTGCTTTGAGAGACTAGTCAAGGACCATATCACCTCCACCCTTCCTGACACCCTAGACCCACTCCAATTTGCTTACCGCCCAAATAGGTCCACAGACGATGCAATCTCAACCACACTGCACACTGCACACTGCCCTAACCCATCTGGACAAGAGGAATACCTATGTGAGAATGCTGTTCATCGACTACAGCTCGGCATTCAACACCATAGTACCCTCCAAGCTCGTCATCAAGCTCGAGACCCTGGGTCTCGACCCCGCCCTGTGCAACTGGGTTCTGGACTTCCTGACGGGCCGCCCCCAGGTGGTGAGGGTAGGCAACAACATCTCCTCCCCGCTGATCCTCAACACTGGGGCCCCACAAGGGTGCGTTCTGAGCCCTCTCCTGTACTCCCTGTTCACCCACGACTGCGTGGCCATGCACGCCTCCAACTCAATCATCAAGTTTGCGGACGACACAACAGTGGTAGGCTTGATTACCAACAACGACGAGACGGCCTACAGGGAGGAGGTGAGGGCCCTCGGAGTGTGGTGTCAGGAAAATAACCTCACACTCAACGTCAACAAAACTAAGGAGATGATTGTGGACTTCAGGAAACAGCAGAGGGAACACCCCCCCATCCACATCGATGGAACAGTAGTGGAGAGGGTAGCAAGTTTTAAGTTCCTCGGCATACACATCACAGACAAACTGAATTGGTCCACTCACACAGACAGCATCGTGAGGAAGGCGCAGCAGCGCCTCTTCAACCTCAGGAGGCTGAAGAAATTCGGCTTGTCACCAAAAGCACTCACAAACTTCTACAGATGCACAATCGAGAGCATCCTGGCGGGCTGTATCACCGCCTGGTATGGCAACTGCACCGCCCTCAACCGTAAGGCTCTCCAGAGGGTAGTGAGGTCTGCACAACGCATCACCGGGGGCAAACTACCTGCCCTCCAGGACACCTACACCACCCGATGCTACAGGAAGGCCATAAAGATCATCAAGGACATCAACCACCCGAGCCACTGCCTGTTCACCCCGCTGTCATCCAGAAGGCGAGGTCAGTACAGGTGCATCAAAGCTGGGACCGAGAGACTGAAAAACAGCTTCTATCTCAAGGCCATCAGACTGTTAAACAGCCACCACTAACATTGAGTGGCTGCTGCCAACACACTGTCAATGACACTGACTCTACTCCAGCCACTTTAATAATGGGAATTGATGGGAAATGATGTAAATATATCACTAGCCACTTTAAACAATGCTACCTTATATAATGTTACTTACCCTACATTATTCATCTCATATGCATACGTAGATACTGTACTCTATATCATCGACTGCATCCTTATGTAATACATGTATCACTAGCCACTTTAACTATGCCACTTGGTTTACATACTCATCTCATATGTATATACTGTACTCGATATCATCTACCGTATCTTGCCTATGCTGCTCTGTACCATCACTCATTCATATATCCTTATGTACATATTCTTTATCCCCTTACACTGTGTATAAGACAGTAGGTTTTTTTTTGGAATTGTTAGTTAGATTACTTGTTCGTTATTACTGCATTGTCGGAACTAGAAGCACAAGCATTTCGCTACACTCGCATTAACATCTGCTAACCATGTGTATGTGACAAATAAAATTTGATTTGATCTCTAGGAGACAGAACGCTTCTCCTTCCTGAGCGGTATGACGGCTGCGTGGTCCCATGCTGTTTATACTTGCATACTATTGTTTGTACAGATGAACGTGGTACCTTCAGGCATTCGGAAATTGCTCCCAAGGATGAATCAGACTGGAGGTCTACAATTATTTTTATGAGGTCTTGGCTGATTTCTTTTGATTTTTCCCATGATGTCAAGCAAAAAGGAGTTTGAAGATAGGCCTTGAAATACATCCACAGGTACACCTCGAATTGACTCAAAGGATGTCAATTAGCCTATCGGAAGCTTCTAAAGCCATGACATAATTTTCTGGAATTTTCCAAGCTGTTTAAAACCTCCTAAGTCGACCCTCTACTTTTTCGAACATTCTGTTAAAAATCGCGCAACATTGCGGCGTCCTGCTACTCATGCCAGGAATAAAGTATATGCATATGATTAGTATGTGTGGATAGAAAACACTCTCACGTTTCTAAAACTGGTTAAATCACGGCTATGACCTATAACAGAGCGTCTGTTTCATCGAAAAGCGCAAGAAAAACTGATCACTGAAAACTGAAAAAAATATCCATGCGCCACTTGCATGTATTGTTCAAGGGGCACGAAATTAAATAGGGCCGAGATTGCAAGTCCTACAGCTTCCACACGATGTCACCACTCTTGTCAATTGCCTTCTCGTTGTTTTTTGGTCAAACGAGGAAGAGAGACCACTTTCCATCCGGTCTCCGACAGGACGTTTTGGAAGAGAGATTTCGGAAGATGATTTGAAAGCGTGGAGCTATTGAATACACATCGCCTCGTGATCAATTTGATAGATTATTAACGTTTACTAATACCTAAAGTTGGATTACAAAAGTATTTCGAAGTGTTTTGTGAAAGTTTATCGTCAACTTTTTTTAATTTAAAAAAATGACGTAGCGTTTTGAAACTCTTTTTTTCTGAATCACACAGTTTCCATAGATGGATATTTTGGGTATATATGGACCGATTTAATCGAAAAAAGACCCAATAGTGATGTTTATGGGACATATAGGAGTGCCAACAAAGAAGCTCGTCCAAGGTAATGAAAGTTTTATATTTTATTTCTGCTATTTGTGTAGTGCCGGCTACGCTAATTCTTTTGTTTACGTCGCCTTCAGGTATTTCGGGGTGTTGCATGCTATCAGATAATAGCTTCTCATGCTTCTCATGCTTTCGCCGAAAAGCATTTTAATAATCTGACTTGTTGGCTAGATTCACAACGAGTGTAGCTTTAATTCAGTGCCCTACATGTGTGTTTTGATGAACGTTTGAGTTTTAACGAGTGCTATTAGCATTTGGCGTAGCGCATTTGCATTTCCAGATGCCTAGATGGGACGTCTGCGTCTCAGGTCGACGCAAGAGGTTTAAGTTAAAGGCACAGTCAACTTCTGACACACTGGAATTGTGATACAGTGAATTGTATGTGAAATCTGTCTGTAAACAATTGTTGGAAAAATTACTTGTCATGCACAAAGTAGATGTCCTAACCGACTTGCCAAAACTATAGTTTGTTAATAAGAAATTTGTGGAGTGGTTGAAACACTTAAGTTGGAGTCAATAAAACTTGTTTATGTAAACTTCCGACTTCAACTGTATGTGGGAACTCCTTCCAGACTGTTGGAAAACCATTCCAGGAAAACCTCATGAAGCTGTTTGAGAGAATACAAAGCTGTCATCAAGGCAAAGGGTGGCTACTTTGAAGAATCTCAAATATAAAATATATTTTCATTTAACATTTTTTTTGGTTACTACATGATTTCTTATTTCATAGTTTTGTGTTCACTGTCTACAATGCAGAAAATAGTTAAAAATATAGAAAAACCCATGAATGAGTAGGTGTTCTAAAAAGAAATGGACTGGTACTGTATTTATTAAACAGAACTTGGGCTATTCAGGAGGCCTTATTATTATAACCTCGGCTCAATAATTTCCTTCTTGATGCTTCACATTTCCTGGACCTGTATAGTTTCTCAATACATTTCCAATGCTCACTCAAGTCGGCTCCATAACTAGCCACTGGAGATTGTTTCACAACTTCCTTCTGACAGATGATGTCATTGAACATGCGCACAAGTTTATTTCGCTGCAGAATGTGCTGGGTGGAACTTGAGAGGGGACGCTGATGTCATGCCCAATTGAGGTGAAATGGATCCTGGGCTCTGTTGTTGAATGGCTCTATTAATAGCAGTCCAGAGAGCAGACTATCTTTGTGTGCTAGGGGGTTGTGACATTGGCACCACAGTGAAATTGGCCTGTAGGATGTAGCATCAATGAAGCCCCACTTCATTACTACAATACATATTGTAGGTGATGTTACTCAACTTGGTATGACGTGTTCTGTTTTTACACTAAAGTACCTGTGTTTTGTGTTGTAGGACACATTACTGTTAAATTCTCTGTTGAATGATCCCTACCTGGGCCTGCAGATCGCCTCCAGACAGAACCAGCAGGTATACTATTTCTGCAGACACTTTATTTCTCTCTGGCTCATATTTATATTGACTACTACACCTCTGCTTTCATTGCTGAGTTCTGTTATACTGTATTTGTTTGCCTGTGTTCACGTTTGGTGTTTTGTTCCCGTCTCAGTTCAACATGGAGACTCCGGGAGACAGCCTGTCATTCAACCATGGTGGCTTGGGCTGTGGGAGTGGTGGAAAGGACCAGGAGGAATCCTACCACTCCAACCATGGCTTCCTGGAGCTCCACGATTCAGGGGATAGGCAGCACCTTAACAACCAGAACTTTGGGGGAGAGGGATGCCACAACGTCCCTAACATCATCCTCACAGGTGAGATATGGGCTACCACTTCGGTTATTTCTCCCTTGTAGGAGAGGAATGCTTTCCTACAACTAACGCTAATCCTGAGTGGCTCAGTGGGTAGAGTATGGCACTTACAATGTCAAGGGTTGTGGATTCGGTTCCTGCTGGGGCCACCCATTCGAAAATGTATGCGCACATGACTGTAAGTCCCTTTGGATAAAAGCGTCTGCAAAATGGACCATTTATTATTATGTATTACTAGCCCTCCTTTCTTCACCAGGAGACAGTTCGTTGGGCCTCTCCAAGGAGATCGCCAGCGCACTGTCCCACGTGCCAGGGTTTGAGATGGACTCCTTTGCCCTGGATGACCCCCTCAGGATGGATCCTCTAGCCCTTGAAGGGCTGGGCATGCTGGATGGGGACCTCATGCTGACCGACCCCGCCGTGGAAGACTCCTTCCGCTCCGACCGCCTCAAGTGACCCCCCCGGCCTGGAGTGGATACTGAGGAGTGCGGAGGGAAGGGGCTTGGAACAACCCCGGGCTGAAGCAGAACAGGTGGGGTTGAGCCCTGCTTTTCTTCCCCCTCCTTGGTGATTGACCCAACCACAGGATCTGCGAATACGAGGTCAGGTGGGAGGTTTTGGACAGTCTAGTGCAGGGTTCTCTGACTGGTCCCGGAGAGAAACTGGAGAGCAGGCTTTTGATCCACCATAGTACTAATATACCTGTCAAATAATCAGCTAATCACAGTCTTCAATCTGTACCTTGATTATTTGAATCGTGTGTGTTAGTCCTGGGCTTGAATAGAATTCTACATGCTCTCCAGGACCAGAGTTGGAGGCACCTGGTCTAGTGGGGACCTCTCCACATGCTTTTTGTGAGGTGATGTGGTGGTGGGGAAGGTTCGAGGACATGACTGACATGTCAGTCGTGGCGCAAGTTTGTTAAAGGTTCTTTCCGCTACATCCAGGCATTTATCGAAAACGCACTTATGATGCTGAAGAGAAAAAAATCAAATATCGGCATTAGCTTGTACGAGTCTTATCTGCATGTAAACAAATGCACTTCGGATAATGCATAAATGCAGGGATCACGCATGAGGTCAGTTACACTTGAAAATGCTGTCTTGAAAACCATATAATATGCATTCTATAAGACAGGACTTTTCCGACTGGTATTTCGGCTTTGTCTGTCGGTGTTCCATCATTCCAACGCCAGTATCGGGAGGCTAGAATATCAGCTATGTTTGCCATCATTCTACTGCAAGAACATACAGTAGATCTGGGGTATTTTCTGGATTACATCAACCCAACCAGAGACTGTTCAACCAATAGTGGCCAATTGACATGCCATTAAGTGTTTCCATTTTATTTAAGTTTGGTGAAGGTAATTCAATGGCGGACCTAGCTAGCTATAGTTCAGATAGAGTTCAGTGTTTCAACGGACAAAGAGAAGAAAGTGTGTTTTTGGAGAGGTGACTTTCTCAGTCCCTTGGGACAAGTTGGCACTTACGGGGCCATTTTAGTGTCTGGACAGCATATTCGTCTGTAAGAATATCACTGTCTGTTCTAGACCCAGCTAAATTGACCTTTCTCATTTGACGTCTGTTAACTCGAATCGTCTTGATCGTTCCGAATCTAAAAAATAACTAAATCGATTGTCTAAGGATATTGTCCTCATATTGAATCAAGTAGTCCTTAGAGTCCATTATCCTGTCTATTAAAAACAACACATAAAATAACACATTTCACTGCACCTATCTGGTGTATGTGACAAACATTTGTGTATATATATTTTTTTATATATGTCCCAACATGGCAGCTGTTGCCATTCTGTCAGCCTGCTTCTATACCATGGAGCTTCTCTGTAAATTTAAGCCGTGGACCTTTTGCTATGTACCACCTCTGTGTGCCTGCTATCCTGCTAGCTCCCCCTTAGATCTTAGACCTACCCTCTTCTACACATTCCCTTTGAAGCAACTAGGGACTGTTTGTTTTTAAATGTGTACTATTCACACAGTGTCTGCCTTCCATCAAGAGAATTGGCATTGTTGACATGAAAAAGAAAGAGGGGACAAAAGCCCTCAATACATTTCAATGACATGAGTTGTATGTTTTATCATTTAGTAATTGGGAAACGACAAGGCCAAAACCATGTGAATGCATAGCAACATTTTTGCCATAGTATGTATTGTAACTGTTACTACTATCCTAAGGCCTTGGAGCTTTAGTGTCCGTTTTAGTCAGGTAATCCTAGCCACTGTGATTGACACCTCTAACCCCTCCCACCTGCTGCACCTGTCTTGCCACAGCAAGGGCCATAGCCAGATTATAGTAACATATTTTTATCTAACAAAGTAGTTATTACTATGAAGTTTTATTTTTTAATTAAAGGTGGTCTTTGTATATAAATGTATAAATAACTGAATATATTTAAGAAGAGAAGCCGTTTGGTTCCGCAACACCCTGAAACCGGTTGCATGATTTGAAAAGCAACAGATTCTGAACAATGTAGTCCATTTGCTATGCAAAATGTTCTTGTGCATGTCTTGTGACTGTCTGGGAGTTGTCAAATACAATTTTTCAGAGAGTACATTTGCATCATACTATTGTAGCGAAAAATACATTTTTTGTAAAATATTTTTTTGCGTTTTTAAATGGTCATTTTGCTTTGGTGACAATTTGATATTGGTGTCTAAAGACTACTGTAAGTTTGACATTGTGTGGCAGCAACAGGAAGTTAGAGCGCTTGAGATGATATCGTTTAACTTTCATAATGACAAAGATTATGGAAATCAGCCCTTCTTTCCAGTGTGGACTGAAAGAGGCCATGTTTGACAGACTTAATAAACACAAGCATTGCAACTTGGATATAGAAAGCTGTATGCAACTGTTACATCAGATTTGTGGTAACATCCATCCTAAAATGAAGTAGTGCTGTTCTGAAGTTGTGCTAACATAGAGTTTAACCCCCTTATTGACAAATATTGAAGTACCTCTAATTACCGGTATGCTTTATTTCAACCATATTGCTTTTACACTGATCATATGAGCCAAATGCAAATCTGTTTTGACAGGGAGTGGTGGTTGAAGTGGTTTGAGTATCAAACCTATGGAAAAACCCATTCACTACGGCCTCCTATCCAACAGTAATATTGTGGGTTTGCAAAGTCCCCTTTTACCACTGTGAGCCAACGTTGTGCCTTGGTGTATATCTTGCTTCTTACTGGGCTGGTGGTATTGGCAAGCCCACAAGTCGTTTTGAAGAGCCATAATAATGCATTTCCAATTTAGCCATTAATGAGGGGAGGTATAAAAATAAAGTTGGTGTGAAAATCAATATTTGAAAGTGTTTCTGCATTGCTTAGTCCTGTGTTCCCTATTTTCTGTGGCATGTTTCCTGTATTTTCTGATTTTGTTTAGTACTGCACTGTGGACCATTCCCAACCAAAACTGAAAATATTATTTTGAAGTGATATTTGAATTGATAGGCTATATAATGGAGATTTGAATGAGGCTTTTTTAAAAATTGGACTGAAGAGTGGATGAAATGTCTTGTCTGTTTAGAAGGAATCATGTAAGTGTGAGTAGTATATTTTGGATTTGGTCTGAAGGGTATTCTGATGAAGTACCAGTTAATTTCAGTGTCAGCGCTGGCAGTTGACTCGAGAGGTGTGATGATTATATGATCTTCACCTGGTGTGAGAACAGACATGAAATGCAGAGAAAGTCATTTTACTGTTATTCTGCACAAGAGCACGCCCGCCATTGGTAGTCCTGCTTGATTAGTCCAGGGTGAAGCATGTTTGCTCTACCAGTTGTTTGATTTAGAATCTGTGACAATGTTACGCAATGCCTCAGATAAATATCAGTCACTTTTCTTCAGGTTATTATTATATATATTTTTTTTAAACTTTATTTAACTAGGCAAGTCATTTAAGAACAAATTCTTATTTACAATGACGGCTTAACCCGGCCAAACCCTAAAGACGCTGGGCCAATTGTGTGCCGCCCTAAGGGACTCCCCATCACGGCCGGTTATGATACAGCCTGGAATCAAACCAGGGTCTGTAGTGACGCCTCAAGCACTGTGATGTAGTGCCTTAGACCGCTGTGCCACTCGGGAGCCCAAAATTATCATGTGTATCCAAAAGTTTGATTATGTACACTGCAGTTTTTTTTACTGCGAAAAGGAGCAATAATTGCTCATGGTTTCCCCCTCTGCATTAGTTAGTTATACCAAGTGAATTTGTCTCACATCTTGGCAATTCTTCACAGCTGCAATTTTATGCTTCAGCTGTCATGCCTTTAGAAAGCAATAATAATGTGGTTGTTTTGTAGGCACTAACAGAGCTAGGCTATGGAGGGTTTGTTTTGATAAACACATCAGGTCTGTGTGGAGAACACTGGCTTGGGAGATCTTATGTTTTGTTCTATGAGATCATCTATCACCAAGTTATTTTTTTTGTATATTTTGAAGCATTTATGTAATCAAAATAGGCTTCATAGTTCATAAAGGTTGTGTTCATAGACATATCTCATTGAACGAAACATAGAAAGTCATCAAAGCATGTGTTAACCTCGGACCTTATTTTCGGCGTTTATCCCCAAACCACATTCATTTCCTCCATAGGAACGGCTGAACGAACCTGAGGCTTAATTTCCGATTTTTAAGAATACAAGGAGGCTGCGCTAACAAATTCATTGATATCTCAGCATCTGTGTTATGCAGTAACGTTGTAGTTGAAGACCATGCACGGTAATAACATTGCCAGTAGGGGTTGCTGTTGAACAGTGAAGCCATTTGTGATAGGGATCAGTCAGATGGCCGTATAAATGACTGTAATTGTTCAGTGAATTCTACGGTTGTAGTTAACGTTTTTGCTTCATGTTTAGGGTCAAAACCATATCTATTTTACGTTTTCAGAGTAATTACATGTACATGTTTATTTTAAACTTGTAATATCCAGGGAACCCATCGATGTTGTAAATAATGTTCCTAAACCACTGCATCTTAAACCTAACAAGAAAATATTTGTACCTTTCACATTATTTTACAAAAAAATAAAGCATATAAAAAAATCCTGTCAAAGGCTGGTTTTATATTGTATTATTATCCGCGTTGTCATAACAGATTCACTGGTCTCCAGTACAGTGACAGCTGCATACACGCGGGTGTCCACCAAATTGTTTTTACTTTCGCAATTTCCTTTCCTCTAGTTTTATGAATATTACCACAGCAAACATGTTTTTAAATGCATAACAATAGACTGCATGGAGTTTTACAAATTAATAACTAGTTTGTATGTATTATTGAAATAGTAGCGCAAGTGTCTGTGTTCTGAGAGCTCTTTCGGTCTGTGGCACTGGAAGTACGACAGTGTTTTAGTTTCCCATCTCGACCGCAGGAGCTGTTGGCAGCTAACCTCCCGACCAGCCAGCAAGAAGCGGACTGATACGACAGACATCTACACTGGCTCTAATTAGAAACCGACTCCATGGTACACACGACCTCCAACATGGACGCTAAATGTCTAAATATGACCTAAGCAGGATGATATCCAAAGTGAGCAATCGGAACTGCCAGCAAGGATTACAAGGTAAATAGATTGCTAGTTAAATAGTGGTAGTGTCCCCACAATATTTTGTTAGCTAGCTAGGAGGCTAAGTAACGTTAGCTAGCTAATGCTTGCAACTGCTTTGGATTAATGTCACACAATTCAGGTATGGTGCGCCAGCGGTGACAACTCAAACCCAAATCCCCTCTCGATTTGTTTTTATTCGAAAACCACAATAATAGTTGTTAGCCATTATACCAACGTATCTGTGGCCGTAGTGCTGCGCTAACCGGCTAATGTGCGAAGCGATACAACAGTAACGTTAGTGTGTAACGTCAGGCTATTTCTGGGTGTAACGTTAGGCTATTGTCGTGATCCAATGAGTGGTACCAAGCATTGACCCAAATGTATATGGTACATGTATATGGATTTTAAAGCAGTTAAAGGTTGGTAGTTATACTACATCGCCTGGTGCTCCCTGCCCCTAGTCCAAAATGTTAAAATATGTTGCCAGCGCGGACATTAATCAATTTCACGTTGTACTGCGCGTGCATCACGTTTTGCATTGGAACGCATTTCTCTACATTTGCCATCTCATATACTGTGTTGTCCATTCATGGTACTTTGTGGATTATGAAAATGCATTATGTGCATTTATCGTGTTTCTGCTTGAGTATTCAGCATACATAAATCCTGCAAACGCCTCATATTCCACGACGATTTGGGAATACCAGTTGCGTAGCGCAGTTCATGGGCCCCTCAAGGTTCGATCAATATTTATTCAGAATATTGACCAGGAAAAATATTGACTTCAATCATTGACGGAGTTGACAACAGATACTCAAGACAGACATACTTGTTAATCTTAACTTTTTGAAACATTTACAAAAAATATATAAATACATTTGTAAAATATAGAAAATGATTAATTTGAAAATACCCTATTCAACAATTCTATCAGATCTTCAGGCATTCTGATGGAATTTGTTTTACGGAGTTGACAAAAATAGTACATTTTTCGTCTTTATTCAAGTGGTATACACAGACAGTATCAACAAAAAAATTCAACAGTTGCTTTATGATTCTAGAACCTAACTAAGTATAGTGTATTTGAACAAGGAATATGATGTCCTTGTCTCAAGGCTTAAAAATTCTTCCTTAATCTGTCTCCTCCCCTTCATCTACATTGATTTGAAGTGGATTTAACAAGTGACATCATAGCTTTCACCTGGTCAGTCTATGTCATGGAATGTTTTGTACACTCAGTGTATAGTGTCGGTCTCATGGCATGGTCTCACTATCTGTTCCTGATGTTTAAACATTGCTGTGTTACAAACTCCTGTTGTTAAAATAATAATTTGCACATGTCATATTTTTATTTTATTTAACCTTCATTTAACTAGGCAAGTCAGTTAAGAACAAATTCTTATTTACAATGACGGCCTAGGAACAGTGGGTTAACTGACTTGTTCAGGGGCAGAACGACAGATTTTTACCTTGTCAGTTCAGGGATTCAATCTAGCAACCTTTTGGTTACTGGCCCAACGCTCTTACCACTAGGCTACCTGCCGCCCCTGAGCTCAATTTCGACATGCTGTCAGTAATCCTCACCATCTATTCTTGCCCTTTCATTCCTTACAGATTACTCAATTCCAGACAAAATATAATAAACATGATTTCAACTTGACACATTTTCATGTAGGGGAAAATAAGCTGTAGATGTGTGGGCCTTCTTTGTTGTGGTGTACTGAGCTGGCATAGAGAAGCACCCTGTCTAAATGTATCTAGATGTTGTGGGCACAGGTTTGGACAGATGGTTTAGACGATACGTTTCTTTACACTAATTTCTAAAATGGAGATTAGCTATTCTAAGTAGTAGAGGAACTGAGCCTACCTGACATGAAATTAGTAATATTGCAACTGCTATTCGCTGCTGGCTGGCCTACTTAGCTGCAACTCTGCATAGACAACGGAGGCTTGCATTGTTGATTGTTCCATATCTTCGTCACTCATTTTCCACTAGTGTAAAGTTAGATTAACCATGCGCCAACTTATTAATCAGCATTGATTTAGCAAAACGCATTTGGTACAGTACCATCTTAATTCCTCTACCTAGTTTGGGATCTTCATAAAGAATAGCCTCTAACGACTTTGTAACACAAAAGTTTACCCATACATTTATGAACAAGGTCATGCAGGATAATGTGTGTTTCTTTGGAAGTCTTTTTGTGACACAACTAAAAGTCTACTGACTATGTTTCCACCCATCGTTACAAAACCCATAAGGCATAGTGACAACTTTCTCAAAACCCCTATGCATCTAAAGCACTCAATGTAGCCCAGTAGTAGAATTTGGGACATAGTTTCCGGAGGGTACTCTCAGTCCTCATTTAGGCCTACCTATCAGCTTTTGCTAAATATACCTCTCCATGGCTCTCCAGTGTTCTTTCATAGACTCCTCCTCCTCATGTCAGTAGACAGTAGTCTGTCTGCATGATACCTGAGATTGTGATCACACCTGGGACCTGTCACCTCTTGTTAGGGGTTTGTTACAGCTGGGCAATGTTTCTTGAAGAAAGGCACCTCAAAGCAACACATTGTCGGAGTTTATAACTTTCTGCCCACTAGGGTTGGGGGTCAATTACATTTAAATTCAGTCAAGAAATTCAAATTCCAGAATTGAAGGTTGCTTTTTACTTTGAATTATGATTTTTCAA
Organism: Oncorhynchus tshawytscha; assembly: GCF_018296145.1. Taxonomy (NCBI): domain Eukaryota; kingdom Metazoa; phylum Chordata; class Actinopteri; order Salmoniformes; family Salmonidae; genus Oncorhynchus; species Oncorhynchus tshawytscha. The sequence continues at coordinate 16,591,028 of NC_056431.1, read as the reverse complement.
TTTCTGAATCGAATCTGAATGCTCAAAGTATAGTCTGATCATGAAGTGTTAGAGCCTAGTCTCCAACAGTCTGTGCCTCACTTCTTACCTACTCTCCTCATCATTCCACCTTTAGTGTTTACACTACCTCCCAGGACTCCCAGTTCCCTTTCACATTTAATCTCATTGCAGAGGAAGGCTATGCTTTGTGCAATGGGGATTGCGTATGTTTCTGCTTAACCTTTCACACTAGTGCTACATTTACATAAGCCTGTAAGTTAATGCAAAATATAATGGTCCATGTCGAATGTCATAACAATGAAGTGGAAACGGAATGTTTAGAAGGAGGAACCAGGCTTTGTCTTGAGACATGTTCAGTTGGCTAATACAGGGAGGGTGTCAGTATGATGTCATTGTACCAACCATCAGTCATATTTCATCTCAATAGTGAAATTTGGCATCATTCCTCACCAAGTTTATCAAACCACTGACCCTTGTTTTATGACCCAGTGTCACACAGATTCTCCCTCGCCCTCCATTTGGAAAATCTGACCATGATTATATCCTCCTGATTCCTGCTTACAAGCAAAAACTAAAGCAGGAAGCACCAGTGACTCGCTCAATACGGAAGTGGTCAGATGATGCAGTTGCTACGCTACAGGACTGTTTTGCTAGCACAGACTGGAATATGTTTCGGGGTTCATCCAATAGCATTGAGGAGTATACCACCTCAGTCACCTGCTTCATCAATCATCGACGACGTCGTCCCAGCAGTGACCGTACATACATCTCCAAACCAGAAGCCATGGATTACAGGCAACATCCACACCGAGCTAAAGGCTAGAGCTGCTGCTATCAATGAGCAGGACACTAATCCGGACGCTAATCCCACTATGCCCTCAGACAAACCATCAAACAGGCAAAGCGTCAATACTGGACTAAAATTTAATCATACTACACCGGCTCTGACGCTTGTTGGAAGTCTTGAAAAAACTTACTGATTACAAATGGAAACCCAGCCGTGAGCAGTGACGCGGGCCTACCAGACGAGCTAAATACCTTTTTATGCTCGCTTCGAGGCAAGCAACACTGAAGCATGCATGGGAGCACCAGCTGCTCCAGACGACTGTATGATCACACTCTCCGTAGTTGATGTGAGCCAGTCCTTTTATACAGGTCAACATTCACAAAGCCACGGGGCCAGACGCATTACCAAGACGTGTACTCAAGGCATGCACGGACCAACTGCCAAGTGTCTTTACTGACATTTTCAACCTCTCCCTGACCGAGTCTGTAATTCCTACATGTTTCAAACAGACCACCATAGTCCCTGTACCCAAGAAAGCAAAGGTAACCTGCCTAAATTATTGCTGCCCCGTAGCACTCACATCAGTAGCCATGAAATGCTTTGAAAGACAGGTCATGGCTCCTATCAACACAATCATGCCAGAAACCCTAGACCCACTCCTATTCGCATACTGCCCCAACAAATCCACAGATGACGCAATCTCAATTGCACTCTGCACTGCCATTTCCCTCCTGGACAAAAGGAACACCTATGTGAGAATGCTCTTCATTGACTACAGCTCAGCGTTCAACACCATAGTTCCCACAAATTTCATCACTAAGCTAAGGACCCTGGGATTAAACACCCCCCTCTTGATCCTGGAATTCCTGACGGGCTGCCCCCAGGTGGTAAGGGTAGGCAACAACACATCTGCCACGCTGATTCAACACTGGGGCCCCTCAGGGGTGCGTGCTTAGTCCCTTCCTGTACTCCCTGTTCACCCACAACTGTGTGGCCAAACACGACTCCAACACCATCACGTTTGCTGACGATACAACAGTGGTAGGCCTGATCTCTGACAACGATGAGATAGCCTATAGGGAGGAGATCAGAAACCTGGCAGTGTGGTGCCAGGTCAACAACCTCTGTCTCAATGTGAGCAAGACAAAGGAGCTCCCGGACTATAGGAATAGGAGGGCCGAACAGGCCCCCATTCACATCGACGGGACTGAAGTGGAGCGGGTTGAGAGCTTAAATTACCTTAGTATCCACATCACCAACAAACTATCATGGTTTGTTAAATGTTTAAAAATCTCTCTCTCTCAAATATATATATCTGTCGTTCTGCCTCTGAACAAGTCAGTTAACCCACTGTTCCTAGGCCGTCATTGAAAGTAAGAATATGTTCTTAAATGACTTGCCTAGTTAAATAATGGTAACATTTTAAAAATTCACGGTGATGCTTGTTGTATTTGGCACGTGACAAATAAAATTTGATTCTGAGGAAAGGCTAGAGTCCTTCCCAGATGTGTATGGCCCTCCCTCGTCATCATAAGAGAAGAGGAACGAGGTCTTACATTTGCGTGTTGAAAGTACTTAGGCAGCTGCCAGATTGTATTATTTCAATCTGTGGAAGTGGCATGTCATCCAACTACTGAATATCAGATTAGGAAGTGGGGGTAGTGTTGGGAGAATATGATGTGAGTAGGTTTGGGATGATGCAGGTTGGGTCTACTTCTGGTGGAGTCCAGGTGCAGCCTATTTGTTATTCCTATCTCCATACTCCACAACGAAGTCAGGTTGGGAGGCCGTTGAAACTCATGCAACTCCTCTGTAAGCCTGAAACTGTGTGTCGTGTCAGCCCCTCTGCTCTCATACAGGGTCACTCCTAAAAGCAAACCTGATGTTGTTGAAGAAACAGACTTAGTAACAGTCAGCTAGTCTGTCACCTGTCCAAGAATCTCTCCTTTGTACTGCTGTAACAGCAGCATTATACACTGTGCTTTAGGGCCTGGTTCACAATGCCTAGCCCTGTATTGCAACTGTTGGGTCGTCTGCACTCGCATACACTCTGATTAGCTCTGAGAACAGCTCTATAGCCTTCAGCTCCATTGGCAAACGGCCAATGTCAAGATTATGTAACCATTTGCGATGGATGTCTCCTCTTTTCACTTGCATCCTGTATGGCTAACGCAGTACAAATGACTGTTTTCAAAACAGAGCATCACTTAAGACTCATACTGTGTGTAATATGTTGGACTACTGTATGCTACGTTATGCAACACAAAGAGGAGAAATTTTGTTTTAGCAGGGAAATTATAGGGAAATGCATGAATATCAGTTATATGCACACACTCACAGCCTCAAACACAAGCAAACACTGCACCAGCCAGCCACTTTTATAGTCCGCCACTTTTATAGTCCACCTCGTTCAACGTCAGGGATTATATTGTTCACTGTAATGTAATGATCATCCCACTTGTGCTTGCTAAATCAAACCTGGCGACGCCTCAAAATAAACCTCTCTCTACACTTCCTTCCTCTCCTTTTCTCTTTCTGTCTATCATGCTCTCTGCCACTGCCCTGTCATCTGTCCCTTCAATACTCTCTTCCTCTGCTCATACTTTCTGTCAGCCCTAGCTGAATATGGCAACCGTCAGTGTGTCACCTACACAAATACGCACACACACTTTGTGCCTATCCCCCCCTGTCATACACACAGAGATCCAGTTCTCTTCCTACAGCCTGTAGTTCATTCCTCCTCCTCCTTCCTTTCTCTTTCCAAACTCCATCTCTGCCAGCTAAAGGCACGGTCTGTCCCTCCTTCTATCCACTAAACTAGCATAAACACTTTAGCCACATTACCGTAGGGGTTAGGTAAAAGCCCAGTGCATCACAACAAGGAAAAGATGGGTCTTCCAAGACCTATCACAATTATTGGCAATTGCCCACACCAAAATCTCTAACATTGTCTAGTACCCTACCTACTGCTAAATGTGGATGGATACATCTTGGTTCTAGCGTCAAAAAAAAATTACGGACACTTTTTATTTTCATGGATACTATACAAAATCGAGATAATGAGACAGTTGGTTGGTGCATCATATTGTAAACTTAAGCCAGCATTGACTGAAGTGCCTTTCATGATGCTCTCAGCCTCTCCCAGTAGGGAGTCTTGGATATTTATAACTTTAGATATCTTAATCTCCTTTAAGTGTCTGTCATTTCTCTCCCATTTCAACAGTTAGGTCTGTCGTCTTTTCCCATGTTGTTTGGCAATAGGCTAATCCTTAAAATGTTGACGTGGCCCACGGGAGACAGTTTTCCAGAAATCCTGAAGCTGCTGTTTGTTGAAGTGCTAGTCAGTTATCACACCTATACCTGGAGACGTTTGAATTTGAATTCTAATACTTCAGCAACAACAGAGAGAGAAGACGAGAGCTGCTGAAGCTGTCTGAAGCAGGTCTCTTTATTAGAGGCAGAACCGACTCTGAGCAGGCTTTAAATAGAAGCGTCGTTTGAAATAATCAAATCAAAGTTTATATGTCACGTGTCCCGAATACAACAGGCGTAGACCTTACAGTGAAATGCTTACTTTCAGGCTCTAACCAATAGTGAGAAAAAAAGGTTGTGTGTGTGTGTGTGTGTAGGTAAGTAAAATAAATAAAACGACAGTGAAAAGACATTTGAAAATAAGAGTAGCAAGGCTATATACAGACACCGGTTAGTCAGGCTTATTGAGGTAGTATGTAGATGTAGGTATTGTTAAAGTGACTTTGTATATATGATTAACAGAGAGTAGCAGTAGTGTAAAGAGAGGGGTTGGCAGGTGGTGGGACACAATGCAGATAGCCCGGTTAGCCAATGTGCGGGAGCACTGGTTGGTCGGGCCAATTGAGGTAGTATGTACATGAACGTATAGTTAAAGTGACTATGCATATAAGATAAACAGAGAGTAGCAGCATTTAAAAGAGGGGGGGGAACACAATGCAAATAGTCCGGGTAACCATTTGGTTACCTGTTCAGGAGTCTTATGGCTTGGGGGTAAAAACTGTTGAGAAGCCTTTTTGTCCTAGACTTGGCACTCCGGTACCACTTGCCATGCGGTAGTAGCGAGAACAGTCTATGACAATTTTTAGGGCCTTCCTCTGGCATCGCCTGGTGTACAGGTCCTGGATGGCAGGCAGGCAGCTTTGCCCCAGTGATGTACTGGGCCGTACGCACTACCCTCTGAAGTGCCTTGCGGTCGGAGGCCGAGCAATTGCCATACCAGGCAGTGATACAACCGGTCAGGATGCTCTCGATGTTGCAGCTGTTGAACCTTTTGAGGATCTCAGGACCCATGCCAAATCTTTTTAGTTTCCTGAGGGGGAATAGGTTTTGTCGTGCCCTCTTCACGACTGTCTTGGTGTGTTTGGACCATTCTAGTTTGTTGTTGATGTGGACACCAAGAACTTGAAGCTCTAGACCTGCTCCACTACAGCCCCATCGATGAGAATGGGGGTGTGCTTGGTGCTCCTTTTCCTGTTGTCCACAATCATCTCCTTAGTCTTGGTTACGTTGAGGGATAAGTAGTTATTCTGGCACCACCCGGCCAGGTCTCTGACCTCCTCCCTATAGGCTGTCTCGTCGTTGTCGGTGATCAGGCCTACCACTGTTATGTCGTCTGCAAACTTAATGATGGTGTTGGTGTTGTGCCTGGCCATGCAGTCGTGGGTGAACAGGGAGTACAGGAGGGGACTGAGCACGCTCCCCTGGGGAGCTCCAGTGTTGAGGATCAGCGTGGCAGATGTGTTGCTCTCAGGAGTGCTGATAGTCAGAGACAGTGCCAGCCACATGGCTCGATGGAGGCTGCTGGAGGGGAATTAACAGCGCTTGTGGCATGAACCCTGGTGTTAGGGCCACCGAGACCTCGGAATCTGTTTGGCTCTATGACTTTGGGTTAACCAACCAGAACTGTTATTAGAATCTTCTGTGGTCTTTAGAGTGGTGTGTCTTCCTTGCCCTGAGGTATTACCAAGGTGAATTCAGACACCCTGGACAATGTTGCGTTTTGATGTGGTCAGGGGACCATGCAGCCTGAGAGGCTCTCTGTGTTGGTTTTGTTCTCGAACCCTTTTAGTTTATGGCCTAGGAAAGTGAGTAGGAGGAGAGCGACTAGCAGAGGAATATATTTTGTTTGAGGTTGAGAATTGAGACCAAGTAGGCCTAGTCGTGCCTTTTTGGAGTAAGTGAAATGACTAACCTTTCCCACTTAAATGACTAGCCTTTCCCACTGTAGTTGCATGTATCAAGTTTCCTGAATTGAATTGTGGATGGCATTTAGATTGATCAAAGCATTATCAAGGATCAATTCTGGAAGTTATCCACATCGAAGACACTCTTGCTCCCTGATCCTTAAGTTCTGCCAGTCTGTTGCAACATCAGCAAGACAATGTTTAAGAACTACCTTGAAAATCCCAGAGTCAAATATAGAACACGTGGTGCATGCTGTTTACTATTGACTTGCTGAATACAAAGTGATTAATTAAAAATTAAACAGTGTCCACATGAAGCTTTTGTAGGTAGGCCTAATCTGTATCAACCTTATGCCGATTCCTCAGGTAGAATGTCTCAGCCAGGTCATGTTTAGGTTGGATTGTTGACCTATTTTGTCTACTATCCCCAGCCTGCTATTTTCGACTCCTCCCCCCCCTTTGCTGAGTCATGACTCATGTGTCATCTAGAGAGGTGTCAATAAGTGTTTCCCAACCCCTGTACTGTGGACTGGCACTGGCCCATGAGATGTCACTTACTCGTAAATCCGATCTCACACCAATTTTAGTCTACCCTCTAGTGCTAGTTTTAGTTAAGAAGTACTTACTCCGAGAAGGAGAAGCATAGCTTGTCGAATCCTGATAACTTCCAAAAACACTGGTGTAGGTCATGCCTTCTCTCCAGTGGTCTAATGGGCCAAGATCACCTTCATAACAACATGCTGACTGGACAGAGAAGGATTTGTCCCCCCACCACCCTACAGTATTTAATCATCATACCCTTCAAGTTAAGTTCACACTAATGGAAGGCTCCACTATCGCTCTTCCTGGCCTACATTTTTCTCCAGGCAGCTCTGTTAAGTCAGTTGTGGTCTTTGGTAAACAGTGTGTGAAAATGTACTTTTCCCACTGTCAACGCTTTGGATAATGCTATTTGTGGTGAGCTTGTTTAATGATCATTGTGGTGCAGTACTCCCCTCTGGGCCTCACTCTGTTCACTGTGTGTGTGAATGTATTTCCCCTCTTAACATCATCACGTGCTTGCCCCGTGCACACAAAAGGAGCATTGTGGGCCGTCCGGCCTCCATTTTAGGGTGGTATTGTGGTGATGCCCCTGAGTTGGTGTGGGCGTGGTTGTACCAGCTACCAGGCATCTCTCTCCCTATCGCTGACTTCCAGCATCATCTCGCTGGGAAGAGCGACCCTGAATACCTCCTCTGTCACTAGCTGTGACTCTGGTTGAAGGCCAGCTATGGGCAGCAGCATTCTGACAAGCACAAAGGCACTGCCTCTGGACAGCATTCATCCCTAACAACTTTATCTTAAGCATTGTTTAGACAGGTAAATCATCTGGCAAGCATATTTTGAGGAAGAATGTTTTGCATTAAGTTGCAAGATACAAGTATTTGTAACAGCTGTTAGCACTGTACATTTCTGCTGTATTTAAAATACATTTTGTGAGTGCTGTGGTGAGTATTTTAAATTATCTGGGAGTTTTTTTTTTAAAGATCTCCACAATTTTGTAATGTCAAAATGTTGCCCCAGCTATTGCATAACACAAAGTAAAAATCAGTACTTTCGAGGGTGTTATTGACAAATCCATGAAGGAATGTTGACGTGTGAAATTATGCGTGTAGCCCCTCTTCACACACACAATTTCACACATTCTCAAACATGTCAGGAGTTTGAGAACCTGCTGTATAGGAAGAGTGATATGGCCAGTCTGTCAGTTCAGGGGCAGGATTTCTAGCTGCCAAGCCTGAACAGAGCTCTCCTTGTCCGTTTGGGGTGTTCTTATCACGAGCTCACACCTGGAGAGATGTGGGGGCGCGGGTTGAGTGTTGTCACTCCACTGGCTCAGAAATAACTCTTCTCAATCCATTGGAGGCAAGGCTACTCTGTAATTCACACACACATACACAGTGAGCTATAAGTAACTGCTATATTTGACTGATATGGGGATTTAACCTACGTAAGGTAGGGAATCTCTCCTTTCCTCAAACATTCATTGAGATGACTCATTCCTCAGTAGCTTGCGTGAGAGGTTTATAATCGTGTGGAAATATATATTCAAGCCTTTCCTGGCTGGTGCTCAACAAAAGCAGGTGAATTAAAAGAAGAACCAAACCCACGACCTGTTTTAAATATCTTGTGGCTCTTTTTATTTCCTGCTTGTTTGAAGCTACTGTTCTGAGGAGGTTGAGGTATGATGCGAGTTGCTGGAAGGCTTTCAATTGAGTTTTGTTTCTGAGCATTAGCTAGCCTATTTTGACAAATTGCGTAAGCCACTGTTTCTCAATGAATTCTTGGTGAACCCTCAGGCAGCACACAACACACTTTGTTTTCTATGTTTACGTATTGTATCACCCCACTGAATAATCACATCAGTAAATTATTATCTGGAAAAACAGCTGGCTGATAAGTTCAAGATGCAGTACAGACTAGATGGAGAAGTGGGTAGCGACCTGAATTCATGTGCTCAACTTGTTTGAATCTTATCTCATTTCTGTGGATGTTATTTATGAGTTATGAGTCAGAAACTCTTGACATTAGTTCCACCAAGCAGGGATGCTTAACTCTAGTCCTTGATGTCCGCACTTGGTCTGATTTATCACTGATCAGTCTGATTTATCAATGAAGTGCCAGGGAGGAAAGAACTAGCAGAATGACAGACTAAAACAACCCCTCTTCTTAGCTTCACTTTTCCCGTTCCATAGTAGGCCATGGTCCAATACTTCACATTCAGCTCGTGTGATCATGGTGGTGGTGGTCCACTGCTTCCAGGGCACTGTCAGACACGGCGTCATTCTGGGGAATAAGACCTTTACTGCTCTCTTGTTGCTTGTCTAAATATGGCGTATTCAATTCTATATCTATGATGCACTGGGTTTCATACGAATGGGACTTCAAAAGTCTCTTGTCAGGATGTGGGCGCTCTAGTTCCAGAGCTCGCTCTCTCTTGCTCTCGCTTGCTCTCTCGCTCAAACCACTGACAATTTTAATGAATCCTTTCTCAGTTATGTTGACAAGGATATTGAAATGACTTGCAGTTGCAAGGATTGTGACCAATATTAAGACATGTTGGACATTGGGGCAATTCAGTAGTCAAAAGGGGTTTTCCAGTGTGTGTGTGTGTTTTGTGTGTACATTCGCGAGCGCAAGCGTGTGTGTCAGAGAGAGACAGTGCACGTTACCATGTACGTAGGGTATTATGAAAAGGGAACCAACAATTATTAGCCCACATCAGCAATTTCTGGAAAACCCTGAGGTTCAGTGTCCTTGATAAGTTCCCAGCAGGGCGACACCCTTTTATTATAGTACCATTGTAGGCCTTAGGGCCTAACAGATCCGTTATACTGGTGTGGTTGTTTTGCAATCAAATTCTGCACTGAAATATTCATTTTCATAAGATAATAATACAATGAGCTCAAACCTTTTGACAGTAATACATTTTTTGCTGTTTTGGTTCTGATACAATGACACTGAGGTTAAAATGCAGACTGAGGCTATTTTAATACATATCGGGGGAACCGTTTAGAAATTGGATGAAATTTGGATGCTAGCATGATTACGGACAATCCTGAATGAATTGTGAATAATTTTGAGAGAGAAAGTTAGACGCACAAAATATCATACCCCGAAGATGTGCTACTCTGTCAACATTACAATAACAGGAGAGGTTAGCGTTATTGGGGGGTATTATATTTGTGCGTCTAACTTTCTCTCTCAACATTATTCACAATTCATTCAGGATTTTCCGTAATCATGCCAGCATCCACATTAATGTAGAAGTGTTCAGAAATATGTTCTATTCTTATTTACAATAAAAGTGACTCCAAAATGACACACTACATTATTTAACATTCATTTCTATTGGGCACAAAATGATCTGAAACACAACCAAAACAAAGAGCAAATACATCCATCAAATATCTATCTACAGTTAAACAACAAAAAATAGTCATTTTGTCAATCACTGTATATTACCACCTCCTGTGTCCTGTCATAATTTCCCCCCTGAAGAAGTGTCACTGTGCTCCAGTGTCACTAGGAAGCTACTAATGAACTCTTGGAATATAACAGGAAACAGGCTGCCAGTGGCCACTTCCTGTTTGCCAGTTAACCTTTGGAGCCCAACCTGCATCGATTTCCTCTACTCTCACTTTTTCAAGGCCCTTTTAGTCATTCTCTTACTCTCTAGGCATGTATAGTACTCTTTCATGTTAGATGTGCTAACTACAGTAGGCTACTAGTCTCAAGCGTACTTGGTAGTAGGCTACAACTTTCGTTAGCCTAATCTCTGTTCATTCTAATGACTCTGCTCTCTCGTTCTGGGAATTCCTGAAAAGCAGTTCTATCAGTTCTTTATCAGAGAGCAACAGATTGACAGCGCAAAGCAAACCCCCAGTCATCCCAAGCCTATTACGACTAGAAAGAACAAGAGAAAAACGTTGGGCTGGTTGCAGAGAGCGAAAGAGAGAGGGGGAGTGCCTAGGTTACATAAGAGGGGTTTACTGGTACAGTTTCTACTGACTGTGACACAACAGCATCCTATTTTTATGCCCTCCAACTCTCCCCTCCACGCTCAGTGCACTTTTAGTTTAATCACACATTCATTTTGTAACTAAGCACAGTTAGACTTATCTCCCTCACCAACTTTAAACATCTGCTATCTGAGCAGCTAACTGATCGCTGCAGCTGTACATAGTCCATCGGAAAATAGCCCACCCAATTTACCTACCTCATCCCCATACTGTTTTTATTTATTTACTTTTCTGCTCTTTTGCACACCCAGTATCTCTACCTGTACATGACCATCTGATCATTTATCACTCCAGTGTTAATCTGCTAAATTGTAATTATTCGCCTACCTCCTCATGACTTTTGCACACAATGTATATAGACTCGTTTTTTTTATTTTCTACTGTGTTATTGACTTGTTTATTGTTTAGTCCATGTGTAACTCTGTTGTCTGTTCACACTGCTATGCTTTATCTTGGCCTGGTCGCAGTTGTAAATGAGAACTTCTTCTCAACTAGCCTACCTGGTTAAATAAAGGTGAAATAAAAAAATAAAAACAGTGGAAATAAAAAGGCAACACACTGTCCTGTCTTCCTAACAGTCTAGACTAAATGACTCATCCGCTCTGTGAGGATGGCCTATCCATCCTGTATAAATACTGTTCTAGACTAATGCTCCCTCTGAAATGATTGGAGAGGGAAACCAGAGGGGAAAATTACATTCATGTGAATGGCCCCTTATGATCAATTTTGTTATTGACTTTTCATCCACATTATTTGTTTATAATAATTTGCTGAATCGCTTTTAGTTTTTTAATCAGTTTTTAATTAGATTTGACGTGTCGGTTGGTTGGTTGGTTTGGTTGGTTTACCAAACTATCAATGTTAACTAGCTAGCTAGCTTTAAATAACTAGCTAGCTAGCTTTAAATAACTAGCTAGCTAGCTAGCTAGCTTTAAATAACTAGCTAGCTAGCTTTAAATAACTAGCTAGCTAGCTAGCTAGCTTTAAATAACTAGCTAGCTAGCTAGCTAAATAACTAGCTAGCTTTAAATAACTAGCTAGCTAGCTTTAAATAACTAGCTAGCTAGCTTTAAATAACTAGCTAGCTAGCTAGCTAGCTTTAAATAACTAGCTAGCTAGCTAGCTTTAAATAACTAGCTTTGAATACCGCAACACTGCAGAAGCAAATAGGACTGCATTAGCAGAGATGGCTTGCAGTAGTGAAGGTTGTCCACTACTCTGACTGGCACAAAATGTATGGTGAGCCTGTGTGCCAGTGGCAGGAGTGGCATCTACAAAGGGTTAGGCTTATCTACGAAGCCCAACCGACGGAGAGGAAGTTGGTAATGGAGGGGTGTGCGCTATGCTGCTGAGGCTACGGACTTCCGCTGACCATCCGAAGTGCAACAACAAGCCGGATACCATCCATGACTTCTGAACTTTCTTGATTTGCCAACTGTATCAAATGTATTGTTTTGTTTTCTTGTTGTATTTCCTGATGCATATGAAATCTAACTTTTAGTTGCCATGTATACTGAAATAAACTAACTAAACTAATGGGTGAGTGGTAATTGGGGGGGGGGATCTCCCCTCTCAGCGGAACTCAGCAGCTTATTGTTGACCTCTGACTGGTCAGATCTGTATGAAATGAGAATGACTGAAGGCCTTTGAGTCAAAAATAAATATTTGTGTGTGGGACTGTGTGTGCATCCACATGCAGTGATATTGTTATCACTGTCCTGGTTGTTGATCTACTGCCAATGATGAGAACCAAATATTGTCTGTCTGGATAATAAGGTTATGTTTCTATAAGACTGTCGGAAGGAAGAAATCCATTATTCATCAACTGTTCAGCCAGTTGTATGTTTACATAAATGAGATTGCACAATCTCACCTTGGTTCCCCTTCCCTCTACTTCTCCTCCTCTTTTTCTCCCTCCCTCCCTCCCTCTCCACAGAAGTTGGCAGACAGGCGGCATGACGGAGGAGAAATGCCCCCAGCTAGTGGACTACTTTGTGGTGGCAGGGCTGGCTCCGGGGGGCTCGGCCCCACTGGACGAAGAGGGCCAGCAGAGAGGGGGCCGGGTGGTGGAGCCGGTCATAGACCTGGCGGTGATCGCCCGGGGCTTGGGGGAGGAGGTGCCCGAGGGCTTCACCTGCATCGAGAAGACCCAGGGGGGCCACCCGGCCGGGCTGAGTGCCGGACTCATCAACAACCCCCACATGTACCTGTGTTACCGCCGTGGGCATGACAAGCCACCCATCCTCGACCTCGGGTGAGACACTCCAGGAGTGATGAAAAAAATTATCATTCTATTCTGTGTGCTGGAGTCAGACATTAGCCACAACATCAATTTAAAGCTATGCATGGTTCTTGGAGTTCACCGACTGGAGTTCACATACTATAGCTAATGCATAACATAGGTTTGAGCTTGCATTATGCAATTATTGACATACTGCATGCTGTAACCATGTACGTGTGACCACAAAGCTTTTATTGTATGCTATTGCTTTGTAGCCCTAAACTGCCATAGTCATTCAATTAAGTATGTCTGGCCAAGCCATACATGACTGCAAAATATAATTGTATATATACCCATTGATTATTTAATGAAAGAGCTATGCACGTCACATGATACATTAATTCTGGACAAAGTGTGGGATGTCTTCTTAAACCTGAAAAGAAAAGCTTTCCTTGATTGAGTGATAGAAATTGGTTTCTGTGAACTGGGCAACTAGTGACATTGACTGACTCATTGTCCTGACTCTGCCCCCTCCCCCGGTCCCCAGGGTGCTGTACGAGGGCAAAGAGGTGGTGAAGCAGGGCTGGAATGTGATCGAGACCACCCCCTACAGCCGCTCAGCCAGCCTGAGCTCCGGGGGGCCTGCCACCCACCGCACCTTCCTGACCTACCGCCGGGCCCCAGAGTCCCAGGCCCTCCACACCCTGGGGGTCACAGACATCTCCCTCCTGCTGCCCAGCAAGGGGGAGGTGGCCCCCCACACCTTCTGCCGGGTGGAGAAGAACCTCAACACTGGCATAGTGCGTTTGAAGTGCTCTGTTTTTCTACTCTATTTTTTAAAACTTAATTCTTAATCTCTCGCTCTCCCTCCACCCCTCTCTCTCTCACTGTGCTTTGTTGTTTTGGCTCCACAGTGGGGTCCAGCCTTATACCTGTGCTACAAGAGAGCTGTAGCCAAAGCCAACGCCCTAGTCTATGAAGCAGGTGAGTGTAGACTGTTCCATTCTGATGGTATCACAGCACTCATTCTGCTGCGTCGCCATATGTGACATTCTAAACAGAGTCATATTGACCTACTTTTTCATAATTAAAGACATTTAGAAGTATAAAGATCTACCAAAAATAAAAGTATCTCTGTCGTCACTAATCAAAATGCTACTTTTATTAACCGTCTGTCTCTGTGTGTGTGTTTCCCAGGTCTGATCAGTCGGTATCCTGAAGCGGACGTGGAGTCGTTCCCCCTGCCAGAGTCTGTGCCTATGTTCTGTCTGCCCATGGGTGTGACGGTGGAGAGCTGGCCCCTCAACACCAAGTACCAGCTTCCTGTCTTCTCTACCTTCGTCCTCACCAGTGCCTGTGGCGACAAGGTGGGTCCACCTGCCTGCCTCCCTCTCACACACACTCGCAAAACATTTTATAATAAAAGCTCAGTTTATTCCCGAAAAGTAAATCATATCATCCTAGTAGGATGTGCCCAGGATGAACCTGACCCCTTTCTTCAACCGTTTCCAGACCCTCCTCAGACCTATATCAAGCCAAACCACCCCTTTATTCTTTCCCTGCGCAATCATCATCATCTCCATCACCTCCCTCCTCCCCTTTCCTTTTCCTTTCTCTGTTCCCTATCCTTCCTTTTCTACTCTTCTCAGCCTTTTTCTCAAGACGTGTTTTCTTATCCCCTGCCTTGTACTGTCCTGTCACCAAGGGGACCTGGCCATTCTTCTAAGAAAGATGACAAGTATTGTTTAACTGCAATAACTAAATACTAGTATACCTACTGAACCATGTTTAGTTGTACTACTGCTTCTACTGTATTTGTTGAAAATATGATAGTTTACTCAACAGAAGGATAGTAGAATCAACATTATAGTGCTGAAATAGTCACTAAAGCTCACCTTTGATTGACCACTCTTTGTTTCTCCATCTTTTTCTGTGATCAAATCCAATGCCTGGACTCGCCAAGCCATGTCCTCTAGCAATCCCTCCATCTTGGCTAGGTATCTTCCCTCGACGTCCAGTTTTCTCTGTCTCCATAGGATCTCCCTCTTTCTGATCTCACTGCTCTTGTCCTCCAACCACTCCCTCTCGCTCTTTAACATTCTGTTACATTTCTGTTCAAAAGGGGTTAGGTCCTGTTTTTTCCTCATGTGATCTCCCCCTGCTTTCTGAGGGTGCTCTACTGTTTGGGAGTCAGTGGGAGTCAGTGCAGGTTCCACTGTTTGGGAGTCCGTGCCATCTCTTTCCTTTGTATGGATCTGTTAAGACGAAATGAAACGACTATGAGCCTATATGGAAATTTAGCCGAGACCACTTTCACATTTGCCTTCACTTGAAACAGAGCAGAAAAGTGAATCAGAAAATGCCAGTGTTTACCGAAGTTGGGCAGTGGCGTCTGGTCCTGGATCTGCCTCTCTCACGGCAGACAGTTTTCTCATCTTCCTGAAAAAAGAAAAGGTTTCCATATAATCATGACATTGATCAAGAATGGTTAGCATATGGCATCAGAAAATCTGACAATAGGCTGCAGTGTTTTGACAATATTTCTGAGTAAATTTTTTTGCTCACAGTTATTGGCCTTCTTGGGCGGATAGACACACTGCGTCCGCGATTCATTACATTCCCCTCTGCCTTCTGTGGGTGTTCCACTGTTTGGTTCACAGAGTCAGTGGCGTCTCTCTCCTGTGTACGGATCTGTTAGGGCAAATGGAACAACACTTAGCCTATATGGAGAGTTTAGCCAAGGCCACTCTCACATTTGCCTTCACTTGAAACAGATCTGAAAAAAATGTAAATGCCAGTGTTAATACATGAATATATGGGCTGGTTTACCGAAGTTGGGCAGTGACGTCTGGTCCTGGATCTGCCTCTCTCACGGCAGACAGTTTTCTCATCTTCCTGAAAAAAGAAAAGGTTTCAATTATCATTATGACAAGAACATGACATGATTCAAGATTGATTGGCATATGTCATGATATTAAGAATTTGAGATTAGTGTAGCATGTTTTTAAAGCTTTTTTGTATGTTTTTTAACTCACATTTTTTGCTATTCTTTGAGGGATAGATGGCACACTCCATCCGTGAGTCATTACGTCCCTCTCTGCGTTCTGAGAGTAGTCCACTGTTTGGGACACAGAGTCAGTGCTGTCTCTCTTTGTATGGATCTTTTAAGACAATGAACTAACTTTTAGCCTACTTTGAAAGTTGAGGCGGAAACAGGTATAAAAACATTTTTTTTTTTACTTTTCAGAAAATGTCTGTTCCTCCATACTGTATTAACCGATGAATAGAAGGGCTGGTTTACCAAAATTGGACAGTGGCGTCTGATCCTGAATCTGCCTCTCACGGCAAACACATTTCTCGTCCTGCTGAAAATAGAACATGTTTTATCACCATGAACATGACATGGATCAAGAATGATTAGTATATGGCATCAGATTAAGAAATCTGAGATTTAGCTATCGTATTAAAACAACATTTTCATATGATTTCTTTAAATTTACAGATCTTGCTCTTCTTCGAGGGACAGACGCACTCCGTCCACGATTCATTACGTCCTTCTCTGCCTTCTGAGGGTGTTTCACTATTTGGGTCACAGAGTCAGGGCCTTCTCTCTCCTTTGTATGGACAAAATTAAACAACTCTCAGCCAAGACCATTCTCAAATTTGCATTAATTTGAAACAAAACAGAAAAGTTTATTACAGAACATCTGTGTTATTAATAATTACAGTCTTCTATATTGGCTGGTTTACCGAAGTAGGGCAGTGGCATCTAGCCCTCGATCGGCCTCTCCCACGGCTGACAATTTTCTCATCATCAGAAACTGCACTCCTTCGGGTCATGGACACACTTAGTCGTCGGTTCATTGCTTTGTTGAACAGAGGGTCCAATGAATGTGTGATATCAGCTTGAAAAAATCTGCAGAAATAGCAAGTTTGTCTCTTCAAAGGATTTTTCACAGACTGACGATTTTGGAATATGATGTTCCATTGATTTTGTTTGATGATATAGTAATCATCACTATGGTAACTCAGAACTCATCTGATTATGATCAGGGAATCAGCATCATGAGTGATGACATCACAGTGACACGCCAGTGAGGAGTATGTTGCTAATTCTATGGTTGCTACAACAAAATCTAATTCTAGAACCAAATGAGCTGAAATATTTCTAATTCCACAAAATGCCTATGACCTACGGTGGCTGACAAGGTTCAGAAATACACACTCACAAAGAAATGTATATCAAGTGTGAGATATGAAGATTGCAAAATCCTAATGTTCTAATGTTGATAAATACCAACTATTTGTTGCTTGACTTGTGTGTAGTTATTTACCAAAGCAGCTATTCAATATCATGCTTGCCTACCTCAATTACAAGTTTTAAATTGGCCCACTGTATAGACTTTATCTGTGACAGCAGCAAGAAGCTATAAAAACAACAACATTGAGATGCAAATTACTTCAGTATGAACTCGCTCACAGTTTAATTTAAAAAATGTAACTCCACTATTTCTCACAGTATCTAGCATTTGCTAAATGCTAACTGGTTACCCAGTTCAAAGTATCTAGCGTTGAATCCTGAATCCTTACTTCTTAACACTCCCATGTCTCCTCTTCCCGCCCCAGGTTTACGGTGCTGCCATCCAGTTCTACGAGGCGTTCCCACGGGAGAGCCTCTCGGAGCGGCAGAGCGTCCGTCTTGGCCTGGTGAGCGTGGTGGACCGGCGGCCTATCACCAACCGCACCCTGCAAGTGAAGAAGAGCGTGTGTGTTCTCTCCCACTGGCCCTTCTTCACCGTCTTCCAGAAGTTCCTCACCTTCGTCTACCGATACTCCATCTCCGGACCCCACGTCCTGCCCCTTGAGAAGTCAGTGGTCCTTCATGGCAAATATCAGCTATGTGTCTTTATAAACCTAAACTGGCTAATCTACTGGCTAACATACCTTCAGCCTATTGGCCATTGATTCATGTTATGGTTGGTTGTTTGGTATATGGTTGTTTGGTTGATTTGTTAACATGAACTCTGCTCTCTCCAGGCACATCTCCAGCTTCATGCACAACGTCCCGTTCCCCTCCCCTCAGCGACCTCGCATCCTAGTGCAGGTAGGGACACATGTCTTTAACTCAATTCACATTCTCCTTGTTATCTTTATTCCTTATTAACACATCAAAGCACTTTAAAGCATCAGACGGGTGGAGTGGAAAACCTTGCTAAGCATTGGTTTAGCTCAGGGCTATACAGAAGGCAGCATTAAAACACCTAATTCAAGTAAGGCATGACAGTGATTATTAGCTGAATCAGGTGTTTTAGTGCTAGTTTAGAACAAAATCTTGCTCTGTGTGCATTACAAGCAGAACCTCAGCTTGAGTTCTATTTGAGCTTGACACCAGTAGCATTGTGGTGTTTCTCACTAAAGATTTGACTTCCTCCCCCACAGGAAATGGGCGTTTAATGAATTGATGGTTTCACTGGTTAGTGTGTGCAGATGGACAGGGTAAAAATAACACCCAATCAAAACAATCGATAATTTACTGTGGATTCAAAATAATTTATCACTGAATGATCCTTCTGGCTCTAGAAAGTAGAGATGATTGTTTAAGTTGTTTGGGGATTTCTAGAAAACTCTAATCGAGTCTCATGGGGCTTTTCAAACTTGATTCCTAATGGCTTGTTTCAAATCAACAGATATCAATTTGGTGAATGGTGGTCTATGAAATTGAAGCATGGCTAAACTTTGTTCCTTAGACCTATAGATTATTGTCCACCATGTTGATTTGTTAATGAAAAATGTTTGTGTGTCATTTCAGCTCTCCCCTTATGACAACCTTCTCCTCTGTCAGCCTGTCTCCTCCCCCTTACTACTCAGGTCAGTACAGTAAATCTGCATTAGGTCGAGTCGCAATAAACTGTAGTGGAATGCGTTCTTCTGCACTAGGCTCTATTGTTCCAAACATGCCTTAGGCTCTATTGTTCCAAACATGCCTTTCCCCTGAGGGATTTCTATTATCATATTGAAGTGAATCCATTAAAACAATAATTAATTGATAAAGAGGCTGTTCTTTTCTGTCTGTAGTGGTGCCAGCTTTGTGAAGCTGCTGCAGAACCTGGGCCCTGAGAACGCCTGTGTCCTGCTGCTGGCTGTGCTGACGGAGCACAAACTACTGCTACACTCCCTCCGCCCCGACGTTCTCACCTCCGTCAGCGAGGCCCTGGTATCTGTGAGTCACACACACGCCAAACCTACACACACACACCGCCATACACACATACAAAGACATATACGTACACACACACTCATTCCAAGGGGACGGCAGGTAGCCTAGTCATTGGTGCGTTGGGCCAGTAACCGAAAGGCTGCTAGATCGAATACCCAAGCCGATAAGGTAAAGATCTGTCGTTCTGCCCCTGAACAAGGCAGTTAACCCACTGTTCCTAGGCCGTCATTGTAAATAAGAATTTGTTCTTAACGGACTTGCCTAGTTAAATAATGTAAAAAATAAAAGAATGCACTCTATCCCTCTAGATGACGTTCCCTCTGCGTTGGCACTGCCCGTACATCCCCCTGTGCCCGCTGCGGCTGGCAGACGTACTGTGTGCCCCCATGCCCTTCATTGTGGGCGTCCACTCCAGCTACTTTGACCTCTATGACCCCCCTACTGACGTGGTGTGTGTTGACCTGGACACCAACACCATCTTTCAGTGAGTACACTGACCTTGAAGTCCTGGACCAGAATGCAACTGATGGAAGAGGAAGCAACAAACCAAACATACGCACGTTTGAAAGTATGAAATCCATAGTTTTGTTTTCTCTTCTCCTGCAGAGCAGAGGACAAGAAGCCGTTGTCATGGCGATCACTACCAAGGAAGCAAGGCAAGATGCTGGTGAATACCCTCACCAACTTGATGAAGACACTGGAGAAAAGTGAGTGATGGCTGGAGACCATGCATGACATGCATTCTCTTCTCATCCCCCTTCTTTCAATCATTTTACATAATCTAGCCTACTTATTCTGAAGCCCATCTAGGGACTGATGCTGGAAAATGAGTACAAGCTAAAACATATTGGTGCAATACATCTGACTCTTGATAATTCTATGTGCCAATGCTTTGTATCTTCATAATTTTCTCTCTGCCTCTCCACCACTACCCCCATTTCCATAACTTTCCCTCTCCCACAAACCAACCCCCCTCCACATTCCCCTCCATCAGTCTACACCACTGGCCAAGAGGAGGCCACCCTGGAGTTCCTGCTGACGGACTATGACCTGATCTACGGGCGTCAGAAGCAGCTGGAGCTGGAGATCCAGGAGGCATTCCTGCGTTTCATGAGCTGCCTGCTCAGGGGCTACCGCGCCTACCTCCTGCCCATCACCCAGGCCCCTTCAGACAGGACTACCGACTGCAGCTCCCTCTTCAACCTGCAGGGTCAGTGTGGGTGGGAGGGGGTGGTTGCCTGTGTGTGTGACTCATATTTTTTTAGATGTACACAAATATTATATAACATTCTAGCTGAGTATGTGTGTGTGGGTGTTTTACCTCACCTACTTACTGTGTCCATAAGCAACACCCCTGTGAAGCTAGTGTTTTAATGTGTGTCTGAAGTTAACCCCTCCCTGGCTCTTGCAGGCTTCCTGAAGTCTCGTGAACGCACCCACCAGAAGTTCTACACCCAGCTGACCAGGACCCAGATGTTCACTCAGTTCATCGAGGAGTGCTCCTTCGTCAGTGATCGCCATGCCTGTCTGGAGTTCTTCGACGAGTGTGTCCAGAAGGTCAGAATCACATCTTCTTGTTTTACAGGATGTTTAGTGACGCACCATATCTTATGGAAGCTTTTAGTGTGTTGATTCTAATACTGAAACCGGATGAGCCTTTTTGTATTTGCACAACTAATAGAAATGTGTGTGATCCCATTCCTGCCCTTTATGTTGTCAATGTTTGTGTATTTCTGTGTATGTGACCTGTGTTTGCGGCGTGTGTGTGTATGTATGTGTATATATATATATATATATGTATATGCGCGGTGTGTGTAAGCAGTCGGATGTGGAGAAGCCTGAGGAGGTGCGTCTGATAGACCTGGACGAGGCCCACAGTGGGGAGCACACGGTCTTCATCATGCCCCCAGAGGAACCCCAGGAGCCAGACGGTTCAGAGTGCCCCACTCACTACAGGTAACACAGGCTCTACATATAGCAGAGTTCGTGTTCACTAAGCTTCTCAAAGTAGGGCTGGGACTAGGATCAGTTTAGTCTTTTAAATTATAACGAATAAGAGGGTTGATCTGATTCTAGATGAGCACAAATAAGGGCCCCGGCACTTTATTCTGTCTGATGCTGTGACCAGTGACAGCGTGTTTGTCTGTTTACAGCTATGAGACATTCCCTGTGCTCTGCATGGATCTTTTTGACCGGCCTCAGGACCAGCTACGTGTCCCTACCAAGGGGAGTGCCCCGAGCAGCCCTGCCCCGCGACGGACTAAACAGGTACAGACCCCAACATGCTGTGCCAGAGCCCCTTAAAACACACTGCAACCCCGTTGAAAGCCAACACAACTATACAATAATATTAAGAGGCTGACTCACGCAGTTTAATTTAAATCTTTATTATTTTATTAAGGGCATTACCCTGCCTGCAAATCAAAACAAGTGATGTACTGGGCCGTACGCACTACCCTCTGTCGTGCCTTGTGGTCGGAGGCCGAGCAATTGCCATACTAAGTAGTGATGCAACCAGTCAGGATGCTCTCGATGTTGCAGCTGTTGAACCTTTTGAGGACTATTTGTGTTGTGTGCCCCCCCCCAACCCCTCTTTTACGCTGCAGCTGCTCTCTATTTATCATATCTGCATAGTCACTTTAACTATACATTCATGTACATACTAACTCAATAGGCCTGACTAACTGGTGCCTGTATGTAGCCTCGCTACTGTTATTTTTCACTGGTTTTTTACTTTGGTTTTTATTTCTTAACTTACCTATTGTTCACCTAATACCTTTTTTGCACTGTTGGTTAGAGCCTGTAAGTAAGCATTTCACTGTAAGGTCTTACACCTGTTGTATTCAGCGCACGTGACAAATAAACTTTGATTTGATTTGTATTAGCATCAATCAACTTGATCTGTTCAAGACTCCCCAGTTAGCTTTATGATAACCCCATTTTCCACAGCTAAAGAGGGAACATGCTTCACTGTTTTTCTGTGCCATTTTGAATTTAATGAGCATTCATATTTCATCCTTCATTCAATATTTAAAAGCAGAAGCACAGTGGCGGCTGCGGGTGAATATTGGGTGAATACCCCAAGCACCCTTCAGGGTTGTTAAGTTCTCCTACTAGGACACATAGGAACCACATTATTACGGATTTAGTAAATCTAGATTGGATGACCTAACTCCTCTGTATCCCTCTCTCTCCTTTAGGAGATTAAGCTGGCACAGAAGCGGGCACAGATATACTCGGCAGTGCCCGACATGTGGTCCAAATGCCTGCTGGGCCACTGCTATGGGCTGTGGTTCATATATCTGCCCACCTTTGTGCGGGCGGAGAGTGCCAAGGTGCGTGCCTTGCAAACGGCATATGAGGTGCTCAAGCACATGGAGACCAGGAAGGTGGTACTACCAGATGAGGTGTGTTACAGGATCCTGATGCAGCTGTGTGGGCAGTACGGGCAGCCTGTGCTCGCTGTTAGGGTACTTCTGGAGATGAAGAAAGCTGGGATCACACCCAACACCATCACCTATGCATACTACAACAAGGTGAGACATTATTTACTTCAATTAAAAATAGAGTTGAATCCCGTCTGTGATCCCATCTGAAGTGTTGTCTTTTTTCTCTCCATATTGACTCACCTCTGGCTCGGCCCTCTCTCCTCAGGCAGTGCTGGAGAGCAAGTGGCCCTCCACCAATCAGGGTGGCCGTCTGCGCTGGGCCAAGTTGCGTAACGTTCTGATGGCCGTGGCGCAGTTCAGACAGCCAATCAAACAACGGCTGAAGAGTGGTTCAGTACGCTCGCGGACAGGTCAGGACATATTTACATGTTATTTGTTTTTTACTATTGTTTGTAACAATAAATAGTCATTGGTTTAAGAGTGGCCTTTTTAATGGTTTTAATTCAAATCATTATATGTTAAAACATAGAGGTGAAACATGTTTTTGTCTTTTTAAAAAGATACAATGGACAGTAACCAACGGTCCCGCCCACAATCTAACCTGATTCGTCAGTCCAGCTGGAGCGGCCTGAGTGAAAGCTCCAGCCACGAATCGCTGACGGGGTCTATGGTGAAGAGCAACAGCCTGAACAGCATGAGAGGCTCAACAGACAGTGAGTGACGGATATCTATTTGATAGAAATAGCACAGTCATTGGAATGTTATATGGCATTGAGGAGTACACCAACTCAGTCACCGGTTTCATCAATAAGTGCATTGACGACGTCGTCCCAACAGTGACCGTACGTACATATCCCAACCAGAAGCCATGGATTACAAGCAACATTTGCACCAAGTTAAATGCTGCCGCCTTCAAGGAGCAGGACACTCATCCGGACGCTTATAATAAATCTTGCTATGCCCTCAGACGAACCATCAAACAGGCAAAGCGTCAATACAGGACTAAGATTGAATCCTACTACACCAGCTCTGACGCTCGTCGGATGTGGCAGGGCTTGCAAACTGTTACGGACTACAAAGGGAAACCCAGCCGTGAGTTGCTCCCTCAACGTGAGCAAGACAAATAAGCTGATCGTGGACTATAGGAAAAGGAGGGCCGAACACGCCTCCATTGACATCGACGGGGCTGTAGTGGAGCGGGTAGAGTTTCAAGTTCATTGGTGTCCACATCGCCAACAAACTATCATGGTCCAATCACACCAAGACAGTCGTGAAGAGGGCACAACAACACCTTTTCCCCCTAAGGAGACTGAAAAGATTTGGCCAAAGGTTTTACAGCTACACCCATCCAGAGCATCCTGACCGGTTGCATCACCGCCTGGTATGGCAACTGCTCGGAATCCAACCGGAAGGTGCTACAGGGGGTAGAGCGTGTGGCCCAGTGCATCAATGGGGCCAAACTTTCTGCCATCGACACTGCCACTAGGCAGTGTCAGAGGAAAGCCCAAAAAATGGTCAGACTCCAGTTACCTAAGTCATAGACTGTTCTCTCTGCTACCACACGGAAAGTGGTACCGGAGTGCCAAGTCTAGGTCCAAAAGGCTCCTTAACAGCTTCTACCCCCAAGCCATAAGACTGCTGAACAATTAATAAAATGGCCACCCGGACTATTTCCATTTTTACACTGCTGCTACTCACTATTTATTATCAACGCATAGTCACTTTACCAGTACCTACATGTACAAATTACCTTGACTAACCTATACCTTCACACATTGACTCGGTACCGGTACCCCCAGTATTTTCACTTTATTCAGTAGATATTTTCTTAACTCTATTTCTTTAACTACATTGTTGGTTAAGGGCTTGTGAAAAGCATTTCCCGGTAAGGTCTACTCCTGTTGTTATTGCCGCATATGAGAAATAAAATGTGATTTGATTTAAGGTTTAATGTAACATAACACTCTCATCAAACAACTGTGTCTAATGTTTGGGAACCACCCTCCTAACAATTTCCACCCCACAGAGTCTAAGCTCTCAATGAAGGCGGTGCTCCGGAACCCAGGTGCCAATGGCTGCAGCAATCCTGCCTCCCGTAAGCCCCCCATGGGGCCACGAGACACCACCACCCCTTCTCCCTTTCCCCCTGGTGGTGTCCTGGTGCGCCGCGACCAGGTGTGCCTGTCCACCTTCTACAAAGACTGTGCCGAGACGGCCGTCTCTGACCCCGACTGCAGCTGCCAGCCTGAGGACAGAGACGGCAGGTGAGGGGGTGGAGAAGCTGGGACTGATATGTTCTGGTATGTTTTTGGATTACAGTTTGAATATCATTCAGATATACTATAAGAGTATGTCTCCCATTCCTCTCTCAATGTAGGCCACCTGGGCCGAGAGACACCGTGAGCCGCAAGGCCGTGGACGAGAACTACAATAATGTGTCACCGCCGAGTCGGGGAAGCCTGGCAGGGAAACTACAGCAGCTGCTCACACCTACTCGCCATCGAGTCTCGGGGCGGCGGGCCGCAAGTGTAGACGCTCGGCGCTCGGGGGGTGAAAACGGGCCGGTGCGCAGGGTGTCGGAACAGAGGCTGTCCCGAAAAGCCCAGGTGGCTGAGAGCCTGCTGAAGGCTAAGGAGAGGCTCTACACTGCTACCTCTGAGGTGAGGGGACAACATGTGGGTTGTTGTAGCTTATAGTCTTACTCTACTGTATTGCCCAAATGATTTAGTTTACTGTGGTAAAATGCATTTGCAGATGTAGGGAGAGTTATCAAACCTGTCAAAACGTACTTAATGTTTCTCCATCCTTTCCCTCTGTAGAGTTCTCTGTCGGTGGGGAGTGACGTCGACCTCCCTGAAACCACCAATTTGGCCTTTCCTCTCCGCAAGTCCTGGGACACCAACCAAGAGGGAGCAGGACTAGAGGTGTTGATGTCGAGCTGCTCCCTGTGTCGGAGCTGTAACTCCCTGGTCTATGATGAGGAGATAATGGCCGGGTGGACGTCTGACGACTCCAACCTCAACTCCAGCTGTCCCTTCTGCTCGACCACCTTCGTCCCCCTTCTCAACGCTGAAATCTGTGACCTAGGACCCGTCAGCAGGTAGGACTACTCCTCTCATCACCCTAACATTTATGTGTGTCTCAAATGGCACCCTATTCCCTATATAGTGCACTACTTTTGACCAGGGCCCATAGAAGTCAAAATCCCTTCATTTTGACTCCTATTCTTATTCAATCTGTCTATTCAGGGCCATGTGCAGTTCTCACCATATGTATTTGGAAAGTAAAGCTACGGTTTTACTGTCTAAATACATATGGTGAGGACTGTGTAATGTATGGTGAGGACTGTGTAATGTATGGTGAGGATTGTATGGTGAGGACTGTATGATTCTTAAACTGATTTTTTTTTTTTTTAAACAAAACGCTCACCACAGCCTGGAACGTACCAATTGGAACATGGACGAGGAGGTGGAAAGCGCAGCCAAGTCCCCTGGTGACCAGGAGGCCATCCTGGGTCACAACGGTGTGAGTGAGGACTCCAGCTCTGAGACCAGCAGTTATTCTGAGAGCAGCAGCGCTACCATGGTACTCTACCAACACTGGTTTATTTCTCATCTTTATCTGTTGGCTTCTGGGAAATATTCAGTCTAGCTATACCCACAGTTAACGTGTTATTGACTCCAGGGATCATCGGTGGGCGGGTCGCCCCAGGTGACGGTGGCCTACCTGAGCCCATTGGTGCTGCGCAAGGAGCTTGAGAGCCTGCTGGAGAACGAGGGTGAGGCGGTGCTGTCGCAGGGCCAGCTCCTGGACAGCCACTCCATCATCTTCTGGAACATGGTTTGGTACTTCCATCGCCTGGGCCTGCCCAGCAATCTGCTACAGCTGGTTCGCTCCTCACCGCTGGCCAACCAACTAGCACAGGTAACTCCACTCCCAGGCTTTTCTTGGGGCCTAGTGATTGATTATTAGCATTAGTATATTACAATACATAATGTCCTCATACTAATGTTGAGCTCCTGTCTGTGTGTCAGACTTCAGAGAACTCAGCAGTGAGGGTGAGGCTGCTGTGGGACACACTGACCCCTGACACAGACTACTGGCCCCCCCTCTACATCCTGTGGAGGATACACAGTAAGATAAACACGTTATTCACTTGGAAATAGTCAGATGATACAGGTTCAGATCCTTTCATGAATTACATCTCTCGCTCTCACTCTCTCACTCACTCAGGTGGCGTACCCATGCGGAACCACAGCTGGCGGAGGCACAACCACCCCTTCACCCTGGCCTTCCTGGAGGAAGTGCTGCGCTGGGTCGGCATGAACGAGGTACACAAGGGAATCACTCTCTTCCTGGAAACCATTGCCAAGCAACCAGGCACGCCCAAGATACAAAGGTGAGTGCAGGAAATTGCCTCTGAATCATCAATTATTGATAGGATTTTTTGTTTGTGTACGTAATAGTGTCTTCAGAAAGTATTCACACCCCTTGACTTTTTTCACATTTTGTTGTTACACAAAAAAATTAAAAATTGTCACTGGCCTACACACTCAATTAAAAATGAAAAGCTGAAATGTCTTCAGTCAATAAGTAATAAACCCCTTTGTTATGGCAAGCCTAAATATATTGAAAAAATATATAAATGCATGTGAAGTGTTAGTCCCATGTTTCATTAGCTGAAATAAAACATCCCAGAAATGTTACATACGCACAAAAGCAAATTTCTCTAAAATGTTGTACACAAATTTGTTATGTCCCTGTTAGTGAGCATGTCTCCTCTATCCACCTGACAGGTGTGACATATCAAGAAGCAGATTAAACAGCATAATAACTACACAGGTGCACCTTGTGCCTGGGATAATAAATGGCCACTATAAAATGTGCCGTTGTCACACAACACAATGCCACAGATGCGCAGTTGGTTGACTGCAGGAATTTCCATTGTTACTAGAGAATTTGATGTTAATTCCTCTACTATAAGCTCTAAAAGCTTATAAAAACTCAATTCAACGTCGTTTTAGAGAATTTGGCAGTACATCCAACCGGCCTCACAACCGCAGACCACATGTAACCACGCCTGCCCAGGACCTCCACACCCAACTTCTGAGGAGTATTTCTGTATGAAAGCCCTTTTGTTGGGGAAAAACTCATTCTGATTAGAGGCGGGCAGAGGCGCCCCTGCCCAGTCATGTGAAATCTATAGATTAGGGCCTAATTTATTTATTTAAATTGACTGATTTCCTTATATGAACTGTAACTCAGTGAAATCATTCAAATGATTGCATGTTGCATTTTATATAGTTCATGAGTAAAAAAATTGCATAACAAGTCACAAGTTTCATGAATAGTGTTTAACATGATTTTTAGTACTTAATCTCTGTACCCGACACATACAATTATCTGTAAGGTCCCTCAGTTGAGCAGTGATTTTCAAACACAGATTCAACCACGAAGACCAGGGAGGTTTTGCAATGCCTCGCAAAGAAGGGCACCTATTGGTAGATGGGTAAAAAAAAAATATTATGACATTGAATATCCTTGATGAAGTGATTAATTACAATTTGGATGGTGTATCAATAAACCCAGTCACTACAAAGATGCAGGCGTCGTTCCTAACTCGGTTGTCGGAGAGAAAGGAAACCGCTCAGGGATTTCCCTATGAGGCCAATGGTGACTTTAAAACAGTTCCAGAGTTTAATGGCTGGGATAGGAGAACAATGAGAATGGATCAACAACATTGTAGTTAGTGCGCAATACTAACCTAATTGACAGAATGAAAAAAGGAAGCCTGTACATAATAAAAAATATACCAAAACATGCATCCTGTTTGCAACAAGGCATTAAAGTAATACTGCAAAAAATGATGTGGCAAAGCAATTCACTTTTTGTATTGAATACAAAGTGTTATGTTTGGGGAAAATCCAATACAACATATTACTTGAGTACCACTCTTCATATTTTCAAGCGTAGTGGTGGCTGCATCATGATATGGGAATGCTTGTAATCATTAAGGACTGGGTAGTTTTTCAGGATAAAAAAGAAGCAGAATGGAGCTAAGCACAGAGGTATACCTGATTGTCTGCTTTTCACCAGCAGGATAATAACCTAAAGCACAAGGTCCAATCTACACTGGAGTTGCTTACCAAGAAGACAGTGAATGTTCCTGAGTGTCCGAGTTAGAGTTTTGACTTAAATCTACTTGAAATCTATGGCAAGACCGATGAAAATGGTTGTCTAGCAATGATCAACAACAAACTTGACAGATCATGAAGAGTTTTGAAAAGAATAATGGGCAAATGTTTCACAATCCAGGTGTGGAAAGCTCTTAGAGACTTACCCAGAAAGACTCACAGCTGTAATTGCTGCCAAAAGTACATCTTCAAAGTATTGACTCAGGGTTATGAATACTTATGTAAATGAGATATTTCATTTTCAATTCAATTTCTAAACATGTTTTTACTTTGTCATTTTGGGGCATTGTGTGTAAATGGGTGAGGAAAAAATGTATTTAATCCATTTTGAATTCAGGGTGTAACACAACAATGTGGAATAAGTCAAGGGGTATGATTCTGTATTTTCTCCAGGCACTGTTTTGGTTATATGATTGCACAATTGTGATCGATTGTACTTTGTGTTGTGTGTCCAGGAGTCTGTACAGAGAGATGCTCTTCCTCACGCTGGCTGCCATGGGTAGAGATCACGTTGGTAAGCAGCCTCTGACACTTTAAACACAGTTGGAATACTAGAACTTCACTATAGTTTCAAACCAACCAGGCTTATTGCTTACAGCACTTTCTGTCTTTTAGCTGCGTTTGATAAGAAATACAAGGCTGCGTACCAACGGCTGAGTGGCTCCTTGGGCCGCGAGGAGCTCCGCAGGAAGCGAGCCCAGCCACCTAGCCCCAAGGCTGTGGACTGCAGACGGAGCTTCCTTCTGCCCCTCGAGTGCTAATACCACCTGCAGGCTCCACCCACTCCAATCCAGATCTGCCCCCATCGCTGCTGCCTCCGCTCCCTAGAACACTGATACCCAGCTGCCAAGAAGAAGGGATTGGAAAAGTTAGACCGAAAACAACAGACAGAAAATTCTGCCTTCACTTTGGACTTCTCCGCTGTGCTGCCACCTAGCACAGCTTGGCCACACTATAAAAGCCCCCTGACTGTGTAACCACACCTCACTATCCTTGTTTATGTGAACCCGATATCTACATTTGACCTTCATTAATTTCCATTGTGCAACTGGCCTTTGGACAGCTTCAATAACTAAACACAACCCTCTCATCCTATAGTTTGGCTACAGGGATTATTGGACCTGGTACATACAGCCCAGCCCCCTTGGACTTTGCTCATTGCTCGTATATACATGGCCTCTGCCTCACCAATATAACTCATACTGGTTTGTAGGTCATAAACCATGCATTTCATTCGTATGCAACATGTAAGGCATATTACCGACCTGCGATCTATGCATTCAATGTGAATATATTCTATAATTTGCATTGCTTTCAGACAGAAAATCTCATGAGTGGGAGATGTCTAGTGATCCTTGATGTGATGGGAAGTGTCTATCATCGAACTGTAACATACATTACATTGCAAGGGTACATACCAATCACTCACAGTCACAGTGAAAACCTTTAGAATAGATCGCATTTCATGCCTCTCTTGCTCTTTTTCACCCTCTGGAATTAATTCTGTCAACTGGACATTGGTGGTAAAGTCTATCACATAGGGATGAGACTGCTTCAGCAAGCCAATCCAAACGAGGATGTTTACTCTGGGAGAGCATGATATTGAATATGACTTCGGGTGAGGATATCTTCGGGAGGATTATGTCAGCTCAGATGTCGAATCTGGGAGAGAATTATGTCAACTAAGAAAGGATGATGTTGACTGGGAAAGGATGATGTCAACTCTGGGAAAGGATGATGTCAAATCTGGGAGATGATGTCGACTCTGGTAAAGGAGGATGTTGACTGGGAAAGGATGATGTTTCCTATTGATTTTGGGAGAGTATGATGTTAACTATCGGTTTTGGGAGCAGATGGTGAGCTGTGGTGATCAGCAATGTAATGGTTTGATCACTATCACTATTTTCAACCTGACGGAAGTGGGAACTCTGCTCAGGCATCTTTCTATGCCTGCAACATTAGGTTAGGCAGGAAGTGGAGGGGGGTGTGACTGGGAACAGACACTGACAGTCAAGGAGAATCCACGAGTCCTATAAAACCCCAGTCCTGCACCCCTACATCACAACCAGGAAGGACTTTTCATACATGGACACACATACATATTGCATACAGGATTTATCAGTTGTATTGTGTTTTTAATTCCCTGTAGTGTTCTTGTGAATTTGAAGTGTGATTGGGGGTTCTCAGTTCAAGAACTGATTCTCAGAAAGTGGCTGACAGAAGAATAAAAGAAAAACGTGTAGAAGGGGGGTTGATTATGGTATGTATGATGTCATGTGTTTTCTCATGTTTTATGCGTATTTACCTCATCTCATACCTCTTTTCCCATGTTAAACGGGAGTGATTTGTCTGGGAGGATGGTCCACAAGGAAATGACTGTGATGGACCTTTAGTAGTAGTAGACTGTGATGGAACTTGAGTCACACATCACCAGTTTTTCCATTCACCACACATTGAGGCCAGTAGTGGGTTAAGAATTTTTGGCAGAGATCAAAGTTCAGAAGATCCAGTTGAGTGGAAGGGTTTAAGGAGAGGAAGGTACTTCACTGTGGAGCACATACTTACCTACTAGGTTCTTGTTTTCATGTACAGTACCTGTGAGGCCTTTTCCCCTCTTAGTTTAACACTTTATTTGTTGTTCGACTTTGTATATGAAAACAAATTAATTGCACAATGGACTTTTCATTTTCTTTCAATTTCATATGATGTTGCCACACTGTTAAATGCCTATGTTACCATCATACCTTGTTTTTGATCTTGCAGTGTTATATAGCAGAGTCACGAGAGAACGCCTTGTGTTCTGCTTTTGAAGATTGTGTGAGTGACAGAAATTATTGTCCCACCTGGGAAGTAAAGCTGTATTTACAACTAGGGATGTGAAGTTGTAGCGAGAACAATTTTCAGATCTCATATTTTAGTCCTGAGGGTGAGATATATTTCAGATGGCACTGATATCATTGTGAGTCTACCCATATATCATTAAAGTACAAGGGAGACATTGTTTGCACACAGCCATCCAGTCAACAGGGATATACAGACTGGAGCAAAGCATTGAGCATTCTCAGCCAGTAGAGGGCATACAGAGTCCAGTTCTAGCCATTGGTAGGGTGAATTGGGCTTGATCATGCTAAGGCAACCCTGGTCTTGGAATTGACACGTCTTTAGTAATAACATGGTGGGAACCTGTTTATTCAAATTGCCTATCAGTGGTCATGACGTAAAGGAGACCCAAGAGGGAATGCTGTTTAAAAGTTAAGACTTGAGTTATTGTCAGCGTCTCTAATTACACCCTATTTGGCTCTTGGTCAAAAGTAGTGAACTGTATGGATAGTAGGTTGATAAAGTGGTGTATATTTTGAGATTTCCCAGCCTGAAGTTAGATTGTAAAAATAAGGTAGGTAGATTTGTTCCCCAACGTAGGCAATATTACATTTATGGCCACTATTTCAATGCACCGGACTGCAAGTGAATATAAGGGACATTTATATTGTCTGTTCCTTTATTGGTCAAGTGAGCAAAGAAATGAAGAGAGGATATCTGTATTTAAAATATATTGTGTTTGCTGTTGTAATTTATATGGATGTGACTTCAGTTGTAAATGTCTTGTTTTATAGAAGGAAAATACAAACAGATTCCCCAAAGTTCTGTTGTCTTGTGTGATTTAATGCATGCTTTTCTCTCTGCCTAACAATAGTATTAGAGCGGCTCTAAATTACATCCTAAAATAGTTTTCTCTGACCCGTCTTTGTTCTGAAGTATTGAAAAGTTTTCAGGCCAGATAAAGCAGCAAATATTGTTCAATTGTGTGTGTGTATATATACAGTACCAGTCAAAAGTTTGGACACCTACTCATTCTAGGGTTTTTCTTAATTTTTTACTATTTTCTACATTGTAGAATTAATAGTGAAGACATCAGAACTATGAAATAACACATATGGAATCATATAGTAACCAAAAAACTGTTAAACAAATGTAAATATATTTCAGATTCTTCAAAGTAGCCACCCTTTGCCTTGATGACAGCTTTGCACAATTATCTTTGTGCAAATTATCTTTGAAGACAGGGTCCTGAAAAGGGGATTTTTTTGAAATGTCCCTTTTTCAGGACCCTGTCTTTCAAAGATAATTCGTAGAAATCCAAATAACTTTACAGATCTTCATTGTAAAGGGTTTAAACACTGTTTCCCATGATTGTTCAAGACCATTGTATCCTGCATAAGGTTATGTAGCAGTGTCATCTTACACTAAAGCTCTGTCTGATCTACATTGTACAGTAGTTGTATCAGCCCAGTGGGATATATGTTCCAAACCAGTTAATCTGGTCCAGTTGCCATGGACCTTTTTATTCCACTGTCAGTATAAGTCAGTACATGACACCTTTATTTCAAGAACATATATCAGTGGTCTTTTTTTCACTGGCGGTTGGGCAGGGTGTTGGGTAATTGGGTTGTTTTGCCCCCTGTTTTTTAGTCTTCTTTATACGCCTCAGCTTGTTTATTTTCTGACGACTTACTATTCAATGAAATGGAATGTAAGTTCCTGATGTAGTCTGCTGCAGGAAATATTGGTTTTCTAAAATGTAAACAGGGAAATGTCAAAGGTGGGGAAGCAAATAATCTTCATCTTTATCTCTACTCTTCTCCTCCATCCTATTTCCTCCATGACCACAAGCCTTGTAGAGAGGAATGGTGTAAAAATCTGAGCCGTATGCATGCAGTGAGAGGAGGTCTTGCCAGGCCAGCTCAGATTAGACCACTGTGATCGTCGCTATGTGAAACCCTAAACCCCATTATGTGGCTAACAGGATAAAGCTTTGCTACTGCTGGGCGGACAATGAGCTACAAAGGGCTCTCAATACAGCCATGCTTACTGCTCACTGTTTAACCACAGAGGCCTGGGAATAACTCTATTAGTCTCTGTATGCATACTATGGAGGATAAAGTGCTCCTATCGATTGAAATGCCCTTTGCCATTTCCTCTTGGGTGAAATATCATAGGCTATTATAAGCTGATGTACCTGCAGGGTAAAAGTACTGATTCACATCATCTGATGCATTACAGGTTGAAGGTTCATGTCAGTTTGTTGAGTGTTGAGCATCCCTGTAATTTGAATGTTGAATCCAAACTAACTTCATTCTGAAGACCTGAATTCCTGTCAATTGTGATACAATTCTTTATATGTTATGTGCTACAAAATATGAATTTGACCGATTTGAGTAAATGAACATACTCCAAAAAGACAATACTAGTTTATCTTCTCTTCTATAAAGTCCTGAAACACTCTGAAATGTATGATGTTGCCCTTCGAGACATAATAACCTCACTGATCGATAAGACATGGATAACTTCGCACTGTCCAGACCTGTAATACCATAGCAACAACCATCTTCAAGCCATCTGCTCTCTCTGATCTGATCTCTGAGACACCAACCTTTACTGGCTAGATTAGGACAATATATGAGGTTAGATGTTTTGTTCTTAAACCTACTGCATCATACAGCGGTTTATTGTCAACGAGGGATATTTGAGTGATGTTGCACAGTAAAGCCTGACCGGCTTCACGACGAGTCTACAAAACATTATGTACACATTGACAACATATGATACTTGCAGTATGTAGATTTAAACATACTGGGCTCAGCAGATGAAGGTACATTTTCAGTAGGAACTGATTTAATGGTGGTGAAAAGAACCAGAATGATAATGAGAAATCACAAAAGCTGCGCTTAGACAGGCAGCGCAATTCTGATATTTATTTTCCACTAATTGGTCTTTTGACCAATCAGATCAGCTCTGAAAAAGAGCTGATGTGAAACATCTGATGTGATTGGTCGAAAGACTAAATAGTGGGAAAAATATCAGAATTGGGCTGCCTAATGAGTTCGCTAAGAAAATCACAAAGGGGTGTGGGCTGCGGGGTGCCTGTCTATACCTTTTTTTTTTAAACTGGAATGGGTAGACATGTTTTGTGTCTGTTTCTCTCTGACTCTTTGCATGTATATATCTCTGGACATTCCCAATTGGACCAGACCCCTGATTATATATATATATTTTCATGTCCTTTCTATCTCCCTAGCAACTTTAATGGCCAGATTAGGAGAAAATATGATATGAGATGCTGATACAGCTGTAGTATATTTTTAACGAGCCCATGGGGGACAGTTGATTGATGTTGTCCAGTAAAATTGGCAAGCATGACCACCTTCACTCCATTACCAGACTGTGTAAAACATATTTGGTGTTCAAGATGTGTAAAACACTTTTTAAGAGGGAGTACATTGTACGGTGAGTTTAATAAAAGTTGTACTGTGGGTGGGGAGCATGGGACAGTAAGTTTGGTTTTAGATCAGGATGAGTGACCAGATGATCTGTTAATTTTTGTAATACGTCTGTCTATTAAGTATTATTGCGCAATATTATTATATTTGAACTACTATTCTAAAGACCGTATACGTTTGATATATCTAAAGCAATTCTATAGATACTCATTCATTCACTTGATAAAAGATGCAAAATTTAACTTTCATTAAATCAAATCAAATGTATTTATATGGCCCTTCGTACATCAGCTGATATCTCAAAGTGCTGTACAGAAACCCAGCCTAAAACCCCAAACAGCAAGCTATGCAGGTGTAGAAGCACGTAAAAAAGCACCATTACATAGAAGAAGAAAACGGTCCTCTTCCTCGGATGATGAGGCTCAGATTTAATGATGGTGAGAACCAGGGGGATTAGGATAGGAACAGTCACTGAGCTACTTACTAATGAGCTAGTTAAGAAGATACAAAACAACTGTGTGTAGGTAGGATCTATGCCTCTTCCCTCAGATGGCTAAAAAAAACATGCCTCATTCTCCTCCCAGATCCTTGTTTTGCATGTTGATATCTCCCTCATAATAGACCAGGCCATTCCCACTTGGACCGATCCCCAATTAGATCCCTTTATATGAAC
Source organism: Oncorhynchus tshawytscha (assembly GCF_018296145.1). NCBI lineage: Eukaryota > Metazoa > Chordata > Actinopteri > Salmoniformes > Salmonidae > Oncorhynchus > Oncorhynchus tshawytscha. The sequence goes on along the minus strand of NC_056431.1, from coordinate 16,555,491 downwards.
AGAAGACCACCTAATGAATAGCACGCTGCTACTAGCCTGTTGTTCTCCCTTAAGAGGGGTGCGTATTGTGTGTGTTAGGGGGGCTGATGCCTGTTAATTGGCTGGTCTGTCCTACTGTGAGCCGCACTGCATTCCATTCCAACAGCTTTGGTAATGGAGCCATAGTGAGGACCGTTGGGGCAGAGGGTGGCTGAATGTGTTTTTCTTTTTAAACATTCGTTATTGTACCCAAGGTTGAGAACTTCTTTGAGGCTGGTGGAGTTGAGATGATGAGATGATTTGAGTTGGTGAATGGTCTTCATTGAACAGACCTTCAACTTGCTTGTAGCTACTATGACTGTGTTTTTAGTAAAGCTGCAGTACAATATGCTTCCCCTTCTCATCATCAAGAATCCACTTTTTTAGGAGAGAAAAAAACACACCAAAGAGGAACAACATGATGACTTTTATTCAAATGAGTTTATCCGCTGCTAAGAAGTTTCCTTTCGTTTGAAAGTTTCTTTCTTAAATCCTTTGTTGTTGTAATGAATTCTTTACAGTGATGTTTTTTCATCGTATTTTAAATAACTTGTAGAAGATACACTTTATGGCACTGTCATGAAGCATTATGACTATCCTGTGCCACTTTACTTTGACCAAGAAAATAGACTTTATGACACCTTCAAGAATCATTATGACCATCATAATGCCAGATAGGCCTATCACGTACAGTACATGCCCTTATGTCAGTCATCAATCAAAAAGAGGGTGTCTTGTCCTGCTCCTGAAGGATAACAACCTCTAACTCAACGTGAGCAAGACAAAGGAGATGATCGTGGACTACAGGAAAAGGAGGGCCGAGCACACCTTCAAGAGCTTCACTTCAAGTTCCTTGGTGTCCACATCACCAACAAACTATCATGGTCCAAACACACCAGGACAGTCATGAAGAGGGCACAACAACGCCTATTCCCCCCTCAGGAGACTGAAAAGATTTGGCATTGGTCCTCAGATTCTCAAAAAAGTTATACAGCTGCACCATCAAACATCTCGAGGATGATCAATGGAAACAGGATGCACCTGAGCTCAATTTCGAGTCTCATAGCAAAGGGGCTGAATACTATGTAAATAATGTATTTCTATTTTTATTTTTAATACATTTGCATACATTTTTTATTTAATCAATTTTAGAATATGGCTGTAACATAACAAAAAGTGGAAAAAGTCAAAGGGTCTGAATACTTTCTGAATGAGCTGTATATACACTACCGTTCAAAAGTTTGGGGTCACTTGAAAATGTCCTTGTTTTTGAAAGAAAAGCCCTTTTTTGTCCATTAAAATAACATCAAACTGATCAGAAATAAAGTGTAGAGTCCTCAACTGTCAGCTTCATTAAATAGTACCCGCAAAACACCAGTCTCAACGTCAACAGTGAAGAGGTATCCCTGGGATGCTGGCCTTCTAGGCAGAGTTTCAAAGAAAAATACATATCTCAGACTGGCCAATAAAAATAAAAGATCAGCAAAAGAACACAGACACTGGACAGAGGAACTCTGCCTAGAAGGCCAGCATCCCAGAGATACCTCTTCACTGTTGACATTGAGACTGGTGTTTTGCGGGTACTATTTAATGAAGCTGACAGTTGAGGACTTGTGAGGTGTATGTTTCTCAAACTAGACACTCTAATATACTTGTCCTCTTGCTCAGTTGTGCACCCGGGCCTCACACTCCTCTTTCTATTCTGGTTAGAGCCAGTTTGCGCTGTTCTGTGAAGGGAGTTGTACACGGCATTGTACAAGATCTTCAGTTTCTTGGCAATATCTCACATAGAATAGCCTTCATTTCTCAGAACAAGAATTGATGAGTTTCAGAAGAAAGTTATTTGTTTCTGGCCATTTTGAGCCTATAATCAAACCCACAAATGCTGATGCTCCAGATACTCAACTTGTCTAAAGAAGGCCAGTTTTTATTGCTTCTTCAATCAGAACAACAGTTTTCAGCTGTCCTAACATAATTGCAAAAGGGTTTTCTAATGATCAATTCACCTTTTAAAATGATAAACTTGGATTAGCTAACACAACGTGCCATTGGAACACAGCAGTGATGGTTGCTGATAATAGGCCTCTGTACGCCTTTGTAAATGTTCCATAAAAAATCTGCCATTTCCAGCTACAAACATTTACAATGTCTACACTGTATTTCAGATCAATTTGATGTTATTTTAATGGACAAAAAGTGGGCCTTTCATTCAAAAACAAGGACATTTCTATATATATATATTTTTTTTTACAGATGCTCACAATGTCATTTGGAAAGTGGTTAGTGGAGTACCAGTAACATTGTCATTGCCAGTAATCATCAGCACCTCAACAACTGACAGCAATAACCACTATAACAGCATTAAAGTGTATGTATGGTGGAGTAGGTTGACAATAGAATGATGATGACCTGTATATCAAGACAATATTTGGCTTCTGGAGCCTCTTCATAGCAAGTTCCCTCAAGTGATGATTTGCGGTTTAGAAGGGGCCACCCCTTTCGACTGGCCCCCATCCTGCCATTGGCTCGTTTACATGCCCCCAGTCTCCGCTGGCCAGTTCTATTGTTGTATCGGTGTCCATTCATTGACCGGGATGTCAGCGGGGACAACAATACCTTACGCATAACTAATAGCCACAGAACCCAGCGAGGGCCGTTCTACAATAGCAAACAGAACATTCTCAAAGCAGCCTCTTCCAGAAGCCAGCCGTTCGATGGACAGTGGAACTGAAACTGCGGAAATGTTTTTTTGAGATTTTTGTTGGTATTTTTATTTAATACATTTTAAGGAGTGAAGCTCGCTATTAAAGCGTCGCTATAACAGTTAGACTTCGAACTAAAAGGGATTCATACTAAACCATGAACCAGACGAGGAATTTTCAGCTTTTTCTATTGGTGGTCATATCTTCAGGTAATGCTTTTCATGTTTAAGCGGATGAATGTTCGAGCTTAGTATAGTATAAGTCGAGTTAATGTCCTCCATGTGGAACCCACTGAATGTTTTGCTACTTGCATGTGATTTTGAAATGATTTTAGCATGCAGCCTCAGTATCTAATGTATTTGAGGTGAACGCGAAGCCATGCGTCTTTAGTGTGCACCTGACTCTCTAGCCTATTGCACTGCGTAAAAGCAATTATTTCCTTTCCTGTCGACTCCATCTCGTCTGTATATGTCTTCCATAAAGTCATTGGTGTCGATTAGGGGACATGTGTAGTTTGCAGCCTCTGGGATACCATGGGTGTAATTAGAGAAATCAATGGGGGCTGTTAAGGCGCGCGTAAAGATGAATGGCCAAGTTGGAACCGTTAGGATATTTACAACTGTGTCTTTGGAGGGAGGCTTTTGACCTTCAAGATACATGTCTATAGTGTTAATTTGACATTATGTGTGGATAGCAGAATGGAGAGCCTTCAAAAAACAGAAAACATTTTTGTTATTGATTCGGGAAAGGTGAAATACAAGAGCATTAGATACTTTTTTAAAGCGTTTTTCATTCCAATTTGTTTCATTAATTATGTGTTATCAGCACAAAAGTTGACATATGTTTGATCACAGATTTCAATGGTGTGCTACCATGATGCACCATTCAGTCGACGCGTAAAGCTAATAGCCTATGCTCTCTCCTTTTACGCGCAAGTTTATTTCTCTGTAAGGCAATTCGGGGACAGGAACTCACGGTGCTTTATCATGTCAGGCTTCATGTTATTGACTTTAGTCAGCTCCCACATTATTTTCTCTGATTACACCACTTAAGACAAATTAATGGCAAAGGCTATCCATGAAACAAACTTTACGTAATAATCACAACGATCATCCAATTCAACCTTTCAATTCTAACATTGAACATGTTAGTAAATTTGACTCATCCCCTGAACCCGACTATTGCCTCTCATGCATTTATTCCTTAATCAGGTATTGGCTGTTTAAGTCTCCATCTGATTCAAAACACTGTATCATCTTTTAACCAATATGTGCAGTTTGCAACTCTTTCCATTAGAACCACGTTTACACTACACATAAAAAAGTGTTGAACTCAGGCAAAGAACATATCTGGAGATCCAATAACTGTAGGGTAGGAAATGGCAACGTTTTGGCTACCACTTGTGTATTGAAATCTCATCAGGGATATTTGGTCAGATCAGACTCATCTACCTGTCATGGTCAGACACAGGGCAGCCAGTTGGACTTGGGGTTAAACAATGATTGACCTCCTCACACCTTCATTTACATAAAGCAGACAGACCCTCTCTGTCTGTCCCCCCATCCCCCACACACCTCATTTAGGGGCATGATGGTGTGTGTGGGATTGGGTGTTCAGTAATCCCCCTGCAGCTGCCTTATTAGATATCCCCTAAAACCTATGCACACACACACACACACACACACACACACACACACACACACACACACACACACACACACACACACACACACACACACACACACACACACACACACACACACACACACACACACACACACACACACACAAACAAACACTCCCCCAGCCTGCACAGACAGTGTTCTCAAAATCTCAACCAGACACCCCTCTGACTGGGGGTGTTAATCCCAAAGATCTACATTGAGGTGGAATCAGGGCCAAGGCTCTACCCTGCCATGAGGCCCAAAAGCTTGGCCCTGGTTCCTTCAGACTTATTTGCTCTCTGTGCCATAGCCTCATATCCTTTCCTGTTGGCCTCCCCACTTCTTCACCTCTTATGTGGCTGGACCCACCCTGGGTTCATATATAACAAATAAGACTGAAGTTGGCTCATAGAAACAGTGCTGCTGGCTGTTATTGCTGTGTGTATGAGGGATAAGAACATTTCCCCGTAGTTTACAAACTGAGTTAATTACATGCATTGACCATATAAAATGCAGGTATTCAATAACCCTTTTTTGACAGCAGTTATGAATGACGTATAGTTTGTAGGTTGAACGTTTCAAGGTGCATTACATTTTATAGAACTTTAAGCTTTAAGACCTAAAGGCCTTCGCAACACTGGCAATTTGTTTTAATGCAATAGTGCAAAGCAATGTTGTCAGCAATGGTTGCTGCAACTTTTTCCATTGCAAATGAGAATCGTTTTATTATCTGGGGAAATGTAATCGGCAGGGCCAATTAGTCAATAAGATTGTTATTGCCTCGGCAACAAATTGCCTGTGTATCATGGGCATGGTGGAAGAACAATTTACACCACGGGTCTCATACATTGAGAGCAAAATTCTCCCAAGGCCCTCTGAGGTGAAATGTACAGAAACTGAAAATAATATTGTGTTCATTATACAATGAAACCTTTTATAAGAGAAAGAGAAAGACACACTGAGGTTTATTGACCTCAAGAAAGAAAGTTATCAAGAAAGCCTGTAAAAGTGAATTCTGAGGACAGTATTGGAAAAACATGTCCATCTCTATCTACCAGTTTAAATGAAACAATACCGATGCCACTTTTACTGAATAAAAACATGGAACAACCTTTGTTCTGGAATTGTTTTCAATTAAAGATAAACTAGACTTCATGTTCTTGAAAGTGAAATCCATTCAACCAACTGCTGGTGGTCAATGAGACCTGATGTTGACTTCTTGACAGAAGCCTCTTTCACAAGCAGCAGTTCAAGATGACATAGGCCATTTCTGTGCAACAATGTCAATACATTTTGGTCATCCCGATTCGGGTTGCGATTGCTTTGACAAAATGCGCTCCACTGCATCTCTCTAATATGTTTCTGAGGAACTCAGGCCGAGGCAAAGGGAAAGCGAAGTTGGATCATTTCGGATCTTTCTTATTTTGATTGTGCTGTTTTTACAAGGCCACAGTGTGCTGAAAACATTATATGCCTAACCCATTTACAGCAGACTCAAAATAAATGAAAAATACGCTTGGAGCATGTAGTTAGAACAAGGGTTAAAATACTGATGAATTAATCATCACAGTGTGTTGTCATTAGAATTAATTGTCATTAAATAGGCTATTAAGGGTTGTTGAATGATGAATAACAGACAAGCTAAATATGTTATCTCAAAACGTTGCATAATGGATGCTTGGTCTGTTGCCAACATTGCCCACATTCCTACAATGTCACCCCTTGTAATTATTGGTCATGAAATGCCCCTTACCCTTGCTGAACACACCCATGGGTGCGTAAATGAATTGATTAGCGCAATGGGAAAAGGGTCTCGTGTTCACACACACACTAATGCCAAATTGGCTGGCAATTAATGAAGAAGTGGCTGTTTAAACAATAGGAGAGGAGCTATGCTGGGAGCAGATCTGCTGGTGCACCATCACCAGCCATAAAGAAGAGCGTGCCACGCAGCTAGTCAAGGGGGAGGGGGGGGGAGGTTAGAGAGGGGAGTTTAACTCCTATTAGTGGGACAATAGGCCCAGCCCTGCAACGTCAGTCCCCAAATCCGCACAGCCCCCTGACCCAGCACCCCCAATCCTCAATCCCAGCTGGGCCCAGGAATCAGTCCCCAATACTTATACAGACCTATCTTCCCCCCTCCCCTCCATCCATTATGCCTGCCTGCCTGCCTGCCTGCATGGGCCTAATTCAGTAGACATCATCTGTGCCTATCCCTCTGCTATGATGAAGAGTGAAGGAGGCTAGTGAAGGAAAAGATGAAAGGAGAGAGGGAGAGCTGCTGGCTATAGCAATATCCACTGGTAATAAGGCATGTTTATGCTTATACCAGAGGGTCTTCCTGTGGTACGACTTGAGCTGATAATACAACTAAGCCTTTAGCATTCTATGCTTATTATAGCATGGTCATTGATCTTATCCATTTCACCTAATGGAGCTTATCAACACTAAAAATGTGAGAAAGCACTGTGAATACAGTGAAGCACACATAAAAGATGTTAATTTTCACTATGGCATCCGTCTATTTCCAAAGCCGGCCTCTCCCCTTCATGCAGGGGTTCCCAGGGTTAGGGAGAGGGGATAGTATGGGACGAGTCAATTAAGGATTCTGCGACACACTTGCAACTGGGCTTGACTCACTAGCAGCCCCCCACACACACACACACACACAAAAAACATACAAACCGACACAGGGAAAAATATAGGGAGGACGCAACCAATGAAGGGATTTACTTGTGTTTGCCTTCTCTGCCTCGACCCTGAACCCCCTTTTCATCGTCCTGGGGGGCTTAGCCACCTTCACGCCACAGTCACAATGGAAACTGTGAAGTTCACTGCCAAGTCTGAGGCGACAATAAACAATGAAGGGACTGGGGTAGGGGGCTGCTTTGGTGACCGAATGCAAGCTGTCCTCCGCCCGGCCCCCTCAGTCCCCTCACCCAACTCTCTCATGACCTTTTAGGGGCTGGGGTCACAATCTGGGGCTGAGGGCTAGAGATTTGGGATTTTGTGGGGGTGGAGTGTGAGGGAAAGCTAGGGGGATGGGGCCGGGGGTCCCTGTCCTCAGTGTTCTGGATAGCCCCCCTTCTGCTTATTATGAGCCCCCAGATGGGTGGTGAATTTATCCCTAAACTTAACACTTAATCACACTCCGTGGCACAGGGGCGAATGCAGGGCTGCAGTGGTAAAGATGGGCTTTGCATTCTGACTGTGTGGAATAAGGCTGGGAACTCATAAGGCACAGCTGAGCTTGGCTGCTTCTATATGGCATACATTGATGATAAATAATATCATCATTCGCTTTATGCCTCTGATTTCAAGCACAAATGAAACAAATCTACTACTAAAAACAAATGATTAAAGTTTCCTTCTTGAGCAACCCCAAAATAATGCTGTTTCCAGCACTCTCACCCCTCAAAGCAACACAATTTGACACCAGTCTTAACTGCTTCCCTCGTAGTCCCTTCTTACATTACACTCTCCCTCTATCCCCAGCATGGAAGTCCCCAGATATCTCTAATCCAGTATGTCCCCACAGAAGATCTGACATGCAGCTAATCTTTAGTTACCGTGACCGACATCTCACTCTCTGTACATCCCCAGCATTGCGTCCCCAGGTATTCCATTATTCACTGCTTCCCCTTTCATCAGATGTTAAGCTTGACTGAGTGTCTCTGGGTAGTGCAAGTAGTCGTTCTGAACTACAAAGACCTGGGGCCCAAGCTTCCCAGCTGTGTCAGGCAGTGTGACTTGGGGCCTGTTCTAAGACTCCATGCCAGAGTGACTTGGGGCCTGTTCTAAGACTCCATGCCAGAGTGACTTGGGGCCTGTTCTAAGACTCCATGCCAGAGTGACTTGGGGCCTGTTCTAAGACTCCAGTCCAGAGTGACTTAAGCTTCGACCTGGTCCTGGGTCATAGTATTAAAATCCAGAATTGATCTATTTTGCAAAGCAGATATGAAGGAGATTGTAAAATAAGTTATGTTTTCGAAGGGTTTGAGATTGCTTGTACTGCGGCTGCTTGTTTGGCATGCATCCATGTGTGCATTGATTGTGTAAATGATGGACTTTTACCCAGAATGGCCCATGCACTCATATAGTATAAAGTTGTTGGAAGGTGCAGGTGATTGAGAATAATTGTATGTCAGTGATTGAAAGGTGTATAACCAGAATCTAAATGTAATGATCAGGTATCTACTGGAGCGAGAAGATATCTTCATTTAGATTAAGATGCTTCAAGGATCAGTCCTGTGGATGCACAGCTATGCTGTGAATAGACTGTAGTTTCTGGTTAGATGTTATTTGTTACAGAGGGAGTCAATAGAGGTGGATTAATGGGAAAATGGGGAGGGATTAAATGGAGTAAAGGGAGGCTAATTGGACAAACAAAAAAACAACTGGAGGTAGTGGAGATTACACAGCATGTGTTGGAGCAGAGCCAAGAGCTGGAGTTTAGACTGGGTCTCCCAGAATGGGCTGATGTGGGAGAGGGGGCTATGGGAGAGGACTATGGCGAGGATGGGAAGACTATGGATGGATAGGGGGAAGGAGTTGGGAAAGAAAGAGCAGCTGTCTGGTGTGTTTTGGTGTGATGTTTGACAGTTGCAGAGGTTTGCTATGGTCGGCCGTGTTGATGTTTGTTGTGGCTGGGTAGTGTGTATTGTTGTTCTTCGGAAGGGTCACAGGGTCAGGGGATCCAGACGTCACACGCTACAATTCCACAGCTCGCCACGTTAACATAAGAGACCGAAAATGAACTGAACCTTTTCTTCGTCTCAGCATCTCTCCTTTTTTTTTATCTTGAACAGCTGGGAAAGGTGGATTGGTCTTTAGAATGGGTCAGGGGAAAGGGAGAGGGTTAAAAATCAAGGGGAACAGAAGGGGTATCGCCAAATGGTGCGTATAATTGGGGGACGAGCGTGTCGACGGAATCGGTGACGGGGTTCGATGTAGTGTGAGAGATGGGGGTGGCATGGGAAAGTCACCTCCAAGTTCAAGTTAAAAAGGGGAGAGGGGGACAGGGGGTGCAGTAGAGTGGAGAGGGGGCAGATGTTCTCATCTGAGTGGGCGATGACTAAAGGGGACAGAGGGGGAGAGGGGTGTGTGGGGGGGCTATCACTAGTCATCCAACCAGACTCCATTGAAGTCATCCAAACTTGACCCCTAACCCCTCTCTCTCCCCCCTTCTTCCCACTTCTTGCATTGTTCAGGCCCTCTCTTGCATCAATGGCTCCATGGCATTCGGCACTATTGTAAGGCAGTTTTGGGAATTAATTGTGTTTGCGTGTGGGGGAAGGAGGGGGGGCACCGTGAAAGGCAGAATAGGATGGGGGGTGGAGGTAACTAACAGAGCTATCAATCAGGCTGGAGGAAAGTCAAGTGCAAGTTCACCCTTCTGAAAACTACCCAAACAGACTCCTCTGAAGACATTATCTTTGCTCCCCTCCCTCTGCGCTGTTGTTTCTCACTTTTTCAGTCCAATACCCCTTCTCTCTCTCTCTCTCTCTCTCTCTCTCTCTCTCTCTCACACACACACACACACACACACACACACACACACACACACACGCTTGGAGAATGAAGCTGTCACCAGTGCACACAGTGTGTGGTGCTCACCACTGAGAGAGGCAGTCTGACTTTTCACAGGGTCTCATTGTGGGGTAGAGTTAGGGCTTCAGGCTGTCTGCTCTTGCTCAATGAAACTGGCCATTTATCAGTGTGTGATTCCCAGCCTAGCGCTATAAACCCAGCCAAGCAGTAATCCAGCGTCCTCTTTTTCCCCTCTTAATCTCTCATTAACAACCCTGTTATTCAGCGGTAATTAAGGTGTTATTAAGAACACAAGGGCCTGGATTATGTCCAACATCTAGTTGGGCAGAGATGCACAACTTGGTTTACAAAGTTTGGGTCTTTTTACGTTTTTTTTAACTTAACCTTTACTTGATATTTCAATATAAAGGAGCTGTAGGGCAAGAGGAATAATGGAAAATACATTAAACAAGATACAAAATGCCAGTAGAGAATGGGCCGTAATGGTAGATTCCTCAAGAACTCTAAAACACACTGTTTATTTCTTATAAATCTATCCACCAAGAAAGGTGCTTCACAATATTTCCCCAGAACCAGATGGTCATATATTGTCGGTATTGGAAGCTCCTAAACTTGCTAACTATCTAGAAGCTATATTTTACAATGGTGATCTAACACTGTGATATGTGCTTAAGGCACTACACAAAACCGATAGTTAGGTTGTTAACAGAGAATAATTTATGAAAAAAGTCCACTTAAATCGATGATATCAGCACTTTGGTGGCTTCATCAGCCATCTTTCAGTGTCTTCCCCCCCCACCTTAACGTTGAGTGGGCATCGTAAAATGTGGTCTTCAATTCGTTCATGACTCTATAAACGGAGGAGCACCACCCCTGGCCCTTCTCTGCTTCTTGAGGTTAACATTGTAAAGCCTGCAGGCAGGGAGAGTTTCAACCTCTGGCCCTCTGAAGGCTCTGTACTGGAATCACTGATTGATTGGTGTAGTAGTGTAATAGTAGGTGATAGGTCATATTCCCATGTCGGTTCAGTTTTAAGAGTATTTTTTTGTGTGTGTGTGTGTGTGTGTGTATGTGTGTATGCAATCATTATTATCATCCTCATTTTCATCTTCATCATTGTCATTTTTCAACAGCCTTCTTACTTTCATCATTACCCTCTTCACCACCACCACCACCACCACCACCACCACCACCACCATCATCATCAGATGCTCCATTCTGTCCTGAGGATCTCCCTTGTCAACTTCATCAGCCCTCTTACCTCCATCATCATCATCCTTATCATCATCTAAATGGAGGAGAACTTCAGCAGTACCTGACCTCCCATGCTCCTCTTCTATCTCCCAGTGTTGGGCAGAGCCTCCGAGCTGGCCTTCCTGAAGGAGCCCAATGATGTCATCGCCGTGCGTGACCGGCCCCTGATGCTGGACTGCCAGGTAGAAGGGGAGGGGCCTATCTCTGTGATGTGGCGGCGCAATGGAGTGTCCGTTCCCACCGGGCCGAAGGCTAGCGTGTTGGCCAACGGAACTCTCCTGATCAAGAGCTTCCAGAAGAGGAGAGAGAGCAACGAGACGGACGCTGGGGAGTATGCCTGTGCTGCCCAGAACCACTATGGCATGTTGATCAGCCGCAAGGCCAGGGTTCAGCTGGCATGTAAGTTATACACACACCACAGACACGCACAGGCACATATACATATTGGAGTGCTCACACACACACATTAGTAGTCATACATAAGACAGATGATACACATACGGTATACTGTAAGAGTCATGTGTGACACATTACATGGCATGCAGAAGTTATATGTAAACTCTTTGAAATGGCTAGCAAGCCATTGAAGTGAACATAGCATCTCACATAAACCGGCTCCCATGCTGGTCAAGACATTCTTTATGTGTGTTCATTCATTTGATACTGCCCATTGTGCCTTTAAATCATACCTGTCTGCTTTAATCCTCCCTTCCCACCCCTCACTCCATTATTTGACCAGCCCCCCAGTTGGGACTGAACATTAATAACCACAGCACCTCCCCCCACTCTAAACCCCCCACTGAGTGGACAACCTTTCATTCACTCACTCCCCTGACCCCTCCCTCTGGCCAAATAAAACCAGAACTGGGCTGTTGGGGGTTGGGAGGTGCAGGGGGTTGTGGGTAAACCAGCAGGATTATGGCTCTTGGGAGGATTGGTGGTGCTCCCCTCAGGGAAAGGGGTTACCATGGCGATTCACAACGGCAAAACGCCCTACCCGTATTGATTACAAAATCCCATAGGTTGTTGGGCAGTTGTTCTAAGAAAGACCTGTCTCCAGGGACTTTGTTGTTTTCGGGTTCTAGGACATTGAAAACTGTCTTGGATATGTCTATTTAAAATCTCTGATCTATTTTCTCTCACACACAGCTCTCCCTAAGTTCCACATACACCCAGAGTCCATGTCGGTGGATGAGGGTGGCGTTGCCAGATTGACCTGCCAGGTGAACGGAATCCCAGAGGCCAGCATCTCCTGGGAGAAAAACAGAACTGCTGTGAATACTGACGATAACAGGTAACACATGGATACGCACACACACACACACACACACACACACACACACACACACACACACACACACACACACACACACAATGCACACACACACACATAGACACACACACACACACACACACACACAACACACGCACACACACACACACACACACACACACACACACACACACACACACACACACACACACACACACACACACACACACACACACACACAGACACACACACACTATAATTCTCCTTTCCTGTATTCAGGTACACCATCCTGCCCACAGGGATCCTGCAGATAACCGGTGTAAGGCGGGCTGACAGTGGTGTGTATCGCTGCGTAGCCACCAACATCGCTAACACTCGCTACAGCCATGAGGCCCAGCTCACTGTCACTGGTAAGTGAAGCTGTCCTTTCTGAGTCTGTATGTGTCTGCTAATGTGTTGTTACCATGCTGTGTTGTAATGTGTTGCTGCCTTGCTATGTTGTTGTCTTCTGTCTCTCATTTATGTAGTGTTGTGGTGTCTCTCTTGTTGTGATGTGTGTTTTGTCCTATATTTCTATTTATTTATTTATTTTTAATCCCAGCCCCGTCCCTGCAGGAGACCTTTTTCCTTTTGGTAGGCAGTCATTGTAAATAAGAATTTTTTCTTAACTGACTTGCCTAGTTAAATAAAGGCTAATATTTTTTTATTTAAATAATAACAAATATGCCCATAGATTTGTGCATTTACTGTATTTTTGACTCTTCACCATTTCCTGTCTTCTCTCTCTCTCTCACTGTCTTTCTCTCACTGTCTTTCTCTCACTCTCTCTCTCTCTCTCTCTCTCTCTCTGTCTCTCTCTCTCCATCTCTCTCGCTCTCTCTCTCTCCATCTCTCTCTCTCGCTCTCTCTCTCTCTCTCTCCATCTCTCCCTCTCTCTCTCTCTCTCTCCCTCTCTCTCTCTCTCTCTCTCTCTCTCTCTCTACAGTGGCAGCTCCACGGATCTACAAGGAGCCGGTGATTCTGTCGGGTCCTCAGAACCTGACCATCACTGTGCACCAGACCGCCATCTTGGAGTGCATCGCCACTGGCAACCCTCGACCCATCGTGTCCTGGAGTCGGCTGGGTAGGGCTGTGCTCTACATCACTCTACATCACTGTCCCCTCTCACACACCCTACATCACTGTCCAAACCCAATACCAGATCCTTCTACCACAGAGAGTATTGTCTCATAACATCAATTTGTTATCGCTAACAGGTAAAATCAATTTGTTATTGTCACCTTTGTGACACTTTTTAGGATTACAGAAGTGACAGCAAACATACACATGATATAAGACTTCAATGTGGCCTTGGTAGTCGGACATTGACTGAATGCTGCCTTAATATTGTTGAGTAGTTCTGTGCTAAATAGATCATCCATGTTTGCTACAGATGAGACCTTCAGCTCTCTAACTCTCCCCTCTTTCTCTTTATCTCTCTCTTCTCCTCCAGACGGGCGCTCCATCGGGGTGGAGGGTATCCAGGTGCTGGGTACGGGGAACCTGATGATCTCAGATGCCAACTTGCAACACTCTGGGGTATACGTGTGCTCTGCTAACCGCCCTGGCACCAGGATGAGGCGTACTGCACTGGGCAGACTGGTGGTGCAGGGTGAGTCGTAGTACCCATCAATCTCACACCAAACACACTAGTATTAACCCTCACACCCCAAGCACACACAATGCAATGTTGGCTTTGTTGATACAGCACTTTTCAGATCTCCCACCCCAATATGTATCCCCCACCCACCATTACCAGCCTCCAGGAAACCACTCAAGCATCATCTCAACAGACCGGTGTCTCCCAGGCCTATGCTAAATGCACCCCTAGCCCCTACCCCAAAAACACTCCTCTAGATCTGAAATGAGTTGATAGGTAGAAAAAACATGTTAGACATTCCACCCAGCCAATCAGGAGACAAGTTGAAGCTATTAGCATCTGGTTGAACCCTATGTGATCTTTCCAGATCTACAGAAGAGGCTGGGGGTCAATTTGGAAATTCATCTCAAGTCTCCCTCAGGGGAACACCTCACTCTCCCAGGGCTCTGTTTTGGGGGGTAGAGATAGGGGGAGGGATGGGGAGATGGAGGGAGAGAGGTAATAAGCAGGATGGAGGATGGTGGGGATGCTGGGGTTATTTTAGGAAGGTCAGGCTATATTAACCTTTGGTAGATTTCACAATGACCTTAAGGGTGAACTGACATCCCCCAACTCTTCTGGTCACCTTTGACCTCCTGGCACGGGGCCTTAGTGTTCTGCTTTTGGCCAACATTTTCTTTTGATATTGGCGTTGATATTGGGCTCCAGCTGGACAAAGATAAAGGAGGAGATACCGTTTATTGGTGACCCTCCCTTATATACCTACCTCTCTGCTCTACCTATTTTAGCTCTTAATACCTTGTTTTATACTATAGCATCTTAATGGTGGTTCATCCCACGGATTCAACTCACAATTATGCTTACACAAATATAAACTCAGAGTAACACTCAAACACAAACACACTCAAATTTGAGTTTCAGAGTGAGTGTGTTCATAGTTGGAGTGTTTAGTCAGGTGATACTTTCCTGTACATCAGCAATACACTGCCGAATGGCACAGTAGTACACACATTTGTACATGTATAATGGTAGCTGGTGTTAATGGCTGAGTCTATCTGCTTGTCCTCACCACCCAACTCAATCAATCAATATCTGCTTTCTGTGTCTTTCAAAATCAGGATCTGGCATAGCACCCTTATTGTGCTCGGTGAATATATTCATTCATTTTTTAAATTGATGTTGCAAAAGGAACTAAGAGCATAACTTGATTTGAAAACAAAGAGATCAAACCATCAATAGGTTTGGAGGAGTACAATTGCAGTCAGCGTTCATATGCAGATATGAATCGGTTTAGTTTCCCTCGCTTTTTCATAACTTGATCAACACATGTATGTGTTGCATGTTACATGTATGTGTTGCATGTTACATGTATGTGCTGCATGTTACATGTATGTGCTGCATGTTACATGTATGTGTTGCATGTTACATGTATGCGCTGTATGTTACAGTGTGGATACCATTTCTGCTCTTTCTAAAACCACTCATACAGTTAATGTGGGGGTAGATAGCAACAATCCAGTCCATAATGTTAACACCATCTATATCAGGGACTCAGGCTATACCCAAATCTAACATCAATAAAACATACCTTGTGAATTATATTTAACTCAATCACTTGATATCTCACGTCAAATACCATCTGCCTCAATGTGCCTGAAAATCTCCCAAGTTTACTGATTCTACTTGAACTTGACCATTCTTTACCTTCTGCAGACCTTTTCAGTCTTATGAAGTCAAGTTAGGGCCAGTCTGGGCTGGCTTTGCATATTATGGGATGCCCTTTCAGACCTCATCTCCTGGTTGCGTCTGCCCCCAAAACTAATTTGGGGTGCTGGCTGCTGGGGGTCATAAATTGGCTGCACCAGGGGACCACCTGACCAGGACATATGCAGGCCACAGTTAGACAAAGGCTGCATAGCCACCATCTGTGGTGGCCATTAATGGACATTTTTGGAGGGTTTGATAATAAAACAATTGTGGAAAATCAAAACATAAGAGGAGAATCAAGTTTGGAATGTTAAAGTGGAACTTACAAACAAGCATTCTAAGAAGCCTTTTTAAACTTCAAATAGACTACAAGTGCATTGCAGGAAAGTTTTTCTGCCACCGGGTGATCAAATTAAGATCCTACATCTGTAGGTTGACAGAGAGAAAAGGAGAGCTATAGGGAGAACAGATACAGAATAAAACAGAGAACTGAAAAAAGACAAGATATAGAAACAGAATAAAACAGACAGTGCTAGCAAAGCCCAAGTGCCGGAGGAGGCGGAGCAGAGTGATGGTGCCAGAGTGAGGGATCACCTCTGACCTCCCACCCCTAACCCTCTTCCTGCAGGCCCTAAGGAAATGATGCATGAGATGGTTGGGGGTGGGGTTTAAGTTTTGGTGGCTGGGGGTGGGGCTATGATGGGGGTTTGGGTGCTATAGGCCTTTGATTGGCAGGCCTTGATGGAGCGAGACAGTCCCTGCTCCACCTCCCTGGCCTGTGGGGACACTTGTCTTTGTCACAGCTGCAGGCGACAGACACAGGCAAGGCCAAGTTCAGGGGACAGAGGCCACCGAGTGCCAGACAGACTCACAGAAGGGCTCAGGACACAAAGGGACACGACAGCCATTGTGTGTTTGCAAAACAGCTTATTCTAAGGGACGTCTATGTGTAGGCCTACAGGCCATTCCCATGGCTTCTGGTTAGCATCCTCATGCATAGAGAAAGCCATGAGTCACTTTCATTCACACCTTCTGAATATGTGCATAATATTCCAGGGAAGATAGGACAATTCACTATTGCCGTGTGGTGTTTGATTGGGACCTATGTGTCGTGAACTTTGTCCTGATGGAAGTTATGTTCGATTTTAGCCACGTCATGGTCATCTCATTGTATTGTTCTGATTACACTGGAATCAGGTTTACAGAGAGGGAAGCATATTCAGTATATTTCTGGATGATTCAGTATATTTCAGGTTTAGTTCTGTATGAGAAATGGTGTGAAACAGTTGAAAACCAATCTATGACTATGATTGGTTTTCATGATTGAGGACCTAAATGTGTGTGTGACCAGGATGCTGAAGTCGACAATATTCAATAAGAGTCACAGCAACATGCAGGAACACAGAAAACTCTAGATCGTCCAGCCACACCTTTGGTAGGCAAACAGCCAGACAGAGGGACAGGCAGACCCACATAAAAGCATTCACTGCAGGTTTCTCCTCTAGTTCATTGAAATAATAGGAACCACTAACCATCATTGAAATAACAGGGCTTGAATGCATCTCTACTCTAAATATATGGCCTCACCCAAGTTCAAGTGTGAAGTGCACTGTAGCCCAGGAGCGAGAGATGCTAGAGGGTAGATTCATTACCCGAACTTCCCCCAAATGCAGTAGTATGGAGCAGCCCCCATTCACTCTCACAATGGGAGCCATCTTTTTTGCTCTCAAATGAGCAAACCTGCACTCTCACCCTAACCACAGTCTCTCTTCTCTACCCCATCGGTCCCTTCTGCAGAGAGGCAGGCTGGGACAGCTGGGGAGCTCTCTGCAAACAGAATGACAATGACAATGACCCTGACTGCCATTCTGTCACCAGGCTCTCACACACACCCACCATTGATTGAGTGGTTTACTCTAACTCAATTTCAGCTCTCCACACTGCTGGAGCTGAAGTGAAATACACACTTATTAAACACTTATTCTAGACTGTTTGGAGTACTCCTGTCAGTCTAGGCATAAGGAATTGGAAAGTTTGTTGCTGATGGAAATCTCTAGAGGGCCATTTATGGCAGCTTAATGTTTCAACTTTCCTTAAACCAATATTTGGCCATCAGGTGGATTTCTGTTCTGGAGATGGAAGAAAAACTGTTAGGGAGATTAAATGTGTTCCTGTGGTTATATAAAAACGCTTAACACAATTTGTTGTCATATCCAAGTTCTGCTACCCTGGGAACCCTAACCGATATATATCTCCTCAATATCCTCAAATCTCCACAAGATTAAACCAAGCATTTATGTTTATCTTTTCGGTACACAAGCTTTAGAGGCCCAGCTTGTATGTCATCTTTTATTTTCCTGTCCCTTGTTAATGCAAAGAGATTGAGGCCCAGCGCCCTGGTTAGAAAAAGAATCCATCCCTGCCATTGATTGATGGCCGCCCCAACCCCCTTGCCCCCAGCCCCTTCACCCCTACACCCCCCACCCCACCTCCCTCTCCTCTTGGTCCGCTTTTCCCAGAGTCCTGACAATGGATTTGTGAGCTGGCTAATTTTTACGAGGGGGGTGGGGGTAGTAGTAGATCAATGAGATGCGTATGGAGGGGGGAGAGGCCTGAGGTTTTTGCACACAGACATTATGCCATTGTGGCAGCAAGACTGCCTCTGTGCCCCACCCTGTGTCCCTCTCCACTCGGGTGTCACGAGAGGGACGGACAGGGGTGTCGCTTTAATTTGGGGACGAGATGCTGCTGTCATGGATCATGAACTTGATTTTGGACTCCTTGTTTTGGCATATGCTCAGTTGGAGTCCGAGTCTGGACCTTAATGTTCTTATCTCGTTGGAGATGTGTTGGCTTTTCTTGTTTGGGGATTATTTGGGGATTTGGATTCAGAGGCAAACACTCATTCTGACCACAGAAAACACAGAACAGAATGAAATTTCATCCTTTTTAAGTTCTTTGAGTAACTTTCGACAATTTGAGCACAAACAGGGTATACAAAATATTGAGTGAACCCTAGAACTTAAATCAAGATTGTATCTCTTGTACACTGTCCATTAGCCCAAACATCATTTTGGCAAATTGAGAGCTCATCTTAGTCTCAGCCAGAATGGTCAGAATAATGTCAAGTCCACCTGTGTCAAGTGCATTGCTTAAACATCTATGCTGCCCTCTACTGTGCTTTATAGTAATTGCAAGACATAGGCAACACTGCACAGCCACTGAGCCCGATAATGGCAAGCCGTATCTCATTCTCTATTCATCTCCCTCCACACCCCCCTCTCATTTAAATGAAATCGAAATAAACTACATAATGTAGATATTGCCAAGCAGACTTTGAGCCAATACAAGATGGTGGAACATTCCATCACATACATTAATTACATAGCACGTAGCGAAATAGGAGAAGCTCACTCTCTTTTTCTTTCTCTCTATTCCCAGCTCCTCCTGAGTTTTTGCAGTGGCCGCAGTCTGTCTCCAGACCAGCAGGGAGCAGTGCAGTGTTCACCTGTATGGCCCAGGGAGTCCCCGAGCCTCACCTCATCTGGCTGAAGAACGGCAAAATCCTGACTCCTGGTGACAATGTCAAGCTCACCAACAATAACAGGTACAGTAGTTAGTATGCTTTTACTCATCTACATATACTTTTAGATCTGCAAATATAAGATTCAAATGAAACATTAAGTAATGTTATTAATAGATTCATTACACCACCATTATTAGTCACTCCAACTCTTAACATCTTAACAATACCCCCCACAGCACGCTGGCGGTGACGCGCATCACCACGGATGACGAGGCCATCTACCAGTGTATTGCTGAGAACAGCGCTGGCACCAACCAGGCCAGTGCCCGCCTGGCCCTCACCCAGTCCACGGAGTTGCCCGAGGCCCCTCAGGACCTGACGGCCACGGCTCTGTCCCCCACCACTCTACAGCTCACCTGGGCCCAGCCTGTCCCAGAGGTCACCGACGGCATAATCGGATATGTGCTGCACATCCGCATGTTGGGCGGTAAGGAGGCTGTTATAATATAATACAACTTCATTGTCCAAAGTGAATCGTATATTTTTGCTTTCTTATGTAATTCATATGGAGAATTTAATTTAAAAAATCCAGACAGTTATGCATCTAGAGCTTCTAGTAATACTCTAGTAGTACACAAGACTGCCTCTTTTTAATACCTTCCTCTCGTAAGATGCAAAGATGATGACCTCACTTCCTGTTTGCTGTCCCCTCCAGAGCCAGACAGCAGAGAGCTGCAGGAGGCTGTCAGTAAGACCACCTTCCAGCATGACTTCACCACCCTGGAGCCTGCCACCACCTACTCCATCTACCTCAAGGCCTACTCCCCTCTGGGAGCCAGCCAGCAGTCCAGCACTGTGGTGGCTACAACACTAGGGGGCGGTATGTCATGAAATGAGAGGAGATAAGCAGTTGCATATCAGAGTGACTAATTTCTCATGCACCTATATTTGTATTTGCTCATCTCTTTTATTTTCCTCACCTTTCTATATTTGACTGTTTCTGCAAAATCTTTCAGTTTTTCACATTTGGTTTGTTTATTCGAAGCCTTACTCATCTCTTTCCCTGTTCTCTATCTGTCTTCTCATGTTTGGAATTCAATTTGTATGTTAATCCACTCATCCTCTCTGTCCCTCTCCTCTTTCCCCTCACAGTACCCAGTTCTCCCAGTTTCTTCACCAAGGTGCTGAACAAGACGGCCATGCAGGTGTTCTGGGAGCTGCCCAGTAAGTCGGGCAAGGTAGAGGGCTTCAAGCTGTCCTACCGCGAGGTCCCCCAGCCCAACTTCCAGGGGCAAGAAGTATTTCCCGGTCACATCAACACCCACACCATCTCCCATCTAGGTAAGTGATGAGGTAGCATACTACTAACCACTGTCACTGCAGGGTCTCAGATTGCAATGACTCACACAAAGCAGACATTTTCACAATGCGGAGTGCCGGTACTGGTACCAAAAGGACCTTTGAAATGGAATGAATGTAACTGTGTATTAGGGTGTCGCTTTCTATGGTTGATTTTCCTACCTGGCCATCTCTGTTTCAGAACCCACTGCTGTGTATGAGATCCAATTGGTGGCCTACAACGGCAATGGGGACGGCACTGCCAACAAGCGTCTGGTTTCACTGGCCGAGAGTGGTACCAGCGCCAAGACTAGCTCCGGTGAGACACAAACACTGACCTTTAAGCTGATTTAGGATCATGACCCTATGTGTAACTGTCAGTGTAAAATGGTACTGTCAAACATACTACACCAGGGGGCGATGTGGAGCAATGATGCTGTCTTGTTAGTATGTGTGTCAGGGGTACATTTAAAAGAAAAATGTATCTAGAGCAATTAGGGTTAAGTGCCTTGCTCGAGGGCACATCAGCAGATTTTTCACCTAGTCGGCTCAGGGATTTGAACCAGCGACCTTTCAGTTACTGGCCCAACACTCTTAACCGCTAGGCTACCTACCGCCCCGAGTTGCAAAGGAAGGGTATATTACTGGAAACGTTCAAAGTTTACCAGTTACCTACCAGAATTTTTGGTAACTTTCAAGATTTGTATGTCATTTATCAAAAGACATCTAGAGGCCGTTGGATACTTTAGATTATCACAGATGTCCGTAGTTATCGGTGGCCCTCTCTCTGGCAAGATCACACGTAAAATAATTAAGTAAGGTGATTTTAAATAAAAAGAATATTGAATGACAAAGCTGTACAACATTATCCTAAATAAAAACTATCAACTTAGTGAATACCATTAGTAATATGAGGGTTTCATAATGAAATATCCTTTCCATATTTTTTTTTACACACTTTTATTTATTTGACTATTTCAATATGTATTTGCTGTCAATGTTTTGGCGTCAGACTGGTGGCAGATGTGAAAAAAGTCAATGTTGGAAGAGTTGCAAAGTTAATTGAAAATAATGCCGCTGTTGATTAGATGCTTTTTTTTCATGAATTCAGCAATTTTTTCATGAACCATATGGTCTATCTGCTAGAAACTCATGGAGAATATGGACACAGATATAAGAAGTTGTTCCCTCTCCTTGTTCGGGCGGTGTTCGGCGGTCGACATCACCGGCTTTCTAGCTGCCACCGATCCATGTTTCATTTTTCCTTTTGTTTTGTCTGTTTTACACACCTGGTTCCCATCTCATGATAATGTTCCTTACTTAACCCTCTGGTTTCCCTTTCTGTTTTGTGCGTGATTGTCTTTCGTGTGTTGGAGTTCGTATCCTGTTTTGTATTTATTTTATAATGGGATTTTTGTTCCGTTCTCGGAAATGAGTAAACACAGTGGTTTTACTCTTACCTGTGTCCTGCGCCTGACTCCTTCGCTCTCCTCTAGATAGACTCTGACAGTTTGACACGTGTTCTGCTCAGTAAACACAGTGGTTTTACTCTTCCCTGTGTCCTGCGCCTGACTCCTTCGCTCTCCTCTAGATAGACTCTGACAGTTTGACACGTGTTCTGCTCAGTAAACACAGTGGTTTTACTCTTCCCTGTGTCCTGCGCCTGACTCCTTCGCTCTCCTCTAGATAGACTCTGACAGTTTGACACGTGTTCTGCTCAGTAAACACAGTGGTTTTACTCTTCCCTGTGTCCTGCGCCTGACTCCTTCGCTGTCCTCTAGATAGACTCTGACAGTTTGACACGTGTTCTGCTCAGTAAACACAGTGGCTTTACTCTTACCTGTGTCCTGCGCCTGACTCCTTCGCTCTCCTCTAGATAGACTCTGACAGTTTGACACGTGTTCTGCTCAGTAAACACAGTGGTTTTACTCTTCCCTGTGTCCTGCGCCTGACTCCTTCGCTGTCCTCTAGATAGACTCTGACAGTTTGACACGTGTTCTGCTCAGTAAACACAGTGGCTTTACTCTTACCTGTGTCCTGCGCCTGACTCCTTCGCTCTCCTCTAGATAGACTCTGACAGTTTGACACGTGTTCTGCTCAGTAAACACAGTGGCTTTACTCTTACCTGTGTCCTGCGCCTGACTCCTTCGCTCTCCTCTAGATAGACTCTGACAGTAAATCTCTTTAGTTCATCTTTCGGATCACAGAAAGAACATTTCAGTGTGTGTCAAGTATATACACAAGGACAATATTTGCCTCATGATATTAAAGGTAAAGCAGATCGCTGTATCGACACCACAGATGGTGTAAGTCGTGGCACTTGTGCGTGTGTGCGTGTGTGCGTGCATTTTTGCGTATGTATGTGTATCCCGCTACTGTTTTTCCACTAACAAAACCCATTTTTGTGCGTATTTGTCCAGGTGGGCAGAGCCCATGTAACTGCAAGCAGGAGGATGAGGGGTCCATGACTGGCATTGTGGTGGGAATCCACACTGGCATGGCATGTATCATTTTCTGTGTGCTGTTCCTCATGTTTGGCTACCGCCGCAGGTAAGCAAGCACTTTTTGGTATATAATAATAAAGTATATGATAACAGAATATGTTTTGAATATGGTTTTAGTGTAATAACTTTGGATTTTAATGTGTACATTGCTTTATTTATTATTGCCTGGATATTGAGTCACTGACTCGAGGACATGGGTCTCATTCCATGTTTGAATGCTTCTCTCCCCAGCTTCTTCTGCAGGAAGGGGACCCAAGATGGCTGGTCAGGGCCCCGAGGAGGAGACAGGAACCAGCGGGCTGGCCCACCAAAAGAGGGGGTGATCCGCATGCCCGAGGTCATTGAATTAGTGCCTCAGGTAAGGAGCTGTAATATGCACAATTCTACACCATACACACTCACAGTTCTAGCTTTCTGTGTCCTATGGAGTGGTTAGTATAATAATAACCGTCCTTTTCTGCCTGTAGAGATGTGACTCTATCACTGCTCCAGTGATGGTTGTTAAGGGTCAAGACCCCCCAGCGCAATGCCAAGTCCTCATCGAGCAGCCCCCACCATGCCAGCCCGGCACAGGCACTGGCTAAAGCACCCAAACACCACTCCACTTACCTCCCCCAACCCCAGTCCCTGAGAAATTAATGGCTGTTCTATGGTTCCTCCACCTCACCTGCCCACCAACGCCTTAGCCATAGTCTGCCTATTGCAGCGTCCAGCCGTAGTTCTAGCAGTGAATGAGAGAGAGAGATTGAGAATGAAACTGAGAGTAAGAGATGATGTGTTGAGAACTTCTGTTGAATGTGCAATACCACAAAGGAACATTTTTATTTTATAATAGCTTCAAGTAAAAGTAGTACCAATGTAGTCATGAGTAACTATTGGGATGTTAGCCCCATTTCTGTCTTGTGTCTTTTACACCAAAGCTGAAAGCCTTATTTTAACATTTTATTTTTAGTTCCATGGAAATGTATTGATAGCCATAGAGGAAATGGGCACAGACCATTTATTATTCAAAATGACTCATTAGGTAAAATGCTGCTGGCTCATCTCTGAAGATAACTGCAATATTACTATATTCCTTATATTTTCTATGTGGTATTGGACATTGTGCATCTTCTTAAAACCAAAACTCATAAATAGCTTCATTTTATGTCATTTTAAGTTAAGTTAGGTTCTGATAGATATACTGAGGCCTTTTACCAGTTTGAACAGTGAACGTGGCTCTCAGATGATTAGATGTTGAGCTTGAGTCAATGGATGAGATGGAAAGTCTATTAGTCTTACATTGGGGCCAGTACCAAAGTGATTTCTCTGTTCAGCTTGTGATACAGTAGATATAGTGAATGTTTTCAGTCGCTTGGTGTTCTCTGGTTAGCTCCACAAGATTGTACCTCGGGGCTACGTAACGTGGTCAGCTTTAGCCTTGCCGAACCTGACTGAGTTGATTGTTTGACTGAGTTGATTGTTTGACTGAGTTGATTGTTTGACTGAGTTGTTTGTCTCACCGTGTTAGCCTTGAGGCGGTCCGGGGTCGAGGGATCACAGATTCAGCCATTTTTGTTCAACCCCCTATCCCAAACTCTTTGTTAACTTTCTGCTCCCCCACCAAAACGTTTTACCTCCAAAGATAGCTACCTCAGCCTGACGAGAACGTCAGAGCTATCAAGGTAACCATTTTGCCTGTCGTGCTGCTGGTCAAGCATACCTACCTCAACCAAAAGGGTACTTCTGTGCCCCCTTTTCCTTTTCTTTTTGGGTGCCAATGCCAGTCCTGTGCCAGCTGCCAATCCTTCTGTTCAGAGGGTGGTACACTCTTTCGATTCCTTACTGTCAAGAAAAGGAGGAGGCCTTGGATCGTGATTGAATGTCACTAGGCCCATCTTCTACCCAGAATGTAACTGGTTGGATCTGTGGGTTTGCCAGTTCACTTATGTTGTTTGACATTGTATAATTCCTGATCGCCGATTTTCTGCTTTAATCGCCTGCCTGCTTCTAATCCTGCTATTGGGACTCAACACCTTGTCCAAATCCTGAACGTCTGCCTTAATTTAAAGCGGTTCATTCAGAGTTGGGTCACTTCAGCTACTGATATGCAGTATGGAAGCACATGGATATGATTCAAGTACATATTCTACCTCAGACTCAGCAGCTTCACAAACGGGTGATGGAGAGACAACCATCATTGATGATGTCACAACAAGCTGTCTCGGAGCCCAGCTGTGGAGCACTACAAGAACAACAAACATGTCTCCTCAGTCAAACAGGGAAAGCGAGATGAATGTCTCTTTATTAAGGCACCACCTGCTGCTGCCAACACCATCTCGTCTCGCTGGAGGAAGACATGACTCAGAAACGTGCAACAGGAAACAAAGTTGGAAGCCTGACAGAAAGTGAGCGATAAATATGAACGCACAGCATTTTTTAAACTTTGAACATTGCATGAAAGTATGGACATTAAGGAATATAAAGCCCAAGTTTCACCATTCTGTTATGGATGAATTTGCTGACTATTTTGCCCTTTCCTGCAGAATTCCAAAATGTAATTAGTTAGAAATGTATATTGTTGCTGAGACGGCCATTTTCAGGAAGCTTTCTGTCACCTACCAAAGGTGATTGGTTTGCAGTGCCTCAAATACCTTTGTTGTCATGGGAACCTTCTGTTCAGCAGACCATGGTTAACTTTCTCGAGTGACTAATTTGTCTTGTATTTTGTCTTCATGTCTATTCATATTCAATTCTTACCTCACACTTACCGCACGAATGACACTAGCTTTTACCGTAGACCGCTGTTTCAACAAATATTTCCAAATATACTATGAAAACCAAGTCGAGCGATATCCAAAGATGAATGATTGTTACGGTTTTCAGTCTTTCCTCGATTAACCTTTAAAAAAAAAGTTGTTTTCAGGTGGGTTCCTGTTTTAAGGGGCTGCCATTAGCCAATGACGAGACAAACTAAGAAACACAAGCAGCTTACATAAACACCTTACATAAACCAAAAAAAACTAATTACAAAGATAATTCAAGAAACCACCTGTAACACTGTAAAATGTTCACAGATCGTTTTTCACATGTCTCACTGGCAGACCACTTGAGGCATGGAATTCTACATATTTTCAGTTTCTATTCAACCTAACATTTTACTTTGAAAACCGAAAATGGGATATATATTTTCATATATTGTTACAAATAACTGTCCTTTTGAATTATAGAAATACTATAACCATATTCTAACATTTTAAATAACTTCTGTTCCATTTATTAATGACCTAACCACAGGAATAGCCGTGTTGTGATAGAGCACCGCCTTCCCCTTTTTGTAACTACTGAATATAATTCCAGTCAATTTGTTGGAGATACTCGGGCAAGTATCCATCAATCACAAGAGGATTCCATGTAAGTACATTTGTTTTCAGATCCTCCAAATATATTGTGTTGTAACTGTTTGAATGGCTGTGAAAAACTTAGTCTCACTACAAGTTTATGTCTCTGTTTTGTGTGGATGTCCATCTTTCATTGCCAGTTTCTGAATCTAGTATTCTGTGCAGAATTGGACTAGCTACCGCTACATACCCTAACAAAGTCACATAGTGCCACTGTCCTCAAGGTTTTAGTTCAACTGTATCACTGATACCATCCTTTTTTTTTTTACTGTGAATAACTTATCTACCATTTTTGGGGGGCAGTATGATAAGTGTGATACCAAAAGGAAAAATGAAAAACATTATGGTCAATATTTTATTATTTGAATAACAAGACATAAGTTGACCCAATATTTCTTTGAACAAAACAAAAAATTATTAAAAACATTATGTGCTTTTCTTTTTATAGAACATTTCTTCTTCATTCATTTTATAAATGTTCCCTCTCGAGGTTATGCTGTGTATGGGAAACCTTGCCAAAATGTAGACGTTCCTTTTTAAAATGTTATTAATGTTATTAATATTATAATTATTGCCATTTTTGGATTCACTCCTTTCATTTTGATTTCATATTGGTTGGCTCGTTTTGTTTCTGTTTTATTTGTAGTTGAAGGATGTGAACATGTTTGCTAGAAATGTGAGAATTCTAATTAGAACGGTGTGTTGTCAGAAAAAGGTTGTGTAAAAAACTGTATTTTGACATTGAAGGAACGATACCTCAAACTGTCTTGTATTCTCCAAATGGATATTTCCTCTCTTAACTCCTTTAGCAGCAGCTCAGCCACAACCATGTTAAGTTCATTTGCAAAGATGGACACTTGCCATACTAAAGTAAGCCATATAGGAGTTTTCCTAAGCCATAATTTACACTACTGTCGTGTATTACAGTCCATACTTTGATATCAGGTCACTGAATTTGAACCTATCAACTGAGTACAGTATTTCTTGATGCCAGACGCACAACCTACCTCTTGCTAAACATTTACACATAATACAAAACACCTGAAATGTAGAGAAGTAGTGAATGAATGCTAGAACCAATGAAAAAATAAATGCTTTAATGTAAACTGCTTTCAAACTAGTTACAGACCAGATGAAAGAGAGGAAGACGTGTATGTGTACCATTATAGCACAACTAGAGACCCCTACAAATGGATCATTGTTTGGTTAATAATTGAATTGATCTAACGCAGAGTAAGATCACATTGTAGTTGTTTTTGTCCCTGACCTTTGAACCATAGGCCTCTGGTTGATATGACTGTTTGAATATGTCAACTGTTTCTTTAAGTTTTTTCTTCTTTCAACTGAAATGACACCTGTAAACCAAATAAAACTAGGATCATTATGTAGACATCCGTCTTCCTGGAGAGTTCATTTATACTGCGGTATTAACACGATTCAAATGTTCATAGCTTCCAAGTACCTTTATTGGTGATTCAAAGACATGTATTGTAGACTTTTATCAAAAAGCTAAACGCCAGACCTGAACCAGCTCAAATGTCAATATTATAATGAAATGGTTCATGTTAAAACTGATTTCATTTCAAATAAGTATTGCCTGGTTTCAACCAGTCAACCCTGTTGAATTAATTACACCATAAAGCATGCCTTTTTTCAGAGGCAGTGACTTCCCTAATGAAATGTTATTCAGAGTGTGGGTTTGATTGAATTCCAGCCCCAGTGACATACTGTAGATCTACTCTATGAAATATAACAGTTCAACATGTAGTTAAAAAAGTCATGTCAAATATAGCAGTGAGCAGGGAGTTCACAGGATGACAGAAAGGACACCAGATGAGTTGGATAACAAAGCCAGCAGTCTATCATGTTGGAACTATCTTCTTTTATGTGCAATCATGAGCCAAAATACAACATCTGGAGTGAATCTGACATGGTTTATGAGGAAAAGATGATTTTGAGCATTAGCATTACATATGCAAAGATGAGTCATTAATAGTGTCCCTATTTTTTGAGATATCAACACCAAATTCAGTGTGGTTCATTTTAGCGACATCCATGATAGAGATACCTAGTTTAAAGTTGACAGGCCACTGTGGAGTAGATTTAAAGTGGTTTAAATGGACACATAAAATCAGATTTTTGATTTGTCAATAACCCAGCCATATTTTGACCAATCCCATAGCTTTCTCAAACTAAATAAAGACATGTACCATGGGCCTATATTACAAAGGTGGTGTCTTCAGGTCCTATGGTTCATGAAAATAAGATGCTGAAGTATTGTTAGCAGCATCTACTGATATACTCTGATGTTGATTTTGTCCACGCTCACCAGATGCGATCAGGACACGCAGGTTGAAATATCACTCTGAACCAACTATATTAATTTGGGGACAGGTCGAAAAGTATTAACCATTTATGGCAATTTAGCTAGCTAGCTTGCTGTTGCTAGCTGATTTGTCCTAGGATATAAACATTGGCTTGTTATTTTACCTGAAATTCACAAGGTCCTCTTCTCCGACAATGAATCCACAGATTATTGCGGTAGAGATACTCTTAATGATTGGCTATGAAAAGCCAACTGAAATTTACTCCTGAGGTGCTGACTTGTTGCACCCTCGACAACTACTGTGATAATTATTATTTGACCGTGTTGGTCATATATGAACGTTTGAACATCTTGGCCATGTTCTGTTATAATCTCCACCCGGCACAGCAAGAAGAGGACTGGCCACCCCTCATAGCCTGGTTCCTCTCTAGGTTTCTTCCTAGGTCTTGGCCTTTCTAGGGAGTTTTTCCTAGCCACCGTGCTTCGACACCTGCATTGCTTGCTGTTTGTGGTTTTAGGCTGGGTTTCTGTACAGCACTTTGATATATCAGCTGATGTAAGGAGGGCTATATAAATACATTTGATTTGAGATAAAAGGGTAAACCGAGTTCGTTTCTAGTAATCTCTCCATATTCAGGCTTCTTCTTTAGACTTTATATGGCGGTTGGCAACCAACTTTAAGGTGCAATACCACTACCAACTGGCGTGGAATGTGAACCTCAGTTCCTCTTTCAATCAACCACAATCAACCACAACGCTCGTGCAAGCGGTGTGGTCAGCATATGAGCGTTGTAACGTCTGCTTCCAACTCACACCCTAAAAAACACGTAGATCCCCTGAACGCAGCTCACTTTCCAGCCCACTTTCCAGCACGGTGGCTAAGAAAAACTCCATAGAGAGGCCAAAACCTAGGAAGAAACCTAGAGAGGAACCCGGCTATGAGGGGTGGCCAGTCCTCTTCTGGCTGTGCCGGGTGGAGATTATAACAGAACATGGTCAAGATGTTCATAAATGACCAGCATGGTCAAATAATAGTAATCACAGTGAACAGGTCAGGGTTCCATAGCCGCAGGTAGAACAGTTGAAACTGGAACAGCAGCACGGCCAGGTGGACTGGGGACAACAAGGAGTCATCTTGCCAGGCAGTCTTGAGGCATGGTCCTAGGGCTCAGGTGCTCCAAGAGAAAGAAAGAAAGAAAGAAAGAAAGAAAGAGAGAATTAGAGAAAGCATACATAAATTCACACAGGACACCGGATAAGACAGGAGAAATACTCCAGATATAACAGACTGACCCTAGCCCCCCGACACATAAACTACTGCAGCATAAATACTGGAAGCTGAGACAGGAGTGGTCAGGAGACATTGTGGCCCCGTCCGATGATACCCACAGACAGGGCCAAACAGGCAGGATATAACCCCACCCACTTTGCCAAAGCACAGCCCCCACACCACTAGAGGGATATCTTCAACCACCAACTTACCATACTGAGACAAGGCCGAGTATAGCCCACAAAGATCTCCGCCACGGCACAACCCAAAGGGGGGCGCAAACCCAGACAGGAAGACCACGTCAGTTACTCAACCCACTCAAGTGACGCACCCCTCCTAGGGACGGCATGGAAGTGCACCAGTAAGCCAGTGACTCAGCCCCTGTAATAGGGTTAGAGGCAGAGAATCCCAGTGGAGAGAGAGGAACCAGCCAGGCAGAGACAGCAAGGGCGGTTCGTTGCTCCAGTGCCTTTCCGTTCACCTTCATACTCCTGGGCCAGACTACACTCAATCATAGGACCTACTGAAGAGATGAGTCTTAAATAAAGACTTAAAGGTTGAGAGCGAGTCTGCGTCTCTCACATGGGTAGGCAGACCATTTCATAAAAATGGAGCTCTATAGGAGAAAGCCCTGCCTCCAGCTGTTTGCTTAGAAATTCTAGGGACAATTAGGAGGCCTGCATCTTGTGACCGTAGCGTACGTGTAGGTATGTACGGCAGGACCAAATCGGAAAGATAGGTAGGAGCAAGCCCAAGTAAGGCTTTGTAGCTTAGCAGTAAAACCTTGAAATCAGCCCTAGCCTTAACACGAAGCCAGTGTATGGAGGCTAGCACTGGAGTAATATGATACAATTTTTTGGTTCTAGTCAGGATTCTAGCAACCGTATTTAGCACTAACTGAAGTTTATTTATTGCTTTGTCCGGGTAGCCGGAAAGTAGAGCACTCCTGTGTTCCAATGGCACGTTGTGTTAGCTAATCCAAGTTTATCATTTTAAAAGGCTAATTGATAATTGGAAAACCCTTTTGCAATTATGTAAGCACAGCTGAAAACTGTTGTTCTGATTAAAAATAAATAAAACTAATGTGCCTATGCTGCATCACATTAGTGGAAACCAAGATTGTTCTCAGGGAAGGCCTGGTTGTAGCTAGATACACCACATGACCAAAAGTATGTGGACAGCTGCTCGTCAAACATTAATATGGAGTTGGTTCCCCTTTGCTGCTATAACAGCCTCCAACCTTCTGGAAAGGCTTTCCACTAGATGTTGGAACATTGCTGCGGGGACTTGCTTCCATTCAGCCACAAGAGCATTCGTGAGGTCGGGCACTTTATGTTCAGGTGTTCGATGGGGTTGAGGTCAGGGCTCTGGGCAGGTCAGTTAAGTTCTTCCACACCGATGTATGCTGTAGCGTTAAAATTTCCCTTAACTGGAACTAAGAGGCCTAGCCCAAACTATGAAAAACAGCCGACACCATTATTCCTCCTCCACCAAACTTTACAGTTGGCACTATGCATTGGGGCAGGTAGCATTCTCCTGGCATCCACCAAACCAGATTCATCCTTGGACTGCCAGATGGTGAAGTGTGATTCATCCCTCCAGAGAACACATTTCCACTACCCCAGAGTCCAATGGCGGAGAGCTTTACACCACTCTAGCCGACGCTTGGCATTGCACATGGTTATCTTAAGCTTGTGTGGTTGCTCGGCCATGGAAACCCATTTCATGATGCTCCCAACGAACAGTTATTGTGCTGACGTTGCTTCCAGAGGCAGTTTGGACCTGGTAGTGAGAGTTGCAAATGAGGACAGACTATGTTTACGTGCTATGCGCTTCAGCACTCGGCTGGGGAGAAACTTTGATGGTACTGGCAACAGCTTAATTATCAAGGAGGAGTGTGTGTGTGTGTGTGCGTGCGCTAATGTAATGCATCATTGTTATTTTCCTAATGTGAATCCTTGCATCTAATCACTCGGGAGGGTGTTGTATGAGAGTCTGTTTCTTCTAAAGCACAGCCTGGCCTTCCACACTCTGCCTTCTTCAGCTGACACCGAGCATCAATCAAACTCAACAGCAAGTATTCTGAATGTACATGTTGTTCCTACAACCTCCTCCAATGGCAGACAGTGCACTTTTCTAGTTTGTAAGTGCAAGACTGCTGTCAATCTCTTCCTTACTGTATGCACAGTGCATGATTGGGATATAGTCTGCACTCACACCTACACTTTTTGTCACCATTTTGTTTTAGATAGTAGTATGGAAATTATGAAATGAGATAGTATTATTCCTATGAAAGATCTTAGCACATGTTTCTTATGTGTGTCAGATGGTATGATGAATCCTTCTCATGGCATGCAGTAATGATTCCTTTCATCTCCATGTTCACACATTCATGTTCTCACTTCCCACTGTGTCACGTCCTGACCTTCGTTCCTTTTTTATGTCTCTGTTTTAGTTTGGTCAGGGCGTGATTTGGGGTGGGCATTCTATGTTGTTTTTCTATGTTTTCCATTTCTGTGTTTGGCCTGGTATGGTTCTCAATCAGAGGCAGCTGTCGATTGTTGTCTCTGATTGAGAATCATACTTAGGTAGCCTGTTTTTCCCATTTTGGTTGTGGGTGATTGTTTTCTGTCTCTGTGTCTGCACCAGACAGAACTGTTTCGGTCGGTGGGTGACGTTTTTGTATTTTTCAGTGTTCTATTAAAAATAATGATGAACACGTATCACGCTGCACCTTGGTCCTCACCTTCTTCCACCTACGACGTTTGTTACACACTGGGAAAAAAACGTGTTGAATCAACTTTGTTTCCACGTCATTTCAACAAGAACATTCAATGTGATGACGTTGAATCAACGTGGAAAACTAGATTTGCAAAAAGTCATCAACAAAAAGGAAATTAGTATTTCTTTTCACCACTTTGAACCTAAATCCAATGATATTGTGACATTTTTTGTTGATTTCACATTGAATTCACATTACAACTCAACCAAATGTAAATCAAAACTGGACGTTGAAATTATGTCTGTGCCCGGTGGGCTTTTACCCATAACTAGCTGGGAAGGAGGAGGCATTTCATATTCCAGTCTTCCAGGACAGTCTTCCAAGCCTCTGGGAGAATTCCTCAGCATATCCCTTGAGCCTGGTGCTCTCTTCCCTTCTTGGAATATAATAATCAAGAGACAACAAAAAGCACGCACACGCTCATGCTTGCACATGCACCCACTCACCACCTGCCCTTTTTAATGAGCAGCCTCATCCTGATGTCAGCACATTGTGAACGTGTATGCTTGTGTGTGTGTGAATGAAGCAGGATAAGTCTGATAAGTATGGCTCTTTGAACTGGATGGGGAGCCATTATAGAGACCTTCCAGTAGATAAGAGGGCTGTTCTGTTCCTGTTTAACTAAACCCTGTCAGCTCAGCACACCTCTTCTGCCTCCATGGACCACAGGATGGTTGTTACCCCCACATGTCACTAACACTGGCAGCTATGATAGATTCATTGATTTCTAATTTACACTGGTTTTCTCCATCTCTTCCTTTATCTCTCTCAAGCTCTATTTTCACAGTGATTATTCATGATATGATTCATTAATATAGACCACATGGAGCATTCAATAAATGTGCAACTTCTGTGACTTCTGGAAGATTTAAACCCACTTAACCCCTAACTTCTCCATGTTTTCACAATCATTGTAAAGCCCTAGTTATTTTGTTGCTTTGACAAAGTCATTCCTGAAGATGATTATTTATTCACTGTTCACTGGACCTGCTGTTTTGGACTCTCTCTCCACCGCACCTGCTGTCTCCAACTCTGAATGATCGGCTATGAAAAGCCAACTGACATTTACTCCTGAGGTGCTGACCTGTTGCACCATCTACAAACACTGTGATTATTTTTGATCTGACCCTGGTGGTCATCTATGAACGTTTGAACATCTTGGCCATGTTCTGTTATAATCTCCACCCAGCACAGCCAGAAGAAGACTGGCCAACCCTGGTTCCTCTCTAGGATTCTTCCTAGATTTTGGCCTTTCTAGGGAGTTTTTCCTAGCCACCGTGCTTCTACATCTGCATTGCTTGCTGTTTGGGGTTTTAGGCTGGGTTTCTGTACAGCACTTTGTGACACCGGCTGATGTAAGAAGGGCTTTATAAATAAATTTGATTGATTGATTGATTTCATGTGATTAGTGATTCAATTAAAGTATTATGTCCCTCATTTTAAGGTCAATCCTGTTACGTGAACTGAACTCTCGTTTTAATATAGTGAAACGATTCCTTTTTCAGTATAAAAATAAAGAAACATTGTATATTAATAGTCAAATCAGCGTAAAAGCAGCTGAGCTAGTGGGCATTTTCTGGTGTTTTGTGGTGGGAAACTGAGTGGGTCGAGCAGAACACGTCAACTCTGTTACCCATAGACAGAAAGGCTAGAAATGTTTAAACAAATGTTTTTATTGAATTGTTTGCTTGCATTCAGTTGCCCCTCCCGGTTGAACACACAGAACAAGCTTCCATTCCCCCTGTCACAAGGGGATTTGTGGCTGATTATAAGATGAACTCATCAACCCTGTTATTGTCAACCCTGTTACTTTATAACCCTGTGAATTCCGAACAACAGTAAACAGCAAATACTGTACACTGAACATTTCAATCATTCCAATGCTTTACAGACGTACATTGTGTATTGATTCTAAATTAATTTCCATACCTTGTTATCTTGCTTTATCTTGCTACCCTGCTTCGTCTGGTACTTGAAGTGGGTAAAAACAATTACGTGTCGGCATTAGCATAATTGTCTTTTTTCGAATAATTTGGCAAATGTCTGTTTTCCCCCACAAGGTTCAAGGCATCACCTCAAATCAAATCAAATCAAATTTCATTTGTTACATGCGCCGAATGCAGGTGTAGACCTTACCGTGAAATGCTTACTTACAAGCCCTTAACCAACAATGCAGTTAGAGAAACAGAGTTAAGAAAATATATACTAAATAAACTAAAGTAAAAAATCTAATAAAAATTAACACAAAATAACAATAATGAGGCTATAGACAGGGGGTACCGGTACCGAGTCAATGTGCGGGGGTACAGGTTAGTCGAGGTAATTTGTACATGTAGATAGGGATAAAGTGACAATGCATAAATAGTAAACAGCGAGTAGCAGCAGTGTAAAAACAAAGTGGGGGGGGTCGATGTTAATAGTCCGGGTGGCCATTTGATTAATTGTTCAGCAGTCTTATAACTTGGGGGTAGAAGCTGTTAAGGAGCCATTTGGACCTAGACTTGGCACTCCGGTACCGCTTGCCGTGCGGTAGCAGAAAGAACAGTCTAAGACTTGGGTGACTGGAGTCTTTGACAATTTTTAGGACTTTCCTCTGACACTGCCTAGTATAGAGGTCCTGGATGGCAGGAAACTTGGCCCCAGTGATGTACTGGGCCGTATGCACTACCCTCTGTAGCGCCTTACAGTCGGATGCCGAGCAGTTTCCATACTAGGCGGTGATGCAACCTGCCAGGATGCTCTCGATGGTGCAGCTGTCAAACTTTTTGAGGATCTTGGGACCCATTACAAATCTTTTCAGTGTCCGGAGGGGGAATAGGTTTTGTCATGCCCTCTTCACGACTGTCCTGGTGTGTTTGGACCATGATAGTTTGTTGGTGATGTGGACACCAAGGAACTTGAAACTCTCGACCTGTTCCACTACAGCCACGTCGATGTGAATTTCCTGTAGTCCACGATCAGCTCTTTTGTCTTGCTCACGTTGAGGGAGAGGTTGTTCCATACTCTCCCTTTATGAGAACTCTTACCGGCTCAGGAACATACAGATTTTGGGTGGGATGGAACAACCCCCAAGTGAATTCATACCTCTGAGTATATGATATTCGGAACATTCCATAAGAAGGTGAGCATACAGTATGTGTATAGTGTATACCCCCAGGACAGACATCCCATGATAATTTTCTTACATGACTATCAATCTGGCTGCCTCAAGCCTCAGAGCATACCGTAGCTACAGGAGAATGATCAGGAGAATTGATTTGTATAGCGTAATGACTATGGCTTAGCCCACTACTTGTGACCCTACTAACAAGTATCTTCTTGGCTCTTTAGCACAATGGTAAGATTAATGAGCTTGATGCATTATGGATTCCACATGTCTGCACTCTGCTGCCATATACACAGAGTGTACAAAACCCTGCTCTTTCCATGACATAGACTGACCAGGTGAATCAAGGTGAAAGATATGATCCCCTTATTGATGTGACCTGTTAAATCTACTTCAATCAGTGTCAATGAAGGGGAGGTTATTATAGGTTAAATAATCATTTTTAAGCCTTAAGACAACTGAGACATGGATTGTGCATGTGTGCCATTCAGACGGTGAATGGGCAAGGGAAACTATTTAAGTGCCTTTGAACGTGGTACGGTAGTAGGTGCCGGGAGCACCAGTTTGAGTGTGTCAAGAACTGCAACGCTGCTGGGTTTTCCACGCTCAACAGTTTCTCTCTCGTGTATATCAAGAATGGTCCACCACCCAAAGGACATCCAGCCATTGGCAGGCCAGTGGTTGAAAAAGGGTCATTGATGAAAGAGGACAGAGGAGGCTGACACAAATTGTGTAGTGCAGCAACAGACAGGCTACAGTTAGTCATGTTTTCATGGCACACATTGGGCCCCTTGATAAAACTGGAGTGACTTTTGAATGCCACAGGATATCTGAACATCATTGCCAATCCGGTGCATCCCTTCATGACAACAGTGTATCCATCTGCGAGTGGATTTCTTCTATTCGGAGTAGAGATCCACTATCAGCCAACTTAACACAACTGTGGGATGCATATTGGAGTCAACATTGGCCAGCATCCCTGTGGAACACTTCTGAAGCCTTGTAGAGTTTATGCCCCAACGAATTGAGGCTGTTCTGAGGACAAAAGGGTGGGCAACTCAATATTAGGAAGGTGTTCCTAATATTCTGTACACTCAGTGTATTATAGTATACTGTAGTTGTGCTTTGGTTTTCAAGCCTGAATGGCTGAAGGGAATGCATTAATAATAAGTACAATACAAATTATGTTTTTCTCCATGACATGCACTGAAGGTGACAGTTCTCTGGACTGTTTGTCTTCTGAGTGAAACAGCCAACCATTTTATTGTACCACCTACTGTATTTGTAATTTTTTTTGTAATTTGACAGTTCTGTATAGTGATTCGTGGCTATGGAGATCATCTCATGCAGTCTGGCATTGTAAGGACACAGTGTTGCATGAAAAAGCAAGCTGTAGGCAGACAGCAGGCAGTGTGACATACTGTAAGCAGCATGGTGTATATACAGTGCCTTGCGAAAGTATTCGGCCCCCTTGAACTTTGCGACCTTTTGCCACATTTCAGGCTTCAAACATAAAGATATAAAACTGTATTTTTTTGTGAAGAATCAACAACAAGTGGGACACAATCATGAAGTGGAACGACATTTATTGGATATTTCAAACTTTTTTAACAAATCAAAAACTGAAAAATTGGGCGTGCAAAATTATTCAGCCCCCTTAAGTTAATACTTTGTAGCGCCACCTTTTGCTGCGATTACAGCTGTAAGTCGCTTGGGGTATGTCTCTATCAGTTTTGCACATCGAGAGACTGAAATGTTTTCCCATTCCTCCTTGCAAAACAGCTCGAGCTCAGTGAGGTTGGATGGAGAGCATTTGTGAACAGCAGTTTTCAGTTCTTTCCACAGATTCTCGATTAGATTCAGGTCTGGACTTTGACTTGGCCATTCTAACACCTGGATATGTTTATTTTTGAACCATTCCATTGTAGATTTTGCTTTATGTTTTGGATCATTGTCTTGTTGGAAGACAAATCTCCGTCCCAGTCTCAGGTCTTTTGCAGACTCCATCAGGTTTTCTTCCAGAATGGTCCTGTATTTGGCTCCATCCATCTTCCCATCAATTTTAACCATCTTCCCTGTCCCTGCTGAAGAAAAGCAGGCCCAAACCATGATGCTGCCACCACCATGTTTGACAGTGGGGATGGTGTGTTCAGGGTGATGAGCTGTGTTGCTTTTAAGCCAAACATAACATTTTGCATTGTTGCCAAAAAGTTCAATTTTGGTTTCATCTGACCAGAGCACCTTCTTCCACATGTTTGGTGTGTCTCCCAGGTGGCTTGTGGCAAACTTTAAATGACACTTTTTATGGATATCTTTAAGAAATGGCTTTCTTCTTGCCACTCTTCCATAAAGGCCAGATTTGTGCAATATACGACTGATTGTTGTCCTATGGACAGTCTCCCACCTCAGCTGTAGATCTCTGCAGTTAATCCAGAGTGATCATGGGCCTCTTGGCTGCATCTCTGATCAGTCTTCTCCTTGTATGAGCTGAAAGTTTAGAGGGACGGCCAGGTCTTGGTAGATTTGCAGTGGTCTGATACTCCTTCCATTTCAATATTATCGCTTGCACAGTGCTCCTTGGGATGTTTAAAGCTTGGGAAATCTTTTTGTATCCAAATCCGGCTTTAAACTTCTTCACAACAGTATCTCGGACCTGCCTGGTGTGTTCCTTGTTCTTCATGATGCTCTCTGCGCTTTTAACGGACCTCTGAGACTATCACAGTGCAGGTGCATTTATACGGAGACTTGATTACACACAGGTGGATTGTATTTATCATCATTAGTCATTTAGGTCAACATTGGATCATTCAGAGATCCTCACTGAACTTCTGGAGAGAGTTTGCTGCACTGAAAGTAAAGGGGCTGAATAATTTTGCACGCCCAATTTTTCAGTTTTTGATTTGTTAAAAAGGTTTGAAATATCCAATAAATGTCGTTCCACTTCATGATTGTGTCCCACTTGTTGTTGATTCTTCACAAAAAAATACAGTTTTATATCTTTATGTTTGAAGCCTGAAATGTGGCAAAAGGTCGCAAAGTTCAAGGGGGCCGAATACTTTCGCAAGGCAGATATATATATATATATCAGGGGACAGCCAAGGGTTTTAATGGTTCGTAGAAAGTTGTGGAACGGCGCTTAAAATGAGTTTGCCTTTCCATGTGATAGTAATTGAAATAGAATGGCATGTGCTTAACTGTTGCTGTATAACTGGATATCCAACATTGGCAGAAACGTGTTGCAGTCCAGTTGGTTCTGTTCTGCCTCCCTCTGGACCTCTTGGAAACAACGAACCATTAATGTAAGCTCACAAGATCAGGGTGGCTCCCAAGTCTACCTCTGAACTGCCTTAGCCATGGTGCTTAACGCTGTAGATTAGGCCCAGAAAACATATATTTTCTGGGTAAAGTAATCCTGAATGATTTGAACCCTTCAACCCTTGGCTTCCAAGATAGTTTTGTCTCTTTATCCATCTATCCCTTTCATCTCAGGTTGGGCTTGACCCCTAACTCAAGTGCCTCCTCCCATGCTTCAACAATGTCCTCAAAATGTTAAAGATGGGCGTACAATCAGAGGGGAGATATTTTGGCGGTGCTGTTAAGCCTGCCATTGTCTTCACCTCACAGAATAAGTAGGTCGGTCTACATACTCCTTAGTAGCGCTCATTTCCAGGTCTGCTCTCCCTCAGCCCTCCAACCTTACAGATGTACTTACTGTCAGCTCCAGTCATCTACCGTCACCTCCAGTCTCTTTGGTCTGTTCCACACCGGGGGCGTCAGAGTCCTGCTCTCCGCTGTGGGGGCCCTGGTGGGCGGACAGGCGGTCCAGAGACCTGGGCGACATATTAATGTCCCTTCTTCTATAGCACCAGCACATGGCCAGGTCGGCCCGGAATGAGGGCATGTAGAAGCCATAGATGACCGGGTCAAAACATGTGTTCAGGTTGCCGAAGACAAACAGGGCATGGTGGATGTATTCAGGCGTGACCTGCAGCATCTCCGGCTGGAACCAGTACCAGATACCCAGGAGGTAGTAGGGTGTCCAGCAGACCACGAAGGACATCACGATGATGATGGTCATCTTTAGAGTCTTCATTCGTGCTTTGGGGATCATGTCTGTGCCACTGCGTCTCAGGCAGGACTCGCCATCTGGAAAAGTATGGCACTGGTTAGTAGCTTCCTAAAGCCAATGTAGCTATCAGATCTCTCCTGAACATTGTTAATGTATAATTAATGTTGGAACAGCATATAGGCCTACTGAGGTTGCCATTTTGGCCATGCAAGTATTGTGGTTGCCAGATTGGAATAGCTAGCTTGTACCTTTGTTCCTGTGGAGTTGTTGATTGATCTCAATGAGGATGTGTGTGTAGCAGAAGCTCATGACCAGCAGGGGGAACACGTAGAGAGTGACGAAGTAGAACATGTTGTAGACCGTCTCCTGCCATCGCTCTTTGAAGCTGCCATGGGTCACACACTGGGTGAAGTCTACGCCCTCGGCCTTGATGGCCCGGAAGATGAACAGCTGGGGAACAGGAAGTCACTGAGTAACAACAACCACAACATCTAAGATGTATGACAATCCACCTACTGTAAATACAGCAGCACCTTTCACACAGGTATACACTGGGATACTACAGTACTACTTTAGGTTATGTTGGGGATAATTTAATCTACCTTCAAAGTATAAAACTCAGTTGAGGTCTTGGCTGCTATTTTGTGCCAGAGCACTAGCCAGAAATGGGTAGTTTAATGAGAAAATGCAGTGGCTGAATCATGTCTGAAGTATTTTCTGATTAATGAATGCAATGGTCAGTAGCATCACAGTAACTTTCAAGGTGGATCCATACTCTGCAATGGCTTTCAAAATTATTTGGGGACATAAATCACTATGACAGACATATATAAATACTGAATTGATTTATGATTTTATACTAATTGTATCCAATCTGAGTTGGGGACGGAGTTGTTCGCTTTTTGCAACAATGCAATTTGACTTGTTTTCCAATTCCCCATGTATTAATAAAACGTTAGATTGATTTCAGTGTTTAAATACTTGCTTTTACAACATCTCCCGCCTCCCACTGCTGATGTTGCACTTTCCTAATTCTCAGGAATATAATCACATTGCACACTCTGGGGGGCACAATTAACTAACTAATATCAGCATGCCAGGAATTTAAAGATTTCTTGCTGAAATGCCTCCTCATTTCCAGGAAGACTCCAGAAGGCATATCCCTATCTGTCTATCTACCCCCTTGTCCTTGCCCCAGTGCTGCATAGGGGCGGTGATTACGTGGGATCTCTGACGGTGTGGCACTGATACGTAAATCCTGTTGTGCCCCTCTGCTGCATAGGGGCGGCGATTACGTGGGATCTCTGACGGTGTGGCACTGATACGTAAATCCTGTTGTGCCCCTCTGCACTCTGCAGCCCTGAGAATTAAATTACAGGGGAAGAGCCTGAGGCAAGACATTCAAGATGCTCATGCCCTGTGGTGAATCACTCGCCTACCAGCAGGTGCACTGATAAAACTCCCCAGCAGCCCCGGCGCCACTCTGACAGCAAATTAGGCTTATTTGTCTACTCAGATTAATAAATCTATTCTCATGAGGGACACGTGCCGCCCCCCTGAACCTCCCGTCCCACACCTTGACACTCTCCCCATTCAAGCAAACAGTCACTCTCCTGCCGCTTGAAGTAAGTCATCCAAACAATGTAGAGAAGGCTGGACTACTTTGAAGTTGTGCTGCAGTAGTATGCCATTACTCTTTGAAACCATTTTACACACTGCGCAAGAATATACCTCAGAATAATCTATGGTAAGTTATGTACTGTACATTTTATATTTCCTTAGGCTACATTCTAAATCAGATGACTTGTAATATATTTATTTATGTATTTTTTACAGGGGAAAAAAAGATGCCCCGCAGTGTGAATTTGAATAGGTTGTAGCCCAAAACAAATTCAAGATCACACTGTGAGGCATCTTTAATTTCCTTTTTTGATACAGCAGACAGGATTGTGTTTTTGATTCAAGGAACACCATGCCAAAGAGCCAGGGAGATCCCCAGCCTATATTCATTAAATCCCCATCTAGGTCCATCAGTATGTGTGCACAGATGACAGTTGAGATGACAGTTGAGTACAGTACACCATGCAGGAACAGAATCGTAGGTAATGCCTCCTCGTTCGTCACTGTGTGTGTATGTGTGTGAGTGTATTAGATGTACGCTTGACCTTGACCAGATTAATTCAGTATCTGTCACAATTGGTGACCTCAGCCATCCTTTCACCTGTCATCTCCCATCAGCCACTGGGTCGAGAGTGTTAATTGGTACTTGAAGCATCTGTGCAAACTGATTGATAATGTGTACACTTCCGCTCAGACCAGTCAAAGCTCTTCTCTGTCCTGGCACCCCAATTGTGGAACGAGCTTCCCACTAAAGCTAGGACAACAGAGTCTCTGCCCATCTTCCAAAAACAACTGAAACCCTTCCTCTTCAAAGAATATCTTAAATAAGACATCTTAGTCTCCCCCCCTCGCCACCCACCCAAAAAACTTCTGTATTGAGGCAAAATGTACTTATAACAACTGTGATATGTGGTTATCTCACCTAGCTATCTATTTTTAAATTTATTAATGTAATTTCTAGCCCCTTTTTCTTACAAATTTTGTGATTCCGATCTTGTCTCATCGCTGCCAGGCTCGGGAGAGGCGAAAGTTGAGTCATGTGTCCTCCGTAACATGACCTAACCAAAAGACGCTTCTTAACACCTGCCCCCGTAACCTGGAAGCCAACTGCGCCAATATGTTGGAGGAAACACCGTTCAACTGACGACGAGGTCAGCCTGCAGGTCGCCCGGCCCACCACAAGGAGTCACTAGAGCGCAATGAGCAAAGTAAAGCCCCCCCGGCCAAACCCTCCCCTAACCCTACGATGCTGGATCAATTGTGCTCCGCCATATGGGACTCCAGGTCACGGCCGGTGATCAAACCCTAGGCTGTAGTGACACCACAACATGGCGATGCAGTGCCTTAGACCGCTGCACCACTCGGGAGGCCCTCACCTAGCTATCTTAAGATGAATGCACTTACTCTAAGTAGTTTTGGATAAAAGCATCTGCTAAATTGCTCAAATGTAAATATATATTTCTAAGTACCTTGACTAACCCACAGATAGAGCTGCACTTGGCATGAACACGACATCTCAACAACATACCAGGACTTATCAAAATCACTTTCACTTTAAGGAATTTACCTTGAATTTCTTGGAGCGCCACACTATTTATAGTAAATAAGGCTACCAGGGTTTTAACTCACCTGTGGTAAAGCCAGAAGCACGCTGAGGCCCCAGGCCAGACCCAGCATCCTCTTGTTCCGGTGGTGGGAGTTGAGTGAGTCCAGCGGGTGCAGGATGGCGTGGTGCCTGTCCAAACTGACCACCACCAGGATGAAGGCTGACGAGTGCATGGCAAACAGCTTGAGGAAGCATAGCATCTTACACATGGCGTCCCCGCCATACCACTGCACCGTGATGTTCCAAATGGCGTCCAGTGGCATCACCACAAAGGTCATCATCAAGTCGGCGGCAGCCAGGCTCATGATGAGTGGTCGCAGGTGAGAAGCCAGGCGCCGGCCACGCCCCCGGCACACACTGACCAATAATGCAAGGTTGCTGCAGGCGGCAAATAGGAAGAGGATTAAGGTGGCGCCGACACGGAATTGGGCGGCTCGGGTGAAGGTGGGCGCCTCCCAGTCAACCAGAGGGGGAAACTGGGACATGTTTGAGAGGGTGGGTTGCATTGACCCGGTGACACCCACTAATGGAGGCCTCAGGAGGGACAGGTTGCCAGACATCCTGGGTTGGAAAAGACAAGGTTTATATGAATGAGTGTAGATAAAGTAAAACATGTATATCCTTATCGTGATTACATACATTATTATCATATACACATCAAAGTTTTTATGTGCCGTCAGTTATTCTACATTGCTCTTGATAGGATAAGTGATTATTAATGTAAAATAAGACCTCATGCGACTGAGAAACAGCATACACTACATTAATATGGTAGTTTTTCATTTCACCACTTAGTCCACCAACCAACTCATCAGAGAGAAGCGTACCCACTGGGCACACCACATCATTTCAACGTG
Organism: Oncorhynchus tshawytscha; assembly: GCF_018296145.1. Taxonomy (NCBI): domain Eukaryota; kingdom Metazoa; phylum Chordata; class Actinopteri; order Salmoniformes; family Salmonidae; genus Oncorhynchus; species Oncorhynchus tshawytscha. The sequence goes on along the minus strand of NC_056431.1, from coordinate 16,511,300 downwards.
GATAATTGGGTAATATTTGGCTGAGAAGTTGATCAATGAGATTACAACATATATTCACCCACTCAAAAAGACAGCCAAAAGTTAGTTGAATTGCCAATGTGTTATCACTATGCTTTCAACCATCTAAAAGCACAACCAAATTCCAATGGAAAAACAATGTCTGATTTTCGGTTTTAATTGTCACCCAAATGTCTATCACTGCACTTTCAACCATCTAAAACCACAGCAAAGTTAAAATGGGAATACAATGTCAGATATTTTGTTTTTAAATAAAAAATTTAAAAAACATTTTTTAGCCTTTATTTAACTAGGCAAGTCAGTTAAGAACAAATGATTATTTACAATGACGGCCTACCCCAGACGACGCTGGGCCAATTTTGCACCGCCCTATGGAACTCTCAAACACAACTGGATGTGATACAGCCTGGATTCGAACCAGGGACTGTAATGACACCATCTTGCACTGAGATGCAGTGCATTAGACCGCTGCACCACTCGGGAGACGTTAATGTTTAATGTGTTATCACTGTGTTTAATTAATCTAATAGCAGAACCAAATGACCTGTATTGCTTTTGAGATTACATTAATGCCGTTTGAGATTCTGTGCAGATTGTTACAGCAATTGTGAAGATCTCCATTGACCTGCAAGGTCCTACGCATACTATCTTGAACATGTTTTATATGATTACATAAGAAGAAATGTATAGTTACAGTAACCTAAAAATGTGCCAATGGACGTAGTACTAATTTTAAGGTTGAATGTTACATTAGTTTGGAAGATAGTCTTAACTTTAGGCTATTTACTCTATTACAAAAGTAATATTGAATTCTGTTTGGTTGACAACTCAACCAAATATCAACATATAAAGGAGATGTATATACTGCTTGGATAGTTAAAGCTAAGCCACTGTCTTAATCCATTTCTTTAACTTATATTTTTGGTTGAGTTGGAGACGTGAATCCAACATCTAATTTGTTAACTTGTGGACATGTTAATAGGCTATTTATTGTATTTCAAAAGTGATATTGAATTGTTTTTGGTTGTAAATGCAACCAAATATCAACATCTGAAGGAGATTTATATTCTGCTTGGATAGTTCCATCTGTACCACTGATTTAGTTTGGCTTTAATTCCAGTTTGTCTACAAATTAATAATTTATATGTTGGATTCATGTCTGTATCTCAATAAATAAATAAAAGTTAAAGAATAGGACTAAATCAAATGAAATCATACTTTAAATGCACCTTAAATTAAGTTTGTATTGTCTATTTTTTTGTTGAATTCTGGGTTTAATTCAAAGAATAGCTGTTGAGGACTTTTCAGGCCTAAATAGCATCATTGATGTTATATGAGTGATAAAGTATGGTCACATTTCATTTGCTCTGTTAAACCTACCCTTTGGAATGGCTTTAATAGCAACAGTGAATCTATTTAGTTTTAAGTGGAGATTTCCCAACAATATTTCTCATGATTGCACATTAGTAATAGTCAGTGACAAATATCATAGCTAAGCAGGGCTGGGATTGGTTAAAACCTTAAAACCCTGGATGGGAGACCAAAGGGTAGATTCTCCAGTAGGAGGTACTGCCCAGCCTATTGTTGTTTTCTGACAGTGGATTATTTAACGTTGAAGATCTGACGTTGTTTTAAAGGTACAAATTCAACATATTTTACACACGGTTTGTCTATGTTTAAAAATGGTTACCATAATGACATAATCCTGAGGCTGAAATTTCACCCTCAAAACCACAATTGATGACTTTTTAAAAATCCAATGTATTTTACACGCAGATTCCACATCACAATACGTTGGCAAATGAAGTTTAAACATTGTTGATTCAACCAGTTTGTGCATGGTGCGTAATGGCATCAAGATGATAAACAATTATCCGAATGACAGAATCGCACGGTGACATATTGTAATCTCCTGGTAATCAGAATATGACGCTGCCTGTTATTGCTCAACTATACACAGAAGGCCAGTGGAGAAGTATGGGTATTCAACACACTGTTTTGTCACGACTGAGACGAGCCAGCCTCCCCTGCTAATAACAAACCTCTGCGGTATAACTCACACAGTAATCGCACCAGCGCTGCATCTTCCTCTCTCATAACTGCTGTTTTTATGGCTCTAGTTGGCCCTCTATTCTGTTAGCTAGACACAGGTTTGGCATGTCAGCTAAACTCTTGTCCAGTGTAGCATATTTATCTGTCGTCTTGAACACCAGGAAAATGGCCATATTGATGCTACTGTAATTTTCACAACAGATGTTTGGGAGGAAATGTAAATAGTATGTATGCTTGAATGGAAGGCTCTGTGTGGAATTGGAGTTGGGATAAATGCTCTGTATTGAAAAAAACAGACATTAAATCCGATGCTTAATAAGCAATACCGGACTTACTGTTTCAAATAGGCTGTAGTGTTGGTGAGAAGCATTGCAATCATTTCTTTGGAAAACAGTGATCCAACCTGATCCGATTCTGTGACCCCAATTGGGTTGTAATAGAGGCCTTACCTACCAGTAAATAACCACGTTGACTCTGACCATGATGGATCTGTTTTTATACCACTTTATGGCCAATGCAATCAGCCCACACACAGAGCACAATAACATGGCCTGTGTTGTGTCCTAGCCCCAGAGGACTGCAATCAGTGCCCTACAGCATCATTGTGTGCACTGTTTGTGGACTGTGATTCATAATGGCACAGTGACGTACAGTACACCATGGACCATAGTGGGGGAGTGAGATGTCTTTGCACATAAAAGTGTAATGACAAAGCCTCAAAGTGAGAGGCTGATCCAGGAGGACTTTGTGCACTGTATACCACACACATATCAGAGGTAATAAGGTTGGAAATAGGATTATGATAGAATGATCAGATAAATTATCTGTATTCATCATCATTCATTTGATCTTACAGCATAATATCAAATGAGATAAGATTATCAGACAGTATGTCACAGTGACTGTACATCTTCTCTTAGCAAGTGCAGTAGATTTAAACACCACCAATCAACAATCGTCAAAATATGATCAAATACTCAAACACATGGACTGTTCACCTAGAGTAAGATGGAATGACACTGAACCTGGAAACACGAAAAGCCAGTGTTGTTTAGGCTACATGTGCCATCTGCCTGATGTCTATTGGCTTGAAAGTCGATGTAGAGGACTGCAGAGCCTGACCTTACCCCACTCCAGAGCTGTCAACACACTCTCCAAACACATTGCCCTGTGAATACTAAAGAAGAAGATCATGTGTTTCTACAGCAGGGACATTGGGACCGGGAGACTTCTGCTATCCGCCAGAGAGAAATGTCAAACCAGAATGTGCCGAAAAAGCCAACTGGTGCCACGGATTCCCCATTTAGTTTGTCAGCCTACCCTGGGAATGAATGGAGTTTATAAATCTTTTTAACAAAGGGCATTGTCATGTGTAATGACTCATATGCAGAGATGGTGTTCATTCTTGGTTTGTAGTAACACAGAGAAAGATTGATTAGATTGATTAGATTGATATAATGGTCATTTTCAGCCTCTTCTGACCATGACTTGTTTCTATTCGGCCCCGTCAGATCCCTGATGGTCCCAGTACTGATGCTGAGAACATTGACACAGTAGCAGCACAAAGACAGCCTTTCTCTTCCTGATATAGAATACCCAACCATATAATAGCGAAAGTAGATCTACCTGGTCTGTCATAATTTTTATTCATTTTAACCTTTATTTAACTAGGCAAGTCATTTAAGAACAAATTCTTATTTTCAATGACGGCCTAGGAGCAGCGGGTAAACTGCCTGTTCAGGGGCAGAACGACAGATTTGTACCTTGTCAGCTCGGGGATTTGAACTTGCAACCTTCCGGTTACCAGTCCAACGCTCTAACCACTAGGCTACCCTGCTGCCCCATCAGTTTAGATGACCTTGGACCAAGTGTGTGTGTCCTTATGCCACACACACACTCCCGCTCTCTATCACTTTGTCTCTCTCACCATCTCACTTTAATTAATTCAACATTAATTATGCCTTTCCTATGCCACACACACACACACACACTTTCTCTCTCACCATCTCACTCTCAACTAAGTCTTTCAACGCTGATCCTCACTCTGTCTCCTCTCAGTATGTTAACATTTTCAAAACGAAGTCTTGAATGCGTGTTAATCATGTAATAGAATGATGAGTTATTTTTAGTGGCTTTGACTGTTCTCCCATCCACTGAAGAATAAATGGCACCGGCACGCGAAGGTGTCTGAAGGACATTGGGATCAAGTTTCACGCAGTAAATTGATCATCCCAGCATGCACCAGTAGCCTACTAGGGGCTAGGGCAGTGTTTACAGTGTACATTCATGAATTATTTTTTTGGCGTCACTGCAAAGCGGCGGTAATATCAATCCTATATCGAAACCCCGAGCCATTCTACTCTTGAGCAAGGCAGTTAACCCCCAACAACTGCTCCCCGGGCGCCGTGAACGTTGTAAGGCAGCTCCCCGCACCTATCTGATTCAGAGGGGTTGGGTTAAATGCGGAAGACATATTCCGGTTGGCGTCATTGCTTTTGCTATATTAGTGTGTGTGCAAGGTAAAAGGTCGCGGTCGATTCGGAAACTGCAGCAATCTGATGGATGGGTCAATGGGATTACAAACTTTAGGTGGAGGGAAAAACCTTTAACCTAACCTTTGAAAATGGAAGGTAAAAAAAATAAAGTATAAGACCTATATATTTGTAACGTTTTGCCTTTATATTTTGGACATTTGTTTGTTTTCATGTTGTAACTGGACAAGAAGCGTAGATATGCAGGGATATTGCATATTGTATTCTATTGATTGTTTCGTACCATATAGTCCTTTAACAAATTAGGATATTTTGATTGTTATGCCACTATAATGTAGGCTATACAACAGTTAGTCCAATTTATCCTATAGCTATCCTATATGCTAGTCATCTGTCCACATAATGACAACATGCAGTCAGATATATTACAGGACTATGCTCACTCTTACCTTGTTTAACGCTCAACTCACTTGGAATTCGCGCATTCCCTCACAATACGCCACAAAGCACACTTTCTCTCTGATACAATGTTGTGTATTCCAATTGATCAGCTAAACCGTCATGCAATTAAATATATGTATTATCTTCAGTTACCGCAGTATCAAAAATAATTGAAACCCAAAATGACGTATTCTTCTCCAAAGTAGGCCTACAACAATTTCAGCGTTTCGGTTGATCCATCTTTCACTCAGTTTTCTTTTTGGATATGTCAATATCCATGGGAGTTTCCCAAATGATCCAATGTCCAATCCTTGTCGGGCTCCGAGGTTGGTGAAATAGGCTCTGCAGCTACAGTGCAGTTCAACAGACCACTCTATCCCACTACTTGCGTTCATCAACAATAGACATGGGAGGGGAGCTGTCCATACACGCAGGTGCTTAAGTGCTGAAAATAAACCTGGTGCATCAAAAACATAGACTACAGATTATTTGGCAATACTGATTTGCAGGCGCGTGCACAATATGGGTCTACCTGTGCCAGAACACCTGCCCCTTTTCCCTCCCACTTGCCAAGTGTTCTTTTGTGTGGTGGTATAATTTTCTATTTTTTGTATACAGTTTTTGTCATTGTTGTTCTGAACCCACTTCCACCTAGTCGTCGCGATGACGTCATATTCGCCACCCCACACCTCCACCCCAACCGTTGGTCTGCCTTGAATGGAGCTCATGTGAGCCCGGTTGTGACTTTTTCCCAGTTTTCCCTGCATGGAGAGAAGTGCTGAGCGATTAGGGCTTTATGAGGTAGGTTCGGTTTCAATTTCAGTTTATTTTTTAGACATTAAATGCACTATGCATTATGTGGGTCGAATGTCGTAACAACACAGAATAAAACAATTAAAAGTAAAAAAAATAATAACATATGTATAAAAATATCCAAAAAAAGACATATTCTGTATATATATATCATGTTAGTGATGCCCATTACTGCTTATCACTTATTAACCATATTTTATTAAAGTAAAGTGAATAAATGGTTTATTATTTCATTCCAAGTCATCATTCCATCTCTGTAGACCTGCTGCCTATGCAGTCTGACAAAAATCAACATTTTAGTAGTTCTTCAAAGTAAATAAGACATTATTTATTGACTGCTGAATGCCAAGTATCAATCACCCCGTGTCTGCTCCACACCGTTCTTATTATAGCTCAGTGCTCCACACAGACCGGACAAGTATGCAGGTGCGCAATGGATTATTGTCATTGTAGTTAATTACCATTTTTTCTGTGCTAATGTATGTAGAATATTGGCCTGTTGGAAACTAAACCTACTACATTGCATAGTTCAGGCTTGATCCGATTTATCTCTATATAAACTGCCCATTGAGCTGACAGAAAAAACTCTAACAAAATGGAATTCAAATCATTTAAACGTACATTGGTCAATTAGTTGTTTAAAAACCAAAAAAGAACCGACATTTCGGTTAATTGCTCAGCACTCATGGAGCTTGCGCTCCCCCAGTATCCAAACATGCATGGCTTGAAATGCAGTCACTGGTGGAGCGTGTGTAGCAAGCTAACTAGTTTAAATATAAACAGTAATACCAGAGCAGCATAACATTTGATTCACACTTCATAACACTTGATTTATAACACATCATTCATTTTCGATCTGGATTGCGAATAGCCTATGTGCAGCAGCACTTCATCATGCATTTCCTTATACAATCATAGCAGCGAGAGCGGTGCTAGAGGTGCTGCAGCACCCTGATAAGGGACTGCACGTTATTGACAATGAGGGATACCTGGAGAAAATCGGACCTCCCTGAAATTAAAATGGATGACCCTCCCTTCAGTAAAATATATTTTTACCTGACCCATTCTGAAAGCTTGAAAAAAAAGTGATCCTCCCCTATACCCAAAATAATAATTCAAAGAAAGTGGATAACAGAGAACATGCCTACGTTTACCCTCACTCCCATGATAGACAAGGGCTGGGTTTCCCAAAAGCATCGTACCACTAAGATCATCTTAACTCCACTGACACTAAATGGACAGAATAGTATCTTAGTGCTACGATGCTTTCATGAGACCCAAGCCAGAGCCTTAGATATGCAGTTTTAGAAACTGTTCTTCGTGTTGTAAGCATTACATAGCAAAGTAGCTAGAAGATTGTGGATTTGCAGACAATTGTAGGGATGAAAAGATATCCATTATAATAACAGCACTGCACGAATGTATCATCTTATTTGCAGTCCGAATTTCTTTTGCCTTTTATAAACACATTTCTTGCAATTCTACGTCGTTTTACATGACTGGAGAAAAGATGAATAAATAAAAAAATACCGCAACAGAAGATGACAACAAATGAGTGCATGCTGCAGCACCAAAGACATTTAGATTTCTATAAAGGCTATTGTAAAAAAATAGGATAGTCTAAGTTTGGAACAGTGCTAAAGTTGTCGATCAACTGTAAAAATGTTGAGCAACAGAATCAGTTACAACGGAATTATCTGATCATCAATGACAAAAAGCCATTTGTTATTTAACACATAGGTTTAAGGTTGAATTTATTTGCACAAGAAGAAAATAAGTGATACAACAATACAGTTCAAAACAAATAAATAAAAAACAGTGTGCAAGTGTGGTTGGAAGCCCAAGGGCTTATAAAATAAAAACACAAAAACTATATTCAATACATAAGTACAAAAATAAAAAAGGCTTGTTAAAGCAGACTCCCTTTTTTCTCCCCATTTCATTTTTGTGGTATCCAAATTGGTAGTTACAGTCTTCGCTGCAACTCCCTACGTACTCAGGAGAGGCAAAGGTCGAGAGCCATGCGTTCTCCGAAACACGACCCAGCCAAGCTGCACTGCTTTTTGACACAATGCCCGCTTAACCCAGAAGCCAGCCGTACCAATGTGTCAGAGGAAACACCGTACACCTGGCGTGCATGCGTCCGGCCCGCCACAGGAGTCGCTAGAGCACAATGGGACAAGGTAATCTCGGCCTGCCAAACCCGGACAACGCTAGGCCAATTGTGCGTTGCCTCGTGGGTCTCCCAGTCACGGCCTGCTGTGACACAGCCTGAGATCGAAACCGGGTCTGTAGTGAAGCCTCAAGTATGGCGATGCAGTGTCTTAGACCACTGCACCACTCGAGAGGCCCCCGCAAATTGATTTTAACAAACAATTGGTCCCCCAAAAAATGCGTCCCTCCGTTGAATTTCAAAATCCGGATGCGGCCCTCGAGCCAAAAAGTTTGCCCACCCTTGGCCTATAGTATAGGCTACAGATCATTTTATTGAGACCACACTAGGAATGCTTGATATTGCACACCCAGTAGAAAATCAGGGATAAGGGGTATCATACTAATTCTAAAACACTGAACAATATGACATTTAATCGATTACAAATTACATGACCCTCACCTGGACTAAAAAAAAGAAAAGACTAAACCCTCCCCCTGACTGAAATTGAAAAAGCATGACCCTCCGCTGGGTAACAATGGTGTACATTTCCACCTCTCCCTAAATTGAAATACATTTGCAAAAGTTAGAGTTACTGCTGTCTGTTCAGTAAGAAATGGAATAATTCAGAATAGTCTACTACACCATGAATTGGGAGGTGCTGGAACAAAAAGTGAGCACGAGGGGGGGGGGGGTTGCTCTCAGTTACTCACTTTTTGTTCCAGCACCTCCCGATTTACAAGTTAATCACTGAACACAGGTAGTCTAGAATCTAGCTAACCACCATATACTAAATTATCCACACAAGCCACATATCCCGAGTTAGAAGATTGAATAATAAGGTATATTATGAAGTTATTATTTAATAGCATTGAAGATAAATCCTAAATCAGTAAAAAAACAAATAATCAAGCTAGCTAACTAGCAGATTTACATCAATCATCAACGATCAGCTGATCATCTTTTCCCAATGTCAATCATGTGTTTAGGAGGCACTGTAACTAGCTTGCTTTCAATTTGTGATGAGTTAGTGTGTTGTTGCAGAACTAAATAGGCCTATGCTAAAAGAAAATGAATTAAAAAATGCTACAGAGGCATTTAGTAGGCTATGTTCTGAATTTCGAGATGGTTAACAATTCTGAAAGTAAAAATAAAATAGATATATATTTTGTTTAAATTGAGTTGAGCAGGGGGTGCCCTTTTTCATGTTGAGTACCTGCCCTCTGAAAGGTCTGAAGTAAAAAAAAAAACATTTTGAATACGGTTTACTCGCTTTCAGATTGAAAATTATCCGGCTACATTTTATTAACCATTTAAATCGAACCAGTTTATTAACCAGTTAATCAAAGATCATTCGATATATTAGGTGATATTCGATAGAGACCGACTCCGAAGAGTCAGAAGTTACGACAGCACTTTGACAATAAAAGGCAGGATTTTATTGACCATTTGGGCAAAGTAAACTTGAGCCTACATCATGAGTGACGCATGTTGCCCTGCGCGTCATTGGCATCATTTCTACATTGCCACTGAAAAGCGGCAAAGGATGTGATTACATATAGTTAAAAAAAAGAATACAAATTGTAGACCTATTATCAAGCCATGTGATGGGTAACGCTTACAATTGATGGGTAACGCTTACACTTTAGTTTAAAACACTCTTTACCATAAACAAATGCATGGAATGTGTTTTCTTTACAATAGATTGACTCTTGCCATCCCCAATTTGACTTGTGAAAACTGTGAACATGACCTCTGCCATAGCTGAGGCATAATGAAAATGTTTCATTAACATGTTTAACAAGTCGATTGAAGCGGCCAAGTTTAATTTACCCTCCATTTGCATTTAATTAAAAGTTAGGCCTATTTTCTCAAAGTGTGCCCTTTAGGAAAACCAATTGAAAACAGATTGGGTGCTCGTTCTTTTTTGTGTTCTCTTGTAGCAATGATCAACGGCGATGGCTTTGTTAAGCCTTGGGGTGACTATTAATTTACAAAGGATCAGAGTTAAATACTTCAAAAACAGATTACATTTATTTCAAATTGTACAACCATGATTCAAGAGAAGAGCAGAGATTTAAGTTAGCATGATCAAAGAAAAAATATCCAATATGACAATCTTAGAATATTGACTACCAAGATACCTTGAAATAAGGCAACAGTAAACATGTCATCCCCCACGAATGACTAACGTATGTACAGTTGATTACTATAGCCCCCTTCCCCACCGGCCCAATAAGTGTAATTTTGTCAATGCCAGATCTCTATGGCATGACTAATCATTCACCCAAATTTCATCAAAATTGTGCCAGTGGTGTCTGAGACATCGTGTGGGTTAGCTCATATCCCTAAACATGTGTGCCAAATTTAATCACTAAGTCAAATAGATCAACAGATATACGCCCGTTATAGCGCCACCGCAAGGTCAATATGAATGTTCTTGCATATGTTGAGTCTTGACAGTGTTTGCAACATGTGTACCACATTCTGTTACAATATGAATATCCTTGACTGATTTATATGCAGTTATGTGCCAAACCACACCTACGTGAATGTTTATTGGTCAATAGCAGCCATGTTGTTGTAGCTACCAGTCAAATATTACATTGAGAGATCGTTTTCCATAAATGCCACATATCAAGTTTCGTGCAGACCGGTCATTCGGTAACAGAAGAGTAGTGTTAACTGTTTTTCACACAATTCAAAATGACGGAAAATTAATCATGGCGGAACTTATGGGTCCCGAGACAAACTTGTTCCTTGTGAAGACAGGGATCGATCTACTACATTTCATGACTTAATGTCAAACGGGGTGAGGGGCGTGACCTTTCAAAGTTTGCATTTTCAATCTCGTTACAGAGCCACCATCTGGCCAATCAGTGTAATTTTCTAAATGCCTTAACGTTATGGCAAGACACATCATTCACCCAAGTTTAGTCAAAATCGGGCCAGTGCTGTCTGAGATATTGCTTGTGACTAACACGTGAACCTACTAACGGACGGAAACAGATCCAAAGTGCCTTCCCCGATTTCATTGTGGGGGACAATGACCAGCATACACACAGGGATTGTTTGGAAGACAAATGCAATGACAAGGCAACACTTGTACGTGCAGGAGATGAGATAGACAATATTATAGAGTAGCACTTACTTACATGTGCATTAGTATTTTATATACCAATTTGCAAAGAGCAGATTTTACCCATAGAAATACACTCAAGAGTCATTCCTATGAATACTTTCAAATAACCAACCACATTAGCCTGGACTTGCATCTACATGACCGTGCAGATTTGGGACTTCCGTTTCTTTAACAGGGGTATGGTCTCTTCATTATCTGACGCAGCAGTGGGTGAAACTTCGGAGCTCTCGGACAATGGAGTCTCACTAAAACACATGATACGTGTTCAGTCAGTATCAATGATTACTCAAACCAAAGCCGATCACTGGAAATAACTCACAAAAATTATGTACCTGTTAGTCTGTGTTGTCATCGGTTTAATGCGCTCATATAAATTCTCGCCTACAGAGGGATTATAACAAACAGTAAAAATTGGTTGAACAAAGCTTTTGGTAACACAGCCATTACTTTCTTGTAACAACATGTGCAGAATGTGGATGAAAAAAACCCCGGTAGTGTTATTTTAACATGCTAGTGGTCCTCTGTCCAAATAAGGACTACTTAGCCCACACACTAGTTATAGCTAGTAGCTAGCTACTTCCCCAATGGGAGATTTGGAAAAAAGTTCATGTTGTGTACCCGTTTCTCAGGTTAAGATTGAGGGGAGTGGTTCTTACTCTGCTGGGCGAGTACAGGGTGGTTTGATGGGTCCTGGTTCTGGTAATGGGGGTCGGGATGCTCAAAATGATTATTCAGGTTCCTGGAGGTGAGAGGAAGAGGCACGCTCAAACATCACCTCAAAAATAACTTTTCAATAATCATTTAAATGACAAGCAGCAGTGTAACATTGGCCACACACACACAGCAATGCCAAGTTAAAGGCATCTTAGATATATGGTTTCTCTGGGACTGAGAGAATAACAAACATAGTGCAGCTATGCAGAAATGAATGTGTGTTTACAGGGGGATGGTAGTGAATCATCAGTGGAAGCCAAGGTCATCCCCATGTACATTAATTATGTATGGGGTTTTGTTTTCTCTGCTGGTGCTCTTATGATATATCTGTGGCTGGCTAATGACTCTCCATTTCCCCATGAATCTATTCTTCTCTGCAGAGCAGACACTCCCAGAGCTAATTTTCTTCAGTGTAATTTAAGAAAACCCAATCGGTGTTTATACCTTAATGACATTCTGCAAAAAAACAAAAAACGATTTAAGAGGCTGGAGTCTGGTGGCACGAAATGAAAACATGTTTGATTTTCCAGTGTGCTAATCACAACAAGTAAAATTACCCTGGGTTTATTTATGGGTTGTCTAGGTGGGTGTTATTGGGCTATGTACGTGTGTATAATGGTGCAGCTATGTACACTATTACAGGCTCAAAATGGCCAGAAACAAATAACTTTCTTTCTCCTGAAACTAATCTATTCTTGTTCTGAGAAATGAAGGCTATTCCATGTGAGAAATTGCCAAGAGACTGAAGATCTAGTACAACGCTGTGTACTACTCCCTTCACAGAACAGCGCAAACTGTCTCTAACCAGAATAGAAAGAGGAGTGGGAGTCCCTGGTGCACAACTGAGCAAGAGGACAAGTACATTAGAGTGTCTAGTTTGAGAAACAGACGCCTCACAAGTCCTCAACTGGCAGCTTCATTAAATAGTACCCACAAAACACCAGTCTCAACATTAACAATGAAGAGGCAACTCTGGAATGCTGGCCTTCTAGGCAGAGTTCCCCTGTCCAGTGGCTGTGTTCTTTTGCCCATCTTAATCTTTTCTTTTTATTGGACAGTCTGAGATCTTCAGTTTCTTGACAATTTCTCGCATGGAATTGCCTTCATTTCTCAGAACAAGAAGACTGACGAGTTTCAGAAGAAAGATATTTGTTTCTGGCCATTTTGAGCCTTTAATCGAACCCACAAATGCTGATGCTCCAGATACTCAACTAGTCTAAAGAAGGCCAGTTTGATTGCTTCTTTAATCAGAACAGTTTTCAACTGTGCTAACATAATTGCAAAATGGTTTTCTAATGATTAATTAGCCTTTTAAAATGATAAACTTGGATTAGCTAACACAACGTGCCATTGGAACACAGGAGTGATGGTTGCTGATAATGGGCCTCTGTACGCCTATGTAGATATTCCATTAAAAATCATCCGTTTCCAGCTACAATAGTCATTTACAACATTAACAATGTCTACACTGTATTTCTGATCAATTTGATGTTATTTTAATGGACAAAAAATTTGATTTTCTTTCAAAAACAAGGACATTTCTAAGTGACCCAAACTTTTGAACGGTAGTGTATGTGTGCTAATATGTACAGTAAGTTAGTGATAATGTGCACTGTGTGAGCCTATATGATGATGTTTACATTGTGTGTGTGTGTTAAATGCCCTGCCTGTTTGCCCCTGGCAGCACAGTCCGATAGCCCGGCTGCTCAGTGAGAGATCCTGTCACCGGTGACTGGGAGTCACCTGCTTCTCTCATGGTCACTGAGTGTGCCTGTTCTCCATCTGGCCCCGGGGCATCCTCCTCCTTCCCCGGCTCTCCGGTAGACACCTCTGCTGAGCCAGCTCCACTCACTATGGAACAACAGCCCAATCAGTACACAGGAAATAAAACTGTATAAACGCATGAGTACACTTACAAGTTGAAAGTGGCTTGAAATGGAACCATTTTTCACAGTCAACATTTAAACTGAAGGTCCTCACCTTGGGGCTCAGTCTTTGCCCTATGGCCATTCAGAACAGCTTTTCTATTTTGAGTGTGTAGACGAGGGCCGAGACATCTCTATGCAGAGTGTAGTAATGGTTTTCACGCAAGCAGGCACATCACACACGCACATACACACACACACACACACACACACTACATTATAGTTCCCACGAACAGACCAGAAAATGGTTGATATATTACCTGGTTATAGTGTTGATATATTAACTAGATACTGGCTGATAGATAAACAAATCAGTTTGTTTTCCTGCAACTGAGTATGATGGTCAGGAGTGTGGTGTCCAGACAGCACCTACCTGGGGTTTTCCAAGGGTGATCAGTGACAGCCTGTGTTGCAGGGCCTCGCTCAGCTTGTTGACCAGACGCTCCTGGACCGAGCTGGACGAGTCCTGGAAATGAAGACGGCGGTTAACCAACGTTATACGGTCTGATAAGGTCTGAGCAACCACATATAACTGAAAAAGTATATTCTATTCAGGATCGATTGTATGGGTTGGTGTATTTGTAGTAGTGACCTTTTTACCTTGCACTTTGACAGTAAACCCAGAGCTTGTTTGTAGTAGAGGGTGGCTCTCTCCAGGTCTCTCAACTTAAAACGAGCTTCCCCTAAACACTCACAAGTCTGCCATTGGCCCTTATAGTCATCTAGAAATTATATATATATATATATATGAGAGAGAGAGAAAAGGAGGAAGAAGAAAGATAAATAAAGAGACATTGAGAAAACAAGGGAGAAAAAGAGAGAGACTTTAAGTGTCAAAAGGGGTCAATGGACGTAAAGAGTCATTAATAGTCTGTTCAAACATTTAGAACACACTTCAACATGAAATATGTGCTTATTATTATTCTTATAAAGAATGAAGTTGGACTTGATTTTGTACCAGTGTCTTTGAAGGCCTGCAAGGCGTGGAGGTAGTTCTCTGCTGCCTCCTCATGCTCCCCCAGCTGACTGAGAGCAAAGGCCAAGTTACTGAAGCAGCGGCCCTGAGCACGACGACTGCCCAAAGACCCTGACAGACACACAGAATGAGGGGGAAAGAGAAGGGGGAGAAGTATCAGAGAGAGATCAGTTGTTCCCACTTAAAAAAATAATAAGTAGCTATAATGTCATGCTCACATCCCCAACAGCAAAAAAATAATATGCACATACGCACAAGACATAACAGTGTGAGTCACTCAGTGGTGCTGTGGTAAGCACTCTAAGTACCCATGGGATTGCCTCAGTGGAATCTCAGCCCACACACCCCTGCACACACACACACACACACTTTTCTCTGTTGCTAATGTGAGAGCTGCTCACAGAGACAGATTAGAGGCATGGAGAGAACTGGACACACAGACAGACCAAGGTACTGTAAAGGATTGATCAGGGTAATGTAAACTCACCCCATTCTGTACAAATGTGCGCAACCGCGATATTCAAACGAGGATGCAAAGAAAACTAATGGGACTGTAGCGACTGTGTTGACTTCAAAATCTGGGGTGTGAACTACGTTTCTATTCAAGCGTTGATCAACATGGTAATGGCTCTATTGTACTGGAGAAAAAAACAGACCCTCCATTACATCGTGACGTGTCATGCCGTAACATATACAGCACGCATAAAGCAACTGTTTCTGACTTACAATCTCTCTCCACCAGGTGTAGCACTTCTCTCATCGTTTAAAAACAAAAATGGACAGTGACGGGGGTAAGGGGGATACCTAGTCATTTTTTGCATCATCACTGCAAGCGATCATGACTTTCAAAAGCCGCTGTTTACTTCTGAAGATCACTTTAGCACCGCCCTAAAAACCCCATTCAAATTCGACACAAACCTTCAAATAGGTATATAATGACACATTATATAAACTATTTATAGTGTTTTATTTACATTTTAGCAGCGATGTGATAAGTTGGACAGATCGAGTGAAAAAAAGCCGTTTCCCCACACGACATCACTCCTTCTCACTATCACACATTAGTTTCACTTCCCCACCCGCCATTTTTAAAAAGACCTGACGGAGCTCATTGCCTTCTTGAATCATGCAGAAACGGGCAGCGTGGAGGTCCCGTCATGGATGTTGTTGGAAAGTGGAGAAATTGTGCTTTACAGTGGTATTGACATTATAGTTGATCTGGAAGTATTACATTTTTTGGGCGCTAAAATAAGGTCAATTGTACGGACCAAGGCGATGTACAAAAGTGAGTGAGTTTACATTATAATGAAATGTTTGAGGAATGGTCTGCCCCTCTGCCTAAACAATTACTCCTACACGCCTCAGGTAACATGTTCCTCACACACACATGAATCTCTGTGGCTCAGTTGGTAGAGTGCTTGCACCACTCATATGAAAAAATATGCACGCATAATACTATGGAGAAAAGCGCATGCTAAATGGCATATCATTATTACATGCAGTATATAACAGCACTGAACTGTGCAGAAAATACAGTATAACTAAACTCTCCAGCGTAATTGCCATAATAAGCTCACCATGCAGGTTGGCTGCCTGGCGGTGGTAGTCCAGGGCCTGCCGGTACTGGCTCAGTGTGTTGTGAACGGCTCCCAGGTTCTGTAGGACCACGGCCAGCCTGCTGGGCCTGGTGCTGGCCAGGGGCAGGGCCCGCTCATAGCACCCGGCTGCCTCCTGGAACAACTTCAGCTGGGAGAAAATCAGGCCTAGGTCATTGTACACCTTACCTGAAAGACAGAGGGATAAAGTCACAAAACTGTGACCAAATTGTTGACTGACAATGCTGTTACTCATTTGTTTTTTCCTCAATTCAGTTACTCTGACAGTTTATCTACCGAGCAACTCTGGGTCTTTGATGTTGTTGCTCAGCTCGAGGCAATCAGTGAGAACGGTGATGATATCATCTGTGGTGAAGTCATCTGACTGGAGCATGTGACTCCCTGCCTCTTTGTAGGCCATGGTGGCTGAGTCCAGCTTGCCTGCCATCCTGTAGCTCTCTCCAGCCCTCTGGAAGCTTTGAGCTGCCTGGGTCCAGTCCTGCAAACACACATCTTGAATCAGAACCAGCTCTGTGTAGGACAGTCAGTGAGCTGTCAGTATATAGACCTGGCTGCTACACATCTCAAATAAGTCAGTCAGACATTGCAGAAGCTCTTAAAAATTAGGGATGTGCATCTTTCCCTTTCAAGATGATTCGATACATATCTAGATACATGGCCTACAATACAATACAGGAACGATACGTTTTAGTTTGAAACGATCTGTGTGATTCGGTTTGATTAGAGGTAACGAATCGATGCGATTCAGTTCGATGCAATGCACTAATATTTGTTGCATAAACACATTCCTTTTCCATTCCAAATTAAAATATGCTGCTGATGGAGCTTATGAGCTGGGCTTCTCTGAGCTGACTTCTGTGTGTGTGTGTGTGTGTGTGTAAATTATGTACTGTATATGTCTATGTTGCACCTGAGCTGAGCCATAAGGGAAACTGGGTATCTACCCCGCTTTGATCTGAAATCACCCACTAGTAAATGTGTCATTTTTGCAGAATAAAAGTGTTAGCTAGTAATGTATAAATATTTATTTTTAAAATTTGCTATGACATAGCCAATGAATATAAAGCACAACTTTGGATTTCACCCGTGTCTCAGAATCAAATGGTTTAGACCTTTTGGAAGTTGGACCTCGGGTGAGCTCCTCTTCTTCTCCCGCTTCCACCATGCAATAAAGGTAGCAAAAGTGATTGCTGTCCTCAT
This sequence comes from Oncorhynchus tshawytscha, assembly GCF_018296145.1. Classification (NCBI taxonomy): domain Eukaryota; kingdom Metazoa; phylum Chordata; class Actinopteri; order Salmoniformes; family Salmonidae; genus Oncorhynchus; species Oncorhynchus tshawytscha. Next base: position 16,493,759 of record NC_056431.1, on the reverse strand, counting down.
TATGAAATTATCTACTTTACCATGTACAGTGGGGCAAAAAAGTATTTAGTCAGCCACCAATTGTGCAAGTTCTCCCACTTAAAAATATGAGAGAGGCCTGTAATGTTCATCATAGGTACACTTCAACTATGACAGACAAAATGAGAAAAAAAATCCAGAAAATCACATTGTAGGATTTTTAATGAATTTATTTGCAAATTATGGTGGAAAATAAGTATTTGGTCACCTACAAACAAGCAAGATTTCTGGCTCTCACAGACCTGTAACAACTTCTTTAAGAGGCTCCTCTGTCCTCCACTCATTACCTGTATTAATGGCACCTGTTTGAACTTGTTATCAGTATAAAAAGACACCTGTCCACAACCTCAAACAGTCACACTCCAAACTCCACTATGGCCAAGACCAAAGAGCTGTCAAAGGACACCAGAAACAAAATTGTAGACCTGCACCAGGCTGGGAAGACTGAATCTGCAATAGGTAAGCAGCTTGGTTTGAAGAAATCAACAGCAATTATTAGGAAATGGAAGACATACAAGACCACTGATAATCTCCCTCGATCTGGGGCTCCACGCAAGATCTCACCCTGTGGGGTCAAAATGATCACAAGAACGGTGAGCAAAAATCCCAGAACCACACGGGGGGACCTAGTGAATGACCTGCAGAGAGCTGGGACCAAAGTAACAAAGCCTACCATCAGTAACACACTACGCCGCCAGGGACTCAAATCCTGCAGTGCCAGACGTGTCCCCCTGCTTAAGCCAGTACATGTCCAGGCCCGTCTGAAGTTTGCTAGAGAGCATTTGTATGATCCAGAAGAAGATTAGGAGAATGTCATGTGGTCAGATGAAACCAAAATATAACTTTTTGGTAAAAACTCAACTCATCGTGTTTGGAGGACAAAGAATGCTGAGTTGCATCCAAAGAACACCATACCTACTGTGAAGCATGGGGGTGGAAACATCATGCTTTGGGGCTGTTTTTCTGCAAAGGGACCAGGACGACTGATCCGTGTAAAGGAAAGAATGAATGGGGCCATGTATCGTGAGATTGAGTGAAAACCTTTCATCAGCAAGGGCATTGAAGATGAAACGTGGCTGGGTCTTTCAGCATGACAATGATCCCAAACACACCGCCCGGGCAACGAAGGAGGCTTTGTAAGAAGCATTTCAAGGACCTGGAGTGGCCTAGCCAGTCTCCAGATCTCAACCCCATAGAAAATCTTTGGAGGGAGTTGAAAGTCCGTGTTGCCCAGCAACAGTCCCAAAACATCACTGCTCTAGAGGAGATCTGCATGGAGGAATGGGCCAAAATACCAGCAACAGTGTGAAAACCTTGTGAAGACTTACAGAAAACGTTTGACCTCTGTCATTGCCAACAAAGGGTATATAACAAAGTATTGAGATAAACTTTTGTTATTGACCAAATACTTATTTTCCACCATAATTTGCAAATAAATTCATTAAAAATCCTACAATGTGATTTTCTGGATTTTTTTCTCCTCATTTTGTCTGTCATAGTTGAAGTGTACCTATGATGAAAATTACAGGCCTCTCATCTTTTTAAGTGGGAGAACTTGCACAATTGGTGGCTGACTAAATACTTTTTTGCCCCACTGTATATCTAAAAATGACCGCATACTCATTGTTTCAAGCAAAACTACAAACAAATATTGCTGATGGTGTACCTGAACAATCAAAATAAAATCCAATGTAAGCCCTGATCAGCATGTAAAGCCAGATGAGAGCTGTGTGTCCCGCAGTAGCTTAGGCTACTTTATTCTGGTAAAACACCATTTTCAACAGCCCATTTGATAACAATAACCTAACAAATTACATTGGTTGTCACACAACTGAAAGCCTAATATTGCACAAGACATTTTCAAACATCTGAATGCTGAAGGTGAAGCGCAGATGTGCCAGATCAGGAATAGTCATGCCTCACGTTAGTCAGCGAGCGAAGCTGCTCGCAGTTTGACTACCGATTTTGTTTAGGGTTGTTCAGCATGCAAAATGACATGTCGATCAATGACTGTCAACACAATTGCATGCTTAGTTTGACACTGAAGTAGAGGATGCAATTGTCACAAAAGGTGAGAGGCATTTTCGGAAGGTAGAAAGAAATTAATGTGAGCAAACAACAAAAAATTGTGAACAGGTGATTTTGCAACATTTGAATAGATTTTTGGACAGATGCATGCTACATTTGGATCGGTTTGGGGTCCCGCTGACCGATGCACTCAGATCTTAAACATTTGAACCAGGGACTGATGCATACAGGTGAATCTTTACATCCCTATTATAAATGCTAATAATGATACTAATTTATTAACACCCACACACTGCCTATGGCAGTTCTCTAAATAATTTCATCGTGGCTTGACTCTGACACACCGACTGAGGGTGTCCCAATGAGAAACGGACCATAATGACAGCGACTGGCCCTTCATCAGTGGCAGCTGGTGATCAGCAAAGATGAGGGAGGTGGGCAGGTTCACTAAAGATCTGAAAAGGTTCATGGCATAATTTTTCTTGGTGTTACAATTGTATTGATTAAACTAATTGCAAAGCATGATTTCTGAGCACCTAATACATTAGAAGGAATATGGCTCATATGAATCAATCAACTGACAATCATTTAAAGGAGAAGTTGTATATTTATAACCAAATATAGGTATCGCTCAAGTTGCACAAAAGGAAATATAATGTTGCGGATAAAGTTTGGAATGACACAATTTCATATGTAAAACATCTAAAGCCCTATATCACTATACTGAGAGCTTTGTCGTTTCTAAAATTACATATTGTTGTTGTTTTTGGAACCTTTGTTCATGTTTTTTCAGGGCCCCTATACTATACAACGAGGATGAGGAAATTATTTGCTGTTTGTTTCTAAAAAAAATTTTTTTTTTTAAATCACAAAAAGATGTCTGGACCCTTCTATAAGAAACTATTTCCATAAAAAGCAACTATTTCCATTTGGTTGTAAAAAAATAAAACTTATTTAACAATCATTCAACTATCGCAATTTACTCAAGCATTTTTTGAGTACTTGAGCATTTCTTTTAGAAGAGAGGCTTGTTTTCTTCCTACTGTGGTATAGTCCTTACGTAACATTCAATTTTCAGTCTCGAGTATTCTAGGCCTCATGCATAAGCATCTTATTTTCTTTGCAGAAGATATGGGTGGTCTTCTAAATTCTGACTCAGCACAATCTTAATGTGCATGAAAGCAAATCTCCTGGTGGTAATCCCTCATTATAAAAAAGCACAGTTTGGTCTTTTCTCTGAATATATTGGATTGGTGTTAAATCTCTTTAGGAGAGTATCCCACCTACATTTTGGAATGGCTTAAGGTGAGGAATATAAGTACAGTTTACTGCTGTTTTACAATTCCCCTCTAACGAGATTTTTGGTAGGGTAATCTGATCCTTGAGCTGAACCATAAACAACATACACCTGGAGCTGACTGACCTTTAGGAGCAGGTGACAGTGGGACATTTTCATACAGGAGTCCCCCTCACTGGCCCCGTCCCCCTGGGAGCGGTACAGCTGGGCTGCCTGGAGGTAGTAACCAGCCGCCTGGCCATGGTTCCCCAGGATCTCATGGGCTACGGCCAGATTGAACTGGAGGTCTGCTACCCGCTCCCCCTTCTCTCCTGGCTGGGCCCGCTTCAGGAAGTCCAGCCCCTTCAGGGCTTTACCCGCCTCCACGTAGGCAGCTCCCAGGTTAAAGGCACATGCCTGCTGGACCCTGGTCTCCTTTAACTGTGGATGATAGAGTATGGTAAGACAGGCAACTTAAACATTATAAAAGCTAACATAAGTACCAGTAAACATTATGCAGCATATTTGACTTTCTTCCATACAGTATGTCTAAATATTGTGGTTGTCAGATGTATGTCGTTGTGAAAACCAATTACCATTTGAGGGACAATAAAGATTGTGTAAACACTGTAATCCATTTGGACTTGGAACCAGACAAGATTTTGTTGCCTGGACATTTTCCAAACAATAAAATCATGTGCTCAGTTCTCCCTCTCACAGTTTTAGCAAGCCCTATATTATATGGGTGAGGTGCAGGACAAAATGTCTCAAAATGGACAACATGGAAGTAGCCTAAGTAATGTCACCTCTATGGAAGCTTTGAAGGCCTTTTTGAAACAGCAGAGGGCTTCTTCACAGTCCCCTTGCTTTAGGGCAATGTGGCCAGAGGCTGTGAGTTCCTCTATGTCCACCTGGACCTTCAGGACATCAGCCTCGTTGTCTTTGCTCTTTACACATTTGTCACCCTTTTTCTTCTTCTTCCTGCCCTCATGTGATGGGTAGCTATCAGATGCCATATTGATTTCGCCAGGGGGTCGCTACAGGATAGCATTATGAGGAGACTGATGGAAAGAAGAGAGCAAAATAATGATGAAGTTCAGATTATAGTCACACTCACTCAGGTCATGACACTGACAGTACTGCCCTCCTTTGGTGACAATGAGTACTAGCTATGTGGCAAACCACATGAGGACTCACTCAGTGCCTGTCCTCTTCAAATAAATGTTTAATTAAGTCTATTACGTGATCACTGAACATGCATTTCTTTTAGGCATATATAGCCAGAATTTTCGCATTCAAATAAAAAAAATTGAGAAGTAGCATGGACCGATGTCTATCTGGTTTGCTAGCTAACTTGGCTACTTTCCTCTCATCTGGTGTGCACCGAAGTTGAAACCACATGACTAGTTAACGCATTAGCTTCTCGAGTCTTGGTAACATGGCTAACGTAGCTAGTTTAGTTAGCTATTTCACTCACATTTTCAAGATGAACAGCCATCCAAAACAGAGCAGTCGCAATTAGTTAGTTAGCTTGACAAATACATTGGTAAATTATCCGTACAGCCGTAACCCCTAGTTAGTCTATATCACAAGTTTTAGCTGCCTTTTCTTGTTAACTTGCTAGCTAGCTAATGTTAGGGAGTTACTGGTTTGTGGAGCCAGGGAAAGCTATGAAGTAGCAGGTCTGTTGCTATGGCAATGTTAAATAGGAAGTGAGGCGTAGTTGGCCATATAAATGATTTTAGGCACAATTAACAAGGAGACTGAAGCAGCAACTTAAATATCGTACTGCTAGTTATGACTATTTACAAATGTATGATATTTATATATTTTTTTATATTTGTTTTTGTTGTTGTTGTATTTATTAATTTTTATTTTATGTATTTATTTAATATATATATTTATATTTAAAAATTAAAGAAAGGAAACATCTCCCAGAAAGTTATTTATGGGCGGCAGGTAGCCTAGTGGTTAGAGCGTTGGGCTCGTAACTGAAATGTTGCTAGGCCGTCATTGTAAATGAGTGATTGGCCGGCTCTTGTATGTCAACGTTGGGAGCCGGCTCGCATATCAGAAGAGCCGAATCTATTTTAAAAAATTAAGATATGAATAATCAAAACATTTAAATGAATAGAATTAACTAATTCAAAGAATAATAATATACGCCTAAATGCTCAAGCGCGCACACACATTCGTTCTGACTGTCTGCTCAGACTAACAGCCTCACCTGTTGTTCCTGTCAATCAGACACGCAATATCAACCAAAGACGCGTAAGGGAGGGCCCACACTTTGCAGCTAAGGAGAGCAGCTGTGAAAACAACAGCTGGAAAATGAGGCAGAAGCACAGCATTTGGAAGCTTTTTAATAATGTAGACAATGTTAGATTGAGCACAGTGTAGAATTTGCCAAAACAGAACCTCATATAAAGCCAGTTGAGAGTGGCCAGAGAATGGCAAGTAGATGGAAAAGTGGTCTATCTAACATAACCAAAGCCATGAAAATGTTAAATGGAACCCATCATCCATGTCTTGCCCACACAATCAACCTGATAGTAAGAGATGCTCTGAAGGTGATGAAGCCCACTGTGAACAAAGTGAAAGCAGCTGTGGAATACTTCCACAGGAGCACAGTAGGTGCTGAAAAACTAAAGTAGACACAACGCCAGATGGGGATGCCTGAGCTGAGGCCTAAACAAGACTGCACTACAAGGTGGAATTCAACATTTTATATGTTGAAGTGGTTTCTTGAGTCAAAGGATGCCATCATCTCTACCCTGGCCATTGTCAATGCACCTGTTGATGCTCTGACCCAAGAAGAATGGGAGGTGGAGGAGGTGTGCAGTCCTGGAACCCTTTGAGCAGGTCACTGTGGAGATCAGTGGAGAGGGGTAAGCAGTTATTACTTCATCATTATTTAATCCACTATTATATATGTATATGAGGAGTAGATGATAATGTAGTATCAGTAGACAAAACATGAACCTGAACTAATAAGTTACTGTTCTCTCTTTTCAGCTATGTGACAGCCTCAAAAATAATACTCCTGTGTAAGGTTCTGCAGGGTCTGCAGCAAATCACAGCCAGCCGCCAGAGAGAAGCAAATGTTACCACAGGACATGTGACAGAGTTGATGGACATCCTATGTTCATCAATGGACAGAAAGTTCCACAGAATCCCAAGTTCTCTCATTCCTGTGTTTTTGGGGTAATATTTATTCTCCAGAGGAGGAGATAAACAACATGAAATGGGAGCTGGACTAATATGGCATCCAGATGCCAGCCTTTAGCAAGATTGGGGGAATCTTAGCCAATGAGATAACAGTGGATGAGGCTGCTAGTAAGTAGAGGCACAGATGTTTTGCTTTGATGTTTTCAGATGTAGAAAATACACCTTATTTCAAGTTAAAATATGAATTCACACTGGCCCAAAATGTGTTTGTTTTCTCTCTACTATTACTCTCTACTTAAACTGATATGGATGGGATTCCAAAATTGAAACGCCAAGAGACGCATCGGATACTATTGAAGTTCCTCGGTCATCGACTGTCATCTAAGAGTCAATGTTTTCACTGTCCTTGAATAGTTTATCAAAATGTTGCCTCCAGCTCCCTTCTCTCTCCCTCCAGTCCATGCTGCAGTTATAGCGATCAACGAGGCGGTGGAGAGGGGGGACCTGGAGGTCAATGCCCAGGCCCTGCGGAACCCCAGCGCCATGCTCACCAACCTGCAGGAGCACTTGATGCCAGTCTACCAGGAGATGCTGCACCAGGCACGGGCACAGAAGGCGGCTCTCGCCTACACCAAGGTGACTAACAGACTGAATTAATATGATAATTTAAAAATGCATTTATAGCCGTATCCCTGGTACAGAGTTTCTGTTGGTGTCAGGATAGTAATCATGTGTACTGAATTTCTAGTGTAACTGTTCAGAGGAGAAGGATATCTATGAGGAACACCTGACCCAAAGTGAGATTCAAGAGAACATCGACAAAATAAATGGTGAGTTGACTTACCCATCAAACAGATAAATAAGAAGATGAATAAAAATCGTAACTAAACCAAATATTTTGTCACTGTGTTTGCAGTGCGTGCGGCCATAGAGCAGGTGGACGAGGCCCTGGATTGTGGGGACTCTGGCCATCCTGGCAGCCCTCCAGGTCCCCTGTCTGGCCCTGAGGGGCCTCCAGAGATACCATGGTACCTGGAGCAACTGGCCACTGACCATGAACAGAAGGCCCTGGTGAGAAACTGCACATTAACACCACACACAGAGACACTGTGACCCCCTGACCTTTAGTCTCTGACATGTGGCAGGACCTGGGCTGTGTGGACCCTCTGGAGCGAGATGAGCTGCAGAAGGAGGTGTGTGTGGCTAACGAGGAGGCCCAGAGCAACCAGACAAGTCAGTACACACTCAACTAAATACTGTATCGTAGTCTGTTCTTATCACAAGGGGCATGCACTATATCAATTCCAGTGACTCTTGAGTTGCTGCATGTGTGCTTAAATATATTAATGCCCTGTCCTTTGCAGTCCCAACGTTCCATTGTAGATCCATCCAAACAAAATATGTGTGTTTATTCAGTGCAGAAAGCTGTAAGGTCTATCAACGATGACCTGCGTCTTGGGGAGCCCAGGCAGACTGTTCGTGCCCTCATGGACCCTGAGGACATCTCACTCAACTCCTTTTCTCTGCAACTTTGTCTTGTCTGTAAACAAGACTGTGTTCCATTAACATTTTGGTTAAAAAAATGAATAGTAATATAAACAATATAGGGGGAAATGACCAGGTTACCGAAATTGAATAATTTTGTTGTATGTAAACTAACTGTAGTGAATATGGTCCTCTGTGCCTGCAGGGGGACCTGCAGCAGGAGGAGCTGTATGTAGCAGTGGAGATACTCTCGGCGGTGGCTCTCATCAACCAGGCGGTGGAGGCCAAAGATGTGGGAGCCTTCTGTGCCACGCTGGTCAGCCCTGCAGCCGGTCTGGCCGATATAGACGACAGCTTGGTCCAGAGGTGGGTTTCCAGTACCACTCTCCTGACAATTGTCAGTTGTCTCTGTAGCCTGGGTGCAGATCTGTATACTTTAACTAACTCCTTTGCCATTTGCCTCAGGTACTTTGAGGAACTGGGTGATCAGAGGAGGAAGGCTGGGAGAGCTCTGCTGACGTGGAACAATCTCCAGAGAGGACCGAACTCTGTAAACGCAGCAGCACAGGAAGAGCATGACCGTACATTGGAGAACTGAACACCAACTCCCAGAAACACTGGGTTTAGGTCCATTGACAGAAATATTTTGTTGGGTGCTATTTGATTCTAAAACCAGAGGAACACCTTGTATTTGACTGGATCTGCTTCCTGTTTGTCCACAGAGATCCTCGCCATCGGGCTGATTAACCAGGCCCTGTGTCGAGGCGACCTTCAGAAGGCTCTAGCTGCACTGCTGCTCCCTTCTAGTGGCCTTGAGGAGCTGACGACACTCAATGCCCGCCGCTACCATGATGTACTGACCAGAGGCCGGAGGCAGAAGGCTGAGGTATGTCATCCAGGAAGACATAATAGTTTAAAACAGGGAATCTAAACAAGATTTTGTGGTTCATTGTTCAATGCTGTGCCCTATCCTATCATAGGTGAACCGTAATCCAGGAGCAGAGTTGTGGTTGGCTGACATTCAGGAAGGAGTGAGAAGAGCCAATCATGACACTCAAAGAGCCCCAAAGAGTGAGTTGGCGTAATACCTTCACATCGGGTTTTTAAAGCCATGGTGAAATTCTATGCTGATGGGTTTCCTCACAACAGTTGTAATTCATATTATCACAAAATGTATACCGTTATCTTAACTGTGTGTGTGTTTCCCTGGCCAGTGTCCCTGGGCTTGGTGGCCGTGAACCAGGCAGTGGAGGAGGGCAAGACGTCCCAGACGCTGCGAGTCCTGCATCTGCCAGAGGTGGCGCTGTGGAGCGTGGTGGAAGAATGTGCTGGAGTGTACAAGGCTGAAATCACCACCCTACTCTTGAGCCAAATCTGTGGGAGGTCAGTACCCACCACTTGTGTACATGCTGGTTGTGATCTATGCACTTTAGTAGCATATTAGCTGCTCATAATTGGTCAGGATTAACCGTAGACTCAGCGACGCAGTAAATGTCATATCAGGTCAATTTCAGCAACAACTAAGAGCGTTGTTTTGGTCCCACCACATTGTAGCAGACTGAGTGTACCCTTGCTCATCCGCAGATACTATGTTGCATCGCGCTCATCTCAGTATCTGCGGTGCTGCTCTTGGCAGCGTCATAACACTGAATCTACCTTCAATCTTCTAGGTAATGACAAGCCCTAATCTCTATGTACTGGGACTCAGGGGACAACTGGAGCCCATGACTGAAGACTAAGGACAGCCCCTACTACTTCCACCTGACAGGCCCCCTCATATGTGGCCTGTGCTGAGTTTTATGCAATGGCTTGCTTAATTTAAGTGTATGTTCTCCAGACTCAGCCTCTGTACCTGGCCCAGCTGATCTTCCTGAAGCCCCAGAATAAAACGACTCTCTTCATGGAGACTGTCATCTTCACCCTGTTCAACTACGGCTCCGACTGCAGGGAGGCCTACCTGCTGCTGCAGCTCTTCACCCCCGTGCTGCGCCATGAGATCAAGTCAGTGTACACACACTATTCACACACTATACAGGTGGTGACTGGGAACCCCACAGTCATTAAGATGTTGGTGAGTTTCTACCGCCATGCCCGCAGTCAGACCGCATTGAAGGAGATCCTAGGGCTGGCCATTAGAGAGGTGCTGCAGGACTGCATCCTCAGCATCCGCACGGACCCCTGCGAGATCGACAAGAGCTGGGTCAACCAGACCGAGACCCAGACCAGCCACAAGAGGTCAGCACTGAGCCAGGAGCAAATGTAGTGTCGTGGTGGTTCTCCTATAGAGAGCCTAGACAGTTTTAGCTTGGCCACTGGAGTTCAGCATAAAGCAAGAAATACATATACTCTGCAGACTGATTTACTTACTTTAGTTGAATGCACTGATTTTGATTTGCTCATGACAAGTATTTAAAGATATGTACGCTCACACTCTCAGATTGGCTTCAAGAGGTCCAATGAGAAACATAAATGCATACACACACAGCAACATACTATGTCTCCTCTCCCCAGCTCCCTGCCCTATGAAGTGAGTGCAGAGCAGCCTGGACATCTCTATCGTCAACCTCAAACACATTACAGACCGCCTGCACAACGCAATCACCAGCAACCTGCATAAATTACCGTAAGAGGCCCTTCATATGCACTCTGCAGAGCTTCCTTTTCATTCTCAGTGCAATTCATTTGAATCACCAGAAACTTAATCAAACAGCTGTTGGGCGCTCACGTCTTCCTCTCACCAGATTTGGCTACTTATTGTTTTAGTTTGATTTGTTTCTGTGATGGGAGTTCAACACTCAGGCGTTCTCCTTCCTCCCACAGATATGGGAGGCGCTACACAGCCACGGTCCTGAGAGATTCTCTACATGAGAAGTTTCCTCAGGCCAGCGAGGATGAGCTTTACAAGGTACACTACTGACCAGACTCGATGAATAAATTCAAAAAGGTCCTCGTGTCAATGACAGACAAACGATAGATATGGAGTCAAAAGACCGAGCCCAGTATTTGATTAGTTTAAAACAATAAACAATTGGGACACAATGAATATCTTCACATACACTACATGACCAAAAGTATGTGGACACCTGCTCGTCAAACATCTCATTACAAAATCATGGGCATTAATATGGAGTTGGTCCCCTTTGCTACTATAACAGCCTCCACTCTTCTGGGAAGGCTTTCTACTAGATGTTGGAACATTGCTGCTGGGACTTGCTTCCATTTCAGCCACGAGCATTAGTGAGGTCGTGCACTGATGTTGGGCGATTGGGCTTGGCTCGCAGTCGCCGTTCCAATTCATCCTAAAGGCGTTCGATGGGGTTGAGGTCAGGGCTCTGTGCAGGACAGTCAAGTTCTTCCACACCGATCTCGACAAACCTTTTCTGCATGGACCTTGCTTTGTGCACGGGGGCATACATTGTCACTCTGAAACATGAAAGAGCCTTCTCCGAACTGTTACCACAAAGTTGGAAGCACAGAATCGTCTAGAATGTCATTGTACACTGTAGCGTTAAGAATTTAAATTCACTGGAACTAAGGGTCTTAGCCCGAAACATGAAAACCCGCCCCAGACCATTATTCCTCCTCCACCGAACTTTACAGTTGGCGCTATGCATTTGGGCAGGATTGTTCTGTGAGCTTGTGTGGCATACCACTTCCCGACTTTGTTGCTCCTAGACGCTTAAACTTCACAATAACAGCATTTACAGTTGACTGGGGTAGCTCTAGCAGGGGAGAAATCTGACTAAGTGACTTGCTGGAAAGGTGGCATCTTATGACGGTGCCACTTTGAAAGTCTGAGCTCTTCAGTAAGGCCATTCTACTGCCAATATTTGTTTATGGAGATTGAATGGCTGTGTGCTCGATTTTATACATTGGTACTGTACTTTTGTGTATATGTAGTGTATTTACCAAAAAAAGTAATACATCCACCACCGCAAAAACAAGAGAGGGAGCCCGGCAGATAATTGCAGACAGAGTAAATGCGCAAGTGAAGAGTGCTTTTCATGACAACACGAGCAGCAATGTATTTGGTTTTAGTTGTAACCCCATGGGAGTCATAGATCATCTGACCAAAAAGTAAGGAAAATCATTGAATTTAATGACTGTTTATGAAAATTATTTGGTTTGTTGGAACTGTTGGCTACAATATTAAATAGCTGCCTGTTTATGCTGTGAAAATATTTTCTATTAATTTAGTCTCCTTCATTTGGTCCAGAGGGTCTTTTGAATTGGGGATATGTGTCCATCTATAGCACCAATGACGTTTTGAAAATCTGCAGGATGAATTAGGCGATGTATTATTTTTATCATATTGCCTAGGTTTATTCATTTGAGATTAGCATCGCTGGCAGTCAACTGACCTCAGTTTACTCTACCTGCAGTTCTGTAGAAGTCCTCCATGATTATATGGAAAACTTGATAGCCAGCAAATGCAACAAAGACATAAAATACCTCTTCAATGCGAGGCACTTATTATGGCTCTACACACAGTTGCCTTGCCAAATAGTTCAGCTTTGCCCATATTGTACAGGAAACTTCCAATGGCAAAACATCGCAAAGCAATACAGTTTGTATAGCAGTCAAAGCGAAACCATGCTGGCTTAGATTTGCTATATATGGGTTAAGTAAATTGACCAGATATGAGTGATTGTATTTTTGAGCGTTATTGTTCTTCTGCATGATCTAAAGGATGTATTCAAGGTCCAATAATTTGTTCTCTTTTGTAAAGCACTGCCAACAACGCAGGCTCCAATGTCAAGTGGATTTTCTCAAATGATGAACAATCTTATTGGCGGAGAAGTCCCGTATTTATTCACTAGAACAGGCTAAGGTCAAGTAAACCTAGTAGGTAGCCGTTTTACTTCAGAGAATTCGGTGTTGTGGTTTCTGATCAGACTGTCTTTCAAGTTTTTTTTTTTCTGGAGCTGAAAATTCAGAGTTTGCACGTTCTAGTTTGACAGATCTCGCTAAGTCACTAATCTTGCTTTCTGGAATACTCGTGTTATTGTCAGATTGTGTGGAACCTGGTGTTATGATGGTTGTGTTGTGGTCAGATTGTGGGGATCCTGGTGTATTACCGCTACATGAACCCAGCTGCTGTGGCTCCGGATGGTTTTGATGTGGTAGAGTTCTCGTCTGGCTCCTCACTGCTCCCTGAGCAGCGCCACATCCTGGGTTCCATCGCACGCATCCTGCAGCATCCTGCCGCACACAAACACTTCCATGGTGACAGCCCTCACCTGCGCGCCCTCAACGACTACATTACCCTGACGCACTCCAAGTTCCGGTGAATCGTCCCGTCATTTTAGCGCATCATCCACCCCCTTTTTAGAGGAGAGCTTTATTACTATAATTAGGCAATACATGCTAAATGGTTCTTAAGCAGATCTTCCGCACTAAGTTCCTGCATGCTGCGTGTGTGCATGCTGCGTGTGTGCATGCTGCGTGTGTGCATGCTGCGTGTGTGCATGCTGCGTGTGTGCATGCTGCGTGTGTGCATGCTGCGTGTGTGCATGCTGCGTGTGTGCATGCTGCGTGTGTGCATGCTGCGTGTGTGCATGCTGCGTCTGATGGAGCACCAGGACTCCCTGTGTCCCGACCAGTCTGAGCCGTTGCTGACTGCTGACCTGGGGAAGGTGCCCACTATCCAAGCTCTGGTTGGTGAGGGGGCTGTGAGCGCTGCGGAGCCCCAGACAGAGCAGACCCTGGCCCAGTACAGTAAGATGGAGGTGTCCCTCAACCTCACCAGCAAGTTTGATGTGTTCAGGGGCTCTGACGACCACCCTGACGCCAGGGGGATTCTCCTCAGGTAGGGGCTTAAACTTTTTAACATTTCAGTGAGGTATGACTATCACACCATGAAAATGGCATGTCTAACGTGAAGTGTGTTTTGTTTCTGTGTGGTTGTGTTTTGCTGTACCAAACAGTTGATCGTCGACTTGATCCGAGACCAGCCTGGAAAGCTTCTTCCTCTCAGGATCAGGTATATTCCACAGCTCTTCACTGGGCTCCCACACGCCCTCTTCCTCACACTCTCATCTCTCCGTAGGGAGTTGGTAGTAGTTAACCGGTGGTGTATTCCTCTCCCCTCAGGAGGTGCAGCACGGGTGGATGATGCACTGCCGTGCCCAAGGGATGCCCGCACCCCTGAGAAGATGAAGAGGAACCAGTTGATCGTTTCCGACGGCAACCTGTCTCTGGAGGAGAAGAAGCAGAAGATCCAGCGTAGCCTGAGGAGGCTGGAGAGCCTGGAGGTCCTGACCCCACCTGACTCTGAGACACAGATACTACAGCTCATAGCCAAGGTAGATGGAGACATACACTACACAGCACACACACAATGGCATTTTAATTGTAAAGTTATCACACCAAATCAACTAATGATAACCCCCCCCCCAGACAGACCATGGGCAGCCTGCACTGCAAGACCTCCTTCCACAGCTAACAGGTGGACTTCTACAGCAAGTACATCACCACCTGCCTGGGTAACCTCACTGCCAAACACAGGCAGACACAAACACATGTGGGAGTGTGACCACACTGGAAGATGGCTTTACACTGCTACTGTGCTGAGCTCTCTCTCTCTATCACTCTCTCTCTGTCTTTCTTCAGATCGAGGAGTGAGTATGCAGGAACGTGCACACACACCACCCTACCAAATTACCATGGATGGTTACCTAGGGCATCAAGAAATTAAATGTATTTGATTATTATATCTCCTCAGGTTTAAGAATGTCATCTTTGACATTGTGCCCGGTGATGAGGGCGGCACGTTCCAGGTAAAGGCTCGCTTTTCGTTATTACTGCATTGTCGGAACTAGAAGCACAAGCATTTCGCTACACTCGCATTAACATCTGCTAACCATGTGTATGTGACAAATAAAATTTGATTTGATTTGATTTATGGGTGTGGACATGGAGAAGTTCCCCCTCAAATACCAGGTGAGTCTGGGGAGTAGTATAATGAAACTAGAACAGACATTTCAATACAAACCTATGGTCTGTGATTGATGCAAATCCCAGTCTCTCACTGAAATCAGTGCTCTATATTGTATGTGCTGCAATGGTAAATTATTTAGTGATCCTATTTTGAAAGATCTTGGATTTCAGAACTGTATTCAAACGTGTATGTGTGTGTAGGACCTGCTGCAGCTCCAGTACGAGGGAGTGGCGGTGATGAAGATGTTCGACAAGGCCAAAGTCAAGGTCAACCTGCTAATCTTCCTTCTCAACAAGAAGTTCTTCAAGAAGTGAGGGGGTTAGAATAGTGCCAGATCTCCCACCCCAACACGGGGAGCAGCCTACACAATCCTCTAGTATTTTGTGCACTACTTAAAATGAGCACAGGACCGCCGCTAAGCTACATTTGCCACCCGCTCCACATACATATGCTCTTAGGGGATTTTATGTTGTGCAACTTAATGATTCAAATGCCACTTTCAATGCCATAGGAACTGGTACTGTAACATGTACCTTGAGACTTCCTGTGATTATGGTTTATTGTCTCTCTGATGTGTAGGTTACTGACAGGTCTGGCCACATTGTAAGGAATTTGTGTATTTGACTGTAAAGACAGATGATATTGCAATGAGGGTGATTCCATTAGCTAGGCTTATGTCAGCTGAGATGTGGTTGAGCCTTGTGGTCCAACCTTTGACCTCTAACCTAAGAGGCTTGACCTTTTTGTTAGTCTGGGCTTAACTTTTGTTCAAACCTATGTACATATTTTCTGTCATTTAATTGTTTATCTTCATATTTTCATCTGTCATTCTGCTACCCTTATGTCAGTCTTGATTGGTTTAATCTTTTTCTTTTCAACACTAACATGTTCAGGCCAGTCACAATTTCCACAATCGGTTGCTAAATATGAATGTGGACCAACATGACAATACAACTGTTGTTATTTCTTTACGTATCAGTGCTGTAGCTGTAAAGGAAATTGGTTGATTAATCTAACCAGACAACAGACCAACTGCCTGATAAATTGTCCTAATGAAACTGTTAATACTCCTGTTTTTTACTTTTATATTTAAATAAAAATGTAGTTTCTGTCAGTTTTGGTTTTACATACTTGATTTTATCTATTTTATTAACCTGTTATTCTTAATGAGAGCTTTATTTCTACTAATGAGAGCTTTTTCTACTAATGAGAGCTTTATTCTATCTTAATGGCCATGAGACATTTTTATGCAAACCATCTCAGCAGATGCTTGCTTGCTCTGTGAGCTCCACAAACTGGTAAATAACAAAGCCCACCATAGATATTCACCATGTATATTACATGACCAAAAGTATGTGGACAGCTGCTTGTCAAACATCTCATTCCAAACTCATGGGCATTAATATGGAGTTGGTCCCCCCTTTTGCAGCTATAATAGCCTCCACTCTTCTGGGAAGGCTTTCCACTAAATGTTGGAACATTGCTGCGGGGACTTGCTTCCATTGAGCCATGAGCGTTAGTGAGGTTGGGCACTGATGTTTGGCATTTAGGCCTGGCTCAGTCTGCGTTCAAATTCATCCCAAAGGTGTTCGATGGAGTTGAGGGCAGGGCTTTGTGCAGGCCAGTCAAGTTCTTCCACATTGATCTCGACAAACCATTTCTGTATGGATCTCGCTTTGTGCATGGGGGCATTGTCATGCTGAAACAGGAACGGGCATTCCCCAAACTGTTGCCACAAAATTGGTAGGGCAGAGTCGTCTAGAATGCAATTTTACGCTGTAGCGTTAAGATTTCCCTTCACTGGAACTAACGGGCCTAGCTGGAACTGTGAAAAACAGCCCCGGACCATTATTCCTCATCCACCAAACTTTACAGTTGACACTATGCATTCGGGCAGGTAGCGTTCTTCTGTCATCCGCCAAACCCAGATTAGTCCTTTAGACTGCCAGATAGTAGAGCTTGATTAATCTCTCCAGAGAACACATTTCCCCTACTCCAGAATCCAATGGCGGCGAGTTTTACGCCACTCCAGCTAGCACTTGGCATTGCACATGGTGATCTTAGGCTTGTGTGCGACTGCTCGGGCATGGGAACCAATGAAGCTCCTGATGAACAGTTATTGTACTGATGTAGCGCCCAGAGACAGTTTGGAACTTGTCAGTGAGTGTTGCAACCGAGGACAGATTTTTTTTTTTACCCGCTTCAGCACTTGGCAGTCCTGTTTTTTTTTAGCTTGTGAGGCCTACCACTGAGCGGTTGTTTCTCCTAGACGTTTCCACTTCACAATAACTGCACTTACAGTTGACCGGGGCAGCTCCAGCAGTGCAGAAATTTGACGAACTGACTTGTTGGAAAGGTGGCCTCCTATGACAGTGCCATGTTGAAAGTCAGAGCTCTTCAGTAAGGCCATTCTACTGCCAATGTTTGTCCACGGAGATTGCATGGCTGTGTGCTCGATTTTATACACCGGTCAAAATAGCCAAATACACTAATTTGAAGGGGTGTCCACATACTTTTCTATCTACATAGTGTATTTGGAAAAATATAGTATAATGCCTTTACTGTACAGTACAGTAACGTGTCCACGCAATACTACCAGGTAGCCACTAGAGGACGCATTTTGCATTGCGGTCAAAAGCTTTCATGCAGAATCATTTGCAGAATAAATAAACAATGGTTTAACAGTATTTGTTCAACTAAATTGTATAAGCATATGGCTGATAATCTTAATGTTCAAAGGTAGCTTACAAAAGTTGGAATGCCAATTAAAATGCATGTAGATTTGCATGTAGGCAATTAAGTGTTGATTACTCATGCCAATTAAATGGCCTTTGCTTATTGTTAAACCGGGTATAATGCATGCTGAATGCTGGTCCCATACTGGTAGCCTACCTCAGCCGTGAAATATGTTTCAAATACATAATGTCCAAGTGATTGCATAAGAAACAGTCTACAAGAACTTGACAAAACTGCCCCTTGACTAAAAATAGTATAAATGCATCAAAGTAGGCCCAGTAGGCTACAATCAATGAATTCGACGCGATGTCTACAGTAGAATAACTGACAACATGAGAAAATGTCATGTTTTCGATGGCATATAGCCTAAATATTGTATTGTTCACAGGATGGGCATCTCGGTCAATTTCTCCTCTTTTCTCCCCTCCAGACAACAACATACACCTTTTGAGTAGAGGCGCGTCAGTGACACAAGCGCGGTCCAATAATTTGTCTGTCTGGTTACGGACAGAGAGCGTGAGAGCTTGTCGGGGCCCAATCAGCGCTTTTGTATTGCCTGCCAGTGCCGGGGACTGACTGGTTGTGAGGATTTACTGCAGCGCCCCAGGATCCCAAAGCCAAACCCGAAGCCAGTGGAACCTGCGGGGTGAAGGCGAGTCAGGTGAGACCGAGGATTTTTCCGCGGCCTATCTGAAGTGAAGTTTAACTAAAAATCCCCGGATCATGGTTCTAGATGTGATAAGGCTCCAGACTTCAGTCCAACTGAAGTACTGGGACAATGTGAGATGAGTAGCGAAATAACGGTTACATAGTAGTTCTATTGGGTTAATAGTTATGTGCTTTGCCGTTATTTTTAGTTCCAACATGTAGGTAATGAAAGAGGTCTGTCTAAAACAGCTGACACAAACGTTGATAATGTTTTAACGTTCCAAATTTGTTTACATTGTAGCAATAAATGATACAGTGAGCGCGGATCATATTGATACATATAGAGCAGAATACGTTTATTGTTTAATCTCGAGTCCCTTGAGGTTAACCTAGATTGGTTGGGGGAAAAAATGCGTCTTCGTGGTGTCGTTATGAACAAAATGTTAATCTGAAACCGATGGTTGTAATTTGATTGTTTAAATATATTTATCAACGTTGCTACGATCGAGTTTCTGAACATGGATATTTGTTGAGCGAACTGGAGACAAATGGCATGAAGTGTTGTGCATATGTCATACAATAAAATGAATTCAAAATGCATCAGCCATTTACGTAAGTGAAGACGTGTTCACCCTCTCAACTTGTTTCCTAGCCCTATGCAAATGGCCACCATGGTTGGCGATGACAAGTGCTGTTGAAGGAATCAGTGAATGACTGTAGTGATACGTGGGGCAACCAGACGATCAGAGTTCTTATCAGTTGACTTTAATCAAATTTTGTTTGGCTGATGTCAACCTCGTTTTTTTTCTCTGAGTTTTATGAACATTTCAGTGGCAGGTATGTTTCAGTGACAGGTCAATTGATGTATTTTTGCATCAGAAATGTCACTTGTGAAAACCAATAGATAAGCAGATAATCTATTTGGTTTATGTAAGTGTTTATTTATTAACATTTTGTAACTTCTGTATTCATTCCCACTAGGGTTAGACTTTGACTTCACCTCTTTGGTTTTTGTGACCAACACAGAGGGACAATGTTTCACTAGTCATTGCCACTTTTTCTAGGAATCCAATAGTAAATCTTTTCCATCCTTGAGAACCACTTGTTCAACCTATCATGGCATTTACTCATGGAGGCCAAACAGAGACCGTAATCAGTTGCACTGATTTATACAAAGATAGAACGAACCGTAACAAACAGATAAAAAGCCAAAATCTTTGATTTATGCCGAATTTTGACTGTCATTTTCCTGATTTTTTTCCTGTAAGAACTTGTCTAGTTGACTTTTGCAGGTGAGATGAACGTTTGGAGATTCCTCTGCCATACATTTTATTTTTGGAATAGAAATGCAGTAAGGGGATGGACAGGTGGTTGTCGACCCTTCCGTGCTCTTCTGTCATTCTAGTCTCCATTTGTATATCTCCTGGCTGCAAATTATACATCTCTTGGGCTGTTCATCTCCAGAAGCAAATTGGAATGAAGTGTGCAATTAAAGGAGCACAGCCTGGGTTGAACTGAAGTGGGACCCGAACTGGCAACTCTTTAGGGTTCATATACCTCACATCATCATCACAACACAAACCCTGACACGAGTGGTTGGCAGACGATGTGTTGGTTAATGTAGGTTAGAAGCCGTGTGGAGGGTTTGAAAGGCTTCTACAATACAAACTCCATAGAACTAATCTGAATTTCACACACATCACGCGTTTGTACTCCCACCCACACACACGCACACATATTACCACCTGTCTCTCTCTCTCTCTCTCTCTCTCTCCCGTGTAATGTCACTAAAGGCTTCACATTAAGAGATCATTTCATATCCTGAGGTTATAGACCGGCTCAGACTGGGTAGCGCGTTAGGACAGTGCTTGGCACCACAGGGGAACAGAAAGGAGAGATAATGGGTGACTGTCCTGTTCTTAAAGGGACAGGAGGCCCAACTCTGTGAACTATGTTATAGACTAGGCCTTATTGACCTAGATGGGATAGGCCTTATGGCAGATGCAATGCATTTGTGTATGTGCAATTCCATGGCAATGCATTTGTGTATGTGCAATTCCATGGCAACAGAAAGATGCTGAGGCTCACATGTTTCACTTTAAAATGTATTTCAAACATAAACCAATGATTGCAACGCTTAACAAATTATACAACCATGCAGAAATACTACTTAAACAATTTCCACTGAAAATGTTACAAAAACACATGTACTTGAAGAACAGTGCAGATGCAAAGTTTGGTAACAGAATGATGGTTTGTGCTCTTTGTGCCATCATTCTTTTACCAAACTTTGCATCTGCACTGTTCTTCAACTAAATGTGTTTTTGTAACATTTTCTGTGAAAATTGTTAAAACTCTTCCTTGTGTATAGAACTTTTTTGGTTTGTTTAACAATCGTCGGTTTTTGTTTGGCATACATTTTAACCCAATGAGTCCCATCATCGCGCTTTGGAGTTCTAACCCCCTTTAAACGTCATGTGTTTGACCTAAAGACCATCCGGCTCCCGAGTGGCGCAGCAGTCTAAGGCACTGCATCTCAGTGCAAGAGGCAAGTTCTCATTTACAACTGCGACCTGGCCAAGATAAAGCAAAGCAGTGCGACAAAAACAACAACACAGAGCTACACATAAACAAATGTACAGTCAATAACATAATAGAAAAATCTATGTTCAGTGTGTGCAAATGTAGAAGAGTAGGGAGGTAAGGCAATAAATAGGCCATAGAGGCAAAATAATGACAATTTAGCATTAACACTGGAGTGATAGATGTGCAGATGATGTTGTGCAAGTAGAGATACTGGGGTGCAAAAGAGCAAGAAGGTAAGTAATAATATGGGGATGAGGTAGTTGGGTGTGCTGTTTACAGGTTGGCTGTGTACAGGGACAGTGATCGGTAAGCTGCTCTGACAGCTTAAAGTTAGAGAGGGAGATATAAGACTCCAGCTTCAGTGATTTTTGCAATTCGTTCCAGTCATTGGCAGCAGAGAACTGTAAGGAAAGGCAGCCAAAGTAAGTGTTGGCTTTGGGGATGTCCAGTGAAATATACCTGCTGGAGCTCACGCTACGGGTGGGTGTTGCTATGGTAACCAATGAGCTGAGATAAGGTGGGGCTTTACCTAGCAAAGTCTTATAGATGACTTGGAGCCAGTGAGTTTGGCGACAAATCTGTAGTGAGGGCCAGCCTACAAGAGCATAAAGGTCGCAGTGGTGGGTAGTATATGGGGCTTTGGTGATAAAACGGATGGCACTGTGATAGACTACATCCAGCTTGCTGAGTAGAGTGTTGGAGGATATTTTGTAAATGACATCGCCGAAGTCAAGGATCTGTAGGATAGTCAGTTTTACGATGGTATGTTTGGCAGCATGAGTGAAGGAGGTTTTGTTGTGAAGTAGGAAGACAATTCTAGATTTAATTTTGGATTGGAGATGCATAATGTGAGTCTGGAAGGAGAGTTTACAGTCTAATCAGACACCTAGGTATTTGTAGTTGTCCACATATTCTAAGTCCGAACCGTCCAGAGTAGTGATTCTAGTCGGGCGGGAGGGTGCGGGCAGCAATCGGTTGAAGAGCATTCACTTAGTTTTACTAGCATTTAAAAGTAGTTGGAGTGTTGTATGGCGTTTAATCTCGTTTGGAGGTTTGTTAACACAGTGTCCAAAGAAGAGCCAGATGTATACAGAATGGTGTCGTCTGCGTAGAGGTGGATCAGAGAGTCACCAGCAGCAAGAGCGACATCATTGATATTATACAGAGAAAAGAGTTGGCCCGAGAATTGAGCCCTGTTGCACCCCCATAGAGACTGCCAGAGGTCCGGACAACAGGCCCTCTGATTTGACACATTGAACTCTATCTGAGAAGTAGTTGGTGAACCAAGGCTATTGAGTCTGCCGATAAGAATGCGGTGATTGACAGAGTTGAAAGCCTTGGCCAGGTCAATGAAGACTGCTGCACAGTGCTGTCTTTTATCGATGGCGAATCCAGGCTGTATCACATCCGGCCGTGATTGGGAGTCCTATAGGGCGGCGCACAATTGGCCCAGCGTTGTCCAGATTTGGCCGGGGTAAGCCGTCATTGTAAATAAGAATTTGTTCTCAACTGACTTGCCTAGTTAAATAAATCAAAAATGAGTGTGTGATTAACAGGGGCTGAGCTAGAGTGGTGTTTGTGAGACAAGGGCGGATCCCAAAGGGGGCCGGGTCTTTTTATAAAAACGTCTTTAGATCTTTTACCAAAAACATCCGAATGGTTTGTGCTACAAACTACTATAAGCAATCTATGGAAAGCTGAGACCCTCACGGACACTTACATGTAACACGTTTTGCTCTATGACGCTCACAAGCTACACAACGGTCGTTAAAAGATAAGGGGTTCTTATAGATACCATTTGACCATTTTTTGTTGTTGTTGACATTTGTCAATAAAACTCATGAATGCAACTGTTTGTCAAGTTGTTTTGTGTTTTACTTGTTGCCATGGTTGTCTTGAAAATTAAATGGTAGGTCTAAAACACTTAATTGGCTTAAAATAAGGGCTGAATATGCAGATAATTGAAATTCAGATAAATGAAAAGCAGATCTTTGCTGGGGTCTTGGGACTGATAGGGTTAAAGTGAAAAATCTGAGTCTCAGCATCATTCTGTTACCCGTGGAATGTCCTGTATTCATAATATGCATGTACATGTCTGTCCATCTTAGTCCATTTCAAAATCCTCTTAACAAAGCTTCTGTCTAGATCAATCATGGTTCATGTATCATTAGGACAAAGGTATGGATGTCTTTCTGGGGAAATTCAGCATCTCCACTGTACACAGAACACAGAACTCTGACATCTCTGCTCTCTCCTCCTCTTCTTCTTGCTCCCTTTGTCCCTTGCTCCCTCCTTTGCTTAGGCAACCGCAGAAATTAAATTGATTAGTGGTGCGGTCTATAAATAGACAGGCCATAGTTGCCATGGCAACCATGTGATAAGTGTTGTGTGATGAAGGGCTGGGCCTCCTAAGTGTTGTTGTAGTGTAGTGGGAGCAGGATGATGGGTGTTGGTGTGTAGGTTCGTTTGTCTGGATTACATGATCTGACACTACAGGTGTGTGTATGATATGATATTACAGTGTAATGTTGAACTGTGTGTGTTTTGCATTTGAATTGTGCCAGATTCATTGTGTGAGTAAATAGATTCATCCAATTGAATAGATTCTGATTTTTTAATTCAATTTTTCTGACTTTTTTGTCAAGGTGACCAGCTACCCCTTGGTTTCCATGGACACTGTTTCCTAATCAGTCTCATGTCAGGAACCCTCTGTACCCTGGGGTTGATCGTGTGATGAAACCCTATTGGTTGTAGACAACAACCCCTGATGCCATCACCGCCATGTCCTCATATATTTTCCCCTTTCTTTTCAGTCAATACAGTTTTCATCAGGCTACAGTTATGAGATAAACTTAAGGCCCTGTTAATTATTTGTGTCCTGTCCTAATTTCTCTCCTCCTCCCATAAACACTGATCTTGAATGGAATTAGATATGATTGTGTTTGATTCCCTCCTAATGACCACAGTGACCCAGCATGAACCACCCGTGTTCTTTATGAATGGACCATTACATGTTATTATAGTAATACTGGTGATTTATAATGATGATAGGATTTTTAGATTAGCCTGATAATCATTTCTAGCGATTCAGTCTGACAATACATATTCATTTAAATTAAATACAACTTTATTTATCCCCTCGGGGGCAATTATGAAAGACAAATCAGTTACAAGTATCACAACACATATAAAAGTTGCTCGTTTTACTATTACACAAACCAAAGAATAAGGAAACAATATCACCTTAGCAGAGGACAGAAAAATGTATATTTTTAAAGCTAATTTACAGCTGTTCTACAAATTTTGCCGTAGAGCTGAGATCCTTTTTTTGCAGTTAATAGCTAATCTCCTGCAATTACATTTTTTTTTAATGGCTAATGCTGTGTTCTTATGCTCAAATATTATAGCAAAATGAATGGCGGCCTGATAGTCTAGCATTTATTTTGTTGTATGCTCTCAAAGATTCTAGGCTATTCTATAGGTCCATTATCTTTTCTACATACTTTCTATTTGATTTTAGTCATTTAAATTGACACTGAAAGCATTTTTCCATCCCGAAAATGTATTTCTAAATATGTGCAATGCACACTTTTTTTTTATCACGCAACCCACCTGGACCCCTGCCGGAACCACAGTTTGGGAACCACTGCTGTAGGGTATTATGTTGGAACAAATGTTAAAACCAGATTTTTTTGGTGTTGGTGTTTTTTCAGAACTTAGCTCAGGGTTTTCCCACATTAAGTCAGGACTCATGGGTGGGTTCATGGCTGATTCCTTTCTTCCATTCGGTTGCACCTTGCTACCAATGTGTTGTCAAATGTGGGGTGATCATCAGTACTTCATTATTTGCATACAACCTGTGCTCTCTCATTGACAGGTTTAGGCGGTGGGTTGGTGGGTTTCTAACGCTGCTTCTGCACTGACTTCTGCTAGTACCAAGCAACAATAAGGTTAACGAAGTGAATCACATCTCTGTTTGTAATCTACTCCTCATTCACCACGTACATGCACATACTTGGTCCCTACATAAATCAAAGCCCTTGGGACTATATTCCTAACAGTACGACATAAGCCCTTATTTGTCACTTCCCTTCCCCCCTCGGGGTCTTGCAAACACAACTATGCAGCATATGTTTACGATAAAAAAAGTTGTATTTTCTCCCCAGTGTTTTTTGAGGGATGGATGGAGGGAAGTGGAGTCAGGACGGGGAGAGGGGAGGGGAGTGTTTATACGGGTGCTTTGTTGGCATCGCACAACTGTAGGAAAATGGAGGAGGGGTGGGGGTTGAGGAACAGGAACAAAGGAGCCTTATGTTGGCATGGTCTCTGAAATCCCTGTGTGTGTGTGTGTGTGTGTGGGTGCGCCCGCCCGTGTCTTCTCGCAGGGCTGGGTATGGCTGAAGAATACTGTACATATCTTTATCTGTTACTGTGTCCGTCTTCTATTGTATAGCTCTCTTTTTACAGCATATAGGCTACAGTGATTATAATATACTGTATCATAGCGGTCTTTGTCCATAACCCCTGTAGGATTGTCTTATTTTAATGCCAATATGATCATTGTAAAAAAGAGAAAGGACAGTAAAGACAGCTTTGTGTATATCCCTGTATTTTTTTTTAATCGAGGGTGCTGGTCCCAGTAGAATGTATTTTTGTCCAACCTCTACATCACTTCAACAGTAGCTTCACTTTGCAGGATAATGATTATGTAGCTTTAAGGGAATGTTAGTGTGTATGTCTTTCTGTCTGTCTGTCTGTGTGCTGTTTAAGTATGTGTGTGTGTCTGTGCTTATGCTGATCACCCCCTCTCGTTTACCATCCTTCCATCTTAGCACCCCCTTTTTCTTCTTCCTCTCGCGGTATGGAGGCGTCTGACTTGTGTTGTTTGGCAGCGGGCCCAGAGTGTGGTGTGTGTGTGTGCATGTGTGTGCGCATGTGTGTCGATGCGTGTTGGGGTTGGGCGCTGTAGGAGGAGACTGGTGAGAGAGGGAAAGAGAGATGGTGGTTTGTTGCAGCTGAGGGAAACAGTCATCACATTATATAAGGAGCAATAGGGACAGAGAAGGGGGGGGGGCAAGAGGTGCTGGGTAAAGATGATCACATGTACACACACAGACACAAACACACACCACAATGCAATTCTGATTGGCTTGTTAGCCACGTTTGGTTTTACTCGCACTTTCTCACTTTTCTACCTGCTCCTGATCTCTCTTGCTCTGCTCTCTCTCCACAGTTTTGTACGTGGGTTACCACTTCCTTTTTCATTTTGTAAAGGAAGTGGTAACTTCCATGTCTCATGATGACTCTCTGGACCTGGAGAGAGAGAGTAGTAAACATACAATGCATTTTTTAAAAAGATTGCTACATTGAAAAACCATACCGTGTGTGTCCTTATAAATGGGCGTGTTAGTGTGTGTGTGTGTACACAAGAGTGCTACCATTTCTACATAGCAAGGCATTATGCTCTAATTATAACCAGTCCACCATCTAGTCCCTTGACAACCCCTCCCCCCACTCTTCTGGGCCAATCCTCATCACTCTCTGATTTCTTTAAGCGTATTATTGGTCTAAGTTGCAGGGCAAACTAACTCCCTGTGCACAACCTACATTGCCTGCCTGTGCATCCTCAACCAACCTTCCTATGACTCAAGTGTGTCAAATACAATCGGATTTGTGCACACACACACACACACACACACACACGGTTAACCATTTCAGGGCCTGATAGAGGACACGACATATTAATTAAATGACCGTCTTTATGCGCATGTGTGTGCATGTTTAAGGCATCATATGTGCCCATGCATGTAATAGTACACACACAGGATACAGTATACATCCATATATATACATAAAAGCCCTCAAGCATGTTCTGTCTTGGGTACATATCATATTACATACCCCTTTAACTCAGACTGGAGAAGGAGGTCAGGAAGGAAAAAGTGTGGGTGTGTGCCTTTTTCTGTATCTGCAGCCATGTTAAAGGGCAGCAAGCATTTCTCCCATTGTTTTCTGTTGGCTTTGATGGAAATATGAACTTTTAGGATGGAGGTATGAATAATGATTATTGGAGTTGTAACACAGTTGTTACACATGCTTATTTCACTCTTAATTCAATAGGATAGCTGTGTGTGCTGCACTGTGTTAGCCTGCTGCTAGTCTATGGTTATGGGACAGGGGTAATGACAGCTAACTGTTAGCGTTGTCTGAGGTGGCAAAACAAACAATATGGTGGGAGAGCAGCAGACCTGTCAGCTATGCTTCACTGTGGCTGCTGCAACATTTTTCCATTGAAAATTAGAAACTTTTTATAAGCTGGGTAATTTTGATCAGTCGAAAGGGTCCCACAGGGATGCTGGCCCATGTTGACTCCAATGCTTCCCACAGTTGCGTCAAGTTGGCTGGATGTCCTTTGGGTGGTGGACCATTCTAAACCCAGTTGCGTTGCAGTTCTTGACACACTCGAACCAGGGTGACTGGCACCTACTACCATACCCCATTCAAAGGTACTTAAAAATGTTGTATTGCCCATTCATCCTCTGAATGGCGCACACATACACAATCCATGTCTCAAGACTTAAAAATCTTTCTTTAACCTGTTTCTTCCCCTTCATCTACACGGATTGATGTGGATTTAACAGGTGACATCAGTAAGGGATCCTAGCTTTCACCTTGATTCACCTGGTCAGTCTGTCATTGAAAGAGCAGGTGACCCTAGTGTTTTGTACATTCAGTGTACATACTGTATTGAGTTTGTCATGTTAACTGACAGATATCCACGCGGGGGTGCATGCTAATCGTCATTAGCATGCTAACCGAAACCCATGCTATGTTAATCGGACTAACAGACTAATTCGCTAGCTAGCCATGTAGATTTTACATTTAGTTTTTTGTTTGGAGTTTTTTTGTATGTTAAACTAGCTGGATAGCTTGATGACCATTTACACTTACTAGCTTAGAATTGTGAAGCAAAACGTTTGCTAAATGTAGTTATCCGTATGTCTGCATTGCCATTGTTGACTTGACTGACAGTAGGTTGAGTTCTTTGTTGCTTGTTTGTTAGCTGACAAATTCCAGTACCAATGTGTCAGGCAACAAAAAGCTATAGGAGATGAGTAAATAAATGGGGAATTTTAGATTTTATGTTCATATGCTATTCATGGCCATATTGCTTATAATTGCTCCAGTGTCTCATACCCCACTCCATTGCCAGCAATATTGTTTCCAAAATTTGCTTGAGTAGAGATTTTCATTGTTTTTGTTTGAGTTGCACATTTCAAGATATGTCATAATCATGTTGCTCTTTTGATCTCAGAAAATCTTTATTTTACCTTAGGACAAATAATCACGGCTAAGTTAGAGATGTTCCTACATACTCCTCTCCATCCCTTCATCCCTGTCTCTCTCTTTCTCTCTCATCCATCCAGTCCATTATGGAGCGACTGAATGAGGAGGCGGTGCGGCTGAGCCTGCTGAAGCGAGGCCTGGACTCCTCCTCGCCTGCAGGCGGCGCCACGAGCAGTGAGCGAGACGAGCTGCTCTCCAAACGCATCAAGATGGAGGGCCACCAAGCCATGGAGCGCCTCAAGATGCTGGCCTATCTGAAACGCAAGGACCTGGCCAGCCTGGAGGGGGGAGTGTTGGGAGGGGTCTCAGGAGGCGGGGCCCTAGGGGGTGAGGTCAAGGGTCATGGGTCTTCAGGGGGAGGGGCTTATGAGGAGAAGACCAATGGGAGCCTCCGTGGTCAAGTTGTGGGAGCCCATGGCATGGTGGGAAAGAGCGGGAAGGAGAACATGGGCGAGGAGCCGGTGGATTTCAGCGCCCGGAGAGGGTGAGTGGAGGAGAGAGAAGAGAGGGGGAGTACAAGAGGATAGGAGAGAAAATAGAAATCTTTCTTACAATTAAAAATCAGTCAAGAGTTGAAAGTGTGTGTGTTCCTCCACAGTGACGTTGACCGGGAGCGACACACACCCTCCCCTGATGTGATCGTCCTGTCAGACAATGAGGCGTCCAGTCCAAGAGGGCCCAGCCAAGGGGAAGAACGCCTGAGGGTAGCGAACCTGGAGATGTTTAAGGTTTGTGTGTGTTTCAGCACATATTATTGCAGTCTTGAAAAATGTAGAAGTATGTGCATATTGTCTTTTTGTGTGTATGAGTGTTAGAATAGTGCATAGTTGTATAGAGTTATTCATACATTAATTAATAAAAAAACACATTGTGGACCACTCAGATTGTTTTGAGACACTCTAGGAAAACACTACAGATATTAATTTGGTATTAGCTATAATACATTATAACCTCTATACATAATTGGCATCAGCTGTAACACATCATCTATACACCAAAACCAAGTACAATAGATAAAATGACAAGTTTTATAGTTGTATATGTGTGTATGCAGAGGAATGGCAGAAGTGGGTGCAGTATGTGTGCTCATTTGTTTCTATGTGTGTGCTTCAGGGTAAGACAGGGGAGGAGAGGCAGAAGATGATCAGGGCTCTGAGAGAGGAGCTGAGGCTGGAGGAGGCCCGGCTGGTGCTGCTGAAGAAGCTGAGGCAGAGCCAGATGCAGAAGGAGAACCTGGTGCAGAAGGTCAGTCAGTCACCCACCCAATGCAGTCCCATCCATCCTCTATACTCATCTGCTTCAGTCAAATCAAATCAAATTTATTTGTCACATACACATGGTTAGCAGATGTTAATGTGAGTGTAGCGAAATGCTTGTGCTTCTAGTTCCGACAATGCAGTAATAACCAACAAGTAATCTAACTAACAATTCCAAAACTACTGTCTTATACACAGTGTAAGGGGATAAAGAATATGTACATAAGGATATATGAATGAGTGATGGTACAGAGCAGCATAGGCAAGATACAGTAGATGGTATCGAGTACAGTATATACATATGAGATGAGTATGTAAACAAAGTGGCATAGTTAAAGTGGCTAGTGATACATGTATTACATAAGGATGCAGTCGATTATATAGAGTACAGTATATACATATACATATGAGATGAATAGTGTAGGGTAAGTAACATTATATAGGGTAGCATTGTTTAAAGTGGCTAGTGATATATTTACATCATTTCCCATCAATTCCCATTATTAAAGTGGCTGGAGTTGAGTCAGTGTGTTGGCAGCAGCCACTCAATGTTAGTGGTGGCTGTTTAACAGTCTGATGGCCTTGAGATAGAAGCTGTTTTTCAGTCTCTCGGTCCCAGCTTTGATGCACCTGTACTGACCTCGCCTTCTGGATGATAGCGGGGTGAACAGGCAGTGGCTCGGGTGGTTGATGTCCTTGAGGATCTTTATGGCCTTCCTGTAACATCGGGTGGTGTAGGTGTCCTGGAGGGCAGGTAGTTTGCCCCCGGTGATGCGTTGTGCAGACCTCACTACCCTCTGGAGAGCCTTACGGTTGAGGGCGGAGCAGTTGCCGTACCAGGCGGTGATACAGCCCGCCAGGATGCTCTCGATTGTGCATCTGTAGAAGTTTGTGAGTGCTTTTGGTGACAAGCCGAATTTCTTCAGCCTCCTGAGGTTGAAGAGGCGCTGCTGCGCCTTCTTCACGATGCTGTCTGTGTGAGTGGACCAATTCAGTTTGTCTGTGATGTGTATGCCGAGGAACTTAAAACTTGCTACCCTCTCCACTACTGTTCCATCGATGTGGATAGGGGGGTGTTCCCTCTGCTGTTTCCTGAAGTCCACAATCATCTCCTTAGTTTTGTTGACGTTTTCTCCTTTTCTCACAGTCAGTCATTTATACATTTATTCAGTCATCCACTTGCTCATCCTTCTGTCATCCACTGCTCACTCTGTCACACTACACTCTCTCAGCCACCGCACTCATCCCTCTCTCTCTCTCTCTCTCTCAGCCACCGCACTCATCCCTCTCTCTCTCTCTCTCTCTCTGCCACCGCATTCATCCCTCTCTCACTGTCTCAGCCACCACTCATCCCTCTCTCTCTCTCAGCCACATCACTCGTCCCTCTCTCACTCTCTCAGCCACCACACTCATCCCTCTCTCAGCCACCACACTCATCCCTCTCACTCTCTCAGCCACCTCACTCATCCCTCTCTCACTCTCTCAGCCACCGCACTCATCCCTCTCTCACTCTCTCAGCCACCTCACTCATCCCTCTCACTCTCTCAGCCACCGCACTCATCCCTCTCTCACTCACTCATCCACTGCACTCATCCTTTTCTCACTCACTTACTGCTTATGCATTAACACTTTATACTCAGGGGAATTGGCCTATAGGGCCTAAACATAAAGAAAATGAGAAGCATATGCATAACCATTGTAATTGAAAGGCAACACTTTAGAGAGACCCTGAATACAGGCTCCTTCTGTTCAGAATAACAACCCAGGGTATGACGCCATGTCATCCTCGTAACTGTTCATCAAACATAGTGATCATTAATGCCAAAGTAACCCAATTGGCATGAAGGATGGGGGCATCTTCTTGTTGCCCGCTTAGAATGTCTGTCAGTTGATTCCCATGTCATGTGTTGCTGCCATGCTATGTTGTCGTCTTAGGTCTCTCTTTTTGTAGTGTTGTGGTGTCTCTTGTCGTGATGTGTGTTTTGTCCTATATTTTTATTTTATTTGAAATCTTTTGGTAGGCCGTCATTGTAAATATGAATTTGTTCTTAACTGACTTGCCTAGTTAAATAAAGGTTAAATAAAATCAAATAAAAAATTAAAATATACCGCTTTAAAACAGATACCCAGAGCTCTGATGTAATGTATATTATGTTACTATACCACTATCCAATTTATGGGCATATCAGTGACCAAATCTGCTATTTCACCCAATATACAGTATGGAGTATAAAGGGCTTACCTATAGGTTGCTTTGGATAAAAGTGTCAGGGTAAATAAACTTATTATGTTAGTATTATTCTATGTATCACCTCTACTCTCCGCCCCCATCAGGTCCCTGTGGTCCAGAACACAGTGTCTGCCCTCCAGAGCGGTGCCGTCCACGGGGCTCAGAGCATGAGCAAGATGACTGGCCGCCCTGGCCACCACACCCCAGAGCCCCAGAACCATCGCACTGCACAGGTGGGCTACAGCATTGCACAGGTGGGCTACAGCACTGCACAGGTGGGCTACAGTACTGGTTCTCTTAGGGTTCCCTTTGTGCCTTGGGTTGGTCACAATGCAAGTTGGGCAGGCACAAGGAAGACATAGAGGGGGGTTGGGGGATGGGATTGAACAATTATTTTTACATTTTGCATGAGAACCATCTCACAATAAAGCAGTGGTATCCTGTTTCTTTAATAGCACAGTGACACCATCTCGTGGTATGAAGAGGCATTACCCTCTTAAATAAACTCTGGTGAATATGAGCAGGAAAAAGACATGACACTGAAAACTGACAAACACCACCCATGTCTTACTTATGATCTTTTTCTCCTTCTCTTCCTCCTTCTCTTCCTCCTCTTTCCTCCCCCAGGGTCACTCAGTGATCAGGTCAGCCACCAACAGCTCCATGTCTCAGATGATGATGTCACAGAGCAGGGTGATAGCGCCCAATCCTGCCCAGCTGCAGGGCCAGAGGCTGGCACAGCAGAAGCAGGGTGGCATGCGCTCCTCTAACAACGCCGTTAGCTACCAGCAGGTAAACCCCAATGTCATCCCTGTTATTGGTCAAAATCATCATAGAGCAGTGGAAAAAATGAAATAAGAGTATAGATTATTGTAGGGGATAAATGCACACTTTTTGAGAGATAATTAGAAAATACAATTTTATTGATGAAATTGTATTTATTGGTTCTCTTAAACTAAAGGGATAGTTTACCCAAATTACAAAATCACATATTGGTTTCCTTCATCTGTAAGCAGTCTATGGACAGGGGACGTTCTCTGAATGATGTGTATGGTTCTCTATGTTTACTTATAGTCTTCTACCCAGCAGGTGGCAGCTTCTCAGCGCTCTGGATCCTCCTCCTCCTCGGCCATCTACATGAGCTTGACCCACATGCAGGCGGCCGGAGCCGCGGGAGGGGTCAGCGGGGTGTCGGGGGTGGGGGCGGTCAGCCCCTCAGCCACACACAGCCCAGGGGGGACATCGGTGGGCTCCTCCATGGTAGACACAGCCAGTAGCCAGGCGGCCGCCAAGCTGGCCCTGAGGAAGCAGTTGGAGAAAACCCTGCTGGAGATCCCGCCTCCAAAGCCACCGGCACCGCTCCTCCACTTCCTGCCGTCAGCAGCCAACAGCGAGTTTATCTATATGGTGGGCCTGGAGGAGGTTGTGCAGAGTGTCATTGACAGTCAGGGTGAGGGAAGGAACTGGAACCATTTTGCTGATGCCTAGCAGCCATTTGTCCTGCACACAACCATCAAACCAACAATGTTATCAGATGAGTCCATTTGGAATCGGGCCCCTCTCCCCTCACTGAACTCTTGTGGCTCTCTCTTTTAGGTAAACTGCGTTTGCCCTCCTCCATGGAACCCTTTTCTTGTGCCCAGTGCAAGACGGACTTCACCCCTCACTGGAAGCAGGAGAAGGGTGGGCGCATACTCTGCGAGACCTGTATGTCATCCAATCAGAAGAAGGCACTGAAGGCCGAGCACACCAATAGGCTGAAGAACGCCTTCGTTAAGGCTCTACAGCAGGAGCAGGTCAGCATTCCATTGGATCCTTGTTCTCTGTTCAGGCAACCATTGTTTACAGGGAAAGTGTGTATGTGTGCGTGTGTGTGAATAACCATATTTTACTAAATGGGTCACAGGAGATTGAGCAGAGAATCCAGTTGCAAGCCGCTCTTGCCACCAGTTCAGCTCAGACTGTTCCAAGCGTCAGTAAGGCTGAGTCCATGAGCAGACATCACACACACAGACAGGTATGTCACTGTCACCGCTGTTAGTAAGTGCTACCTGCTGCAACAGACACCCTGTCATCTAGCATTGTTCAGCAAAGTTGATGAAAGGTCCAATTGTAACAGCTGCATAAAGGATACTTGATACATCTTTTTTTTTATTGATCAAATATTGACTGAATTATAACTCATAAACTACATAAACCTCTGTCTTGTGCAATATTAAACCCCCTATTTATGAGATTTGGTTGTACATTTTCGGGAGCGACTTGCTGAGTTTTTATGTAAACACTTCAAATGAAATAAATCTGTACTTTTTAAAACTTTACAAAAATGTACCACCCTCTTGTGCAATGATCACTTTCTCTTCTGTCTTTAATCCCTGTCTAAGGGTGGGCATTGAAGTAGATGTATATCAAAAACCACATGTGCCATTGTTGACATTTTGAACTGGACTGGCATGTGTTTGAGCGGTAGTTAAAAAGCGATTGGAAAGTGTATTTACAAGCAAGGGTTGGAATGTGCGTTTCTTTTATGTGGTCCTCTGTAGCTCAGTTGGTAGAGCACGGCGCTTGCCAGGATAATGGGTTTGATTCCTGGGACCACCCATACTTAAAATGTATGCACGCATGACTGTAAGTCGCTTTGGTTAAAAGTGTCTCCTAATTGGCATATATTATTTTGAAATAAATTCATCCAGCAATGATTATGTGACGCGTGAATTTACACCCCACAAAAACAGGGGTATAATGGCTGCAAAAAGGGGAATCCTGAGGTGGGCGGGGAAGGTGCTTTGCTACTTTCACATTTCCACATCTGTCATCACACCCCCTTTAGTTGTTGAGGATGTCCCATGCTGACAGATGGACTCTCTATCTGATGTGTGTGTGTCCTCCAGGCGCCTCAGCCCCAGGTGACCCAGTCACAGGCCTCCCTCCAACGGGGTCTGTCTGGCTCGGCCCGGGGTGTTCTGTCCAACTTCGCCCAGGCTTCCCAGCTCTCAGTGGCCAGCAGCCTGCTGGGCATGACTGGAAAGCGCAGTGGACAGCTGAGCACTAGTGGGCACAGCCGGGCACAGCAGCAACAACAACAGCAGCAGCAGCAGCAGCAGCATCACGACAACCGCCGCCAGCTCTACAGCATCCCTGGTGAGTAAACAGACCAGGGGCGGGCTGGGGATGGGACTGAGATCAGCCAAACAACTGTATAGACCAGGAGTTGGTCTGGGGATGAGACTGAGATCAGCCAAACAACTGTATAGACCAGGAGTTGGTCTGGGGATGAGACTGAGATCAGCCAAACAACTGTATAGACCAGGAGTTGGTCTGGGGATGAGACTGAGATCAGCCAAACAACTGTATAGACCAGGAGTTGGTCTAGGGATGAGACTGAGATCAGCCAAACAACTGTATAGACCAGGAGTTGGTCTGGGGATGAGACTGAGATCAGCCAAACAACTGTATAGACCAAGAGTTGGTCTGGGGATGAGGCTGAGATCAGCCAAACAACTGTATAGACCAGGAGTTGGTCTGGGGATGAGACTGAGATCAGCCAAACAACTGTATAGACCAGGAGTTGGTCTGGGGATGAGACTGAGATCAGCCAAACAACTGTATAGACCAGGAGTTGGTCTGGGGGTGGGACTGAGATCAGCCAAACAACTGTATAGACCAGGAGTTGGTCTGGGGGTGGGACTGAGATCAGCCAAACAACTGTATAGACCAGGAGTTGGTCTGGGGATGAGACTGAGATCAGCCAAACAACTGTATAGACCAGGAGTTGGTCTGGGGATGAGACTGAGATCAGCCAAACAACTGTATAGACCAGGAGTTGGTCTGGGGATGGGACTGAGATCAGCCAAACAACTGTATAGACCAGGAGTTGGTCTGGGGGTGGGACTGAGATCAGCCAAACAACTGTATAGACCAGGAGTTGGTCTGGGGATGAGACTGAGATCAGCCAAACAACTGTATAGACCAAGAGTTGGTCTGGGGATGAGACTGAGATCAGCCAAACAACTGTATAGACCAGGAGTTGGTCTGGGGATGAGACTGAGATCAGCCAAACAACTGTATAGACCAGGAGTTTGGCTGGGGATGGGACTGAGATCAGCCAAACAACTGTGTTGGGCTGGGGTTGGGACAGAAATAAGCCATACGACTGTATAGACCAGGGGTTGGGCTGGGACTGAGAGGCAGGCCTTTCTGACAGTCTCTCACTGCCTCCCTCCCTCTTCCTCCCTCTCCAGGGGTGAACATTGCCTACCTGAACCCAGGCAACGTGGTCGGCCACAAGGGGTCGAGCCTGGCTGACCGCCAGAGGGAATACCTGCTGGACATGATCCCGCCTCGCTCCATATCCCAGTCCATCAGCGGACAGAAATGAACCTCACCCCGCCCCGACGCAATACCACAGCCCTTCCCCACACCACACCCCAACCCCTATCGCATGCAGTGCCTGTTAGTGTGCCTACCAAACTAACCTGTATGAAGAACACAATCAACGAGTCAAAAGAGGCCACCAAACTCTGAAATGACTTTTCATTTGAACGTGATGCAAACCCCTTTTAATTCCTCTTGTTATTAATATCGTCATTAGTGCTATGGATGTTGTTACTACATTGCCGCTACCAGTTATGAGCGTGCCCATCTTTGTGGAGAACCCCTGTCTTTATATGCTTGTGGCAGTGTCCCGAGTGTGGGGTGTCTTTTGTTTTCGATTTATGCGCTTGTTTTTGAAGCAATATTTTGTCTCGCTTGAGCTTTCCTTACCGGACTCAAGTCTTTGTTATGTCGGGAATTACCAAGCTATCTTTTTGAGAACTGCACCACTCTCCATCCCTGCTCTTAGTCTGATTTCTGATTTCAACCATCACTCTGTTTTTCCACATTTGGTTGTGAATTGTTGGAGGAGGAATTCTACCAGCCCGGCCAAACCTTTGTTTTAAAAAGGTGATTGTGATGGTTTAACTTTGACCTGAATCTGTCAAGCCTTTGAGCTTGAGCTTTCTTCAAAGATTTGTGGGGAGAAAAGAGGATGTTTGAGACCCTGGAGTTGTCTGGAGCAATGCTCCTCTAACTGATTGTTGAAACAAGGATGGATACATATCCCACAAAGAGAGAGAGAGCCCAATGTACCATCTGGACTTGGATTGGATGCACCGCTGAAAAAATGCTACTCCCATTGTACATGAAGGCATAGAAACTGAACCTATAGCAGAGTTGCCCTGTATCCTTTCACCTTTTCATTTGAGGGGGGCTGTAGTTCAGAAGATAGTATCCTAAAGCATATATAATTGATGGGGTATTGATTGGAGATATCATTTAGAGGGATTTGAT
Organism: Oncorhynchus tshawytscha; assembly: GCF_018296145.1. NCBI lineage: Eukaryota > Metazoa > Chordata > Actinopteri > Salmoniformes > Salmonidae > Oncorhynchus > Oncorhynchus tshawytscha. The sequence continues at coordinate 16,456,710 of NC_056431.1, read as the reverse complement.
TGGAAGAGAGATCATGTGAACGTACGTAATTGGCTGAGAGATCAGGTGATAAGGTTGTTATTTAATTGGAGAGGATACAGGTATTGGATTTGGTGGGAGGGAGGGATCATCCTTAGACTGAAAATTGAAGGGGTTTCCAATAGGACCATGGTTTGTACTTATTTAGGAGTGGGAATGGGGGGGGGCACAGGGGTTGATCCCCCTCTCCCCTGTTTTCATCTCCTAGCTAATAGGATTTGCTATTGTTCACTCTACCCTGTCATTCAAAGTTCTGGATTCCGTTTAGATACTATTTGAACTTTCTTATGTCAACATTATCCCCATGGTGTCTGGGAGGCATTTGAAAACGGTCAGGGAGAGTGGCTAGCTATTAGCTTTAAGCCTGCTCTAAGCTATTTAGATGTTTGGTGTCTTCTGAAGTGTTAGTGTATCTGAAAGGTACTTTGCACAGGAGACAATAAATAAATACAGAATGACAAATGCAACTTGAATATTTACATAAATCAAACAGTTATATAGGAGACATATACAGGATATACATTAACAGTCAAAAGTTTGGGCACACCTACTCATTCAAGGGTTTTTCATTGTTTTACTATTTTCTACATTGTAGAAAATAGTTAAGACATCAATACTATAAAACAACACATATGGAACCATGTAGTAACCAAAAAAGTGTTAAAGAAATCAAATTATATTTGAGATTCTTCAAAGTAGCCACCCTTTGTCTTGATAACAGCTTTGCACAATCTTGGCATTCTCTCAACCAGCTTCACCTGAAATGATTTTCCAACAGTCTCGAAGGAGTTCCCACATATGCTGAGCACTTGTTGGCTGCTTTTCCTTCAATCTGCGGTCCAACTCATCCCAAACCATCTCAATTGGGTTGAGGTCGGGTGATTGTGGAGACCAGGTCATCTGATGCAGCTCTCCATCACTCTCTTTCTTGGTCAAATAGCCCTTACACAGCCTAGAGGTGTGTTTTGGGTCATTGTCTGTTGAAAAACAAATGATAGTCCCACTAAGCGCAAACCAAATGGAATGGCGTATCGCTGCAGAATGCTGTAGCCATGCTGGTTAAGTGTGCCTTGAATTCTAAATAAATCACTGACAGTGTCACCAGCAAAGCACCATCACACCTCCTCTTCCATGCTTCATGGTGGGAACCACACTTGCAGAGATCATCCGTTCACATACTCTGTGTCTCACAAAGACATGGCGGTTGGAAACAAAAATCGCAAATTTGGACTCATCAGACCAGTCTCCTCTGAACAGTTGATGTTGAGATGTGTCTGTTACTTGAACTCTGTGAAGCATTTATTTGGGTTGCAATTTCTGAGGCTGGTAACTAATGTACATATCCTCTGCAGCAGAGGTAACTCTGGGTTTTCCTTTCCTGTGGTGGTCCTCATGAGAGCCAGTTTCATCATAGTGCTTGATGGTTTTTGCAACTGCACTTGAAGAAACTTTAAAGTTCTTGAAATGTTCTGGATTGACTGACCATCACGTCTTAAAGTAATGATAGACTGTCGTGTCTCTTTGCTTATTTGAGCTGTTCTTGCCATAATATGGACTTGGTCTTTTTCCAAATAGGGCTATCTTCTGTATACCACCCCTACCTTGTCAGAATACAACTGATTAGCTCAAACGCATTAAGAAGGAAAGAAATTCCACAAATTAACTTGTTAATTGAAATGCATTCCAGGTGACTACCTCATGAAGCTGTTTGAGAGAATGCCAAGAGTGTGCAAAGCTATCATTAAGGCAAAGGGTGGCTACTTTGAAGAATCTCAAATACACTGCTTACTACATGATTTCATAGTTTTTATGTCTTCACTATTATTCTATAATGTAGAAAATAGTAAAAATAAAGAAAAACCCTTGAATGAGTAGGTGTGTCCAAACGTTTGACTGGTACTGTACATAAGCACTTAGGTACAGAGAGTAAGGATATTGTTTTTGTCCACCAGGAATCCAGGATGAATTGATAGATTATTATTGAATTGATTATTGTTCCATCTCATGATAATTGTGGCTCTATTTCAGCAATGCATGATGTTTAATTATTTCAGGATCAAATTTGGAAGTAACTAATACTGGTGCATCCATTTTAAGCAGCAGGAAATATTCATTCTAATTTAAATTTTTTCTTGCAAGCAGGAGTTGCCTGGTTATTGCCTCTTATACCCTGCAGTTTAAAATGTAAAATAAACATATTGCCAGAGAGCAGTGGCTTACTCCTTGCCCTTTTTGATAAACTTCAAAAGCAGGTGCAATATTTTGAGACACAGGGAAGATAAAGTTAATTTGAGTATTTGTGCTGAATGTTACTATTTTATCCATTTAGTATCCCATTTAGTATCCCAACTACAGTTAGGTAGCCTTACTCCCATATACAGTAATATAAGCACTATTTCTGTTGCACCCAGATGGAACAGATGTTGTATTGGCCGTGTTCAGTAAGCACCAAACTGAAGCAAATATTTTAAACAGAGGTAGTACTACCTGCACTTGTCCTATAGGGGATTTCATTTCTGTTGTCCGTTTGTTTGAAAACCTTTCCTACTGTTTGTGCCCAATGAACACGACCCAGGGTTTGCCGTAGTCCAATAACACAGGACACTCCACAGCTAGATCACTGTTTGGGATGAACAATAGTGACACTCACTGTTTTTGATAGTTTTCTTTGTCCTCTTTTGTTGTATGTATGCGTTATAGACTTCATCATCAATCTTTCTCGCTTTCTCAAACTATGCCAGATGCACCATTTCAAAATGTTTGTTTTAAAGAAACTAAAGAAAAACAGGAAAAATATCATTTTCAAATGTAATTTTTGTATAAGGTTTCAAACATTTAAAAAAAACTACATTTTGCTGATCTGTCTTTCGATTTCATTTCTGTCCATTTTTTACAAAAAAATGGGTAAAAGGAAAAATCAAGAAATATAATTAACTGAAGAAATTGAAATTGTCAGGTAATATTATCTCAAATGGCTGTAGTTATAATAATGATCTATTTATTGTACATAAGCGTTCCTCCTTTGTGGAATAAGACACATTGAATTCAAGTTTGGGTATACATTGTATAGAAAAACTAACAAAAAGCCATGGATATTGTGAAGCTTGTCATTTTGTTTATTGATCATTCCTGTGCCACAAATGTGCAAAAATGTGTGGGGTTTTCTATTTACTATCAAAAGCATTCTCTTTCTATATCTTGTTTTCTAGTACTTAGAGGCAGTAAGATCATCTTTTATGGAGAGTTGTTTGATCTATCCCAGGACCACTTTGTCTATACATTGTATGACGTGCTCCGCTGTTATTACATGCTTTACTTTCAGCAGCATTGATGTTCAGTTAGCGATTAGTTCATATTATTATCATTATCGTACACTTTTAAAAATTTCTCCTCGTAAAAATTATTGTAAGGCTTGGCGTAGATCAGACAACTGGAATGGGACATTTCATTATCTTTTTTTCTCCTAGTATATATTTTCCAGGGAAAGGCAGTGCATGGTCCACATATAAGTAAGAAAGAGACTCATGAGATGAACTACCCGCTGTGTGTTTAAAATACAGTCCTAATGGATAAGCTATGTGCTAACCTAGCCATGGTCATGAAGCGAGTCTTCAAATACACGTTTTAAAAGATGAAGGAGTACTAGATGTTGTGTCAAACAGAACTTGGAATACTCTCAACAACACAACGCAATACTGTCACAATATGACTCCAATGGCTTGCATCATATTCTGTCAATAAAGTTTAAGCGATGTTTTCAAGTATTTGATGTGGTCAAATGATGATATGGTCTATGTGGACCTTTTATGTAATGGAAACATAAAACATCTGAAAGAATACACACACAGATATTTCAATAAATAAGTGGAATAAAGTGTTTTTTTGTGCTGTGGTCGTATGTGACACAGACACACCTCCCCTTGCCTGTGTGTCAGGGTCATTATGGTTCTGACGAAAAGGAGTATAGCTATGACCAGAAGAGACTTTCGTAGCAGGTTAGGAAAATGATTGTGGCAGGTTGGGAGACTTAAGTTAAGGTTAGGAAAAGGGTTAGGGTTTTTGCTCTCCTAACCTGCTATTAAAATGTCCCTACGGGTCATAGCTGTGCTCCTTCTAGTCACATCCCGTCATTATGGTCGACATGATCTACATCACTTGTTTGTAAACAAGAAACCCAAATTATATCATAAAACTCTCCAGGACAGGCTGCTATATATTCCATCCACCTCTCAACCTAAAGAGAAATTGCATCAAAGATCTCTCCTTATAACAATGTTTTCAGCCCCTTCAGTGACTCTAGAACACCTGAGTATTTCCTCTGGAAATGTTATTGTGTGGACATTTGAAGTAAGGATCCTTTTCAGGACATTCAACCACATTCGTTTGGGTTGTGTTTTAATATTCAATTCTAAAAAGTGATGCCAAATCAACTTTCAACAAAGTATTTAGTCTTATAACAATCATTGACAAAACTAACATGACTAAACTGGTTCCTTTTCTTTGATAAATGTAATATTTTCAGACAATTCTGACAGTTATAGAACACATATAAATCAATTACAAATACATTTAAAAATAATGCTATGATATTATTAACCATATTTCTAGTTAACATAATTAGATAAGCTAGACACTATCAATATAATTGTGTGGTCACAGTGATGTGCTAGCCAATTGCCCCGGCTTTCAACGGAAACATAGATAGTAAAATAATTTCAACAAGAAAAATAATTTACGGAGGTCCATTTTTCAGGGGATGACTGCAGTGTATTGCAGGGGCAGGTGGTTCTGTTGAACCCCAGTACCCATACCTGCTCCCACTGGACCCTTTGGGTAGTTCCGTCTGCAGAAACAACACAGGACATCATAGGAGATTTATTACTTTGACTATGACATACAGTGCTTTTGGAAAGTATTCAGACCCCTTGACTTTTTTCCACATTTTGTTACATTACAGACTTATTCTACAATGTATTAAATTGTTTTTTCCCCTCATCAATCTACCACAATACCTGATAAAGCAAAAAGAGGTTTTTAGACATTTTTGCAAATAAATAAAAAATATTAAATTGAAATATTACGTACACCATCGTTCAAAAGTTTGGGGTCACTTAGAAATGTCCTTGTTAATGAAAGAAAAGCAAAAAAAATTGTCCATTAAAATAACATAAAATTGATCAGAAATACAGTGTAGACATTATTAATGTTGTGAATGTATTGTAGCTGGAAACGGCAGATTATTTATGGAAAATCTACATATGCGTACAGAGGCCCATACATCACTCCTGTGTTCCAATGGCACGTTGTGTTAGCTAATCCAAGTTTATCATTTTAAAAGGCTAATTGATCATTAGAAAACCCTTTTGCAATTATGTTAGCACAGCTGAAAACTGCTGTACTGATTAAAGAAGCAATAAAAACAGGCTTTTGTTTTTAGACTAGTTGAGTATCTGGAGCATCAGCATTTGTGGGTTCGATTACAGGCTCATAATGGCCAGAAACAAAGTACTTTCTTCTGAAACTCGTCAGTCTATTGTTCTGAGAAATAAAGTCGATTCCATGTTAGAAATTGCCAAGAAACTGAAGATTTCGTACAACGTTGTGTACTACTCCCTTCACAGAACAGCGCAAACTGTCTATAGTCAGAATAGAAAGAGGAGTGGGAGGCTCCGGTGCACAACTGAGCAAGAGGACAAGTACATTAGCATCTAGTTTGAGAAACAGATGCCTCACAAGTCCTCAACTGACAGCTTCATTAAATACTACCCGCCAAATACCAGTTTCAACGTCAACAGTAAAGAGGCGAATCCGGGAGGCTGGCCTTCTAGGCACATTTGCAAAGAAAAATCTCAGACTGGCCAATAAAAAAAAAGATTAAGATGGGCAAAAAAACACAAACACTGGAGAGAGGAAGATTGGAAAGGTTTGAGGTGTTCGGATGACAAAGAAGAACATTCGTGAGAAGCAGAAAAAAATTAAAAGATGCTGAAGGAGTGCTTGACGCCATCTGTCAAGTCTGGTGGAGGCAATGTGATGGTCTGGGGGTGCTTTGATGGTGGTAAAGTGGGAGATTTGTTCAGGGTAAAAGGGATCTTTAAGAAGGAATTCTATCACTCCATTTTGCAAAGTCATGCCATACCCTGTGGACAGCGCTTAATTGGAGCCAATTTCCTCCTACAACAGGACAATGACCCTAAGCACAGCTCCAGACTATGCAATAACTATTTAGGGAAGAAGCGGTCAGCTGGTATTCTGTTCTATAATGGAGTGGACAGCACAGTCACCGGATCTCAACCCTATTGAGCTGTTGTGGGAGCAGCTTGACCGTATGGTACTTAAGAGGTGCCCATCAAGCCAATCCAGCTTGTGGGAGGTGCTTCATTAAGCATGGGGTGAAATCTCTTCAGATTACCTCAGCAAATTGACAACTAGAATGCCAAAGGTCGGCAAGGCTGTAATTGCTGCAAAAGGAGGATTATTTGACGAAAGCAAAGTTTGAAGGACACAATTGTAATTTCAATAAGAAATAATTATTTATAACCTTGTCAACATCTTGACTATATTTCCTATTCATTTTGCAACTCATGTCATGTATGTTTTCATGGAAAACAAGGACATTTCTATGTGACTCCAAACTTTTGAACGGTAGTGTAAGTATTCAGACCCTTTACTCAGTACTTTTCTGAAGCACCTTTGGCAGCAATTACAGACTTGAGTCTTCTTGGGTATGATGCTACAAGCTTGGCACACCTGTATTTGGCTACAAGCTTGGCACACCATTCTTCTCTGCAGATCCTCAAACTCTGTCAGGTTGTATGGGGAGCGTCGCTGCACAGCTATTTTCAGGTCTCTCCAGAGACGTTCGATCAGGTTCATGTCCGGGCTCTGGCTGGGCCACTCAAGAACATTGAGACTTGTCCCGGAGCCTCTCCTGCATTGTCTTGGCTGTGTGCTTAGAGTCATTGTCCTGTTGGAAGGTGAACCCTTGCCCCAGTCTGAGGTCCTAACCTGCTCCAGAGCGCTTTTCATCAAGGAGCTCTCTGTACTTTGCTCCGTTCATCTTTCCCTCGATCTTGACTAGTCCCCCCAGTCCCTGCTGCTGAAAAACATCCCCACAACATGATGCTGCCATTACCATGCTTCACTGTAGGGATGGTGCCAGGTTTCCTTCAGACGTGATGGTTGGCATTCAGGCCAAATAGTTCAATCTTGGTTTCATCAGACCAGAGAATCTTGTTTCTCATGGTCTGAGAGTCATGTGGGCTGTCATGTGCCTTTTACTGAGGAGTGGCTTCCGTCTGGCCACTCTACCATAAAGGCCTGATCGGTGGAGTGCTGCAGACATGGTTGTCCTTCTGGAAAGTTCTCCCATCTCCACAGAGGAACTCTGCCACCTCCCTGACTAAGTCCCTTCTCCCCCGATTGCTCAGTTTGATGGGCGGCCAGGTCTAGGAAGAGTCTTGATGGTTCCAAACCTCTTCGATTTAAGAATGATGGAAGCCACTGGGTTTTTGGAGACCTTCAATGCTGCAGAAATGTTTTAGTACCCTTCCCTAGATCTGTGCCTCGACTCAATCCTGTCTCAGAGCTCTACAGCCAATTCCTTTGACCTCATGGCTTGGATTTTCTCTGACATGCACTGTCAACTGTGGGACCTTATATAGACAGGTGTGTGCCTTTTCTAAATCATGTCCAATCAATTGAATTTACCACAGATGGACCCCAATCAAGTTTTAGAAACATCTCAAGGATGATCAATGGAAACAGGATGCACCTGAGCTCAATTTCGAGTCTCATAGGAAAGTGTCTGAATACTTATGGAAATAAGGTATTTCAGTTTTTTATTTTTTATAAATTAGCAAAAATCTTAGAAAAACCTGTTTTTGCTTTGTCATTGTGGGGTACTGTGTGTAGATTGATGAGGACAATTTTAATTTAATCAATTTTAGAATAAGGCTGTAATGTGACAGAATGTGGAAAAAGTCAAGGGGTCTGAATACTTTCCGAATACACTGTACATGCTACAATAGAGATGTTAACAAACAAGAGATACAAGCCACAGTATTTAATTTATATATTTTTTTTATCTCAATATCAAATCATTTCTGGGTAACAATTAAGTACCTTACTGTGATTGTTTTCAATTAAAATGTTCAAAAATGGTTCTTAGCAAAGAGCCATTTCTGAAGCAAAAATGTTGCTAGGACTGTCTGGTAGTGGTCTGAGTGGGGAAGGGAAAACTAAAAACTATCAGTTATTGGCAGAAGGACTGGAAATGTCTTTCTTATTGGTCTTTTAACTAATTTACCGTCTGGTAATGTCACCAGGCAGGCCAAAACTCAATCCCACCAAAACTGTCTGATTTTTCAGGCAGTTGTTTCAAACAGCTCTTACACTAAAAGGGCATTATCATGAATGCAGGCATCGAGGCATTCAGTTACTGTTCGATTGAACTCTAGAAAGTGCAAAATAAGTGAACTAAGCATTTGAGTGTGGATTGATCGTCGTGCCAAAAACGTCCCGGCCTCCTGGGCTTTTTACATACGACCGTGTCTTTACCGAGAATGGAAGGACAAACAAAAAATATCTGTAGAAAATTCGTCCTGTGGGTGAAAACAGCTTGTGTTGATGAGAGGTGAATTTGAATGGCAAAAATCATGCAAGCTAACAGTCAGGCCACAAACAAGCAAATAACAGTTCCGTACAACAGTGGTGTGCTGAGTGGCACCTCGGAAAGCACAACTCGTCGGTCTTTGACACTGATGTGTTATTGCAGTAGACCACACCAGGTTCCACTCCTATCAGCTGAAAACAACAAGAAGCGGCTGCAGTGGGCATGTAATCACGGACACTGGACAACTGAGGAGTGTAAAAACATTGCCTGGTCCGACGAATCCCGGTTCCAGTTGGGTCATGCTGATGGTAGAGTCAGGATTTGGCCTAAGCAGCATGAGTCCATCCTGCCTGGTGTCAACGGTACAGGCTGGTGGTGGTGGTGTAATGGTGTGGGGAATGTTTTCCTGGCACACGTTAGGTCCCTTGATACCAATTGAGCAACGTTTCAACACCACAGCGTATCTGAACATTGTTGCTGACCAGGTGTATCCCTTCATGGCTACAGGGGGTCCGACCCAGTACTAGATGGTTGTACCTAATAAACTGGCCACTGAGTGTATATAAAACATAGGAAATCACGTTTTTGACTGCACTGTGCCTTTAAAACAGCAGGCTAGTAATGGATGGAACCAACTGACATGGTTTGGCAGAGTGACCTGTACATTCCGGTCCTTCATTCATTCTCTACCATTTTATTCCCCCAAGACTATTGTGTCTCGTCTTATCTCCTCTTGTGGTTTACATGAACAACTGTGTGATCAGTTTCTTATATGGGCAAATGCATGAGATGGAAAAATGTATCTCAAAACGCATGTGTATCAAGGTTCATATGATGTAACATATCCCAACTGTGAGTACAGCCCAACCCATATCCCAACTGTGAGCACAGCCCAACCCATATCCCAACTGTGAGTACAGCCCAACCCATATCCCAACTGTGAGTACAGCCCAACCCATATTCCAACTGTGAGCACAACCCAACCCATCTCCCAACTACGAGTACAACCCAACACATATCCCAACTGTGAGTCCCTCCCAACCCATATCCCAACTGTGAGTACAACCCAACCCATCTCCCAACTGTGAGTACAACCCGACCCATATCCCAACTGTGTACCGTCACACATTGGGTGTGATATAATAAAGGTGTGGCTTAATAAAGGTGTGGTATAATAAATATGTTGTATAATAAAGGTGTGGCACAATAAAGGTGTGGTATAATTAAGGTGTGGTATAGCAAAACAAATATAGGCAACAAATATAGGCAACATTCTGAATTGAGTAAGAAGGAAGTAAGAAACTGAAATATACTGTTTGTATTGTTGTTTTTTGGCCTATATCTGGTCAGTAACTGGAACATTCATTCACTTCACCAAGTTAATTTTACAGCAACGTCAAATACCATATCCAACAACTGAATGAAAGTGTTTGAACAAGCTTGATGCTTTTGGCTACAGTGGCTTATATCGTCATCAAACAATCTACTCTGAAGCGAAACAGACTACGCACAAATATCCAATTGTTCACAAGTTTATATGGTTGGCATTACGTTGAGAATCAGGACAGTAATGGCCTATATAATACATGTTGCCCACCCTCAACTCTATAGTGGCAGGTTTGTCATCCATGTACTTCATATAAATGTGCACTAGAGGACAGTACTGTTTAGCACACATCAAATTGGGGCCACTACACAATAAATAGCATTCACTTGTATATATAAGAACCTTGACAGCTGGGGTGTGAAAGGGATTTTGTTGATTTTTCGCCAGTGTAAAGGTCGTGTCAGAGGGTCTTATTCCTTGCAATAAGGGCTTTGGTCTTTTAACACTGACTATATTATAGTCGTGCAATTTGCAAATCAACTTGATTGGAGGTACACAGCCCACTGCTAGCCTCTTGTCAACCCGGTCTCTGGGGTAGACATAACATAGTAAAATGTAAATCCAGGATACTTATGATATGTTACATTTTGTATGGTATGTATGAATTTGAGGATGTCCATCATCCATTTTGTATGATATATTACGAATTGCAATTCGTTCAATATTTTACAAATTGTCATTCGTATAAAATGTTACGAATTTGTTAAACGTATGATATGTTACGAATGCCAATTTGTTGTGGCTAATGTTAGCTGGGTGGTTAATGTTAGCTAGGCTAGGGGTTGCTAGATGTTCCTATGTACCGTTATACGCCCACCCATCCAACTGGACCAACCACCCTTCTTCGGTTTTTACCTTGAGTAACCTTCTGTCTTATGTAACCATACCAAAAGTATATCATATTAATTTGAGTGTTCCGGATATACGTTTACTATGCTACGTCTAGTCTTTCAAACAGGCTACTATACCGGATTTTTGACAGGTGTTGGCATGATGCCCCATTTACATCGTGAACTGTTATTTCATCTTCATGAATTCTTGCCCCGCTACTGAATGGACAAGTGTAGTGTTTGTAACACAAGATGGAGGAGAGCTTCTCTCTTGTCAAAGATCACATTTATTTTGGGAGATTGTAAAATATTACCTTTTCGTTCAAGACAGGATAAATATATTGGTTCTGGTTATAATAATACATGTTTATTTTTTTATTCAACTTGTTTCTCTAACTTTATAGCGAGTCAAGCTAGATTGCACTGCAGAGCAGCTAGCTAAAAGCTAGGCTAGGTTGAAGCTAGTGACCTCCACCTAATAATTATCATCAAAAACAAGCGTCATTTACCATCACAATAAACTTAAACGGGAGGCAACAGTCATATAAATTAATTGGCTTAACAGTCAATGTGTATTATTTAACATTACTATTAAAATTGTACTCGCTTATAGGAATGGGTTATTGTTTATAAATTGCTAGGTATCCCATAAAGCCACCACCGAAAACCACATATTTTCATCTTCCTCTGAAGACGATGCAAAGTTTTTTTTAAATCTAAGTATGCAGCGTCCATCTAACAACGGAGCGGTCAACAGCAAGGGGGCGTTGTGTTTCCAATCTGTTGTGGACATCCATTGAAATGCAGTACATCTGGCGCAATGTAACAGAGTGCTTATGGGTAATGAAAACTTTAGGGGCTTTAGGGTTGTCAGACAATTTGTGGGCTAAACCTAGCTCAAATTCTACACGTTGGAGTAAAACGAGGCTTCATTGATAGATGATGGTAGATCCCGAAATCAGTCAGATAAAGTTATTTTGCAAGCTATTTTTAAGCTAACTTGATTCTGTATGGAGTCATAGATAGCTAGCATAATCATTTGAAAATTAATCATTCACCTGCGAAGACCTAGCAACTGATATTAATCCCATGATTTATTGATCACCCAGTTAGATCTGGAGTTTTAGTAGAAACACGACTGAAGTTAGAAAATGATTTGTTTAGCTTTGACATTTGCTGCAAACTGTGAATCTGTACTGCTCTTTGATTAAAAACCATATCTAAATCATTTACAATTGTCTCCCCACTCTCCAGGCTGCAATCCACTCCCAGTTAAGCGGGGTCCGGTCAGGCCTCCGTCAGCTCCAAAATGCCCTGGGGGATGTGATGGACATCCAGAACTTTCTTTCTGGTAGAAGTCAGCAATAACTGGAGGCAAAACATTAACACCATTGAGAACCTGAAGTACGTCAAATATGCTGGGACGCAACATCAGCGGTGGCTCCTCAGAGGAGGAAAGTGAGGACCATTCTCCTCAGTGAATATATTTAGCATACATATATTCACATCACTAAATAATTCATTAGAACACACTGTTTTGCAATGAAGGTCTACAGTACCCTCAACAGCACTCTCTGGGGTAGCACAATGGTGTAGCTGGAGAACAGATAGTTTCCGTCCTCCTCTGGGTACATTAACTTCATTACAAAACCTAAGAGGCTCATGGTTCTCACCCCCTTCCATAGACTTAGAGTAATTATGACTGTATTCGAGGGTGATGCCTCTGGAATTTATGCACTGATTGAGTAGGTGAAGTTATGGAGATTGTGCTCTTATTAGAGAAATGGTGAGAGAGACAGTTCCTCAGTTTAGGGTTATTTGATGTTGATTGGAGATGAACAATGTTTGCAATTCTGTGCCATGTCACTCAGCGGTGATTATTCAATGAACTGTCCTTTTATCCATACAAGATGTGGTCTGGAAATAATAATACACATGAATACAATGACATCAATATACTAATATTTTTCAACTGTGCTGTTTCACAAAAGTTATATTTTACAGACACAGTATATTTTACATGAGTTATCTTGTTATTTTTAGTCCCACCCTTCAGCTCCATGGTTTGACTTTGAACGTTTTTTTTGCCTGGTCACCGACAGCTGTTTCTTAAACAGAAGCAAATGGAACTCAACAGGGATGGATCTACCTAAATTTGTCCAATAGAAACTCTCGTTTTGGACTAATGATTACACCCTAGAGTAACCAGATGCAGACAACAGTGTGCAAGGCGGTATTGAATGTGTCACTGTCTGTAACCTTGATTACTCAAATGTTTCTCTCGACCTGTGCACCAACGTTGTAAACTTTAATTCGTAGGTTGTAGCAACCTTATGATGGGTATAGGGAAAGTTGTGTATCATATAGTAGCCTAAACCTACTGATGTTACATTAAGCTGGGTGAATGGAATATGAATAACAGTCATCCAATATTCTGTAATAGAAGTAAAGCCATGCTCATAAAAAAAACGGCACCTACCGCCACTGAACACAGTCAGCTAGCCTCAGCTGTGGAGAACCTGAAGAATATATTTTCAGGTATATTCAGCTGTAACATTACATGTGATTGGGAACTATTACTGTTGGTTTGCATTGCATTTGATGTGACACTACAGTATTTGTGTTGTAATATTTCTCCTACATTCCTGTGCAGTGCCTGAGTTGGTGGCAGGACACTCCATTAATGATAGAGCAAGCCGAGCTGTTGAAGGGCCACCACAAGCTGATGAACCTGGAGTGCTCATGGAATGACTTCATGTACGATCAGTACAGGATGGGCAGCAAGAACACACACAACATGAACCTCAATCCAACAAGATTGTGTCCCTCCTCACCTGGGTCCTCAATTAAAGGGAAACTTCACTGCTAGCCACTATCTCCCTACATCATTTTAAGTGATGAGAGGGTGTTCCTGACATAATTATGCAGCATAGAGGTATTTTTGAATTTTCGCAACGGCCTTTGTGTTACGCCGATTGTACAATCACACTAGCAGTGAGTAGATATGGTTGTCCTTGTTCAATAGAGCCATTGGACTTGTCTCAACGATGTTCCTATCTGACACAACATTGCAGGATATCTAGGTTGACTCATGTTCTCTGGCTTTTTTTAATGTTCTTTTACATACTAACATAGGGACATACTGCCCTATTAATTTGAGCCGAAATACAGTGAAGAGGAGTTGAGACGGCGAGAACAAGAATTGCGAGGCCAGCAAGCAGCGATGGGGAGCCACGGGCAGACTTTGACCAGCGGTGCCTATGTGGGTGCTGTCCAGCCACGCCGACAGAAGAGAAATGTCTGTGCTGCAACTAATTAGATTGTGGACGGTTCATACTGGAGATGGTCACTGCAGACCCCATGGATTGTGTGTCTGATACAGACCATCAAAGTTTTGACGCAGATATGGATAGAAGTGTGCTGGAGACATTTTTCAGAACCTCCAAGATCAAATGGCGGCGGCAGCCTAGACCAGCGGGGTAGTACGTTGTTTTGCTGTTGGTAGCTACTAGCTAGCTAGTAATATAAGCTCTCTTTTCACATGAGGCAGTGTTGTTCAGTACAGTATAATTTTGTGATTGATTCGGCCATATCGGGGCTTGCTAGTACCACTACAAGTTGAACTAGCTAGCTTTGTTTGCTATACCCAAAATGTCCCGTAGCCTAATGTTATCATTATCTAGCTATTGTAAGCTAGCTAGCAATGCTAGCCTCAGTGCATCTTATTAGTAGCAAAAATGGATAAATGTTTTGATGATGATGACGAAGAGTAAAGAAATGACTTTGGATTTATGACTCATATTGGTCTACCTGTGTGTCTGTGAGATTTGTAATATTCTGCATCATGATGCTACAGTAGGAATACAGACAGTACACAATGATTGGCCATTAAAGTCTAATAGTGTTTTGTCATTCTCTTACAGACAATACTGCTTGGTGAAAGATTATATTTGGAGATGGTTATCGGTGTCGGAGAAGCTAGGCACAGAACACTGAATTCCCTGAAAACATTTCCGGCACCTACTTCAGTCCAAGTCAAGCACTGGTCTAACTGAATGTGGATGTTGTGTTGCCTGAATGTTCCAGGCACAATCCAGAATGTTCTTCTGCTGGTGAACCTTGTCTTGTGTTGTGCAATGGCAGCTGGTCTGGCAGAAGTTCATGAGCTCAATGACCTTGGACTCATCGACTCATAGATTTCGGCTCTTGCCAGCCCCATGCAGTCTTTTCCTCTTCCGAGTCAGATGATGTTGAGCTTGAGTTTTTTCCCGGATTAAAGATTTCATCCAATGGGTCTACAGGATCTGTACTTCTAAAGCAGCAGCACCAGGATTAGTCTGTAGGACATACACTAGTCAGTGATTAGGCAACATTTTACTACTTTGTCCCCATGAATACACACTCTGACAAGGTACTACATCCACTCTTCACCCTTGTGTCAATAGATCATGCATACTAACCTTCACACACAATACCCACTCCCAACAGACACCAGTCACCCACACCATCCCCTCTTCACCAAGAACTAAGCTTTTCTCTGATTTACACTTCAAGCTTTGCATAAACAATCAATTAATGCTGCAATATGTAACTTTTTGGGCGACTCAGCAAATTCACAAAACATTTTTTAACTAGGAAAGTCGGTTATTAAGAACAAAATCTCATTTGTAATGACGGCCAACAGTGGCCTTGTTCAGGGGTAGAAGGACAGATTTTTATCTTGTCAACTTGGGGATTCGATCCAGCAACCTATCAACTGGCCCAATGCTCTAACCACTAGGCTACCTGCTGCCCCAAAAATGTGAGTTATAGATCTGTCATTCTCATTGAAAGCAAATCTAACAAGCAGTAGATAAACTCAGCAAAAAAAGAAACGTCCTCTTACTGTCAACTGCGTTTATTTTCAGCAAACTTAACATGTGTAAATATTTGTAAGGACATAACAAGATTCAACAACTGAGACATAAAATGAACAAGTTCCACAGACATGTGACAAACAGAAATTGAATAATGTGTCCCTGAACAAAAGGGGGGTCAAAATCAAAAGTAGCTGTCAGTATCTGGTGTCAGTATCTGGTATCAGCTGCATTAAGTGATGCAGTGCATCTCCTCCTCATGGACTGCACCAGATTTGCCAGTCCTTGCTGTGAGATGTTACCCCACTCTTCCACCAAGGCACCTGAAAATTCCTGGACATTTCTGGGGGGAATGGTCCTAGCCCTCACCCTCCGATCCAACAGGTCCCAGACGTGCTCAATGGGATTGAGATCCGGGCTCTTCGCTGGCCATGGCAGAACACTGACATTCCTGTCTTGCAGGAAATCACACACAGAACGAGCAGTATGGCTGGTGGCATTGTCATGCTGGAGGGCCATGTCAGGAGCCTGCAGGAATGGTACCACATGAGGCAGGAGGATGTCTTCCCTGTAACGCACAGCGTTGAGATTGCCTGCAATGACAACAAGTTCAGTCCGATGATGCTGTGACACACCGCCCCAGACATTGACGGACCCTGATAATCTCCCTCGATCTGGGGCTCCACGCAAGATCTCACCCCGTGGGGTCAAAACGATGACAAGAACGGTGAGCAAAAATCCCAGAACCACACGGGGGGACCTAGTGAATGACCTGCAGAGAGCTGGGACCAAAGTAACAAAGCCTACCATCAGTAACACACTACGCCGCCAGGGACTCAAATCCTGCAGTGCCAGATGTGTCCCCCTGCTTAAGCCAGTACATGTCCAGGCCCGTCTGAAGTTTGCTAGAGAGCATTTGGATGATCCAGAAGAAGATTGGGAGAATGTCATATGGTCAGATGAAACCAAAATATAACTTTTTGGTAAAAACTAAACTCGTCGTGTTTGGAGGACAAAGAATGCTGAGTTGCATCTAAAGAACACCATACCTACTGTGTAGCATGGGGGTGGAAACATCATGCTTTGGGGCTGTTTTTCTGCAAAGGGACCAGGACGACTGATCCGTGTAAAGGAAAGTATGAATGGGGCCATGTATCGTGAGATTTTGAGTGAAAACCTCCTTCCATCAGCAAGGGCATTGAAGATGAAACGTGGCTGGGTCTTTCAGCATGACAGTGATCCCAAACACACCGCCCGGGCAATGAAGGAGTGGCTTCGTAAGAAGCATTTCAAGGTCCTGGAGTGGCCTAGCCAGTCTCCAGATCTCAACCACATAGGAAGTCTTTGGAGGGAGTTGAAAGTCTGTGTTGCCCAGCAACAGCCCCAAAACATCACTGCTCTAGAGGAGATCTGCATGGAGGAATGGGCCAAAATACCAGCAACAGTGTGTGAAAACCTTGTGAAGACTTACAGAAAACGTTTGACCTCTGTCATTGCCAACAAAGGGTATATAACAAATTATTGAGATAAACTTTTGTTATTGATCAAATACTTATTTTCCACCATAATTTGCAAATAAATTCATTAAAAATCCTACAATGTGATTTTCTGGATTTCTTTTTCTCATTTTGTCTGTCATAGTTGAAGTGTACCTATGATGAAAATTACTTGCCTCTCTCATCTTTTTAAGTGGGAGAACTTGCACAATTGGTGGCTGACTAAATACTTTTTTGCCCCACTGTATATAGCAGGGTTTGTAGTGTAACAGCTAGCCTCACTGCTCTGGCATTTGAAGGTCCTTGGTTCGCGTATCAGAGGGGATATTTTGACCAGTTTTTAACATCCCCCTCCCTTTCCTGACACACACACCGACACACACGCACAGTGTTTGCTTATTTTTCATTTATTAAGTGTCTCTTAAAAGAGCCTTTTGGTTCATTGGGCATCATTGAGTGGCAAGGTACAGGGAGTGTGACGTCTACTAGTACGCGCGTCTTGATACTACGGAAGAGAGAACGGTGGAGAGACCAGCTCTCAAACTCTACTCCCTCCTGTTTTCAAATTTATACCGCCATTTATGGACAGCTGTGTACAGTTTTACCAAGAACATTTTTAGACATAGACATATTGTAAATGTGTATTATTGTAGCATCATCATCTTTATTGCAAAAACGAATACAAATAAACTCAACTTTAAACTACATAGTAATTTGACAGAGGTAATGAACTGTACATTATTCAGCACAGAAATGTATAAAACAGGAACATGTCTGAAAAACAAGTGTTTCTGAACTTATGTCAATATTACACAGGCAAGCTAACGGTTATAGAAATCAGGAATGCAGACAAGCTCTATAGACCTCTATACAGTGCCTTGCGAAAGTATTCGGCCCCCTTGAACTTTGCGACCTTTTGCCACATTTCAGGCTTCAAACATAAAGATATAAAACTGTATTTTTTTCTGAAGAATCAACAACAAGTGGGACACAATCATGAAGTGGAACGACATTTATTGGATATTTCAAACTTTTTTAACAAATAAAAACTGAAAAATTGGGCGTGCAAAATTATTCAGCCCCCTTAAGTTAATACTTTGTAGCGCCACCTTTTGCTGTGATTACAGCTGTAAGTCGCTTGGGGTATGTCTCTATCAGTTTTGCACATCGAGAGACTGAATTTTTTTCCCATTCCTCCTTGCAAAACAGCTCGAGCTCAGTGAGGTTGGATGGAGAGCATTTGTGAACAGCAGTTTTCAGTTCTCTCCACAGATTCTCGATTGGATTCAGGTCTGGACTTTGACTTGGCCATTCTAACACCTGGATATGTTTATTTTTGAACCATTCCATTGTAGATTTTGCTTTATGTTTTGGATCATTGTCTTGTTGGAAGACAAATCTCCGTCCCAGTCTCAGGTCTTTTGCAGACTCCATCAGGTTTTCTTCCAGAATGGTCCTGTATTTGGCTCCATCCATCTTCCCATCAATTTTAACCATCTTCCCTGTCCCTGCTGAAGAAAAGCAGGCCCAAACCGTGATGCTGCCACCACCATGTTTGACAGTGGGGATGGTGCGTTCAGGGTGATGAGCTGTGTTGCTTTTACGCCAAACATAACGTTTTGCATTGTTGCCAAAAAGTTCAATTTTGGTTTCATCTGACCAGAGCACCTTCTTCCACATGTTTGGTGTGTCTCCCTGGTGGCTTGTCGCAAACTTTAAACAACACTTTTTATGGATATCTTTAAGAAATGGCTTTCTTCTTGCCACTCTTCCATAAAGGCCAGATTTGTGCAATATACGACTGATTGTTGTCCTATGGACAGAGTCTCCCACCTCAGCTGTAGATCTCTGCAGTTCATCCAGAGTGATCATGGGCCTCTTGGCTGCATCTCTGATCAGTCTTCTCCTTGTATGAGCTGAAAGTTTAGAGGGACGGCCAGGTCTTGGTAGATTTGCAGTGGTCTGATACTCCTTCCATTTCAATATTATCGCTTGCACAGTGCTCCTTGGGATGTTTAAAGCTTGGGAAATCTTTTTGTATCCAAATCCGGCTTTAAACTTCTTCACAACAGTATCTCGGACCTGCCTGGTGTGTTCCTTGTTCTTCATGATGCTCTCTGCGCTTTTAACGGACCTCTGAGACTATCACAGTGCAGGTGCATTTATACGGAGACTTGATTACACACAGGTGGATTGTATTTATCATCATTAGGTCAACATTGGATCATTCAGAGATCCTCACTGAACTTCTGGAGAGAGTTTGCTGCACTGAAAGTAAAGGGGCTGAATAATTTTGCACTCCCAATTTTTCAGTTTTTGATTTGTTAAAAAGTTTGAAATATCCAATAAATGTCATTCCACTTCATGATTGTGTCCCACTTGTTGTTGATTCTTCACAAAAAAATACAGTTTTAAATCTTTATGTTTGAAGCCTGAAATGTGGCAAAAGGTCGCAAAGTTCAAGGGGGCCGAATACTTTCGCAAGGCACTGTATTCCCAAGTTTATTGTTGTGTCTGGACTATCATTAAATGTGAAGACTTATTTTATCAAATCAATATTCTGTGTAGTTATTATTACATTATTAAACAAAACATGTCAACTTTAGTTAACTAGGAAGTTGGGGCATCATGCAAAAATGTTTATAGAGTCTCTATTTCCCGAATCAACTCTTATCGATTAGTCTTCTATTAATGTGTCATTATTACCCCATCAGTTCTCATTACTGAACACCGCAAATCCTTGGATATCTGCACAAACCCTAGCCTAAATGATGAATCAACGATATACAAATTGGCTTAATTATTTATTTACTAACTAACTAAATAATCACAGAAATACATAACAAATAAACAGTAATGTTGGTTACTAACACAATACATTGATAAGTCCCTGGTGGGTTAAACTGGTATGACGGCTTAGTAGACAAAGGAAATGGGGTGAGGACTGCTCAAGAGTGGGAAACTCATAGCTGATAACTACATTCATAGAAATTGCTAATACTTTACACGATCGACCGTTCATTCAAAAATAAATTGCAATATACATATTTAGGAGTGCATGTCTTGTTGTCTCTCTCTGTGATAGCCGGTCCGTCTACTGGAGAGTAAATCGACAGGAAGTCTCTGGTTATGTTCCTAATGAATACATCAGGCGTACCCATGGTTGTCGCATAGAATAGATGTTTCAGCGGTTGTCGGTATTATTGTCCTAGGCTTCGTACATTTCTGGCTGCAGACTGGTAGTTCGACGGCCCAGGATTTCTTACTTCTGTAGTGAATCGATAGTCTCAGAGTTTTCCATTTCCAGCTGTGTATCCAATGCTCCACGCTGTATGGTCTTGTCCTTTGGTAGAGTTGTAGTTCTTAACCATTTCAACATTTTCTGGTCTAATGGCCTATAGAATTGTAGCCATTCCAACGTGGGGACTTCGTCCCGGCATTCTCTGACTTAATGTACATTTTGTAGGAAGTGGGTTTTATACTCTGGAAATAGGGGGCGATTCCATGACGCCTGATATAATGTCTGGCCTCATGGGGGCGTGGCCACTGACTAGTTAAAACTTTACATCTTAACAAGTATTTTGTTTAGAATGCCAACATCACATTACATCTTCTCACAAATAGTTTTATATTTAGTCATTAATTTTATCCAAACCTGTCAGCTGGGAAATGTACACTTTGAGAGATACCGTTATGTGTGTTTCCTGTCCTTCATGAGATCACCAAATGAAACACACTCATCATGACTGTCCCTTAAGTGTCCACGGACCACTCCCACATTCTCAAAAATAGAAATATTGTTTAATTATCCAAATATTTGATGTCCAATGGTCTCTCTGTGTTCCACAGTTTACATTCCAACTCGAACACTACAGAGCATAGGGGCAGTAAATTTTATGACTGACCATAAAATAGCAGACTTCCCGCTCTCCCCCTCTACGAGAGAGAGCACGCTGTAGATCGGTCCCACTGTAAACTGATTCTTCAGATCATCACAGGAGAGTTATGACATTATCAAGACATTTTGCAGGAGAATGTTAAGCTATCTGTCCGCCAATTGAAGCTCAACAGAAGTTGGGTGATGCAACAGGACAACGACCCAAAACACAGAAGTAAATCAACAACAGAATGGCTTCAACAGAAGAAAATACACCTTCTGGAGTGGCCCAGTCAGAGTCCTGACATCAACCCGATTGAGATGCTGTGGCATGATCTCAAGAGAGCAGTTCACACCAGATATCCCAATAATATTGCTGAACTGAAACCGTTTTGTAAAGAGGAATGGTCCAAAATTCCTCCTGACCGTTGTGCAGGTCTGATCCGCAACTACAGAAAACGTTTGATTAAGGTTATTGCTGCCAAAGTAGGATCAACCAGTTATTAAATCCAAGGGTTCACATACTTTTTCCAACCTGCACTGTGAATGTTTACACAGTGTGTTCAATAAAGACATGAAAACGTATAATTGTTTGTGTGATTAGTTTAAGCAGACTGTGCTTGTCTATTGTTGTGACCAAATTTTATGTCCAATTTATGCAGAAATCCAGGTATTTCTAAAGGGTTCACATACTTTTTCTTGCCACTGTATATGAGTGACTGAGTCGAACACCACCTCCCGTTATGTTGGTATCTACTCAACAAAAAATATGTTCAGAAATATATAGATTTTTCAATGACGTGTGTAGTTTAAGGAAATACAGGCAGGCGGCATATTACTACAAGACAAAACAGCTCATTCAATCAAGCCTAATTGTGTTGTAAGTATAAAAGAAAAGCTTGCTTTCATATAATAAAAGAAAAGCTTGAAACAGTATTGGAATGCGGTAATGTCTTAGTGTGGGGTGGGAAGAATACAATACATTACCTTGCATGCGGTACAAATCACATTATTGTGGGAGCACCTCCTCTAAGAGTATGAATTAGGCTGTTTGTGATAGTTTGAATCCAGTGCAGGCTGCTGTGGTTAGGACGGCTCATAATAATGGCTGGAACGAAGCAAATGGAATGGCATTCACACCTGGAAACAATGTATTTGATACCATTCCACTGATTCGGCTCCAGCCATTACCACGAGCTCATCCTCCCCAATTAAGGTGCCACCAACCTCCTGTGTTTGAATCCTGAGCATCCTGCCATAGACATTGTTGTAGGTACAATAAACCAACATAGATGTTGTAGTAGATCAAAGCTGTGCGCTGGAAAACCTTGGTAGAGCATGGGTAAAGTATGCACTGTGGTGCTCATGTAAATGTCCTTTATTTTGGGGGGCTTCAGACCAATGCCTACTTCTGAAAAGATAGTTTTTTGTTTTTAATATCAATATGGCAAAGGCCTGTTCTGTATGTGCTCTGTGACACACAACAAGAAGTGCACTCAAATAGACTACAAACCGTATTAGGTGAGATCCACAGCTATTGAACAGCCCTATGGGAGCCTCAGCTTGCTATAGTATTTTCTGTATACAAAAGCAGTAAATGTACTTTGGCTGCAGTACACGGCCCATTTGTATCAGCATTCAGCAGCAGGGTCGCTCCCTGGAGCTCACACCACAATCAAATAAATGCAGGGGTCACACCGTCTGGTTTCAAATGAAACTGGGATGAGCTGGCCTCGACACTGATAGAATTCCTAATGGGATTTTCCTGAGAGGAATGCATTCCATGGACACATGCCACATGGTCAGTTGTACAGTGGAAAAACTTAAATTACTACAATTTCTCTGTCTTTGTTGTTTGAATGTCACTAAAAACAACAGAAATGCGGTTTATGTCACCCTGATTTACATACATAGAGGTTTGTAACAGTGAAAAAAATCATGATTCAAAAAAGCATTGCAGCTTTGCACTGTCAGTGCAAATCTAGAAATAATAACCAACGGGAAAGTCCTATTCCCTCGTCTGTCTCCTTTGGCATATTATTGCATTCTGTGGTGTCACAGTACAAATTGCTGCCCAATTGATTTTCATCATACCACTTATTCATCAGGGCTGCAGGGAGTATTCTCAGTCCCAAAGGCAACGCATGGAGTAGAGTGTAAATGAGTGTTACACTGCAATGCCAGGGAACACTTATACTACCATGATGGGATACATATTTTCATGTTGGCTATATAGGCATATAAACAGCAGATCCTTAAACAGGGTGGGAGTAATGTAGGGGCTTACAGGGGCTGCATAATAAAACATATATCAAATATACAGTTGCAAGAAAAAGTATGTGAACCCTTTGGAATTACCTGGATTTCTACATAAATTGGTCAACAAATGTGATCTGATCTTCCTCTAAGTCACAACAATAGACAAACACAGTGTGCTTAAACTAATAACACACATATTATTGTATTTTTCTTGTCTGTATTGAATAGATCATTTAAACATTCACAGATCATTTAAACAACACTCTAAAGCCAAAGATGTGTTTGGGATGGACTCTACCTTTCTTAAAAACTACAAAGAGTCACTCATTGGCCCCATTACTAAGGTCACCAACACATCTATTGGTCTCGGTGTGTTTCCAAGGGTATGGAAGTTGGCCATAATAACGGCCATCTTTAAATCAGGCGACCCTGCTAACGTGAGTAACTACAGGCCCATTAGTATACTACCTGTGGTGTCAAAGGTTGTTGAAAAGTGTGTAGCAGAACAACTGATTGCCCACCTCAACAACAGCAACCTTCACATTACACTCCATGCAGTTTGGCTTCAGAGCGAAACACTCCACAGAAACTGCCAACTGCTTTCTTCTGGAAAATGCGAAGTCCAAGATGGACAAAGGGGGTGCTGTTGGGGCTGTGTTTCTGGACCTAAGGAAGGCTTTTGATACTGTTAACCATGAGATTCTCATCACAAAATTGTCCAAGTTCAACTTTTCCCCTGATGCCTTGAGATGGATGAAATCATACCTTGAAGTCAGAACTCAGTGTGTCAGAGTGAGCAATGAGCTGTCGCCCACTCGTAGCTATGATGTGGGCGTGCCCCAAGGGTCAATACTGGGGCCCCTCCTGTTCAGCCTGTACATTAATGATCTGCCTTCTGTCTGTACTGGGTCTGAAGTTCAAATGTATGCAGATGATACAGTGATATATGTGCATGCAAAGAGCAAACAACAAGCTGCACAAGAACTCACTACTATAATGGTCCAGGTTACAAAGTGGCTCAGTGACTCGTGTCTGCATCTCAATGTGAAAAAACTGTTTGCATGTTCTTCACAAAGAGGGCAACAGATGCTACTGAGCCAGATGTCTATGTGTCAGGGGAGAAGCTCCAGGTGGTATCCGATTTTAAGTACCTTGGCATCATACTTGATTCCAACCTCTCTTTTAAAAAGCATGTCAAAAGGTCATTCAAATAACCAAATTCAACCTAGCTAATTTCCGATTTATACGAAATTGTTTGACTACAGAGGTAGCAAAACTGTACTTCAAATCTATGATACTCCCCACTTAACATACTGCTTGACTAGTTGGGCCCAAGCTTGCTGTACAACATTAAAACCTATTCAGTCTGTCTACAAACAGGCTCTCAAAGTGCTTGATAGGAAGCCCAATAGCCATCATCATTGTCACATCCTTAGAAAGCATGAGCTCTTGAGTTGGGAAAATCTTGTGCAATACACCGACGCATGTCTTGTATTCAAGATCCTTAATGGCCTGGCTCCCCTCCACTCAATATTTTTGTTAAACAGAAAACCCAGACATATGGCAGCAGATCCACAAGGTCTGCCATGAGAGGTGACTGTATAGTTCCCCTAAGGAAAAGCACCTTTAGTAAATCTGCATTCTCTGTGAGGGCTTCCCATGTCTGGAATACACTGCCATCAGACACACATAACTGCACCACATATCACACTTTCACAAAATGCTTGAAGACATGGCTAAAGGTCAATCAGATTTGTGAACATGGTCCCTAGCTGTGTGTTGCCGCTCTCCATGTTGTCTGTTGTCTGTAGCTTGTGAGGTGTGGAAACACTTTGTTGCTTTTATGAATTTTGTCTTGCTGCTTTTTGTTCTATGTTGCTCTGTCTGTATGCTACGTCTTGCTTGTCCTATGTTGCTCTGTCTGTATGCTATGTCTTGCTTGTCCTATGTTGCTATGTCTTGCTTGTTCTATGTTGCAATTGTCTATATTGTAATTGTTTTTAATAACCTGCCCAGGGACTGCGGTTGAAAATTAGCCGGCTGGCTAAAACCGGCACTTTTACTGAAACGTTGATTAATGTGCACTGTCCCTGTAAAAATAAAAATAAACTCAAACTCAAACAGTGTAGGTTGGAAAAAGTATGTGAACCCCTAGGCTAATGACTTCTCCAAAAAGATAATTGGAGTCAGGAGTCAGCTCACCTGGAGTCCAATCAATGAGACGAGATTGGATATGTTCGTTAGAGCTGCCCTGCAATATAAAAAACACTCACAAAATATGAGTTTGCTATTCACAAGAAGCATTGCCTGATGTGAACCATGCCTCGAATAAAAGAGATCTTAGAAGACCTAAGATTAAGAATTGTTGACTTGCATAAAGCTGGAAAGGGTTACAAAAGTATCTCTAAAAGCCTTGATGTTCATCAGTCCACGGTAAGATAAACTGTCTATAAATGGAGAAAGTTCAGCACTGTTGCTACTCTCCCTAGGAGTGGCCGTCCTGCAAAGATGACTGTAAGAGCACAGCGCAGAATGCTCAATGAGGTTAAGAAGAATCCTAGAGTGTCAGCTAAAGAATCCTAGAGTGTCAGCTAAAGAATCCTAGAGTGTCAGCTAAATCTCTGAAACATGCTAACATCTCTGTTGATGAGTCTACGATATGTAACAAGAATGGTGTTCATGGGAGGACACCACGGAAGAAGCCACTGCTGTCCAAAAAAACATTGCTGCACGTCTGAAGTTCACAAAAGTGCACCTATTCTGTGGACGGATTAACTACAGTTGAGTTGATTGGAAGGAACACACAACGCTATGTGTGGAGAAAAAAGGCACAGCACACCAACATCAAAACCTCATCCCAACTGTAAAGTATGGTGGAGGGAGAATCATGGTTTGGGCTGTTTTGCTACCTCAGGGCCTGGACAGCTTGCTATCATCGACGGAAAATTAGATTCCAATGTTTATCAAGACATTTTGCAGGAGAATGTAAGACTATCAATTGAAGCTCAAAGCACAGTAGTAAAATCAACAGCAGAATGGCTTCAACAGAAGAAAATACACCTTCTGGAGTGGCCAAGTCAGAGTCCTGAACTCAACCTGATTGAGATGCTGTGGCATGACCTCGAGAACGGTTCACACCAGACATCCCACGAATATTGCTGAACTGAAACAGTTTTGTAAAGAGAAATGGCCTAAAATTCCTCCTGACCGCTGTACAGGTCTGATCCGCAACTACAGAAAATGTTTGGTTGAGGTTGTTGCTGCCGCCAAAGGAGGGTCAACCAGTTATTAAATCCAAGGGTTCACATACTTTTCCCATCCTGCATTGTGAATGTTTACATGGTGTGTTCAATAAAGACATAAAAACGTGTAATTGTTTGTGTGTTATTAGATTAAGTAGACTGTTTGTCTACTGTTGTGACTTAGATGAAGATCAGATCAAATTTTATGACCATTTATGCAGAAATCCAGGTAATCCCAAAGGGTTCACATTTTTTCTCTTGCAACTGTATATTAAATATGTATTACATGTTTTTTTTAAAAAATGTTTTACTGCAATCACAAACCACAGGAGGATTCAGGAGCCCACTCTCAATGAGTGTAGACAGCCTGCTGCCGCTCTGCTTAATCATCAGATGGGGGGAGGAGAGGAGGTTGGGATTGGGTAACTGATTAATAAAATAAACTGCATAATTAATACATGTGGCCGGTCAATTGTGGGCTGGGCCCCTGAGTCACACAATTGAATAATAAAATAAAATAAACTATTTTTTGTATTTTATAAAATAAAATAAATCCTACCAAAGGAGCCCACTCTCAGTGTTCAAAATACACCAGAGAGCATAATTAACCACAAAGGATCAATAGTAAAAAACATTTTTTTTATCACAAGCGCATACAGGTAACTTCCAAAATTAAGGAAACACCAACATGAAGTGTCTTAAGTCTTAATAGGGCGATGGGCCACCACGAGCTGCCAGAACAATGTGCCTTGGCATAGATTCTACAAGTGGACCTAAACCATGTCAGGAAAATGCACCCCACACCATAACATCAACTTTGTACCCCTCATTTACTCAACTGCAACCAGGTGCTGGTTTCCTACAGTCGGGAAGGCTGCAATTTGGGCAGCATGTGCGCCAAATAAACTATGATTTCTTAATCTGGCCATGTCCTTAAAGATGCAACCGGATAAATAGTGATATTGTTTGAATAAGTCCCCAAAAAATGGTTATTTATATCAAACTCACATCCCTGATCTATGTGTATGTGGGCTAGTCTCGCCATATACTGTGGTGTCCAAAATATTTGGATCCCTTGATAAAGATTAGCATATAAGTCTTGGTGAACACATTGGGAGGGATCTTAGACCATTCCTTCATAAAGAATCCTTCCCGATACTTGATATCCTTTGTCTGCACATATGGACTAACCTCTTAAATTCAAACCACAGGATTTTTGGCCATCTCTGTCCAGAGACAGAGGTGGCCAAAACAGGGGATCCAAAAATGTTGACCACTATCTTTTTAGATTTTTGTTGTTACATGTTAAACAAAATCGCTTTCTTTCTCTGAGCAATTGTATTAGGAAATACGTTTTTCTATTATTTGAGCATACAATATAACTACTGTTGTAGTTATATTGTATGTATTATTATTATTTTGTTTTTTTGCCCATCTTTATCAAGGGATCCATTGACTTTCAACCCCACTGTATTAGAAAGTTTGTCACTTTCACAAAACATACTGTATTAATTTATTAACCATGTCCAAAGTTATGCTTTTATGGAGAGGAAGTCTACCTCACCAAATGACTCCTTTTATCCATTGCAGTGTTAGTGTACGTTATCTCATCTATCTAAAGTCCCTCCTCCAGGCCTTTGCCAAAGAAGACAACTTCCACCTGTGCTGGAGTGCATCTTGTTTAACAGATGGATGTGTGGAGGTCACTTCTGGCTAAAATAAATACTTAGTCTTCCCGCCATGTGCAGCAGAGTCATTCATGCTGGCTGATAGTCTCAAACCGGTACTGAATACCCAATACCTAAGACTAGTATGGAAAATATTTTGCACCCTGTGATTCTTGCCATAACAGAAAATGAACCACATCATTTTTTTGAAGAAATATCCAAATTAGTGGAGATTGGTTGATTCTTGATACTGAAAGTACAGTATTATCAATTTTATGAATACATTTCTTCTATCAAATTGACATGACAAATCTCATATTAAAGAGACATGACAACTAAAGGTTGTTTTAATTCACTTATGAACATTTAACAAATATTTATTCCACAATCAAATTACAATCAAGTTCAAACGTGAAAATAGATTACATATAAGAATTGACTTTTCTATTTCCTAACAGGCATACAAAAATATGTCTTTTTTGTTTGTATTTCTCTTAAACTTCAAGTAACCAACATACAGTTCAATCAACAGGAGGTCAATACTAAACCTTGTAGCATATAAACATTATTTCATTAAAGACAAATATTTCAAATGGAAGCGGGACAAGCGGTCACATTGTAAGCTTGGTAAACATTTTCAAACTTTTTTTCTCTTAAATCTCACCCTATACAAATTTAATTATTTAAAAGTGACAATCTAAATGTGTAAGTAACTGTAAATGTTAGTTCTGTGAGCCTCACACTCTCCCTTTTGGCAAATCAGTGTACAGTAAATGTTAAGAAGGGCTTCAGATTGCTTTCAATGTAAATTTGTAAAGACAACTTCACGTCCACCATAGATGAAGTAAATCCATTGACATTACAGTACAGCATATTGCACATGGACATATTTCAGAAGCAAATTAGGTTTGTCTTATCTTTACATTATTTACAGTTAATATGTGCTAGGAGCTCTTTCCATATGGAAACGCATAGCACCAATGTGCAATTATTTGAGGTTAATTCTTCTAAAAGCCATCTTACTTATTCACACACTCCAATGTAAACAAACATGCATTCATGGGATTTCTTTGGAAGTTTGTATGAAATTGCCATTCAATTGACTTTTGTTTTTAAAATCAATTGATAATAACATTATTACAGTGTGATACTCATAAAGGGTCCCACATGTTGATCCCACTGTAGTCGTCAGGGTAAGTCAGGCGTGTGGTTCGACCATATAGTCAAAATTGCTCTCTAAAACACAAAATATCAGGGGATTAAAAGGTGAAGGCAAATAAATACAGTGAAAGTAGATAACAGCAATAATACAATGACAGTGAAATCTTCAGGCAATATGTCTTGAAAACTATTTCATGGAATGCAGCATCATTCTCCCCGAAACAAACCCATCAACATAAGAGTATTTTAGGGTTGAAGTTTGACGTTTTAAAGCAGCTAATGCAAGAATTGAAAATCGGGAAGACAGCACATTCAGAATAACAATTCAAGGTAAGCTGTTGCTAGCATCTCTACTGTTGATTTGTTCTTTCGACCTAAAGTGTCATATATAGATAAGGTGACTGATTTCAGAGGGGATGAAAATGTCTTCAGCACACGGAACAATAGGCAAAACATTGGTACACATTTTGCAGTGTGTAAACATCTAAAAACAGAAATATGTTTCTATGTCTGTTGACTGCAAATGGGTATATTAATAAATAATTTGAGGAGAAATGAGAAGAACATCTTCTGTAAACCGTATTACTCAATCAACCAGCTTTATGTGACAGCATAGAAAGGAAACACAACAAAATAAAATAGGTCACCTAAAAATAAAAATAACTATCTGCACTTGACACAGAACAAGGATGGGACTGAGGCCTCACTCTGAATGAGCCAAATTCATGTTAGTAGTCCTGGTTTATGCACTGGTTGAGGAAAATGGTGGACTAACTAGATAGATCCACCACTGTACCCCCCAACTTGCCCTCACATGTCCTTTTAAGTCTCAGTCCCCGTTGGACTCAATGACCTTCTCTGTCAGGATCTCCTGGAAGGTGGAGAGCTGCTTCATCTGGTCCGTCTGCATGGAGTGCCTCCTCATCAGTTTCTTCTTCATCTTGAAGTCTGGGCCTCTCTTGGGTGAGGCAGGGGCAACTGGAACCAGGATCTTGGGACCAGAGTGGATGGGGGAAGTGGGCTTGCCATTGGCCCGGATGTCTGGGATGGGCCGGTGGGGGTTGACATTGAGTGGGGGCAAGAACCCGTGGCGGGTGTGGGAGATGTGGTCCAAGAGGAGGGTGCCTGAGCCTCTGCGCTCCAGGAGGCCGGGGGGCCGTCTGCGCATGGTGATGGGGGAGACAGAATTGGGGATGCTCTCAAGGGACTCCCGGGAGGAGGTGGTGAGCAGAGAGAGGGGCGAGGCGTTGTACTTCCTCCGCTCCACCGACACGCGCCCTGAGTCTGGAGATCCAGGGATGGACTCAGGACACAGGTGTGTGTCTGACTCATAGTGCTCCATACGGGTAAGTTTGGGGTGAGCCAGGGCGCGTAAAGCCACCACCCCTGGTCCGCCTGTATTTTCCTGAGACTCAGGCGCGGTGTTCCTGCGGTACAGGATCTGGTGCTGTTGGACCTTGTCGGCCCAGGAGGAGCTACAAAGGGCTGCACAGTCCTCTGAGCAGGATCGGTCAATGAGTTTGGGTGAGCAGGGGTCGTGTGTTTCGATGCTGTGCCGACGAGACAGGAGAGGCCTGCCAGGACCCGAGATTGACAGACCATTCATCTCAGTGATGATCCTACCCCCACCTTCCTCCTCCAGTCCACCATCAACCTCCTCCTGTGGGACCCTGCTGAGCACTGAGGGTGCTACCAGCCCCCAAGGCTCCGAGTTGAGCCTCTTCAGGAGTTTGCGGGGGGGTGGCCTTTTCTCCCCTAGGGTTCTAGTGGAGGGTAGCGGTAAAGCTGATGTCAACGCAAAGCTGAAGATACTGTCCTCCTCCTCAGCCTTCTCTGCTGCTGGGGAATTGGAGGTCTGGATTGCCACCTCTGAGGGCGACATGCAGGCCATGGGCGAGAGCTTGTCCACCACCCCTGGTGATGGGGGGGAGTTGAGGTACTGCTTGGTCTTCTTGGTGCCCGAGGGTGACGTGTCGGTGGTGATTATGATCACCTCCTTGCCCTTTGCCTTACAGGCGTCCAGCAGGACCTGGAGGGTATCTCGGTCACCTCTGTTGATGGCATGGACCAGGGCGGAGAAGCCTGTGTAGTCCTTGAGGCTGGGGTCAGCTCCATTCTCTAGGAGCAGGGACACCACCTCTTTGCCCGCCTGCTCGACACAGGCATGCATCAGGGCGGTCCGCCCAGACTTGTCTGGGATGTTGGGATCGGCTCCTTTCTCCAGGAGGTAGCGCACCATCCTCTGGCGGCTCTGGGGGTCCTCGTAGCCAGCCAGGCAGGCAGCAGAGATGGGGGTCTCGCCCCGCTCGTTGCCTTCGTTGATGTAGGCTCCCCCTTCCAGGAGGAGCCGGGTCAGTCGCAGCTTGCCCTGGAAGACGGCTTTGAGAAGGGCGTTCCCCTCCGTATGGAGGGCTCCTCCATCTCCCATGGTGCCTCTGGCACCTCTTCCTCCAGTCAAGCCTGCTACACCCGACTATTTAGCTTAGCGCTGACTGGCCATCCTGAAGAGGGAGCTGGTGAACCTGTGACAAAAAACAAAGAGTTGTCATAGAAGACTAAAAGTACAATACAGACAGGCTGAAAGGTGGTTAAGATGGTTAGTTTGGTTGGTCTGCGCATCTACCTAATGTCTAGTATGCAGCGGTACAACAGTCAGACTGCATTACCAATGCAATCTCAGAGTGACTGCAATTGAAGCTTTTGATATGACACGTGTCTGTAAGAGCAAGACAGGGAGTGTCTGGATAGCCATCTCATGAGTTGAAATGACAAAAAGATGCAGCACCCATCTGGTGTAACAAAAACATTTTAGACAGTCTTTTTCAAAAGGAAAGCACTTTTTCTCCTTTAAGATTGACAACATTTCTGCCATGATGGGTGTATGCATGATACTGGCCCTTGACTGCACTGTGTTAAGATTGGCTTATTTGACTAACTTTCCTGGTATTCCTAAACTATAACTATGCAGAGTTGAATAAAGTTTAACTTTGCAGAGAATTAACTATGCATGACTTGGACTTTTTGCCTTCCCATCAGCAAACGAGCAACTTCCCCCTGCAGAAATATGGTAATATGTAAAACACATTAACTAATTAATAATTTGGTGCTTGAAAGTGAGATTATCCAAAGATCTGCAAGTGTGAGATACAGAAAGATGAGGCAATGACTCAAACATTTTTTTTAAATTCTGAATTCCAACAGGATGTGATAAGGTGAATTGACTTGTCTAGACTTTTACATGACTACTAATACTGATTTAATTTTTTAAAAATTGTATTTTCTGTGACTGAAAATCAACATAATGATGTTCTTGGAATATTAATTCTACCAAACCTTCCTCTAAGTAATCTATTTGAATGATCTCAAACGATTGATTATTATCCACCAAATAGACAACAACAAAAAATCCAGCCACAGCTTTCACCGTGACCCAAGAGGAGGTTGGACTGGCTGCCTATGGCTCACCAGTGAGTCCCGACCCACCCTATGGGATCTAGTGATCTATTTGGATGGAGAGAAGGAGATGCATCATGTGTAGAGAGAAATAGACAGCTGCCTAGCTATGAATGAGCGTCCCCCCGTATGTCAGCTGGGATATGTAGTTCTATTCCAAGGTGATTCAACATGCCCTGTTCATGTTAATAAACAACTCTATTTCATAATCCAGGTGAACAGCGAGCACAGGGACAGACAGTGGCTATACAAACCGAAACACAGAGTGTAATCATCTGGGCATAATAGAGAAGTAGTTAGTGGTGGTTGTGGGGAAGGGAGTGGGGGGAGCCAGAATGAAGAGCGAAGATATTATTGGTTTATTTCTGTTCTTCATTCCCCCTGAGAGTAGCAATATAACCAACAACCTCACATGAAATACCTTGAGAGACTCATGACTTCTGTTACAGCATTATTATAAGCCAGAGTCTTTCTTTGGCTGTGTTGCAACACATATTGAGACGTCTAACTAACCATCCTTAAGCACGCATATTATAATACACACTGTAAAAATAGAATGTCTCAAAACACCATGATTGTGTAATGAAACAATGAAAAGTAGTGCACCTAAACTGAGATCTGGTGGTTGGAGGGTGTTAACCAAATGTAAGTGTTTAAATACACAGAATTAGTTTGACACGTGTTTTAGAGAGAGGAAACGGCACCAAAAGAGAAGGTATCTATTCTGCACTAAACAGGACTCGAAACAACAAAATAGTGTTTTCAATATTTTCTGTTGGGAAAACACCTGGCAAGGTGTTGCACAACACTTGATTAAGTGGTGTTACAACACACCGGGCTTTGTTTCAAAACATCTCAGGATGATGTCTTTCAATACTCTTGCAAAGTTAAGGTTCTGTCTCCTTCAAGTTGGTGGCAGCTCAGTTGCCACTAGTTTTGGTGTTACAAAGAACTTAATTTTAACAGTGCAACATTCACAAACACAGCTTAATTTGAGTGAGTCGGAGTCAGTCCTTACAA
Source organism: Oncorhynchus tshawytscha (assembly GCF_018296145.1). Taxonomy (NCBI): domain Eukaryota; kingdom Metazoa; phylum Chordata; class Actinopteri; order Salmoniformes; family Salmonidae; genus Oncorhynchus; species Oncorhynchus tshawytscha. Next base: position 16,422,830 of record NC_056431.1, on the reverse strand, counting down.
TGGCTAGGGTTCGGTCTTTCTTTCATTCAGACTGTGCTCAATATATTCAATTACATTTCATCCATCCACCCCTTTTTATTATGGCCTATCTGCCTAAATAATTCTGTTGGGAATCAATGGCAGTTTAATAACAGTTGTTACTTTGTCATTACTGGCTCGCTGCCAGGGGACTCCGTGGGTGGAGTGGGAAGCAGTTGACAGGTGCGGAGTTGAGATGGGCTGAGGGAGAGGCTCTCCATCCTGAGAATGTGGCTACGAGGCTGCCACCTGCAGCTCTTGTGTGTGTGTGTGTGTGTGTGTGTGTGTGTGTGTGTGTGTGTGTGTGTGTGTGTGTGTGTGTGTGTGTGTGTGTGTGTGTGTGTGTGTGTGTGTGTGTGTGTGTGTGTGTGTGTGTGTGTGTGTGTGTGTGCATGCGTGCGTGCGTGCATGTGTGTGTGTATGTGTGTGTGCGTGCGTGGGCATCTGTGGGTCTGACACTAGTCTGCCCATGCTAAAGACCCAATCTGTTGACTGGGGCTGAAGGCAACTTGACAATCCACAATGATCTGCATCAAAGTGGATGACGATCCACAATGATCTGCATAAAGGGGATTGATGCCTTTGAAACAATGTAGTAAAGTATTATTACGGTTGCTGGATTGACCACCATTATAGATCTTTAGCGTTCCAGAATTACAGAAAGAGAGAGACTCTCCTTTCTCTATCTATTGTTCCTCTACAATACTAAATAAAACATTGTTGTAGACTCCAACCACCCAGGTCATAGACTGTTCTCTCTGCTACTGCACAGCAAGCGGTACCGATGCACCAAGTCAGGAACCAACAGGACCCTGAACAGCTTCTACCCCCTAGCCACAATACTGATGAATAGTTAGTCTATCACATACACTGCTGCTACTGTTTACTATCTGTCACTTTATTCCTAATTATATGTACATATCTACCTCATTTACCTCGTACCCCTGCACATCCACTAGGTACTGGTAGTCCTTGTATATAGTCAAGTTATCATTACTTATTGTGTATCTATTATTACTTGTATTATTATGTGTTTACCTTTTCTATTATTTCTCTATTTTCTTTCTTTCTGCATTGTTGGGAAGGGCCCATAAGTAAGCATTTTACTGTTACTCCATACATTTTGTTCACAAAGCATGTGACAAATAATATGTGATTTGATTTGATACTATACATACAGATGAGGGATCTTAATTTGAGCCAGTTTGCTACCGTAGTAAAATAATCCTGCGGCAACAGGACATTTTCATTATTATTAAGATTATAATTAATGTATATTTTTATGGGGGCTGATTCATTTTTCGTTTGGGATAAATCACGTTTGAAATTTCAAAGTGGAAATGACAAACTTTAGAAGCCTTTTTAAAACTCAAATACACTACAAGTTTGCATATTTTCTGGGTAATCTAAATATTGAGTGGCCGTCCACTCAAGAAAATGCTTCAAACTGTAACCAGTGCCTGCAACCTGGTTCAGGTTATCAGTCAACCTACCCGAGTATTTACAAACAAAATAGGAACTAAATCATCCACTTGTATTGATTACATCTTTCCTAATGCTGCAGAAATCCACTCTTAAGCAGTATCCACACCCATGGGATGTGGTGATCATAATATAATAGCCATATGTAGGAAAAACATAGTTTCAAAGACGACTTAAAATAGTATATAAGTGATCTGATCATACAAGAGGTTTTGCAATGATTCCTATGTTGAAGAGATGTGAAAAATATTTGTTGGTCTGATGTGTCCTTACGCTGCACTTAAATAATTTATGAAATTGCTTATTTCTGTTACTAATAAGCATGCACCCATTAAGAAAATGTCTGTAAAAACTGTTAAATACCTGTGGATCGATGAGGAATTTAAAAAAAATGTTGGTTGAGGGGGATGAGGCAAAAGAAATGGCAAAATGTCTGGCTGCACAGCCGAGTGGCAAACGTACTGTAAATTAGGATTGATGTGACTAAACTTAACAAAAAGAAGATGAAATTGGACTATGAACTAAAAATAAATGATATAAAGATTGATAGTAAAAAGCACCTTAAATTAAATTCTGGGTAAAAAGGCAAACTCGGCTCCATCATTCATTGAATCAAATGGCTCATTCGTCACAAAACCCATTGATATTGCCAACTACTTTATCATTTCAAATTTAGGCATGACATAACAACAACACATTATGAACCTACACATCCAAACATAACTGACCAAATTAGGTAAGGCAACCATTGTAATTTTGAATTCTGTAAAGTGTGGAAGAGGTGATTTTTTGTTTGTTTTCTATCAACAATGACAAGCCACCTGGGTCTGACAACTTGGATGGAAAATTACTGAGGATGATAGTGGACTATATTGCCACTCCTATTTGCCATCTCTTCAATCTAAGCCTGCAGGAAAGTATGTGCACTCAGACCTGGAGGGAAGCAAAATTCATTCCACTACCTAAGAAGCGCAAAGCACCATTTACTTCCTCAAACAGCCGACCAGAGTAAGTCTGTTACCAACCCACAGTAAAACCTTTTGGGAAAAAATGTGTTTGACCAGATACAATATTATTTCACAGTAAACAAATTAACGACGGACTTTAAGCACACTTAAAAGGAAGGGCATTCAACATATACGGATGGCACTTACACAAATGACTGATGATTGGCTGAGAGAAATTGTTAATAAAAATCTGCTGCTGGAAAAAAGTATGTGTTATGGCTTTACATCCCCTGCTATATTGTGGATCGAGAGTTACCTGTCTAACAGAACACAGAGGGTGTTGTTCTTTAATGGAAGCCTCTCCAACATAATCCAGGTAGAGTCAGGCATTCCCCAGAGCAGCTGTCAGCTTTACTTTTTTCGATCTTTACCAATGTCCTGCCACTGGCACTGAGTAAAGCCTGTGTGTCTATGTATGCTGATGAATCAACATTGAACATGTCAGCTACCACAGCAGGTGAAATCACTGCAATGCTTAACAAAGAGCTGCACTCAGTTTCAGAATGGGTGGCAAGAAATAATCTGGTCCTAAAAGCATTGTATTTAGGACAAATCATTCACTAAATCCTAAACCTCAACTAAATCTTGTAATGAATAATGTGGAAAATGAGCAAGTTAAGGAGACTAAAATGTTTGGTGTGCCCATGGATTGTAAACTGTCATGGTCAAAACGTATTGATGCAACGGTAGCGAAAATGGGAAGAGGTGTCCATAATAAAGCACTACTACGCTTTCTTGACATCGCTATCAACAAAACATCTACTACTGGCCCTAGTGTTGTCGCACCTGGACTACTGTCCAGTCATATGGTCAAGTGCCACAAAGAGGGACATAGGAAAATTACAATTGGCCCAGAACGGAGCAGCACAGCTGACCCTTAGATGCACACGGAGGGCCATCATGTCAATCTCTCCTAGCTCAGGGTGGAGGATAGATTGAATGCATCACTGCTTGTCTTTGTGAGAGGTATTGACATGTTGAAATCACCGAGCTGTCTGTTTAAGCAACTAACGCACAGCTCAGACACCTATGCATACCCCACAAGATATGCCACCAGGGGTCTCTTCACTGTCCCCAAGTCCAGAACAGACTACAGGAAATGCGCAGTACTACATAGAGCCATTACTACATTAAACTCTATTCCACATCATGTAACTCAGTCAAGCAGTAAAATCAGATTTAAAAAACAGATACAACTACACCTTATGGAACAGTGTGGACTGTGCAGAGACACACACACAGCATTCACAAACACATGCTAACACATGCACTCTACACAAACATGTAGTTGAAGTCGGAGGTTTACATAAACCTTAGCCAAATACATTTAAACTCAGTTTTTCAAAATTCCTGAAATTTAATCCTAGTAAACATTCCCTATCTTAGGTCAGTTAGGATCACCACTTTATTTTAACAATGTGAAATGTCAGAATAATAGTAGAGAGAATGATTTATTTCAGATTTTATTTATTGCATCACAATCCCAGTGGGTCAGAAGTTTACATACACTCAAGTATTTGGCAGCAATGCCTTTAAATTGATTAACTTGGGTCAAACATTTTGGGTAGCCTTCCACAAGATTCCCACAATAAGTTGGATGAATTTTGGCCCATTCCTCCTGACAGAGCTGGCGTAACTGAATCAGGTTTGTAGGCCTCCTTGCTCGCACATGCCTTTTCAGTTCTGCCCACAAATTTTCTATAGGACTGAGGTCAGGGCTTTGTGATGGCCACTCCAATATCTTGACTTTGTTGTCCTTAAGCCATTTTGCCACAACTTTAGAAGTATGCTTGGGGTCAATGTCCATTTGGAAGATCCATTTGCGACCAAGCTTTCACTTCCTGACTGATGTCTTGAGATGTTGCTTCAATATATCCACATAATTTTCCTCCCTTATGATGCCATCTATTTTGTGAAGTGCACCAGTCCCTCGTGCAGCAAAGCACCCCACAACATGATGCTGCCATCCCCGTGCTTCACGGTTGGGATGGTGTTCTTCGGCATGCAAGCCTCACCCTTTTTCCTCCAAACATAACGATGGTCATTATGGCCAAACAGTTCTATTTTTGTTTCATCAGACCAGAGGACATTTATCCAAAAAGTACGATCTTTGTCCCCATGTGCAGTTGTAAACCGTAGTCTGACTTTTTTATGGTGGTTTTGGAGCAGTGGCTTCTTCCTTGCTGAGCAGCCGATATAGGACTAGTTTTACTGTAGATATAGATACTTTTGTACCTGTTTCCTCCAGCATCTTGACAACGTCCTGCTGTTGTTCTGGGATTGATTTGCACTTTTCACACCAAAGTACGTTCATCTCTAGGAGACAGAACACATCTCCTTCCTGAGCGGTATGACGGCTGTGTGGTCCCATGGTGTTTATACTTGCATACTTGTTTGTACAGATGAACGTGGTACCTTCATGCGTTTGGAAATTGCTCCCAAGGATGAACCAGACTTGAGGTCTTGGCTGATTTCTTTTGATTTTCCCACGATGTCAAGCAAAGAGGCACTGAGTTTGAAGGTTGGCCTTGAAATACATCCACAGGTACACCTCCATGTCAATTAGCCTATCAGATGCTTCTAAAGCCATGACATAATTTTCTGGAATTTTCCAAGCTGTTTAAAGGCACAGTCAACTTAGTGTATGTAAACTTTTGACCCACTGGAATTGTGACCGGTACAGAGTCAATGTGCGGGGGTCACAGGTTGGTTGAGGTAATTGAGGTAATATGTGCATGTAGGTAGAGTTAAAGTGACTATGCATAGATAATACACATAGAATAGCAGTAGTGTAAAAGAGGGGGTGGGGGGTGGACAATGCAAATAGTTTGGGTAGACATTTGATTAGCTGTTCAGGAGTATTATGGCTTGGGGTTATTTTATTATTAATGTAACCTTTATTTAAGTAGGCAAGTCAGTTAAGAGCAAATTCTTATTTACAAAGACAGCCTACTCCATTCAAACCTGGACAATGCTGGGCCAATTCTGCACCGCCCTATGGGACTCCCAATCACAGCTGGATGTGATACAGCTTGGAATCGAACCCACAAAACACCAGTCTCAATGTTAACAGTGAAGAGGCAATTCCAGGATGCTGGCCATCTAGGCAGAGTTCCTCTGTCCAGTGTCTGTGTTATTTTTCCATCTTAATATTTTATTTTTATTGCCCAGTCTGAGATATGGCTTTTTCTTTACAACTCTGCCGAGAAGGCCAGCATCCCAGAGTCGCCTCTTCACTCTTGACGTTGAGACTGGTATTTTTTGTGGGCACTATTTAATGAAGCTGCCAGTTGAGGACTTGTAAGGCGTCTGTTTCTCAAACTAGACACTCTAATGTACTTGTCCTCTTGCTCAGTTGTGCACCGGGGCCTCCCACTCCTCTTTCTATTCTGGTTAGAGCCAGTTTGCGCTGTTCTGTGAAGGGAGTAGTCAATGATTTTCTAATAAATGTCATGTTCAATCAATTGAATCATATTTTGTTACTTGTAGGCTACCATCTGTAATGTATCTCAATATATTTCATGATGTGTACTCTAACATGTGCGCAATGATGTGCCAAATTGGTGATTTAGTGCATTTTTATTGGGTAGGCATTAGAATAAGCCGCCTCAATATTTGCAGTCATAGGTGGTATCTTTATAATAGCTGATCCGTCGTCGGTATTGTGAAATAATTCTAATGTTATTAAGGTAAGAGCTTAATAGAGAAAGCTGACTCGAGAGTAGAGTTCCCTTTCTTTTGATCCAATCAGTATCGACACATGCTCCAACGACGCACTCTGCTTGGTGTTTTGGGGAACGCATGTTACATATTCGGCTGCATCATTAAAACACTCATAAACCTAAATGCCATCGCTGTCGGTAAACTGGCCACAGGTGTATTGTGTGGGTCTGGGCAGGTTTTTTCCCACAGTAGACGAGGAAGAGAGAGCTGTCTTGTTTAAGATCTATGGACTCCAGCTCAGAGGCACTAGTCATTTCTGCCAAGATGGACCAGGAAAACAGGCACAGCGTGTGCGCTCCAGTCAGATAACGATGCTCAGCGGGTTTCATGGAGCTGTTAATCCAATATAGTTGCAGCATACGAGTCCCCGACACAGATTCCTTCCCTGAGATCTCTCAATGATTCACACCAAAAGTTGTCTTGAAAAGATAGCTATTTTCTGTTTTCTTTTCCTGTCATACTGTGTTTATCTAGGCATGTCAAATGAGAAGTTTGAATTTTTTACAACCAAATATATAAAAACAATATGTAAATGGTAGGGTCCAGACAATTTTTTTGTGATTTCACGTTTTAGAGAAACTTACCCCAAACAGCAAATCACTTCCTCATCCTTGATGTGTAGTTTTGGGCCCCGAAAAAAGACATCCAAAAACACCCAAATACGTAATATAGAAACTGCAAAGTGATCAGTCTAGTGACGCAGGTCTTCAGATGTCTTACACATGAAATTGTGTAATTTCGAACTTCATCCACAACGTTAGGCTAGGGGTTACTCCATTTTGTTGCGACTCGAACGATACCTCCAAAGTCCATTTCCAGATAGGCCTAACTGCCTAAATATAGTAAACACTTGAGTAAATTAGGGATACAATGTATATTGAAAGCATGGTGTTGTCGCCCAAAACCCTATTAAGACACTATATGTTGGTACAGTATTTATTGGAACTGCTTGAGAAGGCTTGAGTCGCAAAAAAGGGAATATAACATTGCGGATACATTTCGGAATGACACAACTTCAGGTGTACAACATCTAAATACATACATTACTATGATGAGAGCTTTGCTGTTTCTAAAATGATGTATTTGGGTGTTTTGATCATTTTTCAGGGCTCCCATAATACACGAGGGTGAGGAAGTGATTTGCAGTTTGGGGTAAATTCCTCTAAAACATGTGAAATAAAAAACAAACAAATTGCATGGACCCTTCTATAACATGCCTTTAACATAAAAAATAGAGATTTGGTTGTAAAAAAATATTCAGGTCGGACCTGCTGCAGCTGCAAACACACACACGCCAACTCACACAGTGGTGTCATGATTGTCGCCCCCTCCGAGCGTCCCAGTTTGACCCCTAGCTCTGGGCTGTGGAAAGGAGAGGAGCGACAGGGGGTTGACATCGATCCACCCGCAATTTGCCAACCAGACTCCTCACTTCGCACTCCCACTCTGATAAGGGAGGCAGGCAGTAGAAGCTATTTCTGGCTGGGTAGTTTCAGCTATAGAATGACATTTATCATCCTAGCTGCTATCTATCACTGCAGCTTCAACTGACGTATTGCCTTAATCTAGGTAGATAGCGCATCCACTAATCCACTAAAACCTTCTATTGTTTGCGCATTACATCTTGATAATCTATTGTCATAAACAACATCTTTCATGCACAGCACAAGAGCAAAAGGTAATTGATAAGCAGTTGATTAATTTTTTTATAATAATAATAATAATTTATTAATATCCCTCTTAGGGATAGGCTTAGGCTACTCAGTCTGTTGAGTAGATTGCTATCCTTTTTATCCAAGGACTAGTCTTTAGTCCCTAATATATCAGAGTCTGTGCTTTCCTACCCATTTCTTTCCCCATCTCTCAACAGGTCTCTTCATTATTGCTCTTCCTCTCTGACCTTCAGTTTATATCCTCTCTGTTGTTTGGTTTACACACATTTATCTGTGTGACTCTGGAGCAAATGTAACTTCTCAAGGCTGGTTCTGTCTGGGTTTCTAAAACAGAGTGTGCATCTGACTGCATGCCGTGCTTTTGGAAAGTATTCAGACCATTTGACTTTTTCCACGTTTTGTCATGTTACAGCCTTATTCTAAAATGTATTAAATTGTTTTTCCCCCTCATCAATCTACATGCAATACTCCATAATGACAAAGCAAAAACAATTTACATAAGTATTCAGACCCTTTACTCAGTACTTTGTTGAATCACCTTTGGCAGTGATTACAGCATTGATTCTTCTTGGGTATGACGCTACAAGCTTGCCACACCTGTATTTGGGGAGTTTCTCACATTCTTCTCTGCAGATTCTCTCAATTTCTGTTAGGTTGGATGGGGAGCGTCGCTGCACAGCTATTTCCAAGTCTCTCCAGAGATGTTTGATTGTGTTCAAGTCCGGGCTCTGGCGGTGCCACTCAAGGACATTCAAAGACTTGCCCCGAAGCCACTCCTGCGTTGTCTTGGATGTGTGCTTAGGGTCGTTGTCCTGTTGGGAAGTGAACCTTCGCCCCAGTCTGAGGTCCTGAGCGCTCTGGAGCAGGTTTCCATCAAGGATCTCTCTCTGCACTTCGCTCTGTTCATCATTCCCTTGATCCTGACTAGTCTCCCAGTGCCTGCCGCTGAAAAACAACCCCATAGCATGATGCTGCCACCACCATGCTTCCCCGTAGGGATGGTGCTAGGTTTCCTCCAGGTGTGACGCTTGGCATTCAGGCCAAAGAGTTCAATCTTGGTTTCAGCAGACAAGAGAATCTTGTTTCTCATGGTCTGGCAGTCTTCAAGTGCCTTTTGGCAAACTCCAAGTAGGCTGTCATGTGCCTTTTACTGAAGAGTGGCTTCCGTCTGGCCACTCTACCATAAAGGCCTGAATGGTGGAGTGCAGCAGAGATGTTTGTCCTTCTTGAAGGTTCTCCCATCTCCACAGGGGAACTCTAGAGCACTGTCAGAGTGACCATCAGGTTCTTGGTCACCTCCCTGACCAAGGCCTTTCTCCTCCGATTGCTCAGTTTGGATGGGCGGCCAACTTCTTCCATTTAAGAATGATGGAGGACGCTGTGTTCTTGGGGACCTTCAATGCTGCAGAAATGTTTTCGTACCCTTCCCCAGATTTGTGCCTCGACACAATCCTGTCTCTGAGCTTTTCCGGACAATTCCTTCGACCTCATGCCTTGGTTTCTTATCTGACATGCACTGTCAACTGTGGGACCTTATATGAACAGATGTTTTCCTTTCCAAATCATGTCCAATCAAGGTTGTAGAAACATCTCAAGGATGATCAATGGAAACAGGATGCACCTGAGCTCAACTTCGAGTCTCATAGCAAAGGGTCTGAATACTTATGTAAATAAGGTATTTCAGATTTCTAACAACCTGTTTTCACTTTGTAATTATGGGGTACTGTGTGTAGATTGCTGAAAATGTTGTTTTTCCATCCATTTTAGAATAAGGCTGTAACATAACAAAATGTGGAAAAAGTCCAGGGGTCTGAATACTTTCCGAAGGCACTGTATGCGTGTCTTAGTTAGTGTGTAAAAGCTTATGGGTGAGTATATGTACATCAATCTGTGTGTGTGTGTGTGTGTGTGTGTGTTTGTACATGTAGGTGGGCAACATTATTAAAACCCCCCCCACCCCATCCCAGAGCTTGTTGTTCATCCTCAGACCTCTTTCTCACACACTCTCTCTCATTCTCTCTCTTTCTCTTTCTCTGTCTCTCTCGCTCTCTTTCTCGCTCTCTTTCTCTCTCTTTCTTTCTCTCCTTCACTATCAGCTCACTGACTCATTATCAGCTAGTCATGCATTTCCATCTGCTCTCAGAAGACACACAGTCTCATGGCGGAGACTGTCAGGACTGATTACTCTAGAGTAGAATAGAATATTCCTCCTATGACATGTCTGTCCCCTGGTGTGCATCTGCACCGTGTCAAGAACTGACATCACCCCAACACCCATTATTATAATTGGCACCATTGTACCCCCTGATCTGCCATTCTGGTATCCCATCTCGGGTGAGTTGTGCATGTCAGAATGTGCCACACTTCCTGTTAGAAACATGGATGCGATGGCATACAGCACTGGCAGTGCCCTCAATTGGCCCTCTAGACAGATTATTCATAATTCCAGGTTTGTGGGGGTGAATGTGACCTACACCTAACCTTTCCTTCATAGGACGCCTGTAAGAAGCCATCATCGTGTCATAGTTGTCTCATGCCCTTGTCCCTTAGTGAACCTACTGTTTCTGAATAGATACTGCAGTGCTCTCTGTAACATTTTCAAACCCCATAGTTCTGTAGCTATACATGTAATTACTACAGTACATATGCTATTAATCAATATCTCTATGTGAAATACATTTAAAGATATATATATAATTCAGCAGTATAATGATTATTCTGTGGAACATGAATTACAAGGGAAGTTTCTGCATAGAATGTAAATTCGTAATAAAAGCAAACATCGTTTCCAAACGTTTCATATTATTGTTTCCAAGAACCTTAATCAAGTGTATATGTATACAATTCTACAATATCATACAAGCCTAATAGCAAAAGATTCAGCGAAACTCTTCGGTGAAATGTTGCATGAAACTGACTTAAATCCTTTCCAAACTACGGTCGCTGTCCATGGTGCTGATTCGGTCGTTCTGCCGGACGCCAACCTTCCTAGAACTGAGAAAAGTAATGTAAAGGAATTCATGCTTAGTGATGTTGTTGAATTCAAGTTAGTGATGTTGTTGGTAATATTGAATGAAACCGAGACAGCATCCTATGTTATCATATCGGCTCCAAGAAAATCTAATTCAAAACCTGTTTCGGTGACCAATCACTACGTCAATTGGTTTTCTGACGTATTGCTTCTAATATTAAACCAGCAGGGAAGTTATACTATTCCAGGCAATTGGCCAAAAACAGTAACTGCGCCAGTAAAAAGAAACAGCCCTTTCAACAGTCGGTTGATATAAAACATGTTTCTCCACACTGAATGTAGCCTAGCCTATGCATTAGTACAGCAGAGATAATAAAATACGACCTAAGTTACATCGCTGCATCTATTGCCTTTCTCACACACATAACATGAAGGTCTGCTTCTCTTTTTGCCACATTCCATCATACGGCTGCATCTGATCTTATAGGACCACAATAAGCCAAGTGACAGAATTTCATGACAATGCAGATTGGTTCATGATTTAGGTTACAGGGGTTGCCTCTCAGGCAAGAAATGTGCTGCTTATAATATGGAAAAAATAGTGACAGCCATTCTGAATCAGCTGAATCTATTTGCTTTTTGTAGCAGTTTATTGATTAGTCTTTGCATATAGTGAGGCTCAACACATCTGATTACAACTGCCAAACGAATCGTGTTCGTTGCTTTGCGGGATTTTAGGCTATAGAGCATCTCTTACCTCTTACTCAAATATGGTAAGAAACAATGAACTGGAAAATCTGAATAAGTTCAGTTAAATTGCATTTAAAAAAAATTGTTGGTCTTTCATCAAATTCAACTTGTTTATTTTTTTCACATGGACTACCTAAACACTGTTCTCAGTTAATGTCGATATTGCTTTGTCAAGCCATTTGGTCATTGCATTAACCACTCATAGGAAATTATTTAATGGAAACAAATATTTATGTAATCTACAATATGCAAATGTAGCCTTCTATCACCATGCGCTGCAAACACGATTTAAGGAGGAAACATAAATCCTTACCATGGATGAAACGCGTTTAATTCAGATCCATTTGGCATATGTTTTTTCTGATATAAAAGCCAGACTTTAGTCTCTGTAATATCCCTCAGATATTGTGTTAACGTCGAGCCTCTCTCCCCCTCCCCCTCTTCCCCCGTATCTCTCCCGCGACCACTAGTTTAGAAGACGCCGAGCGTCGCAGCAGGGGTGGGGAGTGGGTCGCGTGGTGGGAGTGAATAGGAACGCGGTGGATATGTTGCGCCCAAACGATGCGCTATGATGATCCCTGCGCTTGACAGACAGGTAAAGAAACACGAGAGAGGGAGAGCTGCTGTATATAGACATCATGTGCAGGAACGATATGACTGTTGTTCACTCAAACAGTAGCCTATACAATGTCGTTGGTGTCTTGATAGGCCTACAAGTTTCCACACAGCCTGTTATAAGAAATATCAACAAAGGATAGACTATAGTTAAACCTGATTGAGCTGTAAGTATGGACTCAATATTGTCTGTTTTGTGCTTCTGACACTATTCCTGTAACATCAAGGGAAAATAAAGAATTTATACAAGGCTCAATGGCTTGGTTGGCATAGATTTCGCTACACCCGCAATAACATCTGTTAAATATATGTATGTGACCAATAAAATGTGATTTAATTTAGATTTATATAGACTAATTCTGTAGAACTCAATGTCTTTTCACACTTCTGTAGTAAGGGATTTTGCACCTCTGCAGTAAGCACATCTATTATTTCCACTTGTGATCACAGCTAAAACTAATCTGCACCAGGGCCCCATCTTGTTGCCATATGAGTTCCTGGTTCTTTAATAAGGTCATAAGAGTTCAGTCATTGCACATTTGCAGAGGAAGGAAGTGGCCAACCTATCCTTGGTGGTAGCCCATAATTAGTGACCTGCTATATAGATTAGATATTGTTTCAATGCAAAGTCAATGCAAACACCAAGTTGGTGTTATAAATAGTATATTAAACTGAAACACACATTAAGGTTTATCTGAAAAAGACAAGGGTAGGACATCTTTAAAGCTCAAAATAAATAAGAAGCTTGCATTATTAAAGATGGAGAAGAAGAAATATGTGTACTCCCTGAGTGCATAAAATAGTTATTCAGCGACTGTTGCTATTATGGAACACAGTTGCTATGGCAACTGATTTGCTGGATTCCTACAGAAACGTTCCCACGGTGACACACTCACAGAGGCAGGCACGCACACATCCTTGCAGGCAAATTCACAGACACACGCTGCATGCACGCAGGCACACAGATACAGACAGACAGACAGACAGACAGACAGACAGACAGACAGACAGACAGACAGACAGACAGACAGACAGACAGACAGACAGACAGACAGACAGACAGACAGACAGACAGACAGACAGACAGACAGACACACACACACACACACACACACACACACACACACACACACACACACACACACACACACACACACACACACACACACACACACACACACACACACAGAAAGCTGTAAGGTTCTATCAGAGTGATGGTGCTCCTATCCACTGATCCCCCAAATGGGAGGGGAAACATCACCAAGTGCTTTGAGATTGTAGTTGGCTTAGCGTGACTTGGTCAAACGCTTATTTGTCCTCCTTAAATAGATAGAAACAAGAACAATGATTAATAATAAACACCACTAGGCAGACCAAGATAAACCACCTTTACAATGTCAGCAAAATTAAGTATTTTGAGCTAATGCATGCCAAACCAGCTCCCATACCAGGGAACAAATGTGGCTACTTTATGTTGTATCACACTCACTCCCCTTGGAGGTTCCTACTTGGCGGCTCAAACCATAATGTTAATTGGATTATAACATTTTAGCCAGGAAATTTAGCCATGACATTCATCTCATCGAAATGAAAGTATAGTACAGCACACACACACACACACACACACACACACACACACACACACACACACACACACACACACACACACACACACACACACACACACACACACACACACACACACACACACACACACACACACACACACACACACACACACACACACGATATTGATCTCTCAGATGGCAAACAAAAGTATGTGACCATAATTTTCGGGGAGATACTGCATCTCTTTTTCGAGGTTCTGGAATGTGTTCAACTCCAATACAGCAGGGGGCAGTGTAGCGCAGGGTAGTCGACCCCAAGTCGCCAGAGTTCTGTAAGATGTAAACAACGTAGTGTTTGGTAAACAATAACGTCGCCCGCGGATTTGTAAACCAGCTAGCTTGATCATGTTTTAAAATTTTATTTTATATTTGAAGATTAGTAGCTAGCTATGGCTCAGAAGGTGGGAGGTCATGAATAAGTTGATATGGTTAGTTAGTAAGCACGTTGTCTGGGTGAACGATATTTTGTCATGAAATCTGACAGCTCTAGCTAACGTCGTTATCTAGCTAATGTAACGTTAGGCGCTAGTCGTTTTCTAGCAAGTTCTTACTAGCTACAGCTCTCATGTAGCTACTGTGCAAGCAAGTTAATATCACTGACGTCACTAGAAGATGGAACAAGTCTTTGTAAGCCGCACACAACTAGATAGGTAACTTGCTGGTAGCTGTTAAAGGGGCAATCTGCGATTCAAACAACAACAAAGCGGAGTCCCCGCCATCCAGAGATGTTTAATAGTCACATGTACAGGGTTGCAGGTGTGATTGCAGGGTACAGTGGAAATCTTAGGCTCTGAGCTCCAACATGCAGGACTAAGTGAAAAAAACAACAATAAAATTGAAATTAAAAAACAAAAATATTAATAGAAATATATAGCTGACTAGTGGTGAAATAGCAGGTAGCTGACTAGTAGTGGCTATTCAGCAGCCTGAGGGTAGAAACTATTGGCCAGTCATCCAGTTCTTGCCATGATGCTCCTGTACTGCCCGAGTCTGAGTGATTGAAGCGAGGAGAACATGGCGTGGCTACGGGGTCCCTGATGATCTTCTTGGCCTTCCTGCAACACCTGGCGTTGATTTGGTACGCAGCTGGAGGATGGTAGCCTGGTTACCAGAGAGCCCTATTTCTGCTCAAAATCTGTCCACTTAAGCATATCCTTAATTATTAAGCAGGTGAGGAGTTTTTGAATGGGCGGAAATGAGATATTGAATTTAGTCAAGATAAATATGAATTGATATTTTGATACGTGAGGCTTGTTTAATCTAATAGAAGTTTTGTACTGATAAAAGTGTGATGCACATCCCTGTTGAAATTCGAGATGGTCTATGCATATTCATGAAGCTAGCATAGCATCTCACGCTCCATTGAATATAGGTGGTTGAGGTCAACACCCTTCATCAAATATATAAAAAAAAAATATTCAAATAACAAGATGTATCCTCCAAATCCGAAGAGAGGAATAGGCTGTAGTTGACAGCCCACAGTTCCACTCTGTAGACAACTATTACATTGTTTACAAACAATGGAGTAAAAAAGTGTATCATTTGGATTGTGATAGGGTATGACAGTTGACCTTAGCTCAAGAGGCATTTATAAGTTACATTCTTCAAGAATCAGTGGGTATACACTACCGTTCAAAAGTTTGGGGTCACTTAGAAATGTCCCTGTTTTTTTTAAAAGAAAAGCAAATTTTTTTGTCCATTAAAATAACATTCATCAACAGTGAAGAGGCAACTCCGGGATGCTGGCCTTCTAGGCAGAGTTGCAAAGAAAAAGCTATATCTCAGACTGGCCAATAAAAATTTAAGATTAAGATGGGCAAAAGAACACAGACACTGGACAGAGGAACTCTGCCTAGAAGGCCAGCATCCTGGAGTTGCCTCTGCACTGTTGACATTGAGACTGGTGTTTTGCGGGTACTATTTAATGAAGCTGCCTGTTGAGGACTTGTGAGGCGTCTGTTTCTCAAACTAGACACTCTAATGTACTTGTCCTCTTGCTCAGTTGTGCACCAGGGCCTCCCAATCCTCTTTCTATTCGGGTTAGGGACAGTTTGTGCTGTTCTGTGAAGGGAGTAGTACACAGCGTTGTGCGAGATCTTCAGTTTCTTGGCAATTTTTCGCAGAACAAGAATAGACTGATGAGTTTCAGAAGAAAGTACTTTGTTTCTGGGCATTTTGAGCCTGTAATCGAACCCACAAATGCTGATGCTACAAATACTCAACTAGTCTAAGGAAGGCCAGTTGTGTTGCTTATTTAATCAGAACTACAGTTTTTAGCTGTGCTAACATAATTGCAAAAGGGTTTTCTAATGATCAATTGGCCTTTTAAAATGATAAACTTGGATTAGCTAACACAACGTGCCATTGGAACACATGAGTGATAGTTGCTGATAATGGGCCTCTGTACACCTATGTAAGTATTGCATTTCTTTCAAAAACAAGGACATTTCTAAGTGACCCCAAACCTTTGAACGGTAATGTATATCACTAATTTAACCGTCTGAAATGGATGTAGCAATCACAGATTGTCTCTTTAACTCCCCTCACACCTCTCTGATTCAGGGAGGTTGGGTTAAATGTGGAAGACACATTTCAGTTGAATGCATTCAGTTGTGCAACTGACTAGGTATCCTCTTTCCCTAACGCGTTAGCCATTGCTCCCCTTCACAACGTTTTTGTCCTCTTGTTGTGTTGTAGCTATACCCGTTCTTGTTTAGCCCTGGCTAGATGACCTTTGTTATTCACTGCTCGTTACCTAGAGCTAATAGGGTTAGGGTTATTGTCAAATTACAGTGAACAGCAATCATATAGGTGATCATATATGGGCCAGGAGTAAAAGTAAGCTTATATAGCTTTACACAAATAGTTTGGGAAAATAGAAGTGCTATTACTCATTGCCCATTGCATTCTTCCTCCCTTGACAGATTTACCTGTGAACCCCCCCACTGTGTGCTCACTCCATGGCTGGCCTGGGCCACAGCCGAGGTCGCGGAAAGGGGTACATGAGCTTCAGTATCGAGGCAGTCGGGATTGGGAAAGGGGAGAACCTGCCCCCTTCAATTCTCCAGCCTACACCTCTGTTCCCTGTGAGTATGGGGCGATGTGACTGACCCTGTAACTGTCTCTCTTCATTTTGGATGCATCTCATTGTTGTCAAATATTGGCTTTGTTTAGAGGCTATTCACAGTCTTTTTCCCAGATTTTTCTATTTGTCTAAGCAACATCCAGGGCCTACACATTTGTATGTTTAAATGTATTGAGGCCGTAAGGTATGTGTTTGGTTGGGAGCAAAGAAGCCTTTTGTTGTTGTTTTAAGGACTAATATGTATGATGTTTTTTGTGCACATGTAGCCCGTGGAACACAAGCCTGTCCCTTTGGTGATGGGAGAGGAAGCAGAGTACATGTTGGCACTGAAGCAGGAGTTCAGGGGAAACATGAAGAACCTACCATTTTATGTCCGTCCAGCCGTCTCCAAGAAAGGTGCCTAAGCCTGGGAACACACCATTTCTGTGTGTTAGCGATGAAAATAGTAATTACAGACATCCAAACGTAGCACAAATTAGACAGTCAATGTCTTGTCACTGTCAGCAGCTCCCAATGGTGTTATTTTATTAAAATGATACAAAGTTTTAGGTGATACAAGGTTTGGCTGACATTACCTAAATCAGGGGTGGAAATATTGTTCAATTATTCAATCAAGCATTCAATTATGCTTCGATAAGAACATTTGGGAGCAGCAAACGAGGCAGATGTGATAATACAGAGGCTTTCTATTCAAAAACATGTTTGTTTTTGTACCATGTTTAAGAAATGAATGAGCTTCTTGTCTGACTTCCAGATGTGGAGCGGTATTCTGATAAATATCAGAACAGTGAGCCGTCAGACAACACCATTGAGTGGAATCCAGGTGGGTCAGCTGCATCATACCTCCTGTTCAAAAAATGTAACTGAAAGGTGATAGAAACTACAGAACATGTATTGGAAGGAGTGCATTGTACGATCTGATTACCAGCATAACACTGTTAAACAGGGATTAATAGAATCAAGGATCTAATCCTGAAGCAATATGAAATCACTCGCTACGCCACCCCAGAGATGTCAGCCACAATGGAGTGTGAATGGTCCTGATTGAAACTGTCTGGTGACCCAAAGTGTGTCAAATGGGAGAAATTGAGCTGTCACTCACAATTAGTCTGCTGAATAGAGGCTGATTGGGAAAACAGGATGTGAACCAACATTCCATCATTTTGACAAGGTAATTGCTGCGTAAAAACAGTATTGTAGCACCTGTGTGTCTACTGATTGATTTTATTATTATTTATTTTTTTTATCCACAGACTGGAAAAGGCTACCAAAAGAGCTTCGAATTTGTGTCAAGAAGGCCCTAAAAGAGAGTAAGTGGATGATACAGTGTTGTTTTATACCTCACATTGACTGACTGGACATTTTTGTGAGTAATTCACTATGAAAACCCACCCACCATGTAATCACAGAAGACTATTGTAATACATTTTTTAAAATAAATCCATTCGTTTTGGAGTTCTGTTTAGTTTACTTACTGCAGGACTTGTTGACATGTACGTTGCTGGCGAATCACCAGTCTCTTTCATAGCATATTGCTCCCACATGATTTTTCTCCTTCCTACTGGCTGGGCGGAGTACTGAAGACAGAGGTGTCTTCTGAAGAACACTGTGTCTGACTGCTTGTGTCTCCCTAGAGACATGAATGCATCAATTTGCCCATCTTTTGAACAGAAGGATAAGATAAAGTCACTGCTGCTTACTGACAATGACAATACTGCCTGACTTATACATAAATGATCTGCCCTTTTCTATTATGGGATAAATATAGCTTTTGGTTGAATGGCCTTTTAAATGAAAGGAGAGGAGGGGGAAATAGATAGAGGGAGTTGGTTTTCACTAATGATTGGCTTTGTGTCCCTTTTTGTCTGTTACAGACACCTCTCTTAGTGTGGAGACAACTGTGGACCCCAAACCCAGAAAAAAGACCCGGGTGGACAAAGAGGAGATCATCCATAATCTAGAGGTGGGAATAGTAGGTACTCAGCCAGTACATCAGACATTAACTCCAAAGTCTGGATTCTATTGACCTCTTCACCACATCTATAGGCATGTAACACAACTCAATCTCAGCACACTAGATGAAGGGAAATGTTTCTTGCTGTTAAACCTCAAACGTAATGTAAGCCTGGTGTGTTATTTTACTATCAGTGTTCCTTTTCTTTTAGTTTATTTTGTATTAATTTGTGTCATATTTTAGACATTAGAGGAGGAAGTGACCTCAGATGAAGAGGAAGGGGAGAAGAAGAAGCAGGAGGAAGAGCAGCAAGATGGGGAGGAGGAATATGATGAAGAAGAGTTTGAAGAGGTAAGCATCTGTAGCCAATGTTAAATGGCTCACTAGTAAGCGTTGTGCGCTAGTAGCGTTCAATCAGTGACGTCACCCACTCTGAGACCTGAAGTAGTTGTTTCCATTGCTCCGTAGTGACAGGTAACGATGCTTCCTGGGTGACCGTTGTCGCTTCGTTCAGATGGTCCCAGGTTAGAGCAAGGAGAGGGACGGATGCAAAGCTGTTATATATCCAAGCTCTTTCTTACTTTTTTAATATGGTCCAATGCCCCCCACAACCTCAGTGAGAGAATATACTTACTAAAGACAATTTCCCTGATACATTTTCCAGTGACACTAATGCCTGATTTAACAGAAAGTCAGCGTTGCAAACACATTTCACAAGGTCGGAATGAGCTCATACGTAGCATTTTTTTCCCACTCTTGATTGTGTTCCCTCAGGAGACCGACTATATCATGTCGTACTTTGACAATGGAGAGGAGTTCGGAGGGGACAGTGATGACAACATGGATGAGGCCGTTTACTGATACTTTGAAAAACAACAACGACAGAGAATTGAGCATGCCCAGGACCCAAGAGTCCTGGGAAAATATATGTGACACTCCAGAACTGAGAGACACTCCAAAGCTGAGAGAATGTGCTGTTGTTCTTAGGTCCATCTTGTATACATGGCCTGAAATTATCTTAACTCGACACATGAATCTTCAAAATAACCCAGGATTCAGTCAGTTCCTGGCTTAAAAAATAATTTCCGCAGAAGAAGCAGATTGCACAGTTCAAACCTGCAATAGTTTTAAATGGCTCTTAAGTGTGGTGGTGTTATGGAGAGAGAAGTACGTCATTCTTCATAAGCAGACATCTTTTCTCCGTTTCACCAATTATTGTATAATTTCTTAGGTTTTTATCCAATTATAGAAATGTTAAAGAACTTTGAAGATATAAAATGAAGGTGTTTAACACCTATTTTAATGTTATGTTGTTTAATGTAGTTTATATGTAGTTTTAAAAAGTTGTGCTTTGTAAAACTTTTATATCCATGTAATATCCCAATGTTGTTTGTTATGAAAGAGGATTTTACTTAACTTGAAATTCTGAAAGAATAAATGGCAGCTAATTTGTAAACCAGGCAGTTTTATTTTCTATGCTGCACAAACTGTTTTCCAACTAGAAGCTGTACTGGTTCACCAGATGCCGCATGATAATACTTATTTCACACCAATAGGTGGCGTAGTGCTGAAAGTTGAAGCAGCACACACAAAGTTATCAGCAATATGCCATGCTCAGTCAATACACATATTTACATAACAACTGATATTTTCTGACCTTAATTTTCTATTTTCTGAATGCTATTTGCTGACCGGTAATCAAAACTGACAAGAATCAAAGCTTGTATATGTACAGTGAGCACATTCTCTCCTGAGTTTTGATATATATACTTATAGTACACAAAATATACTGTACATTCCCCCACCTTGGTGTTCCAACAGATATGCAGTGTTCTTTTATTCAGGAATGGCAGGTGGGCAGAGGCAGATGCATGTGATGGATTGTTATGGTATGAGAAAGCTTTGGATTTCATGTCAGCAGACTTGGAAACACAGACAAATTAATGCAGCAGTGTCTGCTTCAAGAGAGCACCTTGCTAATCTGATTTGTTCAGACACATTTTCATGTATCACTGTGCAGGGTGATGCACTAAAAGGTAGAAGCAGTAGGCTGTAAATGCTCAAAAAATGGTGCAGTTTATTAATTCAATACAAGTCATTTAGAAGACGTGGAAGTGAAGAGGACACACACACACACACACTGCTAAGGTTTGCACTGATCCAGCAGTTTCTAAGGGTTTCACTTTATAGCTACAGCTATCCTTACTGTAAGCGGTACTGTAGTTATATACTCACTGTTTATTAGGTACACCCATCTAGTACTGGGTCGGACCCCTCTTCACCTCCAAAACAGACTGAATTCTTTGGGGAATTCTACAAGGTGTTGGAAACGTTCTACAGGGATCTTGGTCCATTCTGATGCAATGGCATCACACAGTTGCTACAGTTTGGACTGCGGTACATTCATGCTGGCAACAAGTCCGTTCCATCTCGTCCCAAAGATGCTCTATTGGATTGACAATGGGGACTGTGCAGGCCACTCAAGTAAACTGAACTCGCTGTCAAGTTCCAGCAGATGTTTTACCACTCTTCAATTGTCCAGTGTTGGTGATCGCGTGCCCACTGGAACCGCTTCTTGTTTTTAGCTGTGGAACCCGGTGTGGTCGTCTGCTGCAATAGCCCGTCCATGACGAGGATCGATGAGTTGTGAGTTCCGAGATGCCGTTCTGCACACCACTGTTGTACTGTGCCGTTATTTGTCTGGCCTGCCTGTTAGCTTGTATGATTCTCCTCCGACCTCTCTCATCAACAAGCTGTTTTCACCCACAGCACTGCTGCTGACTGGATGTTTTTTTGTTTGTCGTAACATTCTCGGTAAACCCTAGACACTGTCGTGCGTGAAAAGCCCAGGAGAGTGGCCGTTTTCATAGATACTGGGTTCGGCGCGCCTGCCACCGACGATCATTCCACGTTGAAAGTCACATAGGTAAGTCTTTTTGCCCTTTCTAACGTTCAATCGAACAGTAACTGAATGCCTCGATGCCTGTTTTATATGACAGGCCACGGCCACTTAACTCACTGTCTGTAGGAGCGATCCATTTTCATGAACGGGGTGGTCAACCTAATAAACTGTCCGGTGAGTGTATAACTTAGCATCTGCTTGTAAGTCTATTTTAAACTTTGTTGGTCTGGGTCGCTATACTTGGAGTTTGGGGTAGATACTTCTTTGCTGTGCTACTGTTAGTTGGGTTGTACATCGTTTCTTGGGGGGCATAGAAATGTTGTGCTTCTGATGATGGCATATGTGACTTTTTGTTGTGTAAATACTTAGTATGGAGTCTCCCTGCTGTAGAGAAGCCTGAAGCACGTTGTTGTCCCTGTGCAGTAAATCTCTCTCACACACACACACACTATGATTCTGTGTACTGTGCTCCGCTTTCTAAAAGTCAAATGTCTGTTTTCAGATTGGTTACTGCACTATTTAAGCTTTGGACCGTCATGAACTTGCTTCACTATGCTTCTCCGAAGCACAAATCCATATGATTGTGACTGAGACAAGCTGTCTATCCAATTAAATATAATTGAGAGTTGTGTTGGTTTATTCCCATCTGAGCAAAGGATATGTAATTTGGGTCGTGCCATTTGGCCTTTAGCATGCTTTTATGATTCACGTTCTTGAAATCTGACAGGAGCTACTTGGTAAATGACAGTCATGATACCCTACTCAAAGAGGCCTTTGTCCTGCAGACTGCTTCCTCAAAGGAGTTTGGGACATGTTGTAACCTACTTGACTGGGCTTAAGGAGTCAGCACTCGGCAGCAACTGTGCGATCACTCTGCCATAGGAGTGGGTTCTGAGAAAGGACTGTTGCTTTGATGTGAAGGCTGAAGGATGCTTCTGATGAAAGCGCTATTGTGACAGCACAATGCCATTCAGACAGGGGTGTTCAGATCAAGTTATGGCTTGAATGGGTTTACATCACTAACGCCTGAGGGAGGGCGATTTGAGGACCGTTACAAAAAACAAGTTCCAAGTAGGTCAACAGAAATGGAGTGCAGGAGGAGTGTGAAGTAAAACCTCCCAAATGATGGTTACAGAAAACCCTGTTGTCAAAGCTACTTATTTCTGAGAGGTCTGCCTGGAATAGATAGTCTGCGCATTTCATTCCAAGAAACCGAGCTGAGGCTAAGTACTGTGGCAGATTACTCACTGCCACTGAACATGGGCTGAAACCAGAGCTGATGAGAAGGAGAGTCCAGGGAAGAGGGGGGATAAAAAGGTTACAGTATAAATGCATCTGGGGTGGTTGACAGTACCCTTGACTTTTAGACACTTATCAGGACTTTCCAGAAGCCATTTCAAAGGTTCTCTGTGGCTCTTCCTGGATTTTACTCAATCATTCTCAGATTTTTTTACCTGACCATAGTATCATCATGAGTCAAGTCAAACTAGATGATAGGTGATGCCTAGTCCATTTAACATAAACTCAGATAAAAAAGAAACGTCCTCTCACTGTCAACTGCATTTATTTTCAGCAAACTTAACATGTGTAAATATTTGCATGAACATAAGATTCAACAACTGAGACATAAACTGAACAAGTTCCACAAATGTGACTAACAGAAATGGAATATTGTGTCCTTGAACAAATGGGGGGTCAAAATCATTAAGTACTGCAGTGCATCTCCTCATGGACTGCACCAGATTTGCCAGTTCTTGCTGTGAGATTTTACCCCACTCTTCCACCAAGGAACCTGCAAGTTCTGAGACATTTCTGTGAGGAATGGCCCCAGTCCTCACCCTCCGATCCAACAGATCCCAGGCGTGCTCAATGGGATTGAAATGCGGGCTCTTTGCTGGCCATGGCAGAACCATTGCAGGAAATCACTCACAGAACGAGCAGTATGGCTGGTGGCATTGTCATGCTGGAGGGTCATGTCAGGATGAGCCTGCAGGAAGGGTACCACATGACGGAGGAGGATGTCTTCCCCGTAACGCACAGCGTTGAGATTACCTGCAATGACAACAAGCTCAGTCCGATGATGCTGTGACACACCGCCCCAGACCATGACGGACCCTCCACCTCCAAATCGATCCCGCTCCAGAGTACAGGCCTTGACGATAAACGCGAATCCGACCATCACCCCTGGTGAGACAAAACTACGACTCATCAGTGAAGAGCACTTTTTGCCAGTCCTGTCTAGTCCAGCGACGGTGGGTTTGTGCCCATAGGCGACGTTGTTGCCGGTGATGTCTGGTGAGGACCTGCCTTACAACAGGCCTACAAGCCCTCTGTCCAGTCTCTCTCAGCCTATTGCGGACAGTCTAAGTAATGATGGAGGGATTGTGTGTTCCTGGTGTAACTCGGGCAGTTGTTGTTGCCATCCTGTACCTGTCCCGCAGGTGTGATGTTTGGATGTACCGATCCTGTACAGGTGTTGTTACACGTGGTCTGCCACTGTGAGGACGATCAGCTGTCCGTCCTGTCTCCCTGTAGCGTTGTATTAGGGGTCTCACAGCTTATGGCCGTATGCAGCTCATTGAGTGTGGTCTTAGTTCCAGCATCAGTTTGTGGTGGTAAACAGTGTGGTCTACAGCTTATCATGAGATACTCTATCTCAGGAGAGCAAAACCTTGAGACTTCCTTAGATTTCGTGCACCAGCTGTTGTTTATAAATATACATAGACCGCCACCCCTTGTTTTACCAGAGGCAGCTGTTCTATCCTGCCCAAAAATGGTAAAACCCGCCAGCTGTATGTTATTCATGTCGTTGTTCAGCCACAACTCGGTTTTTGAAGGAACTCGGCAGGTAGGTTGGCCCAAACATCTTGGAGAACTAACCACAGTTCATCTGTGGATTTAGGAAGCCTCAGTTGCTTCTCTCGCTTCATGTAATCCCAGACAGGCGCAATGATGTTGAGATCAGATGTGGGGGCCATACCATCACCACAACTCCATTTGCTGAAATGCAGCCCCAAACTTGCAAGGAACCTTCACTATGGTTCACTGTTGCCTGCAGACGCTCAATCGTGTACCGCTCTCCAGCCCTTCGGTGAACAAACTGCCTTCTGCTACAGCCAAATATTTCTAATTTTGACTCATCAGTCCAGAGCACCTGCTGTCATTTTTCTGCACCCTAGATCCTGTGTTTTCGTACATAGTTGAGTCGCTTGGCCTTGTTTCACGTCGGAGGTATGGCTTTTTGGGCGCAAGTCTTCCATGAAGGCAACTTCTGACCAGACTTCTCCGGACAATAGATGGGTGTACCAGGGTCCCACTGCTTTCTGCTAATTCTGAGCTGATGGCACTGCTGGACTTCCGATTGCGAAGGGAAGTAAGCATGATGTGTCTCTCATCTGCTGCAGTAAATTTCCTTGGCCGACCACTACGGTCCTCAACGTTGCCCGTTTCTTTGTGCTTCTTCAAAAGAACTTGGACAGCACATCTGGAAACCCCTGTCTGCCTTGACATTTCTGTCTGGGAGAGACCTTGCTGATGCAGTATAACAACCTTGTGTCTTGTTGCTGTGCTCAGTCTTGCCATGGTGCATGACTTTTGACAGTAAACTGTCTTCAGCAACCTTGGGAGCTGAGTTTGGCTGTTCCTCACTCAATTTCTTTCCTCCCACTAAGCTGTTTCCGTTTCAGTTAATGATTGTGTTTCAACCTATATATTGAATTGATGATTATTAGCACCTGTTTGGTATAATTGTTTAATCATACACCTGACTATATACCTACAAAATCCCTGACTTTGTGCAAATATACCTAGAATCATTTATGCTGTTTTGAAAGCAATGGGTGGTCACAACAAATATGGATTTGATTTAGATATTTCTTCTGTTCACTCACTTTGCATTTCATTCATTGATGAATATAATCTATTAACATGTCTATTTTATTTTTAAAGCATTCTTACTTTACAGCATTTTTTCACATTGGCCTAAAACTTTTGCACAGTACTGTACCTGCTTGTAGTTTGTCTATTTTATTATCCAATGATTGTACATTGGCTAATAGGACCGATGGTAAAGGCAGATTACCCACTCGCAGTCGGATCCTTACAAGGCACCCAGACCTACGTCCCCGATATCTCTGTCTCTTTCTCCTGCCGAATGACGGGGATGAGGGCCTTGTCGGGTGTCTGAAGTAAATCCTTTGCGTCCTACTCGTTAAACAAAACATCTTCTTCCGGTACGGGGTGAGTAATCACTTTCCTGATATCTAGAAGCTCTTTTACATCATTACACACGGTGGCAGAAACATTATGTACAAAATAAGTTACAAATAACACAAGAAAAACACACACAATAGCACAATTGGATAGCGGACCGTAAAATGCCAGCCATCTCCTCCGGTGCTATTATCAAACACCCCACTTGTCTATTGTACATTCAACATATTCTTTAAATGCTTAGTGGTGATGGTGAATGTGCCGTGTAAAGAATGTGTTGCCCATATGAGACAGACGCTAGAGCCACAGTTCCGTGGCACAAACTGTGTTATATGAGCTCATGACTAGTACATTGGGACTTCACTGACCTGTTAAATATGGCATATATACTGAGTGTCTCAGTTTCACTGCTTGGGGTCATGACTCTGCCCCAAATGCTGTAGCTTAGTAATTACAACACAACATTGGTACAGAATGATAGTGACAAATAAAGTATTCCGCTCATAACATTTGAATGATAGGTGCGGTTATTCAATCTCATCAGCATGCAGTTCTTGCTTGCTTGAGTAGAGTGAGATTGTCCTTGTCAAGAAATAAAGAAAATTCACAGGCATCTGATGATCAACTACAATACATTTAGAGTGGACCCTGGCAAGCTATGGCAGTATTTGTAGCCAATACCCACAGGTTGGTACGTCACGGCAAACCCTGTCAGCCTGTGGTGGTTCTTATGAGGTTGATTTGAGCTATTTGAATGTTCTCATACACTCAAGGTCACAGAATCGAAAAAACAAAACACTCATATAAGGTCAGTATAAGTATTGTTTTCACCGTTTGGGTTTTCCAGACAGTCACTTCTCAACAAAGGACAAACACTCCACTATTTCCTGATATCTCTGACTTACCAACTGCCCAATATCATTTCACCACTATCAGTACAACTGCTGTTGATATAATAACCCTGTTGACATTATCAGGATAATAGAAAGACCATGTACAACAGGGTAAGCTGAAGAGTATGTTTAACAATTAGGTTTTATTGTGAATTAAACTAGACTAACTTTATGAGGACATCATGTTGTGGTGTAAATTGCATTAAATGTTCACATAGTCAAGTAACAACATCGTACGTAGACTGAGCACATCTTGAATTGGGTCTATCCTGACCATGCATGTCTGCTATTGTTTCTGGTTTTGGCACTCACAATTCAGTGTTTATTCCAGACTTCAAGGCTTCCCTGATGTCCTCGGTATGTGTGTGTTGTGTGTGCCATTCTTGATATCCTGTTTTGACTGAGATTGTATTATTCAAATGTAGTTTCTTGCAAAGTGCTGTAATTTCAGGGGGGAGGGGGTGAGTTAGTTATAAACTTTGTCTCATAAAATGATGTTATAAAAGGAGTATGCAACATCGACAGGGTCACTGCCATCTGTCACTGCCAAATGTGTACAGCATGCAGCAACAGTGTGAAGAGTAGCCAGGATGTAGGGAATACACCCTCACCCACACAAAAATGAACACGTCCTAGTGACTGTACTCATGAACACTCACTATGCCACATCCAATGGCATTAGAGGTCAACTTTTGAAGAATATTGGCTGTGAGTGGTTGTAATATTCCTGAAAACATGAGATGAGTGCATGTTCAGTTCATGGGTGAAAATGAAAAGTGTGCCAACTTGAAGACAGGAGGGGGTGGGGGGTGTTTATCCCCAGTTGAGTAGCTTTGTATCCTTGATATCACTATTACTGCATTGTAGTTATTGCTTTACTAAACTCAGAATTATGAAATCTTTCAGTGCTGTTCACAAATATCACATAGGTCATAGCCATTCTGATGTACCACCATTCATCATACGACATGTTTTTCCTCTGGTGTTGAATTCAAGCTGAGTAAATCTGGGCTCAGGAAGGACTGGTTGGTGCAGGATAGTCGGCAACCCCCAACATGGATAGGTAGATAGTCACTCTCAAATGTTACCAGCCCAAGATATTAGTGACTTTAAACAAACAACTACATCAATCAGTCGCTAACTGGATGGCTATGAGAAACAACCTTCGTATAACCTTTTGTCCTAAATGACTAAATGAGGATTATGTCATAGCTGAACAATGTAATGTATCAACAACCAAATACAGATGTGCTTTGCAATTCGGTAATATGTCATTCAGGGAGGATTGCATCACTTCATTATAAGTGATATTACAAATCTATTATAGTTGACAGTATCTTTTATTCATCTACAGTATATAGCTCCATTGATTATGTTGTGACTTGTAATGATTGTGGTAAGTGGTTGTTTCACTGTCCATTCTGCTAAATTACTCAGATGTCAAATTTTCTAAGAGAAACCAGGGGCTATGTAATATTTGCTAATGGTACATACCTATCTTGCTCTTATCAAAATGAATGCTAAAAAAGCGACCAGGTACATTATTACAGTAATGTATGTGAAAATGCATATATACAGTATACAGTACCAGTCAAAAGTTTGGACACACCTACTCATTCAAGGCTTTTTCTTTATTTTTAATATTATTTGTACTATTGTGCAAAACTGTCAAGGCAAAGGGTGGCTACTTCGAAGAATCTAAAATCTAAAATACAATTTGATTTGTTTAACACTTTTTGGGTTATTACATGATTCCATGTGTGTTATTTCATAGTTTTGATGTCTTCACTATTATTCTACAATGTAAATTGATCAGAAATACAGTGTAGATATTGTTAATGTTGTAAATGACTATTGTAGCTGGAAACGTCTGATTTTGAATGGAATATCTACATACTGTAGGTGTACAGAGAACCATTATCAGCAACCATCACTCCTGTGTTCCAATGGCACGCTGTGTTAGCTAAGCCAAGTTTATCATTTTAAAAGGCTAATTGATCATTAGAAAACCCTCTTGCAATTATGTTAGCACAGCTGAAAACTGTTGTTCTGATTAAAGAACCAATAAAACGGTCCTTCTTTAGACTAGTTGAGTATCTGGAGCATCGATTACAGGCTCATAACGGCCAGAAACAAAGACCTTTCTTCTGAAACTCGTCAGTCTATTCTTGTTCTGAGAATTGATGGCTATTCCATGTGAGAAATTGCCAAGAAACTGAAGTTCTCGTACAACACTGTGTACTACTTCCTTCACAGAACAGCGCAAACGGTCTCTAACCAGAATAGAAAGAGGAGTGGGAGGCTGCAGTGCACAACTGAGCAAGAGGACAAGTACATTAGTGTCTCAAACAGACGCCTCACATGTCCTCAACTGGCAGCTTCATTAAATAGTACCCGCAAAACACCAGTCTCAACGTTAACAGAGAAGAGGCGATTCCGGGATGCAACTAAGAGTTGTGAAATTTTACCACATACTTGTGAAAATAGTACCAAAGCGATAAAAAAATAGTAAAAGCCCTGATCTCTAAATCACGTGGCATGTCATCATCAACACACACTGAATTCATGTAAATTAGACATCCACCAACCACAGACTACATGACTGGCATTATTGGCCAATAGGGTAGTGAGGATGGCTCATTATTACAGAAAGGTGATATCATGGGTGAGGGGTAAATCGTGTGCTTGAAAAGAGGGTGAGGGGCATTGTACGAAGGCAAAGTCAGGTCAAAGCAAAATCAACCCAACTCTCACAAAGGGACCCTGAATGAAATGGTTGGCCTTTGAAGAGCCTTTTCTTTTTCCCCCGAAGTTCATGTTTAACCTTTGGAAGAAGTTGTAGCAATTAGCCCATATTTAGCGGGTTTGTTGACCATCTCTTTCTTATCTTAATTTCCTTTGCTGCAGGATTTGCTTTCAAGATAGCTATTGGGACATCTTGGGGTGGGTTACCTATGGGTTACCCTTTTAGGCCAGCACATTTAGGTGAGGAGCATAGATGGGTGTATGCGTTACCTTCTTTATAACAGTAGCTGAAACAGAAGTACGATAGAATGCATGCACACTGTCCTATAACTGTAACAAGTCAAAAACCTTTAAATCATATAGGGCAGATGCTAAGTGTGAAGTGTGAGTGAATAAGTCAATCCCACTTAAAATACGGTTGATTACAGGCCATATAGACTGCAACAGTACTGAAGGACAATGATACAATATACTGTATATGTGAGATTAAAAGGACATAAATGAAAGTGTTTCAACAAACTCTCTCTGTCAGAGCAACTGATTCTCATTGTGTTGCACAGTACAGCTATGATTCAGCAGTGGTACGCGACGTGTTCAGCAACATGTACGCGATGGGAGACCTCAGTCACAATCTCCAGGAAAGTTCAAAGCTGGTTATATGAAAACACACATTGTTGAAACACAATGTCCAACGGACCCCAGAGGACTTTTTCACCAGGGAATGAAAGTTTAGCGCGATATTATTAGACCCCAACTAAGTTTGATCTTCTATGCTTGTGCTATATCGAGAGGTGTCAGCTTATAATGTTATCACAGTGGGATATACTCGTTGATATGAAAAGTGTGTCATTGTACTACAACACATACTAACAGTTCTAGGGATATCAAATATTGGGTTATTTTTGAGTGCTTGTGTGTGTCTCTCTGTGTGTAATATAATTGTTTTGATGCATACAGGTTAACAAAAATAATGTAGTTCTATGTTTGGTCAAAAGGTGGCTTGTGCCAAATCATGCCTTGAGATTCCTAGTTGGGTAGGGTTTAGGTGGGCATCAGCCATACTCTAGAGGTAGATGGGGTGTAGTGACAACGACTTACTTGGCAAGATCCTTTGGGATAGCATTGAGTTGGTGGGTCCTCAACAGACAGCTAGCAGGGCAACTAGGAAAGAGAGAGCGAGAGAGAGGCTTTTTTGAGAGGGGTTGCTCTTTGCGAACAGCTGTAGAAGTGAGTAAACAACAGCATAGGGTTTCTAGTGGCTTGCTGCCGGCTACCCAACTTGGTGTGGTTGTCATTAACCACCACCCCAGCCCTCTGCTCTGTAGGCTAACACATGCATAGAGAGTGCCACTTTACAATCCTGTATGTAATGGGAGCAGCGGTAACCTCGATGGGAGGGGGGAGTGAGCCGGCAACCTACTGCTGATATTCCCTTGAGCAAGGAACTTAACCCCCTAAACTGCTCATTGGGAACTGCACTGCGGCTATCTTCTGCTCCAGCCTCTCCAACATAGTGTGTGTGTGTGTGTGTGTGTGTGTGTGTGTGTGTGTGTGTGTGTGTGTGTGTGTGTGTGTGTGTGTGTGTGTGTGTGTGTGTGTGTGTGTGTGTGTGTGTGTGTGTGTGTGTGTGTGTGTGTGTGTGTGTTTGTTTGTGTGTGTGTGTGTGTGTTTGTGTGTGTGTGTGTGTGTTTGTGTTTGTTTGTATCGGGGTGAGGGTTGGATTAAAGCAAAAGACAAATGTCCACCTCATGTGGACTAAAAACTATATCTTATCTTATTTTAGGCCAACTGAGTGTTGTTTCTAGATGACCCATATGTATCCATATGTTTTCCCTGCTTGTCATAACCTTGGCTTATAGTGTACAGAGCCTGTCTGGTTGTCACGTTTGTCCTGCCCAGTTAGGGTAACACTGGATCTTCGGTGCCACATATAGTCAACTCACATAGGGTTGGTCCCAAATTGTTTCCAGCTAATCAGAAACTCTTTGTGTGTGTGTGTGTGTGTGCGTGTGCATGTGCGCGTGTGCGTGTGTGTGTGTGTGTGTGAGAGAGAGAGAGAAAGAGCGTGAGAGAGACAGATTGATGCACTGGGTTATTTTGGTCAGCCTATCTGTTCATTTCCATCACTCTCCTTTATATATAGTGTATGCTGATTAACCTTTCCCCTAATTCTTCTTGAGATCTTTATTTTCAAACACTATATATACAAAAGTATGTGGACACTCCTTAAAATTAGTGGATTTGTCTATTTCAGCCACACCCGTTGCTGATAGGTGTATAAAATCAAGCACACAGCCATGTAATCTCCATAGACAAACATTGGCAGTAGAATGGCCTTACGGAAGAGCTCTGTGACTTTCAATGTGGCACCGTCATAGGATGCCACCTTTCCAACAAGTCAGTTTGTCAAATTTCTGACCTGATAGAACTGCCCTAGTCAACTGTAAGTGCTGTTAATGTCAAGTGGAAACGTCTAGGAGCAACAACGGCTCAGCCGTGAAGTGGTAAGCCACACAAGCTCACAGAACAGGACCGTCGAGTGCTGAAGTGCAGAGTGTAAAAGTCATCTGTCCTCGGTTGCAACACTCACTACCAAGTTCCAAACTGCTTCTGGAAGCAACGTCAGCACAAGAGCTGTTCGTCGGGAGCCTCATGAAATGGGTTTCCATGGCCGAACAGCCGCACACAAGTCTAAGATCACCATGCGCAATGCCAAGTGTCGGCTGGAGTGGTATAAAGCTCGCCGTCATTGGACTCTGGAGCAGTGGAAACGCGTTCTCTGGAGAAATGATTCACGCTTCACCATCTGGCAGTCCAAAGGACAAATCTGGGTTTGGTGGATGCCGGGAGAATGCTACCTGCCTCAATGCATAGTGCCCACTGTAAAGTTTGGTGGAAGAAGAATGATGGTGTGGGTCTGTTTTTCATGGTTCGGCCAGGCCCCTTTGTTCCAGTGAAGGGAATTCTTAATGCTACAGCATACAATGACATTCTAGATGATTCTGTGCTTACAACTTTGTGGCAACAGTTTGGGGAAGGCCCTTTCCTGTTTCAGCATGACAATGCCCCCGTACACAAAGCCACGTCCATACAGAAATGGTTTGTCGAGATCGGTGTGGAAGAACTTGACTGGCCTGCACAGAGCCCTGACCTCAACTCCATCGAACACCTTTTGGATGAATTGGAATGCCGACCAGGCCTAATCGCCCAACATCAGTGCTCGACCTCACTAATGCCCCTGTGGCTGAATGGATGTAAGTCACTGCAGTAATGTTCCCACATCTAGTGGAAAGCCTTCCCAGAAGAGTGGAGGCTGTTATAGCATTAAAAGAGGGACCAACTCCATATTAATGCCCATGATTTTGGAATGAAATGTTCGACAAGCAGGTGTCCATATACAGTGGGGCAAAAAAGTATTTAGTCAGCCACCAATTGTGGAAGTTCTCCCACTTAAAAAGATGAGAGAGGCCTGTAATTTTCATCATAGGTACACTTCAACTATGACAGACAAAATGAAAAAAAAAATCCAGAAAATCACACTGTAGGATTTTTTATGAATTTATTTGCAAATTATGGTGGAAAATAAGTATTTGGTCAATAACAAAAGTTTATCTCAATACTTTTTTATATACCCTTTGTTGGCAATGACAGAGGTCAAATGCTTTCTGTAAGTCTTCACAAGATTTTCACACACTGTTGCTGGTATTTTGGCCCATTCCTCCATGCAGATCTCCTCTAGAGCAGTGATGTTTTGGGGCTGTTGCTGGGCAACACGGACTTTCAACTCCCTCCAAAGATTTTCTATGGGGTTGAGATCTGGAGACTGGCTAGGCCACTCCAGGACCTTGAAATGCTTCTTACGAAGCCACTCCTTCGTTGCCCGGGCGGTGTGTTTGGGATCATTGTCATGCTGAAGGACCCAGCCACGTTTCATCTTCAATGCCTTTGCTGATGGACGGAGGTTTTCACTCAAAATCTCATGATACATGGCACCATTCATTCTTTCCTTTACACGGATCAGTCGTCCTGGTCCCTTTGCAGAAAAACAGCCCCAAAGCATGATGTTTCACCCCATGCTTCACAGTAGGTATGGTGTTCTTTGGATGCAACTGAGCATTCTTTGACCTCCAAACACGACGAGTTGAGTTTTTACCAAAAAGTTATATTTTGGTTTCATCTGACCATATGACATTCTCCCAATCTTCTTCTGGATCATCCAAATGCTCTATTGCAAACTTCAGACGGGCCTGGACATGTACTGGCTTAAGCAGGGGGACACGTCTGGCACTGCAGGATTTGAGTCCCTGGCGGCGTAGTGTGTTACTGATGGTAGGCTTTGTTACTTTGGTCCCAGCTCTCTGCAGGTCATTCACTAGGTCCCCCAGTGTGGTTCTGGGATTTTTGCTCACCTTTCTTGTGATCATTTTGACCCCACGGGGTGAGATCTTGCGTGGAGCCCCAGATCGAGGGAGATTATCAGTGGTCTTGTATGTCTTCCATTTCCTAATAATTGCTCCCACAGTTGATTTCTTCAAACCAAGCTGCTTACCTATTGCAGATTCAGTCTTCCCAGCCTGGTGCAGGTCTTAAAGAAGAAGTTACAGGTCTGTGAGAGCTAGAAATCTTGCTTGTTTGTAAGTGACCAAATACTTATTTTCCACCATAATTTGCAAATAAATTCATAAAAAATCCTACAATGTGATTTTCTGGATTAATTTTTCTAATTTTTTCTGTCATAGTTGAAGTGTACCTATGATGAAAATTACAGGCCTCTCTCATCTTTTTAAGTGGGAGAACTTGCACAATTGGTGGCTGACTAAATACTTTTTTGCCCCACTGTACCTTGGTCATGTAGTGCACTTTTTCTTCCTTTATATTTTCTGGGGCATTTGAATAAGCCTAATTTATATTCTCTTGCTCTTTGATATTTACAGAAACTGTGTGAACAACTTTATGGGAATAAAAAGGGTTCGCTCATTTGAACGTTTTTCTATGTAGTCAATAATAATAAAGCCATGTTTGTTTTCCATGTGAAAAACAGCTGAGCAGTTTGAATTTATGACATTTCATTGGTATCAATGTCTGTAATTTGGTCATGAGTTACAGTTCATGGTCAGTGAACTACAACAATAACATCTCAACATTTCATTCTGCTGATGAACTGTGGTTCACCTAACCTACTATAAAAGATCATTCACAGCAGGCATGTTAGTATCATCTGATTCCGTCGTCTGCTGTCAGCTCCATAATTATATAATGTTCCATGAGTTACTGTTTAGTAAGGATGAATAAGTGACTTAATTAGTAAAGTGTTGCTCTACGCTCCCTATTGCTTCAATGACAGTGTCAATATGCAGCCGCTCTGCTGAGAGGTAATTTATGAAGGGCCATTGGTAAAATGCAGTGACAGGGTGAGCGTGGTTAGTGTCCACCCTGACATTGGAAGGTTGGGGGTTTGAGTCTTACTAAAGACGCCAAAAATGTGACCTGATGCCTCCCTGCTTGGCACTCAGCATTAAGGAGATGGATTTGGCGTAAGGCCCTGTTAACAGACTAGCGTCCTCTCCAATATGTAGTTCTACATCAAGCTGCCTCATGCAACAGAAACAAGAGATAGGCTCCTGCTGTTCAGGCTTGGACAAGGGTTACTTACTGTTCAAATGCATTGACAACCTTGCTGGAATAGAAACAGAACAGACAAATATTTGTCATTCCTTGAAAGGAAGCTAATATAATAAAGGCAAAGAGAGGGGGAAACACTTCAGAATGTAATATATATTTTTTCTTTGCATAGAAAACCAACCCATAGGTTCTCCTCATATAAAATACTTCTCGCATTTTCACATACCCAAATTCAATACATAATGTAGATCTCTCATTTAGACATTCCCATTCGACAAGATTGGTCGTTACCATGAAGTCACTCTCTTCTATCATAAACCACTGAGTTAAAATTCATGTAAAATGACCTAGTATAATCTGGAAGACTATTATGAATAAAAAAATATGTCATTTTTCATTATCTAATTACAGAGCCATTTATATTAATATAAAGTGGAATAGAATGTAACATTAAAACACTTTCTATCCCTTCATTACTTTTGCATGGTCATAGCATCGTATCTGTCTGACCTAAAATGATAGCTGTGCACACTCAATGTATGGATGTGAATTCTAACATTGTTTCATTCCTCTGAGAGAATATGGCAACTGTCAAAATGCTCGAACACACTGAAGTACAGAACTACTGTGGAATGGCAAGAGGGTTACAGACAGACATAGGAACAATCAGTTTCTGAAGACTGCAATGGCGATAGTGACCGTGGACACCAACATCTACAATCCATATTCATTCAGCCTGAATAATTTCACTTAAACTTGACTCTCAAGTCCACATCTCAGTTCTGTTTCTTGAAAGAATCTTCAGAGCTAGGGTCCCCCACTCTTTCTGCTTCACAGCAGTGCTGCTCTTTAACCAGTCACCAGTCCGTTCCCTGACAATGCTTAGACTACAACGGGGATTCATTGCAACTCTTACTCGTGGTTCAGCAGACCTGAAGAACATGGCCCTTGCTGTTTGAGATCCTCGTCGACCTGAGAGAAAGTTGGAAAGAAAGAGAAACAGTTGGAAAGAAAATAATTAAGACTACATTTGCAACGGTGCAAATTCAGTGCTATCTGCTTCACTTTTCACTAGTAACTGACTATATCTGTTAAATCTCCATCTTCTATTCTCCATCTCCTTACCTCGGAGTAGGCAGGGGGAGGAGGGTACCAAAGCTCGGGGGCGTGCATGAACAGTCCTTCCTCCTCATCTGCGTCATAGTCCACCAGCAGCGGTGTGAGGGCAGAGTCGATACAGCAGTCGCGGGAGATGTTGCTGTAGCTGGGGGGTTGTGACGGGAGGCGCAGTGACCCAAAGCTACTGGAGGGGGTGTTCAGGGACTCTGCCTGACTGCTCATGCTGTTGGTGCGGCTGCCAAAGCCATTGAAGGGGATGTTCCCAATGACCAGGGGCAACTCTAGGACCACCTTGTCACTGCCGGGAATGTGGACATAGATCTGATGGATAGATATATATATAAGTCATTCCTAGGTCACAAGTCCTTTCAATCATTTTCAATGTCAGGTTTATGGTATTAAATCAAGCAACAAGTTGTCTCAAGTTTGTGACTCACCCTAAGGGCATACTCCACGTGAATGATGTCGCACCCCAGGAGTGAAGGCTTGAGCCTGGGCACTCGGATGGTCTTGCCCTGCCAAATGTCACACATGCCCGAGATGATATGGTTGCCCCTCACGACTGACAGCTTTTGCCCTAGGACCTTGGTCCGGCCATTGGCCTGGTAGGTGTGCTTGACCATGATGGCTGCCTTGGGCACCACGATGCGTGAGCAGGTGTTTTCAAACTTGGCATTGATGCAGATGTCCTCGCCCTCGCAGAAGCCCTTGCGGTTGATCTTGGCACTGATGGACACATGTCCATCTGGGATGAACACGCAGGTGAGCTTCTTCTCCTTCGTACCTGCAGCTGGAGCCTGGATGAGAAACAATGAGAAACATTAACATGAGTTAAACATAAATCACCAAGTATGTTGATTCCAAGTCAACCATCATGCCTAACACCAACCACCCAGACCTCAAAATCTCTCATGTATAGCTAGTTATGGCAAAGTTATACAATATGTAACCTTTATTTAACAAGGCAAGTCAGTTAAGAACAAATTCTTATTTACAATGACGACCTATGAACAGTGGGTTAACTGCCTTGTTCAGGGGCAGAACGACAGAGTTCTACCTGGTCAGTTCGGGGGATTCAATCTAGCAACATTTTAGTTAATGGCCCAACGCTCTAATCACTAGGCTACCTGCGCTCTAATCACTAGGCTACCTGCCGCCATGCATTAAGCCCTGCATCATCATTACATGGCTCATTCAGGAGAACAAGGTGTATAATGTAATAACTATCAAGTGGCATATATTCCTTGTGGTGATAATTATGATGATGTGATGAGCTGTTATGTACCAGGAGGTCAGGGGTGTTGACGTCCAAGGGCTCCTCCACCTCAAAGTGTTTCTCGCACTGCAAGGCAGGCTGGGAAGGCCTCTCCATCACTGCCCTGACATAATACTGGACACAGCCAAACTTCCCCTTGTAAGACGACACCAGTTGCCTGTGACAAAAGCAGGAGGAATATTTATTGTGGGATGCTGTCATTATTACATAATGCTATGCCTTTATAGGTAACAAACAACAAGGTTTTTACAGTCCTTGATGCTTACCCAGCATGTGGCAGCTCGAAGCCAAACATGTACTCATATCTGTTCCCTGGTCTGAGAGTTACCAAGCCATTGGAATCTGAGGATGAGAGAAATACATTATGGTCCATTCATTAAACTATGAATAGGTTCATATATTTTAGGCTATTTGTGCAATTCACTGTAGACCACAGGGCACCCACCATTGGTCCATTTATAGTGCTAATGGGCCAATAAAAATCACCACTGGTGCATTTGATCACCCATAAACATAAACGTATGCAAATAAAACATATAGCGAGTCTATAAAGCAGAATTTCTCATGCTCCATCTTTGAGTACTGAACTCGCAGAATTCAGTAGCCAACTAGTGGCAGTGCATAAATCCTGAATGACACAGGGTGTAGTCTGCCGACTGCAGTGAATGTCTATATTCACATTCGATACAAAGACATTTACTTGTGTTTATATTTTAGTTTATAATATTACCTCTAGTCTGTTGGTCCAGATAAACGGTATCTTCGTATTTCAGATATTCAATGTCTTCACGGCATCTGTGCTTTCCTTTCGCGTACTCTACTTTTGCGCATCCAATTCCAAACACTCTCATAGAGGACACCTTGGTCACCTCGGACACCTCAACCACAATATTCCCGGCTACCTTGTCACCACTGGAGTAGAAAGCCTTCGTAGGATCATGGAAAACGATCTCAAATATGTTCAATTTCTTTGTAATGATTACCATTTTAATATTCGTTTAGTGTGCCAGTGAGTAAGAAAATATAAATGGAAAATAGCCGACCACTATTATTAGCTAGTTAAGCCTATCGATGAACAAATGTCCAACGTCTTGATTGCTATCCAAATAACTATACTGTCACAATGTTAGCTACTTATTGTCATCAACCGTACAATTGGGAGCTGACTGTAAACAGCAAGTCTCCGCTTTGGTTTTATATGGATGCCATAGACATCACAACCCAGTCTCGCCCGCTGCACACTCACTATCCCGTTTCGGGACTGTGCATGCTGTCGGTGAATGCACAGTCTGAACTGCTGCATGTACAGCGCTCTCATTGGTAAAAAAAAATATTGTTTGTGCCCCTCCTTGCCAATCAGCACACAGAAAGACCGCGTGGACACCTCATGGTAAAGTAACGAAGAAGAGTAGCTCTATCGCATGTATAGGCGTGGTTCAGGGGTTAGATCCATCTAGATCTTGTCCCCCAAAATGAGTCAACCAATCATTATACCCAACATACACGTGTTAACAGAAAATGTTCTCTCAATCTCTAATACTAAAATGTTGATTGAACGCAAGCATGAACAAAGTTTGTTACTTCCAACAAACACCTTTTATTTGGGTAGGTAGCCAAATGTGTCTCTGATGGTAGGCTATGCTTGCTGACAATCAACAACACTCAAAAGGTAGCCAATAGGGTAGAGAGTCGGGTTCAAATCCCAAATCTGACAGGAAGATCTGGTGTGATGTGAAAAGATGTTGCAACATGGTCTCAGAGCATTTCGTATTGTAGCGACCCGCACAGACAGCTGTGTGTTATGAGTTATGCTGTTTGTTTGTTGTGTTGTACTTACCCGTACCCCATATTCTGACATGCCAGTCAACCTGCTATCTGCCAGCCTGGAATGTTCCGGTGCGGGCATCCTTGTGGTTGGTGGAGCAGTGGGGGGGTTTGGAAGGGGGTGGAGCACCGCAAGTTTAAGACCATGCTTAGCCATTGTTCTCTCTCTTAAGTTTTGTCTTAAAACTTCTTCGGGATCGGTGTCAAGTCCACGGGATGGTTGAGCTAACGTAGGCTAATGCGATTAGCATGAGGTTGTAAGTAACAAGAAAATTTCCCAGGGAATCGACATATCTGATACTGACAGAAAGCTTAAATTCTTGTTCATCTAACTGCACATTCCAATTTACAGTAGCTATTACAGTGAAATAATACCATGCTATTGTTTGAGGAGAGTGCACAGTTTTGAACAGTTTTGGTACAACATTTTGAACAGAAATGCAATGGTTTATTGGATCAGTCTAAAACGTTGCACATACACTGCTGCCATCTAGTGGCCTAAATTGCAGCTATGCTGGAATAACACAGCCTTTCTCTTGCATTTCAAAGTTGGTACAAAACAAATACAAAAGAACGGTTGTTTTTTTCTTTTTATTATCATTTACCAGATCTATTTTGTTATTTTCTCCTACATTCCTATCACATTTCCACAAACTTCAGTGTTTCCTTTCAAACGGTACCAAGAATATGCATATCCTTGCTTCAGGACCTGAGTTACAGGCAGTTAGATTTGGGTATGTAATTTTGGGCGAATATTGAAAAAAAGGGATCCTGAAGAGGTTTTAAACAAGAGATGATTCATTGTACTGTGATCCTTGATTTATTTGGCGTGGGCTACGGCCAAACAGTAGCTTGTGTTGAGTTGGGTTAATAAACCGGGAATTCATCAACTCAATCCTCTGTCTAGACATTTGTAAATTTATGATCTAGCCAGGTCATTACATTGGTGTCAGTAGTAAAAACAAAAAAATTTGCACGCTGGTTGGATGATCTTCAGTCGTACGACTTCATAGTGGTGCACAGGGCAGGGGCACGCCACTCCAACACCATGTCCCGTTGGCCCTGTACTGCAGACGGGTCCCGCCACTGTGAGTGGAGAGATGCCTGTGAGAGAGAGCTGTGTGCGGAGGAGGGGGTCTGGGCCACAGCGTTTCGGGCGAGCGGGCCTGTCTGCTCTGAGCCGCAGTCTGTCGCCATGACTGAATGGGGGCAGCAGCAGGGACGGGACACAGACCTACAGCCAGTGCTACAGTGAGAAGAGGTGGCAGTGCCGTCACTTGTGACCTAAGGGTTGTGGTCAAAGTTTGAGAGACTGCGGCTGGCTGATGGTGGGCTACAGCGGGCATTGAAGGAGCCAGCTACGAGAGAGGAGAGGTGGCGGGTGGTGGTCCCAAAAGCACTGCGGTAGACTGTGCTCCATGGCATTCATGGGGGGGTGGGGACTGGACACTTTGGGGTCACAAAAACCCTCCACCGCCTCCATCAGGGCTTTTACTAGAGGCAGCACAAGAGGGATGTGGAGGACTTTTGCCGTTCTCATGTTCGGCTCCAACAGTTCCCAATTGGGGCTCCCATGGAGAGGGTGGGAGTGGATGTGGGTGGGCCATTCCCCACCACAGACAGTGGAAACCGCTGGGTGCTCACAGCCATGAACTATTAACAAAATAGGCCTATGCTCTGCCCGACCAGGAGGCAGAGACCGTCGTTGACCGGGAATAAAGGTGGCACTGCACCGGGACAGGTTAGCCCCATACAGAGGGGCCTCTTCTCCCCAAACCCCAGCCCCAGGGACCCCCACAATCCCCCCTCTGGAAATGACATTCCCCAAGC
This sequence comes from Oncorhynchus tshawytscha, assembly GCF_018296145.1. NCBI lineage: Eukaryota > Metazoa > Chordata > Actinopteri > Salmoniformes > Salmonidae > Oncorhynchus > Oncorhynchus tshawytscha. The sequence goes on along the minus strand of NC_056431.1, from coordinate 16,381,501 downwards.
ACCAGCACCCAGACAAGGCTCCAGACAGCCCACTCATCAAATCTTCCTCCCTGTGTCACTGAGTGGTTCCCCGGAGCCACGGACTGTATCCCCTGTTCCCTCATCCTTGTCCCCCATGTCCCTCCCTTCATCCCCTGAGCCCCAGAGGGGCTGCCCCCTACCATGGACTGAGCATGGACCATGGACCATGTTCCACATCTGGACACTCTGCTCCCATCACGGCCACGCAGGCAAAGGAGACATCCGGGTGGCTTCAGAGACTTTGTTTGTTCCCTTTGCGGTGGGGTGGGGTGGGGTGGGGGTGGGGGGTGGGGGGGGGCTGTGTAGCAACCCGCACAGACAGCTGTGTGTTATGAGTTATGCTGTTCTGTTGTTGTGTTGTACTTACCAGTACCCAGTGTTCGCGGGGTCTGACATGCCAGTCAACCAGCCTGGAATGTTTTGGTGCCGGGCATCCTTGTGGTTGTTAGAGCGGAGGGGGGGGGGGTTGGCAGGGGGGTGGAGCACCACAAGTTTAAGACCATGCTTAGCCATTGTTCTCTCTCTTACGTTTTGTCTTAACAAGAGATGGTAACTGTTGTTTTATACTGTGATCCTTGATTTATTTGTTGTGGGCTACGGCCAAACAGTAACCTGTGTTGAGTTGTTTTAATAAACCCGGAATTCGTAAACTCAAGCCTCTGACTGGACATTTGTTCATTTATGATCTAGCCAGGTCATTACAGTATTATTCAGTAAGTTTATCTGAGACACTCCATTTTGTATGATATGTTACGTTTCGTATGGTATGTATCCATTTCTGGATGTCCATCATCCATTTCTTATGATATGTTACGAATTAAAATTCATATGATACTCAAAGAATTTCAATTTGTACAATATGTTACATATTTGCAAAATGTACAATATGTTACGAATTTGCAAAACATGTTAGGAATTCCAATTTGTTATGGCTAATGTTAGCTAGGTGGCTAACACTAACGTTTTCTAGCTCTAGGGGTAAGGGTTAGGAGTTAGGTTAAAAGGTTAAGACTAGGGTTAGGGTTAGCTAAAAAGGTTTGGGTTAGGGGAAGGGTTAGCTAAAAGGGTTATGGGATAGCTAACATGCTAAGGAGTTGCAAAGTAGCAAAAAAGTTGAAAGTAGGTGCAAATTAGCTCAAATTGCCCGCAATGAGATTTCAACAAATAACCTTTAGGTTGCTAGACGTTCTTGTTATACGCCCACCCCGAACAACCACCCTCCTTTTAACTTTTTAACCATACCAAACCAAACGTATATCCTACTCATTTGAGTGTCCCGGATGTACATTTACTATGTTATGCCTAGTCTATAAGACCAGTCTGGATAATGAGGGGGTTGTTGCTGGTTTAAATCTTTTAACTCATTCATAAAGCACCTGTGGTTCCCTTTGCAAGGCATGGTCATAAAGCCTGGTTGCCTGGTTGCTATCTGGAACAGTGAAAGACTATCTTTCACGACACAATCAGAAGTTAAACATAGGCATAATCGTTTCACAGCGCTGAGGTAACAAGTAACAACCTTCAAAGGGATGGAGACACCTGTAGCGTTTGCCGGCAGAGTGTACTTGACAGAGAGTTGGCTACTTGGCACCTTTGGACTAGAGTGCAGGCTGTAATGTGCAAACCAAGAGCAAACCCATTGTACATTTTTAGAAATGGGCGAAAATGTTAGCAGTCAGAGACCTATCTAGATTTGTTTAAGGAGAAAACACATCGCACTGAATGACGGTCTGCCTTGCCTTAGAATGTTGGTAAGCCTCTGACTACATTTTCCCCTGAATCCCCTTGCAAAAAAGATTGCAGTCAGAGATCAGTATAACTGCAGTATGCTGCAAATACTGCATCCAAAATAACACCGTTTTTTAAAACTGTAGTAATTTTGCAGTGTAAATGCAGTTAGAGTGCAGTTTAACTGTAGTTCACCTGCAGTACACTGCAGTTATTCTGCAAATACTAGGTCCAAAATACCACAGTTAAATCAAATATTGAATCAAATTTTATTTGCCACATGCGCCGAATACAACAGGGGTAGACCTTACTGTGAAATGCTTACTTACAAGCACTTAATCAACAATGCTTTAAGCATTTAAGAAGAAAAGATAGCTACGTTTTTAAAAGATTTGAAAACAAAAGTAACAAAGAATTCAACAGCAGCAGTAAAATAACAATAGCGAGGCTATATACAGGGGTGCGTGCTACCAGTACAGAGTCAATGTGCGGGGGCACCATTTACTCGAGGTAATTGAGGTAATATGTACATGTAGGTTAAAGTGACCATGCATAGATAATAAACAGAGAGTAGCAGCAGCGTAAAACAGGGTCTGGGTAGCCCTTTGATTAGCTGTTCAGGAGTCTTATGGCTTAGGGTAGAAGCTGTTAAGAACTCTTTTGGACCTAGACTTTGCACTACGGTACCGTGTGGTAGCAAGGAGATTAGGGTGGCTGGAGTCTTTGACCATTTTTAGGGCCTTTCTCTGACACCGCCTGGTATAGAGGTCCTGGATGGTGGGAAGCTTGGCCCCAGTGATGTACTGGGCTGTACGCACTACCCTCTGTAGTGCCTTGCGGTCAGAGTTCGAGCATTTGCCATACCAGGCAGTGATGCAATCCGTCAGGATGGTGCAGCTGTAGAACCTTTTGAGGATCTGAGGACCCATGCCAAATCTTTTCAGTCTCCGGAGGGAGAATAGGCTTTGTTGTGCCCTCTTCATGACTGTCTTAGAGTGTTTGGACCATGATAGTTTGTTGGTGATGTGGACACCAAGGAACTTGATGTTCTTAACTTGCTCAACTGCAGCCTCATCAATAAGAATGGGGGCGTGCTCAGTTCTCCTTTTCCTGTAGTCCACAATCATCTCCTTTGTCTTGATCACATTGAGGGAGAGGTTGTTGTCCTGTCACCACACGGCCCGGTCTCTGACCTCCTCCCTTTAGGCTGTCTAATCATGGTTGGTGATCAGGCCTAACACCGTTGTGTCATCGGCAAACTTGATGATGGTGTTGGAGGTGTGCCTGGCCATGCAGGTATGAGTGAACAGGGAGTACAGGAGGGGACTGAGCACGCACCCCTGAGGGGCTCCCGTGTTGAGGATCAGTGTGGCGGATGTGTTTTTACCTACCCTTACCACCTTGGGGCGGCCCATCAGGAAGTCCAGGATCCAGTTGCAGAGGGAGGTGTTTAGTCCCAGGGTCCTTAGCTTAGTGATGAGCTTTGAGGGCACTATGGTGTTGAACGCTGAGCTGTAGTCAATGAATAGCACTCTCACATAAGTGTTCCTTTTGTCCAGGTGGGAAAGGGCAATGTTGAGTGCAATAGAGATTGCATCATCTGTGGATCTGTTGGGGCGGTATGCAAATTGGAGTGGGTCTAGGATTTCTGGGATAATGGTGTTGATGTGAGCCATGACCAGCCTTTCAAAGCACTTCATGCCTACAGATGTAGCTACTGGTGTGTCCGTGCCTTTAGTATGGCCATCCCACTGGGCACAGACGTCAGTTCAGCGTCTAGTTTTGATTTACATCAGTTTCACGTTGATTCAATGTCATCACATGCATTTCTGGGGTTCAAATGGGGTGGAAACAACTTTAATTCAACCAGTTTTTGCCTAGTGGGATGGCTTCTGTTCAAATTCCTGCCAATTCAATCAAAACTTGCCAGTAGCTGTCTATGGTCCAGTCCTTTCTGTGGTTTTTGAGAGTAGACTAATGGAGAGTGGTGGTCTCTATGGATGTATACTGTTCTGAAACCACTGCTGCATAAAATTAGTCAGACCAGGTAACGTTTGATGAGTGACTGCTGAGGGAGAGGAAATGGGCTTGTTACGGTATGGTGCCATCTAATGGTTAGAATAATTGGTGTTTGGTGTTCAGAATGAATGTTCAGAGCTCGACTTGTCAGTTAAAGCAGGCACACAATTACCACAACTGTCTGTCTGTGCACCTACTGCAGATGTTTTTGAAATTCAAATACTATTACTTTGGCTATCCGTCCTAAAAATATACCCCCTAGGGCAGGGCATCCTCATCATGAGCCTATAACGCCCGATTCATACCCACTACATTCACCCCCCTTGTACCTCCTCCCCCACGAGAGACTGCCCCACGTTGGGTGCCATTGTAACGGGCCGGATCTAAACCCTGATCTCCCATGGGAGAAACCAACATCTTGACCATTAGACCAAGAGAAGATTCCCTTTGGGCTGAGGGTGACACTGATTTTGAAGTCGCAGGCAGGGCTACCTCATAACGAGACCATGAGCCTGACTCATGTCCACTACATAGACATTTTGTACACATACATGTTGGTTGGTGTAATACCGGTAAAAAGCAATAAAGATTCAAACAAATTGGTTTGGTGACATCAGAGACTCTGACCATGAAGGGTATTGCCTGGGTCACACATCAGCTGGGCCAAAACATGTAATCCCCTCATGGAAGGCCCCAGTGATAATTGAACTTGCGAACCCTGATTAACAAGACCAGTGTTCATCTCCCAGGTGGCGCAGTGATATCTGTGCCACCAGAGATTCTGGGTTCGAGCCCAGGCTCTGCCACAGCCGGCTGAGACCGGGAGGCTCATGGGGCGATGCACAATTGACCCAGCGTCGTCCGGGTTAGGGAGGGTTTGGCCGGCAGGGATATCATTGTCTCATTGCGCACTAGTGACTCCTGTGTCGGGCCGGGCGCAGTGCACGCTGACCAGGTTGTTAGGTGTACTGTGTTTCCTCTGACACATTGGTGCGGCTGGCTTCTTGGTTGGATGTGCGTTGTGTCAAGAAGCAGTGTGGCTTGGTTGGGTTGTGGAGGACTCATGACTTTCAACCGTCGTCTCTCCCGAGCATGTACAGGAGTTGTAGCAATGAGACAAGATAGTAGCTACTAACAATTGGATACCACGAAATTGGGGAGAAAAAGGGTGACATTTAAAAAAAAAAAAATCAAAAAGGGGGAGGCTTGCAAGCCGAAGAACCCCATCCCAACCATAAAGCACGTGGGTGGCAGCACCCGAAACGTTTGACCCAAGTTAAACAATTTAAAGGCAGTGCTACCAAATACTAATTGAGTGTATGTACATTTCTGATGTACTGGGAATGTGATGAAAGAAATACAATCTGAAATAAATAATTTTCTCTGCTATTATTCTGACATTTCACATTCTTAAAATAAAGTGGTGATCCTAACGAACCTAAGACAGGAAATTCTTACTTGGATTAAATGTCAGGAATTGTGAAAAACTGAGTTTAAATTGATTTGCTAAGGTGTATGTAAACTTCAGACTTCAACTGTATTACCTAAACTAAACTGAGTCTTTGTTCATAGAAAATAAAACAAATAGGATTGAAAAAAAGTACAGAAAGTTTGGATGCCATCTTAATCCCTTCTCATGTAAACTATTAGCTACCTAGCCAACCTGCATTACTTACAATGGGGAAAATACCAACCAGTTATTCACTCTGTTAAAACTCCCTTCAATTGCCTTCAAACATCACCAAACTAAATATTTGAGAGTCATATTGCACTTTTGCACATTGCATACCTGAATTAATAGGGTAAAATGATGAGACAGAGAAATGTTAGTTTTCAGTAGTAAACATTCTCCAAAATTGAAGAAGAAACCTCCAAGACCTCACGATCTCACTAACACAGCTCCCCCTAGCTACAGAAATCATATGCATTACTTAAATGTAAATACCTGGGAGGCCTAGAAAATGATATAAGGGATGGCTCCATAAAATAACAAATTAAATAAAACATCACAAATATGACCATACATATTTGTATGTGTCACATATACACATGCCATATGCTTGGGTACCACCTTGACATCTTTGATCTGTTTGCCTCAATAAATGATTGCTAGAACATTGGTAGCCAGGATGAGTTATTTGTATCTACTCTAATTGCATAACGGTGCAAGTGTGACACGTTATCTTTTGTTTGCATGTCTTTTTTTGTTGGTCCTGTCAATGTTGAGTGATCACACATGCCTCAGCACACATAGAAGGTTACTTTGCCTGCTTGCAAATGTGTGCTAAAATTGGGGATGTTTCATAGTATTTCTGATTATCTTCCTAGCGAGCAGGAAAGGAAGCGTGTTTTCTGCATTTAATCCAACCCCTCACTACCAATGGCAGACGAAAGGGAGGGTGGTGCGGCAGGTGCCGCTTCTCCTCCAGATGCTATTTCATCTCAAATATCAGGTGTACGCCGAACCCAGCTAAGTAAGTCATGCAAAGATTTACAGAGCAATTATGTGTTTTATCTCCAGTACATTGTCACAATTATCAGTTATGTAGCTGCTCTACTGATAGTCTCAGTGCGTCCTTGCTGTGATGACACAATCAATCTACTGCCGGAGAATGTCAACACCAAACACATTGGTTCACCGTTCCACGGGAGTGAACAGTACACAGCATAAAATAATGTTCTGAATAATGGCCAAGTCTTACCTCTCTCCCTATTTGACTGAACCGCTAAAGAGTAACAAACACAAGTCCAACATTTATCGGAAACTACCTGTTCACTACCCTCCTGCTCTCCGGGGATGTGCAACTCAACCCTGGGCCCAACATCACAGAGCCAGCGATACTCACTGTAGTGGAAAGCAGTGGATGTCCTTGTCTACTGATTGTCGTCACCTTGGAAGTGGGTGAGTGCTATGGTCTCATGGTTTCTCCTGAGTCACCCGGCTCCAGGATGGAATTTGACTCTCCAAGCATAACTAAGTCCCTGGACTTCCTCTGCCTTTCAGAGACATGGCTCCATAAAACTCTCCATCGCCTGCTTCGATTGTGCCTGGCTACAGTGTTTTCAGGAGAGACAGGATTGAAGAAAGGGGAGGGGATTTGATGATTTACATTAAAGAACATATCCAATGTAAACAAATTGAGTGGTCATGTGATAATGAACTAGAATGTATTGGCCTAAATGTTACACGGTCTCCTCAAATGTCTTTTACCCTTATTGGAATGTATAGACCACCTTCCACCAAAAGTGTGTTTTTTGATCAGTTTAATAACATGCTTAGGGAATGTGATTTTGGGAAAGAGTTAATCTTAATGGGAGATTAAATATAAAGACTAATTATTAATTATGAAGACAAGTCTGGTAGGTAAACTCTCAAACTGATCACTAATACCTTTGGCCTTACACAGCTAGTTAAAGGGCCAACCAGGGTGACTTGTTGCTTTGAAACACAGATTGATCTGGTGTTCAGTAATAAACCAGAGAGTGACTAAATCATTCAATATGGTTACTGGGCTATCTGATCATAATCTGACACATATAGTCAGAAAGGTTTCCAAGAACAGGTTTAACATCTCTACTGTTAGAAAGCCTGATCAGCTCAGAATACCTAAGAGTGAATTAAGGGTATTAACTGGAATGATCTCTTGTCCTATACAGATGTGGAAGCTGATAGTCAGGTTTTTCTATCCACAATCCAGACTACAATAAATGGTTTCCTAAAGAAAATCAAATCCAAACCTGACCAAAAGAGCACTCTTCCTTGGCTAAATGGATAAATCTGGAAACTGATGAAAGAACGAGATCATGTTCTAAAAACAGCCTGTCGTGGTAATTTACTGTATTACTAAATGAGGAGAGTTTACAAACCACACACAAGTCAGAGTTATACTTAAAAGTAATATTTTAATAATATGAGCTTCACCATAGCCCTGTGACTATCAATTCATTGTCTATAAATGAATTCTGAGAGTCCCAACATAATGGCAACTGAGATCTTTTATAGCAAAGATCCACCCCTCTCAACTTACATGACAAACCACAGATCTCAGGAACTCTTCACAAAGGGCCTTTTACTTAAAGGAGTATCCCATAGCCAGATAGCATTAGCTATAAATTATCGTTCATTTTGGTCTCTAAAACGCGATTCTAATCTCGTTCCTGATACTTCATAGTACCAAAACATTACCTCACTATCTGGAATGCTCTTTAGGCTTTATTGACCAAAGACATCGTAAATCTCCTGTCAGTGCTATCTCATAGAAGCCCATCCTCAGTGGAACACACACACACAATATTCAACAGATTCTAATGCAATACAAAGATTAGAAAATAATCTTACAAGCACTATAACATAATCTTGCATTTCTCCACGACATCTCCCCATCACATGGTTTAACAGATACATTCACATTGGAAGACAATGTTCCATTCTGACCGCTCCCCTCTCTGGGCCACAAGTGACTTTTCCCTAGAGAAGAAAGGAAAAATGCAACTGCTGACAGTATAGTCCAAAAAGAGACATTATAATGACAAGTATCTCAAAGTAAATAAAACATCTTATTTATCTATGTTACCTAACTATTTCTGATTCAGCTACGACAAGCCCTAAAGTCCAAATTAGAGCATGACAGATGTAGGTTTACCATGGTGAGAAAAAGGGTATTGAAAGAAATCAGAAAGACCAAGGGCACTAGGCCCGCTGGGTATTGTGCGGGCTTGTTCTCTGTTTATTGGTGTTGGTTGATTAGTGTGATCTCTATTTTTCCGGACAGTTTTAGTCCTGTTTATTTGGACGGGTTGTTTCATGCGCCCTTGTGTTTTGCATGTCTGTTTTTCCGCTGTCATTGGAATAAAAGATCCACGTACGGAATTACCTGCTCTCTGCGCTTGTCTCCTCCACCAACCAATCATAGAAGTCATAACAGTAACACTGCAAAAACACTAGAAATCATGGTGAATGACAATCTAACACGGGGTGCAGTCAAAATAGCAATAGCCTTCAATTTCTACTTTGTTGACTCTGCCATGGTACTGACACAGAACCCCTCTACTGGTTTCTTGGGCTCAGTGCTAGTGAATGACACTCAACCTGTCTTCACCATAAGGAAGGCTTCTGAGTCAGAGGTGAACAAGGTCATTAGCTCACTATAGAAATCTAAAGCCAAAGATGTGTTTGGGCTGGACTCAACCTTTCTTAAAAACTACAAAGAGTCACTCATTGGCCCCATTACTAAGGTCACCAACACATCTATTGGTCAGGGGGTGTTTCCAAGGGTCTGGAAGTTGGCCATAACAGTGGCCATCTTTAAATCATGTGACCCTGCTGACGTGAGTAACTACAGGCCTATTAGTATACTACCTGTGGTGTCGAAAGTTGCTGAAAATTGTGTAGCAGAGCAACTGAAAGCCCACCTCAACAACAACACCTTTCACATTACACTCCATGCAGTTTGGCTTCAGAGAAAAACAATCCACAGAAACGGCCAACTGCTTTCTTCTGGAAAATGTGAAGTCCAAGATGGACAACGGGGGAGTTGTTGGGGCTGGATTTCTAGACCCAAGGAAAGCTTTTAATACTGTTAACCATGAGGTTCTCCTCACAAAATTGTCCAAGTTTAACTTTTCCCCGATGCTTTGAGATGGATGAAATCATACCTTGAAGGCATTACCCAGTGTTTTAGAAACATTTGAAGTTCAAATGTATACAGATGATACAGTGATATATGTGCATGCAAAAAGCAAGCATCAAGCTGCATAATAACTCACTACTGTAATGGTCCAGGTTACAAAGTGGCTCAGTGACTCATGTTTGCATCTCAATGTGAAAAAAACTGTTTGTATGTTCTTCACAAAGAGGACAACTGATGCTACTGAGCCAGATGTCAATATATCAGGGGAGAAGCTCCAGGTGGTATCCGATTTTAAGTAGGCGAAAAGGGTAAATCAAATAACCAAATTCAACCTATCTAATTTCCGATTTATAAAAAAATGTTTGACTACAGAGGTAGCAAAACTGTACTTCAAATCTATGATACTACCCCACTTAACATACTGCTTGACTAGGTGGGTCACAACTTGCTGTTCAACATTAAAACCCATTCAGTTTGTCTACAAACAGGCTCTCAAAGTGCTTGATAGGAAGCCCAATAGCCATCATCACTATTACATCCTCAGATAGCATGAGCTCCTGGGTTGGAAAAAATCGACGCATGTCTTGCATTCAAGATCCTAAATGGCCTGGCTCCCTCCACTCACTACTTCTGTTAAACAGAAAACCCAAACCCATGGCAGCAGATCCACAAGGTCTGCCATGAGAGGTGACTGTATAGTTACCTTAAGGAAAAAGCACTTTTAGTCAATCTGCTTTCTCTGTGAGAGCTTCCCATGTCTGGAACACACTGCCATCGGACACACACAACTGCACCACCTATCACACCTTCACAAAAAACATGAAGACGTGGATAAAGGCCAATCAGACTTGTGAACATAATAATCCCTAGCTGTGTGTTGTCGCTTTCCATGTTGTCTGTAGCTTGTGAGATGTGGAAACACTTTGTTGCTCAGAGGTATTTTGTTGCTTTTTGTGCTATTTGTCTGTCTTCATGCTACGTGTTGCTTGTCCTATGTTGCTCTGCGTGTGCTCACTGCTCATTGATTGTCTATTGTTATTGTAACTGTTTTTAATAACCTGCCCAGGGACTGCGGTTGAAAATTAGCCGGCTGGCTAAAATCCACACTTTTACTGAAATGTTGATTAATGTGCACTGTGTCCCTGTAAAAAATAAAAATAAATACCCCACAACCAATTAACTGTTTTTTTTTAAAACAGAAAACCACGGAACAACCACTGCAATATAGGCCTACACTATCTACAACCTAAAAGGATTATTTCGCTGTCCCCATAGGAGAACCCTTTTTGGTTCCAGGTAGAACACCTTCTGTGCCTAGGTAGAACCCTTTTGCACTCCACAGAGGGTTCTACATGGAACCAAAAAGGGTTCTCCTTTGGTGACAGCCAAAGAACGCTGTTGGAACCCTTCTCAAAGAGTGTACTCAACGAGTTTATCCTGTTAAGTTTACACCATTTAATTCTGTACCTTAACATCTTCCTGGTATTCAAGATAACATGCAACATAGCACCACCACCTTTGAAGGTTTTCGTCAACCTCTGCTCAGACTTACATAGAAGTGTTATACTATTACACATTCAATGACATTATTGTAGACTTCAGGCTACTCCTGTTTCTACCTAGTACAATACCATAATCCATGAATGAAGTAGTGTACCCATCCACATTTACAACTTAATTTATAAATTAGATACATAATACTAGCACATAGTTACATTATTGTAGAATAGGCTCATCCTGTATCCACACTATATTAGGATACCGTTATGATTTCATTGGTCTTGTCAGGCATGATTTTAGGTCTTCGATCAATGTTGTACCTCGTTTCCCTTCTTCAGTGAAAAGTACTTATGCATCCCCCATTCAATTCAGTTCAAGTGTTAATGTGTAGGCCTAGTGACAGTAGAAAAATAAACCCATAGCTCCAGCACAGAATGGCATGTAGGGGTAGTGTATTACAATATAAAATATGTATATACAGTTGAAGTCAGAAGTTTACATACACTTAGGTTGGTGTCATTAAAACTTGTTTTTCAACCAATCCACCAATTTCTTGTTAACAAACTATAGTTTTGGCAAGTCGGTTAGGACATCTACTTTGTGCATGACACAAAGTTTGCAGACTACAGTTTGCAACTGCACATGGTGACAAAGATCGTACTTTTTTGGAGAAATGTCCTCTGGTCTGATGAAACAAAAATAGAACTGTTTGGCCATAATGTCCATCGCTATGTTTGGAGGAAAAAGGGGGAGGCTTGCAAGCCGAAGAACACCATCCCAACCGTAAAGCACGGGGGTGGCAGCATCATGTTGTGGGGGTGCATTGCTGCAGGAGGGGCTGGTGCACTTCACAAAATAGATGGCATCATGAGGTAGGAAAATTATGTGGATATATTGAAGCAACATCTCAAGACATCGGTCAGGAAGTTAAAGCTTGGTCGCAAATGGGTCTTCCAAATGGACAATGACCCCAAGCATACTTCCAAAGTTGTGGCAAAATGGCTTAAGGACAACAAAGTCAATCTATTGGAGTGGCCATCACAAAGCCCTGACCTCAATCCCATAGAAAATTGGTTGGCAGAACTGAAAAAGCGTGTGCGAGCAAGGAGGCCTACAAACTGACTCAGTTACACCAGCTCTGCCAGGAGGAATGGGCCAAAATTCACCCAACTTATTGTGGGAAGCTTGTGGCTACCCAAACTGTTTGACCCAAGTTAAACAATTTAAAGGCAATGCTACCAAATACTAATTGAGTGTATGTAAACTTCTGACCCACTGGGAATGTGATGAAAGAAATAAAAGCTGAAATAAATAATTCTCTCTAATATTATTCTGACATTTCACATTCTTAAAATAAAGTGGTGATCCTAACTGACCTAAGACAGGGGATTTTTACTTGGATTAAATGTCAGGAATTGTGAAAAACTGAGTTTAAATGTATTTGGCTATATTGTATGTAAACTCCCGACTTCAACTGTATCCTATAGCACCATGTGTATATTGTTATTTACAATATAATTCATCCATGAAATAAATAATACTAGCACATCAAATTACTTTATTATTGTACACTAGCCTACTCCCCTATCGACACATTAAATAATATTGCCTATTTGCTTTCGACAATACGTTATCAAGTTGTGTAGTTGATCACTATGTGTTCTCTCCCAGGTGCTTGTAAGGGCACAGCTGACAGACAGGCAGGATTCAAATCAGTCACATACACATATTTAGCAGATGTTATTGCAGGTGTAGCGAAATGCTTGTGTTCCTAGCTCCAACAGTGCAGTAGTATCTAACAATTCACAACAATACACACAATTCCAGTTGAGGTAGTTTATTAATGAAGCTGATTCACATAGAGCAGGAACAGTACAGTGTATGGCTTGACAATTCTGTTAACCAAGAGTGTGTATGGTTCTGAAAAGGGGGAAATTAAATACAATAGTAAATGGCAGGTATAAACGTAATACAACCTCCAATTACATAAGCTATAAATAATATGGCTACAATAGGTTATCTGCTGCACAGGGCAATACAACCTAACAACATGGCTGTGACTTCACTAATGAATGATCAGAGGAGTGCAACTACACAGCCCTACCAAGCAGCACCCTCATCCTCACAAAACTGGATGAACTTGAATGTATATAGCTACATCCACAAGGCTCTATGCTAACAAAATACCCACATAATATATACAGTATATTAGGTAAGACCCAAGTGCAGACTGTGTTGAAGTAACAATGTTTATTGCAACAACAGGGTCAGGCAAATGACAGGTCAAGGCAGGCAGGTGTTGATAATCCAGAGTAGTGGCGCCAAGGTACAGGACGGCAGGCAGGCCCAGGGTCAGGTCAGGCAGAGGTTGGTAATCCAGAGTAGGGGCAAAGGCACAGGACGGCAAGCAGGCTCAGAGTCAGGACAGGCAAGGGTCAAAACAGGAGACAGGAGACAAAGGGCAGTGAGACGTGTTTAGATCTAGTCTCATGAAAAGGAGGAAGTTTGTGGGCTATACTCGGCCTTGTCTCAGGATGGTAAATTGGTGGTTGAAGATATCCCTCTAGTGGTGTAGGGTCTGTGCTTTGGCAAAGTGGGTGGGGTTATAATTCTGCCTGTTTGGCCCTGTCCGGGGATATCATCGGATGGGGCCACAGTGTCTCCTGACCCCTCCTGTCTCAGCCTCCAGTATTTATGCTGCAGAAGTTTATGTGTCGGGGGGCTAGGGTCAGTTTGTTATATCTGGAGTACTTCTCCTGTCTTATCCGGTGTCCTGTGTGAATTTAAGTATGCTCTCTCTAATTCTCTCTTTCTTTCTCTCTCTCCGAGGACCTGAGCCCTAGGACCATGCCTCAGGACTACCTGGCATGATGACTCCTTGCTGTCCCCAGTCCACCTGGCCGTGCTGCTGCTCCAGTTTCAACTGTTCTGCCTGCGGCTATGGAACCCTGACCTGTTCACCGGACGTGCTACCTGTCCCAGACCTGCTGTTTTCAACTCTCTAGAGACAGCAGGAGCGGTAGAGATACTCTTAATGATCGGCTATGAAAACTGACATTTACTCCTGAGGTGCTGACTTGCTGCACCCTCGACAACTACTGGGATTATTATTATTTGACCATGCTGGTCATTTATGAACATTTGAACATCTTGGCCATGTTCTGTTATAATCTCCACCCGGCACAGCCAGAAGAGGACTGGCCACCCCTCATAGCCTGGTTCCTCTCTAGGTTCTTCCTAGTTTTTCCTAACCACTGTGCTTCTACACCTGCATTGCTTGCTGTTTGGGGTTTTGGGCTGGGTTTCTGTACAGCACTTTGAGATATCAACTGACGTACGAAGGGCTATATAAATAAATTTGATTTGAGTTAGCAGGAATTGGATCGTCTCGCTGTGGTTCCCCGACACTCGTAGGTTGATGGGGGTGGTATGTTGGGTGACCTGGCCTATAGAGCGCCTGTCAAGCACTCTAACATCCATGGGAATGGAGAGGGGTTGAGTGGGGATGCCCAGCTCGGACGTCAGGGTAACATCCATAAGACTCATTTCGGCCCGAGTCGATGAGTATCTGGAGAGACTTGGACTGGTCGCCCCACAGCAGGGTGGCATGGAGAGGGGGGCGAGTAGAGGGAGAAGCAACATTATCCTTAAGAACCACCAGAGTACTCATTCCTACCAATGAGCTAGGTCTCTTGAAGGGACAGGTAGACACATAATTACCGGCAGTACTGCTCAGACAGCTCTGGGTGTTAAGTCTGCGTACGCGTTCGGCTGGAAACAGCCTAGCCCTGCCGAGCTGCATCGGCTCGGGAAGGGGTAAATCAGAGGAGGCTCTTGGAGGAACTCGGGTAACCTCGGATCCTCTTGGGGACGAAGACACTGGGGACTTCCGGAGTTCATCAGATGAAAGGTGGGATCCTTGAGTGAGCGATTGTGACCACAATCAGACCTCTTCTCACTCCTACGTTCCCGTAGCTGACCATCAATCCGGATAAATTAAGCGATGAGTGAGTCGAGATCCATCGGTAGTTCCCGGGCTGCGAGCTCGTCCTTTACTTCCTCCGATAGTCCGTGCAGGAACGTGTTGAACAGCGATTCCGGGTTCCAGACACCCTCCGCTGCTAGCGTGCGGAAATCCACTGCATTGTCTGCCACACTGAGCGAGTTCTGCTGAAGCTGGAGTAACTTCCGGACAGCCTCTCTCCTGGACACCTCCGCCTCAAACTTTTCTCACCTCCGCCACGAATACCTCCAAACTGAGGCAGACGGCGGATTGTTGCTCCCACACCGCCGTGGCCCAGGCGAGTGTCCTCCGGGACATCAGCGTAACAATGTACGCTATCTTTGAGCGGCCCGAGGAGAGCGAAGAAGGCTGCAGCTCGAAAACAAGGGGGCACTGGGAGAGAAAAGCCCGGCAGGTTCGTTCTGGAATCTCCATCGTAGCGCTCCAGGGGAGGTAAGCGGAGTACCCAGGAAACCGGGGTGACGGCGCTGCAACCAGCCGGGATACTGGGGGGCTGGGAGGTTACTGTCGTGGTAGGCTGCGTAGTAGGCAACCCATGGAATTGCTCCCACAAAGTGTCCAATGCTAGGTTGTGACGTTCGGCTACGTCCTGGAACCCTTCCATCAGCCCACGAAGCAACTCCTCGTGTCTACCAATGAGGGCTCCTTGGGAGGAAATGGCATTGCAGACCTGGTCCAAGTCTGCTGGGTCAGTCATGGCGAGTTCGTACTATCAGGTTTCAGGTAATACTCAAGTGCAGACTGTGTTGAAGTAACAATGTTAATTGCAACAATAGGGGCAGGGAAAATGACAGGTCAAGGCTGGCAGGGGTCGATAATCCAGAGTAGTGGGGCCAAGGTACAGGACGGCAGGCAGGCCCAGGTTCAGGTCAGGCAGAGGTTGGTAATCCAGAGTAGGGGCAAAGGCACAGGACGGCAGGCAGGCTCAGCGTCAGAACAGGCAAGGGTCAAAACCAGAGGGATGAGAAAGAGAGACTGGGGAAATGCAGGAGCTCAGACAAAATGCTGGTTGACTTGAACAAACAAGATGAACTGGCACAGACAGACAGAAAACACAGGTATAAAAGCCCACCGGATAAGTGGGGAAGGGGGGTGGAGACAAGCACAAGGATAGGTGAACCAGATCAGGGCGTGACACAGTATACATCCATACAACCACAGCGCATATTAGACTAGACACTGGTGGACATTATACAATACGCTGAAATGCTAAATGTCTGAAATGAGATAACAGAAACAGGGTTAGCACGCTTACAGTTGCTAGCTCGCGGTAAAAAATGCTAATTAGCATAACAAAGTTGAGTGTGTCCACAATACATGAATAGTAAGAAATATGAACTCACATTTTTGAAGGACGCACACTGGCCTTGGCTAAAACAAAGAATGCTAACTAAAAGGTCATCACAGAAGATAGCTGGAACTTATCACTTTGTTTGTGTACGTTTTGTAGTTACTTCCTTCTCCTTAGTTAGAGATCGCCTAGCATACTCTGCTCCACATCACTGGTGGGTGGAACTACAGCTTTCCTATGATGAACTAATATTTACTCTCAATAGTCTTTCGTACAACTCGTTATCAACAAAAAGTAATTATCAACACAGTAGGACTAAATATTTCCTAATGATATCACAACTTAAATATTGCGTATTTACTCCTCAATCAGATCAAGGACATTTTGGTAATTATTTTCATCGTCTCTAAAGAAACTACCTGGGGCAGACACTCTCGAAAAATCACACCTGCCGCTTGTAAAAAAATTTATGTCTGTGTCGCTGCCGAGCTCTCAAATATCGTGCCTGTCTCTCACTCTATCCAGATATCCAGCTATCCAGATATCCAGCTATCCAGATTCCTTGTTACATCCCTAAACTATAACCCTTAACTAACACGAAACTTAACTATTTTACATTTATACTTGATTGAGGTATGGACATCACAAGGAACAGGAATAGCACGGACCTTCTGGGAATGCCTATGAACTCCTCTATTTGACTGAAAGCCACTGACAAAACTCTTTGTGGTTGTCTGATACTGTGACCTGGTAACAACACAGTCTGTGATTGGCTAACAACATTTAAATCGGTATACAGCGAGATAAGATAGCATACCATTCCATGAGGTGTTGAGGGAAAGACAGACCTATAGATTACCATAATATTTTCATTAGCGATAACAGGAAATACACAAGCCGTAGGCTACACTATAGCTCAAGGTGGCTACATCGGAATGTCGGCTAGCACGGGAAAAGTTGTACATTTCTAACATTTATGGTTGAGATTTAATTAATACGAATATAAACTATGCACCTTATGACTTTCATTAACATGTAGACATTAGTAGGGTGTTGGTATCAAGTCATGTCAATCAGACGTTCAATGGTAGGCGACATGGTGGTACGGTTGTCTAGGTTCAATTCGGGCACTTATCACCCCCTATAAGACCTTTGCCAACTAATCGACGAGCGAAAACCACACCTCATGACACTCACTCAGCTGTTAGTGCAGTCTGCCCCAAGCAGTTTAACAGGCTGTTAGCAAAGTCAACTACTCTAGGCTTGAGTGTCTGCTGGTTTTCAGTATTTCCATTACATACAAATGTGATTCAGACCTAATACTTTTATTTTTACATCGCAATTTGATCAGAAAACACACACACGTGCAAGCGATCTCCGTAGTACTGCCAGGACTAGCCACTAGAGAGCAGCAACAGACCATAAGATGCAGAGCCATTGATTATACCGAAAACAAACACCTATAGGTGATGGGTCCATACTTATGACATATGCCTATAGTGCTATCTGGCAGTTGCCCTCCAGCGGATATGGCCGTCAATGACAAGCCCTTTGTAACCCGGAATCAGGTAGAGGATTCAGGACCACACAGCACGATTTGATGGACAGACAACACTATTGAAATTCACAAGAGTACTTGTCCCTGTACCACCTCTGGGTAGCTAAGAAAACCATATGGGTTTGTTGAGCATACAGGGTGGCAGGTAGCCTAGTGGTTAGAGGCGAGCCAGAAACTGGAAAAATTTGAAAACTTTATAAATTGTGTCTT
Source organism: Oncorhynchus tshawytscha (assembly GCF_018296145.1). Lineage (NCBI taxonomy): Eukaryota > Metazoa > Chordata > Actinopteri > Salmoniformes > Salmonidae > Oncorhynchus > Oncorhynchus tshawytscha. Next base: position 16,363,520 of record NC_056431.1, on the reverse strand, counting down.
TTTGGAGTGGTTGGGTTAAAAGCGGAAGTCAAATTTCAGTTGCATAATTTACCGATAAAATCATGTTAATCTTAAAAATTGCGATGAGTGTTGGCGGAGTGTACCATCGAGTCACTATCAGTCGACACTTGAAAAATGTCCATTCGTTAATGCTTACTTTGTACCTATGTTTGTCCTGTGTATCTGCGTTTTTTTTATTTGGGTGCTGCAATCAGTAGTTTTAGTTAGACACATAATTTGTTCTGGTGCCGCAATCCGTAGTGTTTGTTAAAAATGTAATTCTACATACGGCGTCCAGAGTTTGGTCCCACATGCACTGCGTTTTTCTACACAGAGAGGAGATCCACTGGAGTTGGTGGGACGAGAGGGGAGGGAGAATGGGCGGGGTAATCTCACCGGCGCCACTTTTAAAAAAAAATCAGCCGCACAGACCTGTCAATCAACAAGCAACCCAGACAGACTTCAGCCCCCGGTGGCTGGCTGTTAGCTGTAAGAGAGCAGCGTCATAGTTGGCGGAGAGCCCCACCGTCTGGAATGAAACGGGCGCAGCGATTGGCTCGAAATTTTGCCCGAGACAACTCACGCGTACGATGTTCTCTCTCTCCCCCTTTTGTTATTGCAAGCAAACTAGAGAAGAGTCGAGGGAGCAGCAGGATGAACGAAGGGAGCGAGAGAGGGTGATAGACTGACAACAGTCGAGACAGACAGCTCCACAGAGAGAGGGGTAAAGGGGGAAATACATTTGGAATACTGCTTCAGAGCTCTCTCTACATATTTGTCCAGTTCTCCTGTTGATTTGTAAGTAAACTACATTTTGGTATTGATTATTCCCATAGGGATTTTTTAGCTGACCAAACCAGTCTGAGTCACATGGATTGTTGACAGATTTATAGCCTACAGTTAGTGAGACAGACAGCCAAGACAGACCCCCCCCATCCAACTACTCTCAAGTCAATGTCTATCCTATGTCAAAGTACTGTGTACACTGTAGCCTACAGTGGTGGTTATGTGTTTTCCCCCAGTAGGCCTACATGCTTTTGTAAACATGTAAACAAATTACTTTTGACCTCCTAAATGCTCTTAGAATTTCTTGAGTGGAGCATTTCTGTTTGTTATAGTTTATTACAGTTTTATTATCATTATCAAAGTGGATTGTTATATAGCCTACTTTAGGGAATCACACATTTTCTGCATTATTGTTTTTTTCAGACTAGTTGTGCAAAGAAAAACAAGCTCAACTTCATCACTAGTATGACACACATGGGGGGTGTTTGTAAACAACGTATGTCACACTCAGTCACCTACATTTACATCATTTAGCAGACTCTCTTATCCAGAGCGACTTACAAGAGCAGTTAGGGTTAAGTGCCTTGCTGAAGGGCACATCGACAGATGTTTCACCTGGTCGGCTTGGGGATTCAAGCCAGTGACCGTTTGGTCACTGGCCCTACGCTCTTAACCGCTAGGCTACCTGCCGCCCTACACTTCACATGGATCATAAGAATGTCAATTTTCTTTAGGTTAATGTAATGTATTTTCAAATAAGTAGTAAATACCTATTTAAGGATAAAGTCATTTTGGCCAACTCAATTGTGTGTTTACATGGCCTGCTTTGTATCTTCTGCTCTGTAAAAGCCCCATACATTTTGTGTTGTTAATACTGGTAAAGTTGTTATTTGATTGTTATAGGGACCTTGGTTGCTGATAGGCTATGACTTGAATCTTGATCTGAAGTACCAACTCAGGTCCAGACTTCAGTGTTGTGTCAGTGATCAAACAACAATCAAATAAATCAATTGCATTTGGTTGCTTCACCATAGTGGTCTCTCACCTCCTCCTCTCCAACCCCCCTCAACCCAGGGAGATGTCAGTGAACCCCCCCAACAGCAACGATGCCTGCCTGAGCATCGTGCACAGCCTCATGTGCCACCGACAGGGCGGTGAGAACGAGGGGTTTGCCAAGCGTGCCATAGAGAGCCTGGTAAAGAAGCTGAAGGAGAAGAAGGATGAGCTGGACTCGCTCATCACCGCCATCACCACCAACGGAGTTCACCCCAGCAAGTGTGTCACCATCCAAAGGACGCTTGATGGACGCCTGCAGGTAGGCTACTGTTATGTTGGGTTGAATGAGGCTTAGGCCGGTATGGTATCACTGATTGTAGAGGGACTGTTTATGAAATCAGTGGATCTCATTAATTAATTATTCACTGATGAATTGTTATTGGTGGTATGGCACAAAGACTCTGTCAACTCAGTGACCAATAGCTGGTCGCTTTTGATGTCTGACTAATACACCTTTCAGGTACTGCCAGCAACAAAGCCTATACTTTTATTTCAGCCAGTCATGATTGTGGTAATACACTACATGACCAAAAGTAGGTGGACATCTGCTTGTCAAACATCTCATTCCAAAATCATGTACATTAAAATGGAGTTGGTTCCCCTTTCGCTGCTATAACAGCCTCTACTCTTCTGGGAAGGCTTTCCCACTGGAACATTGCTATGGGGACTTGCTTCCATTCAGCCTCGAGCATTAGTGAGGTCAGGCACTGATGTTGGGCGATTAGGCCTGGCTCGCAGGCAGCTCATATAGTTTAGGGTGTCCACCCACTCTTTGGTGATGAAATTCACTTCCTTATGTTATAAAATACATTTTACCAAGACAAATATGATTATTCATGTTTTGAATCATTCAGTGGGGTCTTTCTCTAACATTTCATGAACAGTAACCTAATACATCCGATAATAAGCACTGAGCTTTGTTGACATAGCGGTGCATGTTTCTCGTAACAACTTTTGAGGATTTTACATTTTGAGGTCGTTGTCTTCAAAGTTATTTCTACTGGTCGCAAAAAGCAAAGTTATCATGACACAAGAATAATTAAATGTAAAAGGCTTTGAAAATAAAAAGCTTGTTATACGCTCAGTGCTCCGTTGACATTTCACAGAGACACGCTTGTTTGGGCAAAAATCTGGTGTTTCTATGTCAAACAGTTTTGTCATATTTCAGTCTTCTGTGATGTATATAAAGTGTAATATTGTGACGCAAAATAAAACCTGAATACATTTCAATTCTATATCTGACATGGCACAGGTGTCTTCCTTTTTTTTAAGCCCATACCATGTGTGTGCAACCTGGTGTCAGAGCATTTCATATTATTCTGTACGTAAATCCGAGACACTTCATTTAGTATGATATGTTACGTTTCGTATGGTATATATTCATTTGTGGATGACTATCACACATTCCGTATGATATTTTGTGAATTACAATTCGTATTATATGTTATGAATTTGCAAAACGTATAATATGTTGTGAATTTTCTAAACTTATGATATGTTACGAATTCTAGCTACGTGGCTGTTAGGGTTAAGTTTAGGGGAAGAGTTAGCTGAAAGGGTTAAGGTTAGGGGAAGGGTTAGCTAATGTGCTAAGTAGTTAAAAAGTAGTAAGTAGTTGAAAAGTTACTAATTAGCTAAGTTGTCCGTGATGAGATTAGAACTCAACAAGTGAATCATTCAACTCGTGGGTTACTTACACACTTCAGGGAGGAGGAACAGGAGAAAAAGGTCAAGGGGTTTAGGTCTCCCTATAGGCTAACTTCTAGAGAATGAACATACTATTGAATATGTAGAAGTGTAACCCAAAAATTGCTTACAGAGAGAGCAAGGGAATTAGAGAGAAGGAGACAGAGGGAGTTCCCCTCCCCCAGCTCTTGTGAGGGGGAGAGAGGGAGGGAGGGAGTACTGGAGGGGTAGCGGGGGTTGTTTTGTCTGAGACACAGGAAAGGGGCAGGGTTAAGTTAAGCCTGTCTGTCTCTGGTGTGTGTGTGCGTACATGCGTGTGTGTGTGTTTGTGCCTGGAGTTTTTCAGTGTTAAAGTTTGTGGAAGTATATTTGTAATCTCAGACATACCACAGTATTTTCTGTGTGTGTGTGAGATTGTGATTATGAGAGAGAGATAGAGAGAGAAAAGTGTTTATTATTGAATGCAGGTTTTGACTTAGATCAACAGTTTCTACAATTGAGATTGCCTGTGGATATACGGATGTTAGTGACACATATTAATGTGATGTGTGAGAACTAGATATGACAATGTACTGTATTATTCTTTGTTCAGGACTGTAGGCTGTGTGTGTGTTTGTCAGTCTGCTGGCTGGAATTGGGCTGGCACTCTGCCAGCTCTGACTCTTTGTCTGAGGAAGGTCACTTTGGTTTTCAGGAAGAAAGAATAATCAAAAAGAAAAGGTAAAAGTTTACGGAGTCCATTTTGGCTTTCTCTTTATGTTAGTGGAGAAAGGGTATTTTGATCCCAAAATACTGATCTCTCTCTCTCTCTCTCTCTCTCTCTCTCTCTCTCTCTCTCTCTCTCTCTCTCTCTCTCTCTCTCTCTCTCTGTCTGTCACACACACACACACACACACACACACACACACACACACACAGCAAAGACACACAGCAAAAGTGAGACAATGTCATTCCTCTCCAGCTCAGCTTGTTGAGTTAACCCTATACCAGCTCCCTCTTTTGTCACACTCACACTCTTCCTCAATAACAAATACTCAGATAGTCACTATTTGTGCTATTCATCTCAGTCTGAGATGTTTTAATGTCTCCAAGGCTATTCCTCCCCACCCAGAGTGTGTGCCTGGAGAGAGTGTGTGTGTGTATGTGAGTGTGTTTAACATTGATGTAAATTTCCATTCATGACCTGTTTCCTCGACCACTCCCTGTCTACCAGCTCCCTCTTGCTCTCCTCATTCTCATTCTCCCTCTCCCATCTTTTCTCTCTGTTTCTTTCCCTTGTTCCCCTCCACTTAGATTCCCCACAGTTACACTCCCTCCATGCTCAAATTCCAACCCCGTCAAAGCCTCCATACTGTCCCCCATTCCCTTTCTGAGACCCACCATCCTATTGTAAATAATCACCCTAAATTTCCTGGATGGATGTTGGAAAGGAATTCCTCCAGGCGCTCATTCTCCATTCTCTCTCCTCTCTCGATCCAGGTAGCTGGGAGGAAAGGGTTCCCCCATGTGATCTACGCTAGGCTCTGGCGCTGGCCAGACCTCCACAAGAATGAACTGAAGCATGTCAAGTTCTGCCAGTTCGCCTTTGACCTCAAGTATGACAACGTGTGTGTCAACCCCTACCACTACGAGAGAGTGGTATCGCCAGGCATTGGTGCGTCTGTTCACAATTTCACTTCCTCTAATGAAATAGAAGCACAAATGGGGAAGGGGAATATGAAGTTGTTAACAGGCTCTTTGGGTCACAGGCTTTTTCAGAACAACCATGCTGTTTCTAACTTTGTTTCCCTTTCTGTCCCTCTCCTCAAGTTGGTCTCAGCATTCAAAATGCAGGTGAGGAGGAAAACACTATTTTCAGCATCATCAAACATCATCAAAATGGTAATAAGCAATAGCAACTCATTCTAACCAATATATTTTTATCGCATTTCCCAAAGTGCACAGGCAATACTACTGTTTTTATGCACATATACTGTAGATGTGCTCTTGGCAATCTGATGAAAAATATGGAATGCAGAGCTTCTAAACCAGCCAGATTCATACCTGTCTGAGCTAGTCTACACAACAAGTAGGACACCTCAATCAAATTGCAACAAGGTGTCACAGGCTGCATGACAGGGCAAAAATCACTCCCAGATAGAGGCAACAATAAATACCATCCATCAATTTGATCTAAATTGCAGTAAATTCCGGAATTTATTCTAAATGTATCCATTCATGAATCGAAAAATATAATAATTATCAGGTATGAAGGTAAGACACAGATGCAGACAATGTCAAATTAACAATGGTTTAATAATTCAACAGGGGCAGGCAATATACAGGTCAAGGCAGGCAGGGGTCAGTAAACCAGAGGTGAGGCAACGGTACCGGACGGCAGGCAGGGTCAGGGCAGGCTCAGGGTCAGGGTAGGCAGAGGTCAATAAACCAGAGGTGGGGCAAAGGTACAGGTCCACAGGCAGGCAGGCAGGCAGGCAGGCTCAGGGTCAGGGGCAGGCAGAGTGGTCAGGCAGGCAGGAGAGAAAAAGAGAAAGAGAAACTGGGAAAAGCAGGAGCAGAGCCAAAAACGCTAGTTGACTTGACAAACAAGACGAACTGGCAACCGTCAAACGGAGAACACAGGTATAAATACACAGGGGATAATGGGGAAGATAGGCGACACCTGGAAAGGGGTGGAGACAATCAGAAAGACAGGTGAAACAGATCAGGGTGTGACAATAATAACATGACATGACTCATGCCTGATTTCTGCCTGCCTGTCTGTCTCTCTCTCTCTCTCTCTTGCTTTCTGTTTCTCTCTCTGTTTTTCTCCCTCTCCATCCCTCCCTCTCTCTCCCTCCCACTCTGTCTCTCTCTTTCTCCCCCTCCCTTCATTACAAGGTCCTCCAGGTCGGCTGATCAAAGAGGAGTACATCCATGACTGTTATGAGATGGACCTCCCCTCCAGGATGCCCCCCCAGCCCGAGCACTACAACCAGCCCCTCCCCCCTCTGCAGATGCCACCAGAGCCGCCCCGCGCCCCATCCTCCGTCAACCTCTACCCCAGCATGCCCCTCTCTCCGCCAGGTGAGATAAACTGAACCTGGTAATAAGAAGTACTTCTGTACAAGCAATGCAGCTGAGAAGAACTAGACTCTTTTGCTTTCATGTCTAACTCTATCCCTTACAATTTCCACCCTTTATTCCCCTTCCCCCATCTCCCTCCTCCAGTGAGCAGCTCCATGATGGGGCCCATGTCTGGGGGCCACGGCGAGGGCCTGCTCCAGATCGCGTCTCCCCAAATCCAGGGCATTCCCCAGACGCCACCCCCAACCACCCCCACACACGGACCACCCCCCAGCCCCCTACCCCTCACAGCCAGAGTGACTACAGCAGCAGCTCCAAACACACACAGACACAGAGCTCCTATCACAGTGAGTTACTAACAAACCAGGTTGGCAGTGTCACAGAGATGGTGTCAATTCCATTGTGTCAGTTTCAACTGTTTTTGTTCTCTTCCTTCACAATCTTCCAGCAACCTGGACAGGCACCAGCACGGCCTCCTATACCCCTGTAGGACCCCAGCAGAATGGGCGTGGCCACCAGCAACCACCACTGCACCACCCCAACCACTTCTGTATGTCAATCACCTGTCAATCAATCTTTCTGTCAGAAATGCAGGACTGTTACTTAATGTATATGGTAGCGTTGTCCTATTTGCTAATTCATTTCTCTTAAAAGGGTCTCAGCAACATCACAGCGCACCCGCCTTTCCTCAGCCAGTCTCCAACCATCCAGGTACACACCCAACGTTTACCCACTCACACACACACACTTACCCACACACATGGTGTTGGGCAATTCACCCCATCCACCACCAATGGACAGTACCCACATGAGGGACACATGGCAGCCATTTTGCAATGTTTCATATAATATTTCATGCTGTGTGTGTTGCCAGGTCCAGAGTTCTGGTGCTCCATCTCCTACTTTGAGATGGACATTCAGGTTGGGGAGATGTTCAAGGTCCTGGCTAACTGCCCCGTGGTGACAGTGGACGGATACGTGGACCCCTCGGGGGGCGACCGCTTCTGTCTGGGCCAGCTCAGCAACGTGCACCGCACCGACGCCAGCGAAAGAGCCAGGTCTATCAGCATGCCCCTAATATACCCACCTTGCCTAACCACTAGCTATTGGAGAACTTTGTTGGGGTGCAGAATACACAGGGCAAACATATTTATCGCCTGTATAGAAATAAATACAATCCCCAGTGTCTGTGATTTTCTCTTCACTTGTGTGAACTCCTATCTCCATTTCACAGGTTGCACATTGGGAAGGGGGTGCAGTTGGAGTGTCGTGGTGAGGGGGATGTGTGGATGCGTTGCCTTAGTGACCATGCAGTGTTCGTACAGAGCTACTACCTGGACCGGGAGGCGGGGCGAGCCCCGGGAGACGCAGTTCACAAGATCTACCCTGGGGCCTACATGAAGGTGTTTGACCTGCGTCAGTGCCACAGGCAGATGCAGCAGCAGGCAGCCACGGCCCAGGCTGCAGCAGCAGCACAGGCTGCAGCGGTGGCAGGCAACATCCCAGGGCCTGGCAGTGTGGGGGGAATCGCCCCGGCAGTCAGTGAGTGCTTCTGTCCTTCTCACTCTCTTTCTTTCTCTCTTGCAATCTCTTTCTTTTTTTCCTCTCTCGCTCTCTTAATCACTCAGTAAATCTCTCTTCTCCCAGGTCTGTCGGCGGCAGCCGGGATAGGTGTGGACGACCTGCGGCGGCTGTGTATCCTGAGGCTCAGCTTTGTGAAGGGCTGGGGGCCCGACTACCCTCGGCAGAGCATCAAGCACACCCCCTGCTGGGTGGAGGTCCACCTGCACCGTGCCCTGCAGCTGCTGGATGAGGTGCTGCACACTATGCCTCTGGCTGACCTAGGAGGACATGGACATGTCAACTAAGCAGTGTGTGTGTGGGTGTGAGAGAGAGGTGGCGGTGTCTCAGTTGCTTGGTTTGGATGATAACCTTCATGAACACTACAGTACATTTTGGATTGGATACCTTTTTCCTCAGCACCTGAAACAAAGACTGTAGACTCTGATAGAAACTTGTATCGAACTTCTATCGAAAAGGTATTTTAATGCTTTTATATATTTTCCTGTTTGAATCGCCTGATTTTCCTGAAGCAGTTTAGACTGCAAAATGTACTTGCTCATCAGCCAATCTTTTCACAGAGACTGGAACTTGCACTAAAGGCATCAATGCTTTTTAGTAGTGGAAACTAGCCTCGCACCGCCAATGACCTGGTAACTTGCCTGGATAAAACACTTTGGGAATTGTTCAGAAAGTCAGAATGATAGCACATGTGCTGCAGTGGATTCTCACTTAAGCAGTGTTGGAATGATGCCTTGATTACAGGGCAGCAGACTCAGACAGGTATATTGCATCTGGAGAATGCTGCTGTCCTTTAACTGCCTTCAGTAGGGTCTGTTTGTTCTTCAGGGAGAAATTGAAACAATAGTCACCACAATCTCCATCAACCTTTTCTCTTATCAGTATTTTTCATTAACCTGCATCATTTGACTCAGTTATATTTATACTGAACAAAAATAAAACTCAACATGTAAAGTGTTGGTCCCGTGTTTCATGAAATCCCAGAAATTTTCCATACGCACAAAAAGCTTATTTTTCTCAAATTTTGTGCACAAATTTGTTTACATTAATGTTGGTGGGCCTTTGTCAAGATAATCCATCCACCTAAGAAGTGTGGCATATCAAGAAGCTGATTGGACAGCATGATCATTACACAGGTGCACCTTGTGCTGAGGACAATGAAAGGACACTCTAAAATGTGCAGTTGTCACACAACACAATGCCACAGATGTCTCAAGTTTTGAGGGAGTGTGCAATTGTCATGATAACTGCAGGAATGTCCACCAGAGCTGTTGCCAGAGAATTCAATTCTCTGCCATAAGCAACCTCCAATGTTGTTTTTGAGAATTTGGCAGTACGTCCAACCAGCCTCACAAGCGCAGTTCGCATGTAACCACGCCAGCACAAGACCTCCACATCCGGCTTCTTCACCTGCAGGATATTCTGGGAGTGGGATATTTCTGTCTGTAATAAAGTCCTTTTTTTGTGGAAAAAAACAATTCTGATTGTCTGGGTCTGGCTTCCCATTGGTTGAGCCTGGCTCCGAAGTGGGTGGGCCTATGTGCTCCCATGGCTGCTCCCCTGCCCAGTCATGTGAAATCCATAGATTAGGGCCTAATGAATTTATTTCAATTGACTGATTTCCTTATATGAACTGTGGCTCAGAAAAATATTTGAAATTGTTGCATGTTGCCTTTATATTTGTGTTCAGTATAGCTACCAAAAACAAGAAATGGAATATCAAGAATCTCATTGATTATATTTATTGATGGAAGGTTTTACACAGTATTTGTAACGTTTTATTCAGTCAGACCAAAGTTGTCAGAAAGTGAAAGATTTTTCACCGCTATTTTATGGCCATAAAACCTTTGCTGAATGTGCCTATCTTCATTTTATGTCCTGCCTTTGTTCAACCAAAGCATGTATTTGTGTTGATGTATGCCAAGATATGCCTTTAACTAAAGTACTTCTAGGCCTAATTAAAGAATAGGTAATTAATTAATTAAATTGGTGTCTTAATTTTGAAGTACTGACAAAGATTACAAACCCCACAGAAAAAACGGCCTTCATTTGTTGGTTTTCTCAGTACATTCCTGCTGCAATGCACCTCTTGTCAGCCAAAGTGATGTATGTACTGCAACTTACGATTGTGTTTTAGTAAAGTGAGAAAACAAATAGCCTCATGCTGTACATGTCGTGTAGTATGACTTCATTGGCTGTATTACATTTGTCCAGTAGGACACCTAGTGAACTTTATGGGTACTACGTGCATTTGCAGTCCATCCATGTTGATGTAGGGCCTGTGACTGGTTTACTTCACCAAATGATATGTCCAGAATATAGCGGTTTATAAAACAAATGTATTGTTTTATATGTTTATTTATGTCTAATTTGGGACACTTATAAAACACACATGAGGGTCTCTGCTTCTCTTCAAGCTCCTAATGGTAATCATGTGAGGGTTAAAGATGAGAACATATCAATAATATTAAATTATTTGTCATGTATTCTACTTGTAAATCATAATATTAGTAGCAGTCATTGTTTTTTACAGTGTACTTTCAGCTGTCTGTAGTCAGCTTGTTTCGGTATCTAGTAGATATCAATATGATTTATTATTGAGTTATTATTGACCAAAATATACTATTTTTGCATTAGTCTTGAACATAGCTTTATAATGGTTGTTTTAGTGGGGGGAGTATGTAAAATGGTGTGCTTTGCAAATGCTGTATGTATGTTATAATTATTCCAAAGTTTGCCAAGAATTAAACCGTTTTTATAAAATCTGTATGGTCCTTAGACCTATTGTGTAATGTTGCCAAGCAACTATTTGAATGAAAGTGTGCTACCCATCCACCAGTAATTGGTCCTTTACATACATACACTGTATCATACAAGAAAAAAATTACATTCTGACGCCACCTGGGGGCGGGTCTAAACCCTCCTGCGATTCCGTGAGTACCAGTCTCGAGCCCCACGCAGCATCCGAGATATAATAGCATCATTGAGTTTGGCGTGTAGAGAGCGAATAGACCATACGAAAAGAGGAAGACAATCATTATTTATTAACCTGTGAGCTCATTTACTGGAATATTTGGTTGAAGTATCGTTACTCATTCTCTATGGATATAAAATAGGGACAAATCAGCTTTATATTCTTTCATTTACCCTTTTTATCTGGGCTTCCAGTAAAGCATCCTGCGTTAATTCTCAAAATGGCTGAGATTACAGAATTACGACCTGCATATGGTAAGTAGCAGACATTTTTCGGAATTATTTGGCATTTTGTTTATTGTGTCGTCAGATGTTAACGTTATATGATGTCTTGTATTTACATTAGGCAAAATGTTCAATAATGCCCATTCGTTTTAGAAATAAGGCCATATGAGAGTGAACACACCCAAATAGCATGATTAAGTTGATTGCTGTCATCAAAGATTGCCAAATGTAAATTTGACATTTATTCATTACCATGGCCTATGTTAATGTAAATAGCATCGAATGTAATTTGGAAATTGAACGAAACTGATTACACAGGCATGTTCAACAGAGATAGTAACATTACTAGGCACAGACGTCAATCAATTCAACGTCTATTCCACGTTGGTTCAACTTAATTTCATTGAAATGACGTGGAAACAACGTTGATTCAACCAGTGTGTGCCCAGTGGGAGCCTATTATTACAGTATTTGCTATTATGCAATTATTTGTTTTTAATCAGTGAGTAATTTGGTCCAACAACATAATAATTGTAGGCCTATTCTATCAAAAGATCGAGTACTGCGGCCCATTCCCAACATTGTCACTTCTCCCGGTGGTCTTCAATGTGCGCGTACGATGGGGTGGATAGGATGACGTGATGTCTATTCCTGCATAAGCATCGCCAGCCCCGTTCCTTTGTTTTTGTTAAAGCAAGCATCCCGGAACTAGGAGCTTGGCCAAATGGACATATTTTCATTGTATCAGACCCCGAGCTTTAAATTAAGATCCCTGAACAGTAGTTTAATGCCACATTGCCATAATAAGAAGTGTAGTGCTCTGAAGGCAGGGGGTGTTGGTGACCCAAACAGTGCCAGATCCTCTCAGCAAGTGACATGAATAGGTGATGGGGAATGGGGAGGGTTATGGATATTATATCATCAGAAGAATAGGACAACCCAAGTGCAGAAACAAAATGGATTGTTCTAAAATATAAACCAATAAGCACTGCCAGGAATGGGCCTGTAACCTGTTGGAGTTGATTAATGTCCATGCGGAAGAGGAGGCTTTTGTTAATAAATGCATTCTCATATTTCTTGGTTGATTTAAGATTAAACCATCAAGAGCATCTAAACATTGAACTGCTTGAAAAACCTCATTACAACAAGCAGTTGACCTTTCATCTCATACAGGCTCAAGATAAACAGTTGTGCAATCTAGGCTTGAGTGTTAGAGATGTGTTATTGCAAACATAATGTTGGCCCTGAGCCTGCCGGATGCAGTAGAACATGAGAGTTGGATATCTGCAATTCAGCCCAACAGACTCCAGAAACCCAGATTACAGCCAGTGATCTAATCTGGTTCACTCATCAGGATTAAGACACATCTGGTCCACATCACAATCTGAGTTCTGCAAATCAACTGAATCTTATGTTCACAGGCAGTATACAATAAGACATGTTGCCAATGCAGACAGATTGTCTCAGTGCTCCATGGTCACTCAGCACTGTTTACCAGGCTGGTGGATGATGGGGTTTATGCTGTACCAACCGGTGCCAGGCAGAAAGAAAGACGGGCAGTTGGTCAGAAGTTGGATAATTTTGCATTCTTCAAACACCAGAAACAGCTTTTTCTTGCAATCTAGAGCCATAGTTATAATGACTAATTATATGTCAAAACTGTCTATTTTTCTGCATAATTTATCTAAGCATATCTTCTTACCTCCTTATCTCCTTATTTAAGCATATCTCCTTACCTGTTCAATTGTCATGTTAATTAAGGATGCACATTGATTCTTTAAGATCTGTTTTGCCTTAGAAGTTTAGTGCAACTGCCACCCTGGTACAGTATATAGTATCATAACCCAATAATTAAAGTAATTTTAGTCAATTATGTATCAATTTATTGTCATTTGAGTTTTGAAAAGAACAATCAAATTGTCTGTCAATCTTTGCATGCATAGCTCTGTCTATGAACAGTGGTTACATTTCCCCAGCCCCATGACTCAGTTTATCAAACAAAGTGGCAGGGTTAGGCACTGGAAATGGCTCAAATCAAATCAAACGCTGTGTGTGTCACTCTACACTCTCTCCTCCACTGACGATACCTCACACACTAGAGTATCTAGCGTCCTGCCGAGGCATCTCTGCTCTGTGCACCTTGGAAGGAACCACTTACTAGGGGAGAATAAGGTAGGGGGGTACACTTTGCCTGGTCCAGTCAGTGTGCCCCCTGCGAAAAGTACAGCTGACATATTTTTTATAAATAATTATGATAAAATTAATTTTAAAACATGACAAATCTTAGGGGGCGCATGCCTTTGTGTCCCCTATAGGCATGATGCCACTGACAGTAGCTGTGCATATTTAAACAAAAAGGATGTCTTGAACTCGGCATGTGTGCTGTTCATATTTGGAATGTCAAACTACCTATACAGTAGTGTGGTCTGATCTGTAATCTATGGTTAGATAGAATTACATAATTCCTTGCAAATCAACCTGAGCTCTTTTTCTTGATGAAGGATCTGAAATGGGTTATGCAGAAGGCTAACAGATGGAATCCACAGAAAAAAAAATATCTTTAAAGTTACCCACAGAAAAAAAAACTGAACTGAGGAGATTGGCATTGTGTCTAGTTAATAAAAAAATGTACGGTGTATTTTTGGTTCTGTTAATCAGCACATTCAATTTATGCTTTTACTTAACACATTTTGTGGACAATTCCTGGACCCATTGAAGCGGAAGATTTGAGAGCTCACTACTGAAATCCCCCTGGGGTATGTTTCCAGGGCAACGGGCTCAGCTGGCATTAAGCTCCTTCCAAAAATCTGACATCATCCTCCTGGTATCCCTACCCAGAATGCCAATGAACAACAACAGGAAGGAAGGGCACAGTATTTTGTTGAAAGACAGACAGTTGAAGGAGGGAGAGGAGAGACTGACAAAGACAGATGAAAATGGAGACGGGAGAGAGATAGAGAAAAACAGACGTAATATAAATGTAGTTCGATAGCTGAGGTAAAGAGGGTGAAAGATAGAGTCTGTGCGTGTGTATGTGCATGCATGTGTGCCTCGTGCATCACATATGTGCATGCTCATGCACATTCACTGTATAGACTGACAAGTTTACCAATTGGAGTATGGTGACATGCTCAGAAGGCCAGCACAGCTAGGGAAATGTTCCCCGTGGAGGGCTGAAGGGGGGGGGGGTGGCACAATGCGTCTCTTTTCAGGGGCTTGGCCAAACAAAGGGCCCTCTCCCGGCCCTCCCGCCCCGCTGCAGCAGACTCTGTCCACTGAGTCCCATTACAGCTGGGATCAGCACAGTCAGCCTTAACATGTGCGCACAGCACATAGTCACAGTCTCACATTAACCCCAGCAGCAAATGAGTGGGTGGTGGCTCGCACACACAGTCAGACATAGATTCATGCATACCTGCATGTGCACAGACACTTAGAACCTCACCCCTCGCACATACACATATACAGAGACACACACACAGAGACAGGGTATGGGGCTATACCTCCCAGACACATTGAGGCAGACAATACACGACCTAGTCTGGCGTAATTACCAGCCCTGGAACATGGTCTGTCTGCTAGATAAAGCACACCGTCACTGGGATCAATTAAGGGAGGCAAATGACTAATGACTTAAATAAAGAGGTGGACTGTGTGTGTGGATGTGTTTAACTATAGTAAACTAACAGTAAAACATTTTTTATCAACTGGGGACATTTTGTTTGTCCCCACAAGGTCAAATGCTATTTCTAGGGGGTTTAGGGTTAAGGTTAGAATTAGTGTTATGGTTTGAATTAGATTTAGGGTTAGGAGCTAGGGTTAGGTTTAGGGTTAAGGTTAGGTTTTTGTTTTATGGTTAGGTTTAAGGTTAAGGTTAGGTTTTAGGGTTAAGGTTAGGGTAAGGGTTCGGGTTAGGGAAAATAGGATTTTGAATAGGACTGAATTGTGTGTGTCCACAAGGTTAGTTGTACAAGTCTCTGTGTGTGTGTGTGTGTGTGTGTGTGTGTGTGTATGCAGCCTGACTTGGCTGTGTGTGTTTCCACAGACTGCTCCCCATGCTCCTATTTACCCTCCAGAGTCAGACAGCCATAGTTGCATTTGCATGCAGCGCATGTATGTGTGTGCGTGCGTGCGTGTGTGTGTGTGTGTGTGTGTGTTCGTGTGTGTGTGTGTGTGTGTGTGTGTTTGTGTGGTGTTGGGGGCTGACATTTAAGCAGCCTGGTGACACCTGGTTGAATGATGTCCATATTGCTCATGTGTTTCCCACTCACACCTTGCCTTGTGCTCTGTGACACTATAGTGAAGTCACTCCTGCTGTATGGCACAGTCACAGTGTTGAGTCACAGTGGAGTGGAGTCACTCACCCTGGGTGGTGTGGTCACACATTATTTAGCCTACCTGACAGTAACGAGCCACTGGAGGGCAGTTACATGATTTCCTATTTGATTTTCAGTACTGCAACACTTGGTGCAGCTTAAAGAGTTGAATTTCTTTAATCTGAGTCAGTTCCAGTTCCTGGATGAACTAAATGCAACCGACAGTTTGACTATCTACTTTATTTAGAGACTTCAGTATAAATATTTCTTACACCAGACATTGCAAACACATCCCAGTCTAGACTGTGCAAAGGCTTTTACTCATTCTATCTTCCCCTCTCTTTTAGACATGTCACCGGTGCTGGCTGGTTTTATCGGTGCAGCGGCTCTGGTGGTTGCCGTGGTGATCCTAGTTCTCCTGTGGTCCTTCTGCCAGCGTCGCAACCTCCGGGTGATGGGCCGGTACAAGCTCCATGGTGATCAGTACACCGACTCGGCTGAAGACCCGCCCTACAAGTTCATCCACATGCTGAAGGGCATCAGTATCTACCCAGAGTCCCTCAGCAGCAGCAAGAGGATAGTACGGGTGGCCAGGCGTGCTGGGTGGCAGGGGGAGAGAGACAGAGAGAGGGGTGGTGGCCGCGGGATGGTCCTGGTGGATGCTGAGAACAACATCCTGGATGCTCCTACCCATCTCCAGATGAGCCACCTGGTGCCCCCTGCTGGCCAGCCCAGAATGGAGGCGGCACTGCCCGTCAGGGCCGACTACTGCTGCCTGGATAGCTCAGCTACCAGTAGCGAGAACAGCAGCAAGACCGTTTCACCTTTCACCCCCGCGTCCTCCGACCCAGAATCAGAGCCTGAAACCAGCCTGGGCTCCCTCAGCCTGGCTTTGGACTACAACTTCCCCAAGAAAGCCTTGGTGGTGACCATCGTTGGAGCCCATGGCCTGCCTGCAGTTGACGAACAGGGGAACAGCTCCGACCCCTACGTGAAGATGACCATCCTCCCTGAGAAGAAGCACCGGGTGAAGACCAGGGTCCTGAGGAAGACACTGGAGCCGGTGTTTGACGAGACGTTCACGTTCTATGGCGTGGCCTACAGCTCGTTGCCCGAGCTCACGCTGCACTTCCTGGTGCTCAGCTTCGACCGCTTCGCCCGAGATGATGTCATAGGAGAGGTGGTGGTCCCGCTGACAGAGTTGGAACCCAGCACGGGGCGGGTGCACATCACCCAGCAAATCAGCAAGAGGAACATGCAGGTGAGGAATGGGGGGGGGACCTACACATGTTTAAAAGCATGAACAGACAATTCCAAAATATTCTTAGAAGTTGGGGCCCGGCGCACACACACACACACACACACACACACACACACACACACACACACACACACACACACACACACACACACACACACACACACACACACACACACACACATGGAATTGAGCGCAGTGCAGTACACAGAGGGGGTTGTCTGACAGGAAGGTCAATGTGTCTCTATTGATTCGGTCCCCATTCAAGTCTTAACTGCAGCCAAACTGAGGAGACAGAAACAACGCCTCCATCTAATCTCTCAATGCAGCCAGCCATCCATCAGGCTCCCTTCATCATCACAGCCACACGTGTGTATGTGAGTGTGTACCCAACTCGGACTCACCAAGAACTTTTGTTTTTTGTTCCTACATGTACCTGTGGCACTAGTCCTCCCTGTGTGACCATTGTGTATAACCCATCTGCTGTTCAATATAAGAAGGGCTGGATATGTTTTGTATGGATGCAATGCAGGGGTTATTACTTCCTCATTGAAAGAAGACGTCTGATCGTAAAAACAGATAGTGTTCCTCGGTACTCATTGTGGAGGGCAAGGTATTGCAGTAGCATGGGGGAAGTCGATACACCATGCATGGGAATCAACCTCATACCTGACTAGGATAGTAAGTTGCAGGTGTATTAAAACTACACTAGAATGAGAAGAGAACCTTGGCTCACTGTAGTTGTGTCAGGGCAAATTTGTGTGGCTAAGCTTTCAGTCAAACAACCTTCATCAAAGCAATGTCATCTTCTTGCTTATTGAAATAATCCATCATAAGCATACCAATCACCAGGACACTCACCTAGGGATTCTTCTCAGCAAATCCTCATTTTATAATCATTAGATTAGAAAATGCCCTTTTAGTGATGGGTTGGAATAATATGAAATCAATTGCAAGTCAGTGAATATGAGAAAGTGCATGTGTGTGCTGGTCTGTAGCATCATACATCATGTCTACCTACTGTCATCTGTATTAATATATACAGTACCAATATCTGATTTACATTTATATGGATATACAGTGTAAAGGCCAGGCATGACAGATTTTGTTCACAGTTCATCTGATTCATTGTTTAATTTCCATGCTCTTACTATGCAGAACATCTAGATTATACAAACCGCTATACTGTATACGTTGTGCTGTTTCTCACATGAACACTAAAAGAATCACACTAGTCTGTTTCCACACGCAGATATGTATGGTATATTTACGCAATAAGGCCTGAGTGGGTGTGGTATATGACCAATATACCACGGCTATGGGCTGTTCTTAGGCAAGACGCAATGTGCCTGGATGCAGCCCTTAGCCGAGGTATAATGGCCATATACCACAAACCACAAATAGCACAAACTTATTGCTATAATAAACTGGTTAATAACGTAATTAGAGCAGTAAAAATAAATGTTTTGTCATACAGCCAATCAGCATTCAGGCCTTGAACCACCCAGTTTATAATTGTGCATGTAGAACAAGGTTGGCAAATAGATCATTCCAAAGACTGCTGAGTTTTATTGTCTTGGCAGTTGGTGCCCAATTACTATTTTAATCTATGACTGTACGATTATGGCTGTTTCATTGTTGTATTGTGTCTTAAAGGCTGAGTAGGTGGGTTTGATGATTGTTCCTTTTGAATGAATCAATAGTTAAATCCTCTATGTGTCTGTCTCTTCCTGCAGTGCGAGAGCCGTGGGGAGCTGTTGGTGTCTCTGTCCTACCAACCTGTCTCCCACCGCCTCAGTGTGGTGGTGCTGAAGGCCAAACACCTGCCCAAGATGGACATCTCTGGCCTGTCTGGAAGTGAGTTCAACCACTGTGTATGTCAGTGTGTGCGTGTGTGCCTGTGGACAATTTTAAAAAGCGGAGCTTGTGTAATGTCCCCTTTACATATAACAATATTCCAAAATGTCCTTCTCTCCCTTAGACCCATATGTGAAGGTCAATGTGTTCTACGGACGCAAGCGCATCGCCAAGAAAAAGACGCACGTGAAGAAGTGCACGTTAAACCCCGTCTTCAACGAGTCCTTCATCTACGACGTGCCCCCCGAGCTGCTCCATGAGATCTCCGTGGAGTTTGTGGTGGTCGACTTTGACCGTACCACTAAGAACGAGGTGGTGGGGCGCCTGCCCCTCGGCCTGCACAGCCCCTGTCCCTCTGGCGCCGCCCACTGGCGGGAAGTCTGCGAAAACCCCCGTCGGCAGATCTCAAAGTGGCACAACCTCAGTGAATACTAGCTCCTCCCACCGCCTAATGCATATAGTTCTACCTGTGTATAGGGGGAGGTGAAGGAGGGGAAGAGAGGGACTTCTTGCCGAGAGAGTGGCTTTTCCCCCATGCCATACATTCTCTTGTGAATAATACCAACAAAAAATGAACAACATTCCTGGTGGGACTTGTACAGTGGACTTTACAGTGGTTAAGGTTCAATTACAGGATCGAATTAAAGTAACAAACATGCATACAGATAAACATACACATATATAACCCACACCACTACAGAATTATAGAGACACTCAGTCTCAGCATTTGGGTAAGAGTAATGAAAATAAAAAAGTTGTTTGTTAACCAAAATCTGACCAGGATCACACATTCAAGGCTGTTATGAATTATTGTCTGGCCATGTTGTATGAAGTTTAGGCGACGGGAGGATACATGCAAATGCTTAAAAAAGAAAGAATTGTCAGACTTCAAAATCCTCCCCTTGCCAATATTGTACTTCATTCATTGCATGTCTGAATTAAACAGAAATATCATCAAATCAAATGTAAGGAAACAGAAGTATTGCTTAGTGAGAAAAGTGAGAAGAAAAAAAATCTCTCTTAAAATGAGAAAATCTCATGCAACTGACTCTCTGTTGCAGTTTCTCTAAAGGTAGCAACAAATAGGACAGCTAGAAATTTCTACCCATGAAATGTTTTGGGGCCTAACTGTTGTCGTTTAGTGGCATTACCACATTTGATGACAAGCTCTGTATCTAACATGAAAACCATCAAGGTTTCAAACCAATTGATGCTTTGTTGTTAAGACAAATGTGATTTCACTGCAAATATATTTATTTGGAGTTCATTTTTAGAACAAATTCGGTCTGAAAATATGAATGTAATAAACAACCAAAACATTATTACATGGATACATGTAGCGTTTCGCTACACTCGCATTAACATCTGCTAACCATGTATAAAATTTGATTTGATTTGATTTAACATGTGATCACAAGAAATATGACATATTCTCATACTGTGGCATTGAAAAAGCATTCACCACAGTATAAGCAAATGACTGAAATATCACTGCAGCAGGTTAGTCTTAGTACTGTAATAACCAGGTAATAACACATGCTAGTTAGGAGCTTGTAGTGCCAGATGTTTTTTGAAAGTTACTGATATTATTGTGAATAATGGTTTTGACATGAAGAGTTGTAAAGGGTCATGTTTTGCTGTGTGGTTTCCAAAAGGTTTATACAGTATATTCCATATATATTTTGGCCTTTGCTGCCATGCTCATCTTTTAGGACTCGATTCAATCCAAATCACCGAAGTTCTGCGCTATAGTGTGCTTGAAATGAAAACGTAATTTTTTATTGAGCTGTCATATGCAGCGTTTACCGTGAATGCAGTCTTTGCGAACTTGGGAACATTGGCTTTACATTGCCTTCACATTTCAATAGCGCTGAACTTGAGCGATATGGATTGAATCGAGCCCTTCGTGTATTTTTGTCTCTTTCATTTGGCTAATTTCAAGATTATATTGTATAAAAGAACAGTACTTTATATCTTGAAGGCAACAATTTTCTATAGTGAATAGCCTCACAGGTTGAAGCTCCTGTATGTTGTTGGTGATACTCTGTGTGTGTGTGTGTGTGTGTGTGTGTGTGTGTGTGTGTGTGTGTGTGTGTGTGTGTGTGTGTGTGTGTGTGTGTGTGTGTGTGTGTGTGTGTGTGTGTGTGTGTGTGTGTGTGTGTGTGAGACTGCAGAGCCCAGGTGCACTGTTTAGAATAATATAAGTGGTGATGGGGTTCAGAGCAGGTCATGGCAGTGGGGTGGCTACTGCTAGCTTCTGGCTTGGCTAGGCTTTTGACCAGAAGGACGAGACACAGGTGGGCAAACCTCCACTGTCACCAACCTCTCCATCCTCTCTTCCTCCTCTTTTTCTCCTGCTCTCTCACTGTCTCTGACCCTCCTTCGCACTTTCTTTCTAGCTCTCTCTTTACAGTCCCTTATTTCCTCAATCTCCTTCGTTCTCCCGTCTCCTCTCTCTAACTCTTTCTTTGCACCTTTATTTGGATCACTAATATCTCAAATTCCTTTTAATGCTTCATTCCTCATAATGAGAGAAGTCACAGTATTTGACATATTAGTGAACCCATCATAACACCTATCACACCCTGTGAGGATTTGGCTGTATGACTGATGCTCTGTCATCATTGTACACCGTAGGTCAGGGGTGTCAAACTCATTCCATGGAGGGCCTAGTGTCTGCAGGTTTTTTGTTTTTTCCTTTCAATGAAGCCCTAGACAACAAGTAGTGCTGAGTTCCTTACTAATTAGTGACCATAATTCATCAATCAAGTACAAGGGAGGACTTGCAGACACTCAGCCCTCCGTGGAATGAGTTTGACACCTGTGCTGTAGGACTACTCAGTGGAGACATGGGGAGTCTAGCTGCAATGGCTTTACATCACACTGTGTAACATTTACTGCAGTGCAGTCTGGCAAATTGACTGTGTGAAACTCTGGGAGAACAGTAATCTCAGTGAAGCCAAGGTGAGAAAACTTAAGTAAGACTGCAGGTTTGTGTCTTGACAGGGCAAGGGGAAAGCATAAAATTGTGTTGCAATACATATGAGCTGCCTTGTTTGCTTTTGGCAGCAAACTCCTGCGATCAGAACCCCCACCATTTTGACTGTCTATAGCCCCGTTTATACCTGGTGCTAACATGGGTCCTTAGTCCTGATCTTGTCTACATTCTGATTGTGCCCACATTTCCAGAAGTGTGTCTACACATGGTATTAAAATGAGTCTGTTATCTATCCACTGTGTCTGCATTGTGACCAGAGTTCCTGGTCCCTTCCTTTATACAAATAATTTCACAGCTATAATATTTGTATATGTATTTACTGTAAGACACATATTGATGTAATCAGCCACCTATCACTGATTTTAGAGGCCGGAATAATGATGATTTAAATGTTTTTTTCTGTCCAGATCTGTCTACATTTGTAAGATGTCTAGACACAAAAAGATCACAATCAGATCACAACGTGTCTTTTGATTGTCAACACCTGTCTAAAAATGTGGGCACAATCAGACTGTGGACAAGATCAAGACAAAGGACGCAAGTTAGAACAAGGTTATAAAAGGGGCTTACTTCACCTTGTCTCCCCACCTTCGACCTTCAGTGTAGCTATTTCCTTTGTTGAAATATCCTTGTTAACTAATTTGGAATAAAATATGAAACGTAATGTAAACAAACTGTAATAATGACTGATCGTGGACTGGTACAAATGATTATTTCAAGGTATCTTCTGTCCAAATACATGGAGTTAAACTATGTAATGAAATACTTGCCAGTAATGCAAACGGTGTCTAAAACTGACATTTTCCTATGTGCTGAGTATATTACGCGGATGCTAACTTGTGTGTTTTTTTCATTAACAGTCATTCAACGTGCAAATAAAAAGTTATACTCCAGTGTTTGCAGCTCATTTTTTTAAAACAGCTTTACATCACCAGAATCTTGACACACATGCATGGAGGCATGCGCGCACACAGGCTTGTAAGCGTGTACATACACTCACACACTTCTCATAACTGAGCTACATTAAGCACAATATGCAACATGAAAATATTGAAAATATAATGACAATCAACACCCTCTTCTGGTGTAATCTAGTTCTAAGTCCTGTGACTGAAGTAACACTAGTTGTCTGTGTAATTTAAGAAAGTTGTCACATACATAGATCAGTGGAATAAAAGCGTAGATCATTGGTCCGTAACGATTTTCATTTGAACTGTTACAAACAACAACAAAAAACAAGCAACAATATTCATACAACTGTAATAGAGTAGCAACAAGGATAACTTCAATAATCATAGAAGTAGATATCAAGGTCAAATTTAACAACAAAAGAATCATGTAGAAACAAGATGTGAATTATTATGTGGATTATAATTCATGGACATTTTTGTAGGGGTTATAAAATGTTTCATTAGCGCAAATCAAGTCTGACATTTTTAAGTGGAAATTACAAACTTAAGAAGTGTTACACCCTGATCTGTTTCACCTGTCCTTGTGCTTGTCTCCACCCCCCTCTGGGTGTCGCCCATCTTCCCCATTATCCCCTGTGTATTTATACCTGTGTTTTCTGTCTATCTGTTGCCAGTTCATCTTGTTTGTTCAAGCCTACCAGTGGTTTGTCTCAGAGACTGGGTTTCCCTAGTCCCTCTTTTTCTCGTCCTCCTGGGTTTTGACCACTACCTGTCTCTGAGCCAACCTGCCTTCCTGTACCTTGGCCTCTGCTCTGGATGATCAACCCCTAGCAGTCTTGACCTGTCATTTGCCTGCTCCTGTGGTTACAATAAACATTGTTACTTCACACAGTCTACACTTGGGTCTTACCTTGATTCCTGATAAGAAGCCTTTTTAAAACTTGAATACACTGCTGTGCAGGAAAATGTTCTGTTACAACAGAGATTCGGTACCTAATGGCAGCAGACTCAAGTAGAATTGGATCATTATCAATTTTTTTTTTACATTATCTTGTAGTAGCATTGTTTGTTAATGGAGGAGCAGCTGATCAGATTACCAATCTTGAAGAATCTATTTGCGATATCCAAACTGGTGGAGAGAGTACTGGGTAAACTTAAGGCTGTGAGGATCACGAGAGGTGGGCTTGTTTAAATTTTTTTGTACTTAGGATAAGAAGGAACATATGTTGCCTCTCACCCGATTTGAGAAGTTTGACGTGTCGCTTGTCTCGAGGGAAGTCAATGTTGAAGAGATAAAGCATATTCCTGGAGTGATTGATGCGTGTCGGATGAATTGTGTGGTGAAAAAGTGAAGAGTCTCTGTTCTTTTTTTTTTGTCTCTTGCTACTCAAGAGCAGTTGGGGTATATCAACTACAGATTCAGAGCATTTATCCCAAGACCAATGATCACTGTAAAGCTTTTGGACATGTTTCAAGTGTTTGTAGAAGGGAGAAGCCAATATGTCCAAGTTGTGGAAAAGATCATGTGTTTAAAAGGGATAAAAATGTGACAAGTTGGAATCATGAAGCCACGTCTTTGGAATGCCCGACAAGGGTGAAAAAGAATGAGGTGGCCAAAGTCAGGGCTGTCCAGAGCATTTCATATGCAGCGGCTGTTAAAAGGGTTGAGGGTTCGAATGGTGCTCCTGAAGAGTCCATGGTGGTGGATAGGCCTTCACTGCAGACTGCAGGGGTTGCCTTTCACCAGTAGAACCCAGATATTTTAAAGGTTAAGAAGGTGGACCTTGGCCTTTATACACTATATATACAAAAAAGTATGTGGACACCCCTTCAAATTAGTGGATTCGGCTATTTCAGCCACACCCGTTGCTGACAAGTGTATAAAATCGAACACACAGCCGTTCAATTTCCATAGACAAACATTGTCAGTAGAATGGCCTTACTGAAGAGCTCAGTGACTTTCAACGTGGCACCGTCATAGGTGGCCACCTTTCCAACAAGTCAGTATGTCAAATTTTTGCCCTGCTAGAACTTCCCCGGTCAAAGGTAAAGGCTGTTATTGTGAAGTCTAGGAGCAACAATGTCTCAGCCGTGAAATGGTAGGCCACACAAGCTCTCAGAATGGGACCACCAATTGTTGAAGTGTGTTGCACTCACTACCAAGTTCCAAACTGCCTCTCGAAGCAACAGCACAAGAACTGTTCATCGAGAGCTTCATGAAATGGGTTTCCATGGCTGAGCATCCATACACAAGCCTAAGATCACCATTCGTAATGCCAAATGTCGGCTGGAGTGGTGTAAAGCCGGTCGCCATTGGATTCTGGAGCAGTGGAAATTCGTTTTCTGAAGTGATGAATCATGCTTCACCATCTGGCAGTCCGGCGGAAGAATCTGGGTTTGACAGATACCAAGCGAATACTACCTGCCCCAAGCATAGTGCCACTTGTAAAAATTTGGTGGAGGAGGAATAATGGTCTGGGTCTGTTTTTCATGGTTCGGGCTAGACCCCTTAGTTCCAGTGAAGGGAAATCTTAATGCTACAGCATACAATGACATTATAGATGATTCTGTGCTTCCATCTTTGTGGCAACAGTTTGGGGTAGGCCATTTCCTGTTTCAGCATGACAATGACCCCGTGCACAAAGTGAAGTCCATACAGAAATGGCTTGTTGAGATTGGTGAGGAAGAACTTGACCCCTGACCTCAAGCCCATCGAACACCTTTGAGATGAAATGGAACGCCGACAGTGAGTCAGGCCTAATCGCCCAACATCAGTGCCTAATGTTCTTGTGACTGAATGGAAGCAGGTCCCCACAGCAATATTCCAACATCTAGTGGAAAGCCTTCCCAGAAGAGTGTTATTGCAGTAAAGGGGCGACCAATTCCATATTAATGCCCATGATTTTGGAATGAGATGTTCGACGAGCAGGTGCCCACATACTTTTGGTCATGTAGTGTAGCTATGGTGATTATGGTGATTAATGGCACTTCCAAGATGGAGAGGAGGTCCAGGAAAATTGATTTCATTGTGGATGCGAAGGAGCTCTTCTTGGGACTGAAAGATTTCTCTGTGGAGGAGTTGCATGGAGTATTGTCACAAGCCGTACAACCCTCTCAGGCCCTAGAGCCTGAGAAGGGAGATATGGAGATTTGAAGGAAGGAAGAAGTGTTTTTTAAATTTTGTTTTTATCAATGTACAATTTTTGGGGGGGTGACTAAGTTAGTTTTCCATATCACGCATGGATTTTCTTTTAATCTTGTTTTTTCTCAATCTGTCCAGTTAGGTGGCAATACACCTTTTTGGGTTGTAGTCTACCATAAAACCCACAGAAGAAGGAGAAGGAGGAGGAGGTATGGGGTGTGATTTTCTTGTAGGCAGAGCGCATTGGAGTAGGATTCTATTGCATTGACAGGCACGACTCAGGCATGTAGTCTACACCTACCGGTGTGCCTTAACCAATCAGAGCTGCAGTAGCCATCTTTGAAAAGCTAATCAGGTAAAGAACTTCCTTATGTCTTAAAAGGATGTGTGGTATTTTTAGATGGTCTTGAATAAGCTAAGTAGCCAATTAGCACAGCGTAGCATAATTTGTCTGATTCTCTGTAAGAACGGTACGGGAATAATAATGTATTTTATTTTTGAAAGTAGTTTCTTGCATCAAACACAACATTTTCAGTCACTTCAATAGCTGAAGAACAAGTGGAAAACAGGATAATGTCAAGCACTGCATGTTTTTTTTCAAAAGTCTCATGGAATGTAGGCATTGAACACATGCCTAACATGGTCAGCTCTGTAGCATTGGCTACGGGAAGCGTTTTTCTTCATTATGATCAAATAGCCACAGTAGCTTACTTGACCACTGTTAAAACTGTAACTTAAAGCAGGTACAGCCTCAGTGTTCACAGTAAATGTGTGCTGGAAGTTGCACAGAAGTTTCACAACATTCAAGTTTGCACTCAGCAAACCTGAAATTTGCTCAGTGCTTATATTTTTGGGGTGGAACATTGGATGTGAGTAGCTCCATTTTGTACAGACAAGAGACCCTGGTTCGAGTCCAGGCTCTGCTGCAGCCGGCCGCAACCAGGAGACCCATGGAGAGGCGCACAAATGGCCCAGCGTCGTCCAGGTTAGGGGAGAGTTTGACCGGCCAGGATGTCAGTGTCCCATCGCGCACTAGCGACTCCTGTGGCGTGCCAGGCACAGTGCATGCTGACACTGTCACCAGGTGTACGGTGT
Source organism: Oncorhynchus tshawytscha (assembly GCF_018296145.1). Taxonomy (NCBI): domain Eukaryota; kingdom Metazoa; phylum Chordata; class Actinopteri; order Salmoniformes; family Salmonidae; genus Oncorhynchus; species Oncorhynchus tshawytscha. The sequence goes on along the minus strand of NC_056431.1, from coordinate 16,336,570 downwards.
TTCCTCCAACACATTTGTGCGGCTGACTTCCGGGTTAAGCGCGCATTGTGTCAAGAAGCAGTGCGTCTTGGCTGGGTCGTGTTTCAGAGCACGCACGGCTCTCGAGCTTCGCCTCTCCTGAGTCCATACAGGAGTGGCAGCGATGGGACAGGACTGTAACTACCAATTGGGGAGAAAAAAGGATTTAAAAAACTGTTGTTATATGTAGAAACCAGACAGCAAAGTTTTTTAATTAAGTCTCTAAAATAATAAAACAACATACAGTATCCTCAAGCAACTAGGAGAGAATGAGCGGTCAGTTATGTACAACAGCGAACCAATCAGTTGGTAAAGCGCCGCCGCAACACAAATCCAACATGGTTTCCCCCAGAGGAAAAGACAAGAAGCAACTAGCAGATGCAAATGAGAGTAATGAACAATTAAAGGATACCAAAACAAACTAACTGCTACAATAAAAGTAGAGGCTATCATGTCAGACACACAAACAAGGTGTGTGCATGTGCAAACAACACAACAAAATGTGCCTTTTGGAAACAAAGTTACAAACTTTAGAAGACTAATTGGACCAGCAACATGAGAATATTGTCCTTACCGGAAGATGAGGATTAAAGGAGACCTTTCCAGCTAAGTGGTCAAACTGATATAAGAGATTCTTGGCATGGGTATATCATCAGACAATCTGGAACGATGCCATAGGATCAGCGTGAAACAGAAGAATGCTAAATGCCTTCTCATGGTAATCTTCAAACTGTAGAACAATCAGACCAAAATCAACATTCTGAAGGCACAAGGGGGAAAGGAGATCAAAATCCCCGGCCAATCCATTCAATTCACCCAGGACCTGTCTGCTAGGCTAAAACACAAGGAATACATTTCGATCAGACAATCATTGGAGGAAAAGGGGATCAAGTCTCAGCTCAGATTCCCGTCAGTGCTGTGCGTATGGAAGGAAAAGCAGAGGATGGAATTCACAAGCGCCGATGAAGCCCTAGTCAAACTGCAAGAAACCTTTCTAGTTGAAAAGAGGAGAGTCCCCCCATACTGAAGAGTGATAAAAAAAAGTGATAAACACACTAGGCTAGGTACAGTGATGCCTGATAACAGTTTATCGTAAATTGAGACAGTATTATTTCACCTTCTCTCCAATACAATCTACTGTATACTCTACTTTCCCCAAGTAACTGTTATTTTCTATGAAGTAACAATAGAAGTAGCAGATGCCAATATGTCTCACAGTCTCATGTCAGAATTATACATTCCTCCATGTTTCTCAAACGTCAAATTTTGAAATGTTCAAGATTAAGTTCAGGCATTTTTCATTAACTCTGAAATCTTAAGGTTAGGCATAAACTCTGAATGGGTAAGGGTTAAGGTTTGGGATCGGCTTAAAACAAAATCATTTTATATTGCTGGATTCAAACTTGAAACCTTTGAAATCAAAGGCAGATACTTACACCCATCCACCATCCCCGTCGACAACACGCTAGAAAATCGGAAACCTACTTGAAGGTAACAGCGCTCACTGTTGCCCATAGTGGCAGGTTTCCACGTCATCTCCTGATGCCCTCAGACATGGATGGACGTCGAACACTGACTTGTATCACGGGTGACCTGACTGGAAATATAGCAAGTATGTCAATAACTCTTCTGTGTGTGTATGTGTGACATGGATGGACGTCGAACACTGACTTGTATCACGGCTGACTGGAAATATAGCAAGTATGTCAATAACTCTTCTGTGTGTGTGTGTGTGTGTGTGTGTGTGTGTGTGTGTGTGTGTGTGTGTGTGTGTGTGTGTGTGTGTGTGTGTGTGTGTGTGTGTGTGTGTGTGTGTGTGTGTGTGTGTGTGTGTGTGTGTGTGTGTGTGTGTGTGTGTGCGTGAATGAATGGGAGTGTGAGGGATGGTGAATATGAATATGTGTAGGAGGGTGGGCAGGAGAGAATGGGTGTGTGTATGCATAGAGTATATGTTGTGTGAGAATGGATTAGTTTGTAGATGGATAGATGGGTGTGAGTGTCTCTGAGAGGAAGGGAGTGTGGGAAAAGATGGGAGGTTGGGACAAGCTTGGCTTGGTTGAGTAAGGATGGGAGGTAGGGACAAGCTTAGCTTGGGTGGGCAAGAGTGGGCAAAGATGGGAGGTTGGGACAAGCTTGGTTTGGGTGGGGTAAAGGTGGAGGAAAACTGGGAGGGAGAGGGGAGAGGGATACATTTGCGTTGGGACAGAGGGAAGGAAGGATTTATCTATACTGCAATGTATTTGTATTTGTATTTATTTTTGTGACTTGAAAACCTGCTGTAAAATTAATAAGAGTTCTGGACATATTGAAGAGGATGTCAAGTCAATTTTTAATTTTTTAAATGTTTTTATTTAATCTTTATTTAACTAGGCAAGTCAGTTCAAGACAAATTCTTATTTACAATGACGGCCTACCCCGGCCAAACCTGGACGACGCTAGGCCAATTATTTGAATTCCGTGTTTGCCTTTATAGCTTAGATTCAATGGTGGTTATTGGTTATTTGGTGGAGATTGGGACGGGGTGGCTAGGAGGGCATCAGATACTTCTTTGAAGTATGTGTGGTGCCGCCCTCCACTCATCCTACTTCGGTCTCTTGGTGGACCAACTCTTCCCAAGTAGAGCCCATCAGCCACTATACTTTAATTGAATTCACAAGGTATTACAAACTGACCTAAGGACTTAAGTGTCAGACTTTCTCCAATGTATTTACAATGACATACAGTTGAAGTCGGAAGTTTACATACACTTACGTTGGAGTCATTAAAACTTGTTTTTCAACCACTCCACAAATTTTTTGTTAACAAACTATAGTTTTGGCAAGTTGGTCATTTTTCCAACAATTGCTTACAGACAGATTATTTCACAACAGAAGTTTACATACACTATGTTGACTGTGCCTTTAAACAGCTTGGAAAATTCCAGAAAATTATGTATTGGCTTTAGAAGCTTATATAAGCTAATTGACATCATTTGAGTCAATTGGAGGTGTACCTGTGAATGTATTTCAAGGCCTACCTTCAAACTCAGTGCATCTTTGCTTGACATCATGGGAAAAACAAAAGAAATCAGCCAAGACCGCAGAAAATAAATTGTAGATCTCCACAAGTCTGGTTCATCCTTGGGAGCAATTTCCAAATGCCTGAAGGTATCACGTTCATCTGGACAAACAATAGTATGCAAGTATAAACACCATTGGACCACGCAGCCATCATACCGCTCAGGAAGGAGAAGCGTTCTGTCTCCTAGAGATGAACGTACTTTGGTGCGAAAAGTGCAAATCAATCCCAGAACAACAGCAAAGGACCTTGTGAAGATGCTGGAGGAAACAAGTACAAAAGTATCTATATCCACAGTCAAACGAGTTCTATATCTACAAAACCTGAAAGGCCACTCAGCAAGGAAGAAGTCACTGCTCCAAAACCGCCATAAAAAGCCAGACTACGATTTGCAACTGCACATGGGGACAAAGATCGTACTTTTTGGAGAAATGTCCTCTGGTCTGATGACACAAAAATAGAACTGTTTGGCCATAATGACCACCGTTATGTTTGGAGGAAAAAGGAGGAGGCTTGCAAGCCGAAGAACACTATCCCAACCGTGAAGCATGGGGATGGCAGCATCATGTTGTGGGGGTGCTTTGCTACAGGAGTGTCTAGTGCACTTCACAAAATAGATGGCATCATGGGGTATGAAAATTATGTGGATATATTGAAGCAACATCTCAAGACATCGGTCAGGAAGTTAAAGCTTGGTCGCAAATGGGTCTTCCAAATGGACAATGACCCCAAGCTTACTTCTAAAGTTGTGGCAAAATGGCTTAAGGACAACAAAGTCAAGGTATTGGAGTGGCCATCACAGACCACTGACCTCAATCCTATAGAAAATTGGTTGGCAGAACTGAAAAAGCATGTGCGAGCAAGGAGGCCTACAAACTGACTCAGTTACACCAGCTCTGTCAGGAGGAATGGGCCAAAATTCACCCAACTTATTGTGGGAAGCTTGTGGCTACCCAAACTGTTTGACCCAAGTTAAACAATTTAAAGGCAATGCTACCAAATACTAATTGAGTGTATGTAAACTTCTGACACACTGGGAATGTGATGAAAGAAATAAAAGCTGAAATAAATCATTCTCTCTACTATTATTCTGACATTTCACATTCTTAAAATAAAGTGGTGATCCTAACTGACCTAAGACAAGGAATCTTTACTATGATTAAATGTCAGGAATTGTGAAATTGAGTTTAAATGTATTTGGCTAAGGTGTATGTAAACTTCTGACTTCAACTGTACATATGAGGTGAGTAATGCAAAATATGTAAACATTATTAAGTTAATGAGATACCGTAGAATAGTATAGAAAACAGTATACACATATGAGATGAGTAATGCCAGATATGTAAACATTAAGTGACTAAGATACCATAGAATAGTATAGAGTACAGTATATACATAAGAGATGAGTAATGCAAGATATGTACATATTATTAAGTGACTAATATACCATAGAATAGTATAAAATACAGTATATACATATGAGATGAGTAATGCCAGATATGTAAACATTATTAAAGTGACTAGTGTTCCATTCCTTAAAGTGGCCAGTGATTCCTTGTCTATGCCCATAGGCAGCAGCCTCTAATGTGCTAGTGATGGCTGTTTAGCAGTCTGATGGCCTTGAGATAGAAGCTGTTTTTCAGTCTCTCGGTCCCAGCTTTGATGCACCTGTACTGAGCTTGCCTTCTGGATGTTGACGGGGTGAACAGGCAGTAGCTCGGGTGATTGATGTCCTTGATGATGTTTTTGGTCTTCCTGTGACGTCGGGTGTTATAGGTGTCCTGGAGGGCGGGTAGTTTGCCCCCAGTAATGCATTGTGCAGACTGCACCACCCTCTGGAGAGCCTTGTGGTTGCGGGCGGTGCAGTTGCCGTACCAGGCTGTGATACAGCCCGACAGGATGCTTTCAATTGTGCTTTCAATTGTTTTCATCAGTAAAGGTTTGTGAGGGTTTTAGGTGACAAGCCAAATTGATTTAGCCTTCTGAGGTTGAAGAGGCTCTGTTGTGCCTTCTTCACCACACTGTCTGTGTGGTCCATTTCAGTTTGTCAGTAATGTGTACGCCAAGGACCTTGAAGCTTTCCACCTTCTCCACTGCGGTCCCGTCGATGTAGATAGGGGGTTGCACCCTTTGCTGTTTGCTGAAGTCCACGATCACCTCCTTTGTTTTGTTAACTTTGAGTGAGAGGTTGTTTTCCAGGCACCACACTCCCAGAGCCCTCACCTCCTCCCTGTAGGCTGTCCCGTCATCGTTGGTAATCAAGCCTACTACTGTTGTGTCGTCTGCAAACTTGATGATTGACTTGGAGGCGTGCTTGGCCACGCAGTCATTGGTGAACAGGGAGTACAAGAGGGGGCTGAGCACACACCCTTGTGGGGCCCCAGTGTTGAGGATCAGCGGAGTGGAGGTGATGTTTCCTACCTTCACCACCTGGGGGCCTGGTCAGGAAGTCCAGGACCCAGTTGCACAGGGCGGGTTTCAGACCCAGGGCCTCAAGCTTAATGATGAGCTTGGAGGGTACTATGGTGTTGAATGCTGAGCGATTGCATCGTCTGTGGATCTATTGGGGCGGTAAGCAAATTGAAGTGGGTCTAGGGTGGCAGATAAGGTAGAGGTGATATGATCCTTGACTAGTCTCTCAAAGCACTTCATGATGACAGTGGTGAGTGCTATGAGGAGATAGTCATTATGTTCAATTACCTTTGCCTTCTTGGGTACAGGAACAATGGTGGACATCTTGAAGCATGTGGGGACAGCAGACTGGGATATGGAGAGATTGAATATGCCTGTAAACACGCCAGCCAGCTGGTCTGCGCATGCTCTGAGGACGCGGCTAGGGATGCCGTCTGGGCCGGCAGCTTTGCGAGGGTTAACACGTTTAAATGTTTTACTCACGTTGAGAAGGAGAGCCCACAGTCCTTGGTAGTGGGCCGCATTGGGCGGGCACAGTCTTACCCTCAAAGCGTGCGGAGAATAAACTTAATGATGGTGTTGGAGTCGTGCCTGGCCGTGCAGTCATGAGTGAACAGGGAGTACTAGAGTAGACTGTGCACGCATCCCTGAGGGGCCCCCATGTTGAGGATCAACGTGGCGGATGTGTTGTTACCTACCCTTCCCACCTGTGTTTAGTCCCAGGGTCTTTAGCTTAGTGATGAGCTTTGAAGGCACTATGGTGTTGAACGCTGAGCTGTAGTTAATGAATAGCATTCTCACATAGGTGTTCCTTTAGTCCAGGTGTGAAAGGGCAGTGTGGAGTGCAATAGAGATTGCATCATCTCTGAATCTGTTGGGGCGGTATGCAAATTGGAGTGGGTCTAGGGTTTCTGGGATAATGGTATTGATGTGAGCCATGACCAGCCTTTCAAAGCACTTCATGGCTACAGACGTGAGTGCTACGGGTCGGTAGTAATTTAGGCAGGTTACCTTAATGTTCTTAGGCATAGGGACTATGGTGGTCTGCTTGAAACATGTTGGTATTGTAGACTCAGATAGGGGGTGGTTGAAAATGTCAGTGAAGACACTTGCCAGTTGGTCAGCGCATGCTCGGAGTACACGTCCGGAGTACACGTCCTGGTTGGGGTATGTACGTACAGTCACTGTGGGGACGACGTCATCGATGCACTTATTGATGAAACCAGTGACTGATGTGGTGTACTCCTCAATGCCATCAGAAGAATCCCGGAACATATTCCAGTCTGTCCTAGCAAAACAGTCCTGTAGCTTAGCATCTACTTCATCTAACCACTTTTTTATTGACAGAGCGCTGCTGCTTCCTGCTTTCAGTTTTTGCTTGTAAGCAGGAATCAGGAGGATAGAATTATGGTCAGATTTGCCATTAAGTCCTCTGAGAAATTCAGCAGGGTTTCTGGGAACTTCCACTATACAGATATACTTATTTTCCATCATAAGTTTTCCATCATAATTTGCAAATAAATTCATTAAAAATCCTACAATGTGATTTTCTGCATTTTTTTCCCTCATTTTGTCTGTCATAGTTGAAGTGTACCTATGATGAAAATTACAGGCATCTCTCATCTTTTTAAGTGGGAGAACTTGCACAATTGGTGGCTGACTAAATACTTTTTTGCCCCACTGTAGGTAGGGGTAGTGACTATGCATAGATAATAAACAGAGAGTAGCAGCAGCGTGAGTGAAGAGTGTGAAGGTGTGTGTGTGTGTGTGTGTGTGCATGTGTGTGTGCGTGTGTGTGTGTGTGTGTGTGTGTGTGTGTGTGTGTGTGTGTGTGTGTGTGTGTGTGTGTGTGTGTGTGTGTGTGTGTGTGTGTGTGTGTGTGTGTCTGTTGCGTCAATATGCGTGTGTGTGTGTGTGTGTGTGTGTGTGTGTCTTGTGTTGTGTTTGTTGGAGTGTCAGTGTAGAATGTGTGGGTGTGTGGTTATGTGTGTGTGTGTGGTTAGAGTCCAGTGAGTGTACATCAATCCTGTGCAAGAGGACAAAATCCTGTATCATTGCAACAAATAATAATAGATAAGGATAAAACAAGGGGGTCAATGCAAATAGTCTGGGTAGCCATTTGATAAACTGTTCAGTAGTCTTATGGCTTGTGGGTAGAAGCTGTTAGTGTCAGAGAAACTCTGTTTAGCGATATCTGTGGCATTTAAATTAAATTAGCTTTGGGCAACTAAGAACATGTAAAGAATGTAGGTTTCACACAATGTATCCTCTGTTAAAATTTGGAAATGTCCAGAGATTAGTTAACCGGAAAGGTTCTTGGGTTGTTTTTCCCATATCATCACACGTCATTTCTAAACTGGTTCACATAATTGAGTCATTAGAGCTGACCAACTTTAATAGCCTCCTCAAGTGGGGCTCTGTGTACATTGATGGTGCTGTTTTTTATTTTGTTACTTAACCTTTGTTAAACTTGGCAAGTCAGTTAAGAACGAATTCTTATTTACAATGACGGCCTATACCAGCCAAACCCAGACGACAGTGGGCCAATTGTGCGCTGCCCTATGGGACTCCCAATCACGGCTGGTTGTGATACAACCTGGAATCGAACCAAGGTGTCTGTAGTAACACCTCAACGACTAATACGTTTGTAGTAAGCTTTCAGATACTTTTAAAATCTTTTCAAAAGTGGTAACATCATCTACTATGTCAAGGTCAAGCCCTCTTACGACCTTGAGCAACTTCATCTCTAAATAATTTCAGTAGTCACAGAAAGTTGACTCAATCTTGTGCCCGTAGGACTATTCATGTTTTCTGGTTGAACCGTTGTATGGTGTTTCCAATGTTGCTTTGGAAATCAAATCACTTATGCATGTTAAATGTATTTATTCAGTGACTGTTGCAAGGGATAGGACATTAAAAGCCCCTACTTCAACATTAAGTTTCTAGTACAGTTTCTGAAGGGCTAAGTAGTAGGCCAAGGCTTTAATTTAGATTTAGCGCTCAGGCTTCAGAATCCTGTTCAGCTTGGAATACCTGATATTCAAATGCTGACCCTTCTACCTCTGGAGGGAGTTTTCAGCTGTCATCGTGACTGTTGTAGACATTCCACCACAGAACAAAAAAATAATAACAAGCTGGCCCTTAACAAACTGTACAAGGCTATAAACAAGCAACAACAAAAAATACATCCAGAGGCTGCTTTTGTGGTGGAGTAAAGCCTAATGCATGAAATATCAATGCAGAAGCAACGTATCTGTCAATTTGCTATGCTCCTCTAATTGCTGAGAGCAAAACTGTGATTCGCAGTTCGATCACATGCGCATCCTTTCCAAATTGCAAAGATGTCATAACCTGTGCACTTCAGCAGCAATACTTATTTGGTGCTGAACGGCTCTGGAACCTAGGGAGTTGATAGGCCGTATTGACAGTTGTGCAAGCCAGACCTACATTAAAACTTGGAGAAGAGTTCGTTAAATTTCATATTATACTTCAAATCTTTAAAACTACACTTTTCTGAGGTAAGAATGTTATTCCATCGTTTTTATCAGCCTTCAAGAAATGTTATATTCTTTGCCTAGGCGAGGCTACCTAGTTGTTCAATCTTGAGGCTGATGGAGTCATTAGCCTGGGTTACAACAAGGTGTTAGTGGTAGCCCATGTTGGCATATAGTTTTTATATGTATCATTGACAGTAATTATATCCAAAGCTCTGCTTACTTGATCCTATTCCAAGCATATAATTGTCTTGTCTTTCAATATTTTCCTTTAAATTTGATAGTCTGAGCAAAATTGCTTTCTGTTTCTGGTCAATACCACTAGGCTGTGGCTTAATATTTGATCATACTGAAACCTTGATGTAAGGATGGATGACCTCTGGTTTATGTAAATATTTATTGAGTTCCTTATTGTTGCTTAAATTGATTACAGAATGGTTAGAAATTGTTTCTTCATTACAGCACTTCTGAACAGATCATTCTCTTTCATGACTCCCATTGTTCACTGTCATCCTGCTTGGGTATGGTCAGCGCCCACTGAAGGGATAACTAGATTTCCATGCTAGGAGTATAGAACAGCTGTTATCATTGTGGCACCCTAGCAGCTGACATTACCATGTAAACATGATGTTAGATTCAAGATAATGAAGTCATTATGAAACAGATGTGGGAAAGAGCACTTGGGGTATTCTGCTTTGCCCCCTGTGTCCCTATGAGGTGTTTGCCTGACAGTCACTAAGGTAATTCACTCTTTCTACATATTCTGTTTTACAGGAAAAAGGTGAAAAGGACATGTCGTACACAAATAATCATTACATTGAGGTGAGCTGGAAAATATATAAAAACAATAACCAGGGGTTAAACGTTTGATTCCAAGGGAGTAAATTGTTCTCTTTTCTCTCCTCCTTTCTCCAGGCCAACGCCGTGCAACGGGTGGCTAGTCTGCCGCTCTTCGACTCCACCCTGAAAACTGTTGTTTCAGTTTACATGGATGTAAAGGGCCGTTACCCGCTCCTGAGTGTGGTGGGGGGCGTGGCTGAGATTGGGGTGCGTAATGTGTCCCAGGCTGCCATTCTCCGTGCCACCCCCCTCCTACTTAGTCTGGAGCCCCAGAGTAAGTCCACTGAATACTGAAAACTTTACTGATTGATTCTACCCTATTGCCTTATAACTCTCATCTGCCATAAAATATAAAATGTCAAACTTGAATAACTTTAACATGAATGCCACCGCTGCCACCAAATAGCTTTTGGTTCTCATCCCTCACCATTGCTTCCCTCCTCCATATTGCAGTTGAGGTCGTCAATAACTATGCTTGTATGGGCTTGGACCAGCTGGAAAAGAACTTTCCCGTCCTGCACCAGTCTACAGAGGAGGTGGGTGTCTTCTCTCTCTGTTTCTGTTCTGCCTGGCAAACTGGGTGATGATGCAGTGTGTGAGGCTGACTGACTGGTCTGTTATAGTAGACACATTCTGATTGTTCCAGCATTAATTGACCTTTAACACCACTTTGCATTACCAGAGTTTCAATAGTTGACATTGAATTTTAATGGCGTTAGACTGTGTGGAAGGATACTGCTACTGTCCATTAATCATGTTGGATGGATTCCATTTATAATATCCTACTATTCCTCTGACTGATTATTTCTCCCTTTTTCCAAATGACAAATTGTCTCTCTCTCTCCCTTTCTGCCTTATCATCTACAAATATTCTGCCACTCCCACCTCCCCCTTTTTCTTCACTCGTTATCTTTCACTTCTTTCATTATCTCAACACCCTGCTACTTCTTTATCACCCTATTCCCTACAACCCTCCTCTCCTCCACCCCCCATCGTCCCCACAGGTATTGGGTCACCTGAAGGATGCCTTCTTTCTGACCCTGGATGACGTGCAACTGCGTGTGAATGATGAGCTGGACGGGATGCAGGGGCGCTGGGACAAGCTGACCGATGTCACCTGGTACTACCTCCTGGCTCTGCAGGAGTCACAGCTGGGTCAGATGGCCACCTCGGGCCTGGACGACATCCTCACACGCTCAGAGGAGGCCATGGCCAAGTACATGCCCCTGACGGCTACACTGCGTGAGTTTGGGTGAAGGGTAGTGGAGGGGCTAGTGCACTTTACACAGTCTTTGCTGAATGGTGGATTGGGAGGTTGTCTTTCCGCAGAAGTGTATTCATGAATGCTTTATGAGGTCTTTTGTCTAAAGTCAGGTTACAGTATACAGTGTACACCACAATCTGCATGGTCATCCTATTGCTGCTTTCTGAACTTTACCACAGGGGGGCGTTAATGCTCTTCAAGTGTTTGATAATGTCCCTACTAATTTGCTTTGAGGCTGTTCTAATACACAATGATATCCATAATAACAGATTTGAGAATAAAACTTGTTTTCAAATATTTCTATTATTTTGTTTTGTAAATATTTTAATCATAGGAAAAATACAATAAATAACTCATTAAAATAGAGTATAATTGATATCCTGCTGTCTGTAAAGGAGATCAAATCAACATGAAAACCAGATTGATGTGATGCACTGTTGTCTTGGTAACATTGCAGTACATTATCAAATCATACTGACTCATATCCTCACTTGAAATATAAAGTGTGCTTGAAAATTCAATTTTCTTTCATCATTCATTAACTTGTAAACAATCAAGTATGTTTTTAGATGATGGTGTGTAATTGTAGAGTGCATAGACTGTGTTGATCAGACAGTGTGTCACACTGATGACGCTCTGTGTGTGTGGGAAGAGGTGTTTGGAAGGGGTGATAGGAGTTGAAATGACACAGTCTACCGTGCAAATACAACCAACTACCAGTAACCCACTGGGCACAGACGTCAATTCAACGTCTACTCCACATTCGTCATTTCATTGAAATGACGTGTAAACAACGTTGATTCAACCAGTGTGTGCCTGGTGGGAAGTACTAACACCTCACTCTGTCTATATGGCTATGTCCAGTCAGCTTCGAATATTGGACACTACAGTTACGAGGGCAAGTTTTGGCAACAAAGACACATTGACATCTTGCTGTTGAGTTTACCACACCATATTTGTATTTTGACTTGTCTCTGTGTGTTCCCCAGGCCTAGAGTGGGAGAGGAGGACACAGCAGTATGAGGATGAAGATGGGGAGGATGAGCCTGGGTTGTGGACGCGGTTCCGAGGCCTTCTGCTCTGTCTGAGCCTGCAGCTGTACCACCGCCTGCTGAAGCTCAGAAACAGGCTGGAGCGGGCCATGGGGATGCTACAGGATGCTACCGACAAGGTGAGAATCCCCTATAACCCTCTCTATGGCTGTGTCCCTAAAACAAACCTTTGTCTGCTTTCGTCCCCTGTAGTCCCAACTACAGGCCTCTTGCTTTACACGTATCAGGTCCTAGCCCAGGTCAATCTGCTCTCTCCTCTTTGTCCTTTCTCACACTCTCCACTCTCATTCATCTGAACCACCCATCCTTAGCCACCCTCCGTGTCTCACTCTCCTGTGTTTTTTACACCTTTCTCTTCCTTCTCATTTTCCCCCACATACCCATCTGTTCCTCATATCTGTAAGACCTCTCATCCATCATGATAAACTATACCGCCTCCTCCTTACTCAATCAGGGTACAGCACAAAATAAACAAGGTATTAAAGACATTTAGATGTACTGTTAAAATAGTCTAACATTCAGACAATATAATAATTTATACGAAAAGTGTAACATAATAATAATAACAATGTAATAATAAAATAACAAAACAACATAATAACTTTAAATGGATGAATTAAACAGAGCACTTTCAGCCAGCACCTCAGCTGCTCTTTGTTGACCTCCTCTGTAATCACTTGATGCTCGGTCCCTCGGGAGGCTGTCTAGCCATCACAACATCCTCTGCTGTCTCTGTCTACCTTTATTGGGTTTGGGGTAAATAGAAGCAGGCTACGTGCCCAGAGACATGGTCAGTGGTCTCTGTGAAGGCTCTAGGGCACTCCCTGCATTTCCTGTATACATGGGCAGAGGGCTGGGGCTCAGTATTACTCTTACCCAGGCACAGAGTTCTGAGCACATAGAACCATCATTAAGATGTACCAGACTCAAATCTCCTGGGGCTATAGCAGACTCTATGGCTTAGGACAGAAGGAAGGAAGGGAGGGAGGGACAGAGAGATTATGAGACAAGTGACAAGGCAAATCAGTTAAGAACAAATTCCTATTTACAATGACAGCCTACCAGGGAACAGTGGGTTATCTGCCTTGTTCATTGGGAGAATGACAGATTTTTACCTTGTCAGCTCAGGGGTTCGATCCAGAAACATTTTGGTTACTGGCCCAATGCTCTAACCACTAGGCTACCTCCGGTCCCGAGAATGGTCCCTGTGGGATTTGGCCTACGTGAGATTTTGAGCCTACCACAGCCCCTGCAGCACACACTCAGACAGACAAACACACAGAGCGATGAGGAGATCCGAGAGCTGGGGGGCAAGACTTTGATGGACCGATAAGACACAGACTGTAAACATACACAGCTCTCTGAAAGCAAGAGTTGTGGAAACTAACAAAAAACAGTATGGTGGCATGTTTAGAAATGAATTCATTATGAGGCTTGTTGTTTTATGAAGCTCAAACTGGGTTTAGGTCAGTTGAAATTGGGGGATATATTCAATAACAGGGTCACTATATGGGTCACCTCAAGGAGGTCTTTAGGAAAGAGGATGAACATTGAGAAGAATAACTACTCGAATTTAAATTGATTATTTTATAATACATTCATTTTTAGGTTTACGGTTCTCTGAACTCAAATTGGGTTTATAGTGAAGCTGTCAAAGTAGTTACTGAATAGAAAAATATAATAATAAACAGTAACACTAGGAACTGTTGAATGAACTTTCATAGAGAGATTATATTTTTTTCCTTTCTTTCTCTTTTTTACAGCACATTGTAATAAACCACATCACATTTGTAAGGATTAGAATTTTACAGTTTGGTAAAGTGTCAAAGCATTTTTCCCAGAATTTGGTTCAGGGGTAGTAATTGGTGCTAAATGACCCTAACTGCTGCTGCAGGCTGCTGGCTGGAGAGAGAGGAGAATAGGCAATGAGGGTCGGCCTCATCAGACAAACACTCTCATTAATGCTCCTGCACACTCTCCCATAGAGACTAAGGCACTGGGACAGAAATGTGTGTGTGTGAGACAGCGATTGTGTGTGTGTGGTGTCCTCAGATGTCCTACATCGTTGAAATTTGGCAGCGGATATCATGCTGCATTGTTACGTTTGCCCTGAGTCTGTCCCCAGGCTACTTTGGGCCAGTGTCCTGCCCCCTCACCAGAATCCTTGGTTTGGTTTCACAAAGCAGGAACAGAAGGGGATAGCGTGTCACTTAGCTGACCCAAATACCTCGTCCATCTCTTTTTCTCTTCCCCACCCAAACTGTGGGACTTTTGGCCTAGTTCTAGAGACTTGGTAAAACGTTTGCCTATCTAGAGCTGTTGATCCACACCACAAGCTCAAATGTAAAAGCCTGGAGGATGGTGTGATATGATCTGCTTCTAAACTCAGCTAAAAAAGAAATGTCCTCGCACTGTCAACTGCGTTTATTTTCAGCAAACCTAACGTGTAAATATGTGTATGAACATAACAAGATTCACAGAAAATGGAATAATGTGTCCCTGAACAAAGGGGGGTCAAAATCAAAAGTAACAGTCAGTATCTGGTGTGGCCACCAGCTGCATTAAGTACTGAAGTGAATCTCCTCCTCATGGACTGCACCAGATGTGCCAGTTCTTGCTGTGAGATGTTACCCCACTCTTCCACCAAGGCACCTGCAAGTTCCCAGACATTTCTGGGGGGAATGGCCCCAGCCCTCACCCTCCGATCCAACCTGTCCCAGACGTACTCAATCTGATTGAGATCCGGGCTCTTCGCTGGCCATGGCAGAACACTGACATTCCTGTCTTGCAGGAAATCACGCACAGAACGAGCAGTATGGCTGGTGGCATTGTCATGCTGGAATGTCAGGAGTATGGCTGGTGGCATTGTCATGCTGGAATGGCAGGTGGCATTGTCATGTCAGGATGAGCCTGCAGGAAGGGTACCACATGAGGGAGGAGGATGTTTTCACTGTAAAGCACAGCGTTGAGATTGCCTGCAATGACAACAAGCTCAGTCCGATGATGCTGTGACATACCGCCCCAGACCATGACGGACCCTCCACCTCCAAATCGATCCCACTCCAGAGTACGGGCCATGGTGTAACGCTCATTCCTTCGACGATAAACGCAAATCCGACCATCATCCCTGGTGAGACAAACTGCGACTCGTCAGAGAAGAGCACTCTTTGCCAGTCCTGTCTGGTCCAGCGACGGCAGGTTTATGCTTATAGGCGACGTTGTTGCCGGTGATGTCTGGTGAGGACTTGCTTTAGAACAGGCCTACAAGCCCTCAGTCCAGCCTCTCTCAGGCTATTGCGGACAGTCTGAGCACTGATGGAGGGATTGTGCATTCCTGGTGTAACTCAGGCAGTTGTTGTTGCCATCCTGTACCTGTCCCGCAGGTGTGATGTTCGGATGTACCAATCATGTGCAGGTGTTGTTACGTGGTCTGCCACTGCGAGGACGATCAACTGCCCGTCCTGTCTTCCTGTAGTACTGTCTTGGGTGTTTCACAGTACGGACATTGCAATTTATTGCCCTAGCCACATCTGCAGTCCTCATGCCTCCTTGCAGCATGCCTAAGGCACGTTCACGCAAATGAGCAGGAACCTTGGGCATCTCTCTTTTGGTGTTTTTCAGAGTCAGTAGAAAGGCCTCTTTAGTGTCCTAAGTTTTCATAACTGTGACCTTAATTGCCTACCGTCTGTAAGCAGCTAGTGTCTTAACGACCATTCCACAGGTGCATGTTAATGACTAGTTTTACAGTAGCTATCAGTTTGTCATGTTTGTTTTTTCAACTTCACAAATAGTGGCAAGAAATTGCTTTCAAGGGTCCTTCAACAATTTCCCCAAAGACTGATTCAATTCATATAACTGACATTATAAGTCTGAAAGTCTTCAGCTAAGTGCTTTATCATTGTATCATCAGATGGGCCTGAGCAGGCTGCTGGAGGTGGTGAGCTCTGTGCTCCAGATGCTGAAGCTGTTCTACGTGTCCCAGGTGTTGCGTCTGGAGGCCATGAGGAGGCTGGCCCTGGACCAGCTGAAGGCCCAGCTCCGGGTCCTGGCTGAACTGGGACCCATCAATCAGCTGCTGGGACTGCCTGCTCAGGTGCAGCTTGTGGTGGCCGACCTACAGGAGCTGGGCAAGATCCTACTGCAGCTGCTGGTCAAATCCACCCCTCTCTACAACATGGTGAGCCTTCTAGATTTTAGTTGCACCCTTCGTTACTAGGTTATTTAACCTTCCTCATTGTATCAACTCCCCTCGTCTAATCTCTCCTTTATTTGCCCTTATATGTCTCTCTGTATGTATATTCCCCACAGTCTTAATCCCCTGTATACCCCCACCTTTTTATCTCTGTCTCTTTCTCTCTCTCTCTCTTTCTCTGTCTCTGTCTCTCTTCCTTTCACTGTCTCGCTTTCTCTCTCTGTCTCTTTCTCTCTCTCTCTCTCTCTTTCTCTGTCTCTGTCTCTCTTCCTTTCTCTGTCTCTCTTTCTCTCTCTATCTCTGTCTCTGTCTCAGCTCCAGCAGCCAAGTGATCAGGAGGTGGAGGACTTCCTCAACCAGCAGGAATCCTTGTCCTCTGACACCACTCGCAGCAGTTCTGCCAGTAGCCTCTTTCTCAAGGCCATGGACGGCCGCCCACACAATCGCAAGAGCTCGTATGCCCGCTCCCAAACAGGCTCAACCAGTGCCCCCAGTCCAGCCTCAGCCAAATCGCCCAACGGCAGCCGTGGCAGACAGAAGCAGGATGACCAGACTCTCTCTCTGGAGCTCAAGAACCTGGATCTCCCTTCCAACATCGCTGTGTGTCGTCGCTCTTCAGTACGCAGGGGCTCATCCAGCAGCATCAATCCCCCAGACCCCAGCCCAGTCCCCGGCCCAGCCCCGGCCAACCCAGCAAACGACGATGACCAGTCTCTCTCTCGCCAGGGCAGCCAGAAGCCTGATGACCAGCCTCTTTCTCGCCAGGGCAGCCAGAAGCAGGAAGACCAGCCTCTCTTTGTGGAGCTGGACAGCACTGTGTGCCACCGCTCCTCAGCCATCGAGTTCCTCTTAGCCCCCATCATTCAGTACCTGAGCCCTGAGCAACTGTCAGATGAGACTGTTATACCTGAGGTGGAGACCACCAATTTCCATCCAGACACAAGAGATGAGAGCCTACCCAGACACCAGAGCCTGTCTGCCCATTCCCAAAGAAGCTCATCAAGTGCTGGCAACCCGGATGACCAGTCTCTCTCTCGCCAGGGCAGCCAGAAGCAAGACGACCAACCTCTCTCTCTGGAGCTGGACCCCCTGGAGCTCCCTTCTACAAGCACTGTGCGTCGCCCCTCCTCGGCTGCCGAGGTCCTCCTAGGTTCCATCCTCCAGTACCTGAGCTCTGAGCCACCCTCAGACGAGTCCATTATACCCGAGGTGGAGACCACTGAGAACCACACAGAAACCAGAGACGAGAGCCCACCCAGGCACAAGAGCCTATCTGCCCACTCCCGCAAAAGCTCATCAAGTGCTGGCAACTCGGACAACCAACCCCTCTCTTGCCGGGGCAACCAAAAGCCAGATAACCAGCCTCTCTCTCTGGAGCTGGACCCCCTAGAGCTTCCTTCTACCAGCACCGTGCGTCGTCCCTCCTCGGCTGCCGAGGTCCTCCTAGGATCCGTCCTCCAGTACATTAGCTCTGAGCCATCCTCAGACGAGCCTGTTGTACCCAAGGTGGAGACCACCGAGAACCACATTAAAGCCAGAGACGAGAGCCTACCCAGACACAAGAGCCTGTCTTCCAGCTCCCACTGGAGCTTGTCCAGTGCTGTTGCACGCGTGCTGGAGACCGCTGAGGACCTGAGCCCTGAGCAAGGCTCAGACGAGGCCATTATACTTGAGGTGGAGGGCATTGAGTACTACTCAGACACAAGAGACATGAGCCCACCCAGACGCAAGAGCCTGTCTACCCGGTCCCGTCGGAGCTCGTCCAGTGCTGTTGCACCCGAGGTGGAGACATCTGAGGGCCTGAGACCTGAGGAAGTCTCAGGTGAGGTCAATGCACTTGAGGTGGAGAGCACTGAGTACTACTCAGATGCAAGAGACGTGAGCCCATCCAGACGCAAGAGCCTGTCTGCTGGCTCCAACAGAAGCTCATCAAGTGCTGGTAACCTGGGTTACCAGTCTTTCTCTCGCCGGGGAAGCCAGAAGCCATTCAACCAACCTCTCTCTCTGGAGCTCGACCCCCTAGAGCTTCCTTCTACCAGCACCGTGCATCGCCCCTCCTCGGCTGCCGAGGTCCTACTAGGTTCCATCCTCCAGTACCTGAGCCCTGAGCAACTGTCAGATGAGACTGTTATACCTGAGGTGGAGACCACCAATTTCCATCCAGACACAAGAGACGAGAGCCTACCCAGACACCAGAGCCTGTCTGCCCGCTCCAAAAGAAGCTCATCAAGTGCTGGCAACCCGGATGACCAGTCTCTCTCTCGCCGGGGCAGCCAGAAGCAAGACGACCAACCTCTCTTTCTGGAGCTGGACCCCCTGGAGCTCCCTTCTACAAGCACCGTGCGTCGCCCCTCCTCGGCTGCCGAGGTCCTCCTAGGTTCCATCCTCCAGTACCTGAGCTCTGAGCCATCCTCAAACGAGTCCATTATACCCGAGGTGGAGACCACCGAGAACCACACAGAAATCAGAGACGAGAGCCCACCCAGACACAAGAGCCTATCTACCCACTCCCGCAAAAGCTTATCAAGTGCTGGCAACTCGGATGACCAGCTCCTCTCTCGCCGTGGCAGCCAGAAGCCTGACGACCAACCCCTCTCTCGCCGGGGCAACCAAAAGCCAGATAACCAGCCTCTCTCTCTGGAGCTGGACCCCCTAGAGCTTCCTTCTACCAGCACCGTGCGTCGCTCCTCCTCGGCTGCCGAGGTCCTCCTAGGTTCCGTCCTCCAGTACATTAACTCTGAGCCATCCTCAGACGAGCCCTTTGTACCCAAGGTGGAGACCACCGAGAACCACATAAAAGCCAGAGTCGATAGCCTACCCAGACTCAACGGCCTGTCTTCCAGCTCCCACTTGAGCTTGTCCAGTGCCGTTGCACCCGTGGTGGAGATCACTGAGGACCTGAGCCCTGAGCAAGGCTCAGATGAGGCCGTTGCACTTGAGGTTGAGAGCATTGAGTACTACTCAGACACAAGAGACATGAGCCCACCAAGATGCAAGAGCCTGTCTGCCCGGTCCCGTTGGAGCTCGTCCAGTGTGGTTGCAACCGAGGTGGAGAGCACTGAGTACTACTCAGACGCAAGAGACGAGAGCCCATCCAGACGGAAGAGCCTGTCTGCCCACTCCCGCAGAAGCTCATCAAATGCTGGCAACCCGGATGACCAGCCTCTCTCTAACCGGGGCAGCCAGAAGCCAGATGACCAGCCTCTTTCTCGCTGGGGCAGCCAGAAGCCAGACGACCAACCTCTCTCTCTGGAGCTGGACCCCCTAGAGCTTCCTTCTACCAGCACCGTGCGTCGCCCCTCCTCGGCTGCCGAGGTCCTCCTAGGTTCCATCCTCCAGTACATTAGCTCTGAGCCACCCTTAGAGGAGCCTTTTGTACCCGAGGTGGACAACACCGAGAACACAGAAGTCAGAGACGAGAGCCCACCCAGATGCAAGAGCCTGTCTGTCCGCTCTCGCAGAAGCTCATCAAGTGCTGGCAACTCATCAAATGTCTGCCAGGGCAGCCAGATGAGGAATGACCAGCCTCTCTCTGTGGAGTTCGACATCCTGGACATCTCTTCTACCAGTGCTTTGCGCCGCCGATCCTTGGCTCCCGAGGTCATCCTTGGCCCCATCCTCCAGTACCTGAGCTCTGAGCCACCCTCAGACGAGACCATTATACCCAAGGTGGAGACCACCGAGAACCAAACAGAAGCCAGAGACGAGAGCCCACCAAGACACAAGAGCCTGTTTGCTCGCTCCCGCTGGAGCTCGTACTGTGCCTCTGCACCCGAGGTGGAGACCACTGAGGACCAGAGTCCTGAGAAAGTCTCAGATGAGGCCGTTGCACTCGAGGGGGAGAGCACTGAGTACTACTCAGATGCAAGAGACGTGAGCCCATCCAGAAGCAACAGCCTGTCTGCTGGCTCCCACAGAAGCTCATCAAGTGCTGGTAATCTGGATGTCCAGCCCCTCTCTCGCCGGGGCAGCCAGATGCCAGACGACCAACCTCTCTCTCGCCGGGGCAGCCAGAAGCCAGATGACCAGCCTCTCTCTCGCTGGGGCAGCCAGAAGCCAGACGACCAGCCTCTCTCTCTGGAGCTGGACCCCCTAGAGCTTCCTTCTACCAGCACCGTGCGTCGCCCCTCCTCGGCTGCCGAGGTCCTCCTAGGTTCCATCCTCCAGTACATTAGCTCTGAGCCACCCTTAGAGGAGCCTGTTGTACCCGAGGTGGACAACACCGAGAACACAGAAGTCAGAGACGAGAGCCCACCCAGATGCAAGAGCCTGTCTGTCCACTCTCGCAGAAGCTCATCAAGTGCTGGCAACCCATCCAACGTCCACCAGGGCAGCCAGATGAGGAATGACCAGCCTCTCTCTGTGGAGTTCGACATCCTGGACATCTCTTCTACCAGTGCTTTGCGTCGCCGATCCTTGGCTGCCGAGGTCCTCCTTGGCCCCATCCTCCAGTACCTGAGCTCTGAACCATCCTCAGACGAGACCGTAATACCCGAGGTGGAGACCACAGAGAAGAATGCACAGTTGAGAGATGAGAGCCCACCCAGACGCCAGAGCTTGTCTCCCCGCTCCCGCAGGAGCTCGTCCAGTGCTGTTGTGCCTGAGGTGGAGACCACTGAGTATTGCTCTGACAAAGGAGACGGCAGTCCACTCAGACGCAGAAGCCTGTCAATCCGCTCCCGCAGGAGCTCATCCAGTGGAGGCAACGCCCCATCCCCCCGGCTAACACCGGACAACACACACAATGGCCTCCAGGGCAGCCAGATGCAGGACAACCTGGATGAGTTGGACACCAGCGCTGTGCGTCGGCGCTCCTGGGCTGTCGAGGTCCTCCTAGACCCCATTCTGCAGTACCTGAACCCTGGGCACTCAGAAAAGGCCGATATAGAAGAGTCCGAAATACCCGCGGTGGAGGCCACAGAGCACTAAGAAGTCACCAGTGTCCTAGAAACGGCCCCCTTTGAAGGCCTAGGTGTAAGACTTATTAGTTGATTTTAGTTTGTGGGTACACATAGGAGGACCATAGTTCAGCAGACATAATCTGTGATTAATCCATTGTAATACAAAATGTGTCAATGTTTGTGACTGAAAGATTCAGGCGCTCTACTTCATGTACAGACGCCAACCCAAATTTGTTTTGGTTTCCTAACTGAGCATCATGTGACATTATACACCTTGTATCCCATTATATATTAGACCTAACTATTCTTATATGACGTGCTAACCTGATGTCGCATTCTGTTTTCTCTTTCCCAAAGTAGCCGTGAGAAACAAAGCTTGTCATGATTAAAGGTGAAGTCTTGATTGATTGGCCTAAATATGGATAATGGAAGGAAATTGAATGTGTTGAGGAATGAGCATCGAATAGACAGTAGAAAATGTCTTTATTATAATGTCATAACATTTAATATTTCAGAACATGTAACACATGACACCTTTAGATTGTCCTACAGAATACATCAACATAACATTGGTTGTATTCAAGAAATAAATAACATTTGTATTGCTGATGTGAAATGTATTGAGGTTATGAAGAGTGAAATAAAGTGCCCTTTCCCCATCTACAGTACAGTACTCAGCTCATACATGTACTTTCCAAGATTAACCCATTCCGGTTTCATGCATTGTATAAACGTTAAAATTACCACATATAACTTTTCCCCAAGATGTATTACACAGAAATGAAAGTTTTATCCACATATCAATATGTTCATTTATTTATTTACAATTCTCAAACAAAGGTGTGCACAGCACATATAAGCATCAAGTCTGCTAGAACTTGTAACATAGAATTACTAAGTTTAAAGTTGTTCGTTTTTAGATAAAGTATAATACTGAAATGTAATTGTTTTGCATTGCTGATTAGACACACATCAAGCCTTCAACATTTTACAAACTTTGAGTGTACATTGTCACTGAAAATAAACTCCCTAACAATTGGCAATGGGTAGGACTTCCATCAGATCAACAGTATTGTCAGATGTCAGCTACTTCAGATTCCTGTTCATGCTTCACATTGAATACCTATTGAGTGAAGGATGGAAGCGCACATGATTTCTTATACAGTTTATCTACAGTATTGTGTACCTACTTTTCAACTTCAAAAAGTAGAATAAATGATTGATTGATTGCTTCCATCTGCAATTCAAACTTGTGTGTAACTCTACAAAGAGAACCAATTTCTCCTCTCTAAAAAACGTCCAAATTAAGTTCCCTATCAAAACCTGTTGAAGTTGTTAGAACGCGCCTGCTGTTGCACTACAACCTGCCATAGACCATTTTTCTCAATTGCGCCTCCGAGCCTGCATTGGCCAACCGCGTAGCATACCTACATGTTCTGACTATCCAAATCCCATTGCGCATAATGTAGCCTATCCTGTGGTAGATTACTCTGCACGTTTCTTCCCGAATACAGCTGACATGCTTCTCACTATACTTTTAATACCCGCGGCACCTTTCCGCAGAGCTCTCGACTCTTTGATAAGATCTATCAGTCCATGGAACACCAGCAAAACACCGTGGTATGTTTCAGCTGCGGATATCTCGAAAAATACGCAGTCTTCCGAGAGAGCAAGGAGTCGGCCCTCCTCACTTGAGACTGTCCGTCGGTGCTGCAAATCGCGTTTATTTCCAACAATGATGATGGGCACTGTTGTAGACATCTTCCTACTGGCGTGGCGGATGCGCTGCACTTGTTGACGCACTACCTCGAAGCTGGAGCGGTCGCATATGCTGTATACCAGTATCACGCCGTCTGCCCATTGAAGCTGTTTCTCACTTATCGACTCAGTTATTGCACTGTCCTAAAAACACATAAAAACATGACATATGAGTGGTCACTATGGCTAGATGACAAACATTTGCCAATGGCAAATGCGTTATGATGAATGGCGACATTTGGGTAGTCCAAGAGTGTTTACCTGTGGGTAGAGCGAGTCCCATATGTTGAAGGATATTTCCCTCCCGTCAACTGTGTCGATATGACTGTAAATTGATTCTGACGGAGAAACATTTGAATTAAATCAAAAACATCATAATGTATTAAATGGTCAGCATTACGCACAAGATGTATGTACTCATTTGGCAGGCTTACCTATTTCACCGTACTCGCCTATAAATCTTCTTGTAATAAATCGGACGGTGAGCGCTGGAAAAGAAAAAGTTGTGTAGTTTAATCAAAATGTATTTTAATAGCGTGTACAAACTTTGTGTACATCGTCACTGAAAATAAATTCCCTAATATGCAATTGGTAGGTAGGCCTTCCGTCAGATCAGATACTCCAGATGCCTGCTCATGCTTCACATTGAATGCCCGTTGAGTGAAGGATGGCAAAGCATATGATAACTCGTTAACTGTTGAAAATACCGCTCTGTGAACATTGCAAGGTGCATATTAAACACAAAGACAAGAACACATTCTTACCTGATTTCCCTACATTTTCAGCCCCAAGTAATAAGATATTAGCTTCCACTTTTTGCTGAGTTCCCTCAATTGTCTTGCTGCAGTGATGCGAGCTAGGTTTGACCTGGACAACCATTTGGAATGGATTATGCTTCAAAAAGCTCTTTTAATTACCCTGTTTTGATATAGGCTACTGTATGTACTGTACAGTGACAAGAAATATATATTCAGTTTTCAAGAGCTGGAGGATAGGTGGGGCCATTTATGAACCAATGAGAAGACAGCCTGTTTAAGTGGGCTGGGTCACAACTCCGATTAATTTGATAGGGCTGTTATGTGATCATGATGGCTAAGTTTTCTTGTGATTATTAAAATAACTGTTTCAGGTTGGTTTAAATCTTACATTCAACATTTTTCATTACTTTGATCGATTGGTAAATCCCCTCTACACAAACCCACTGGAAATATGAACATGTCAGAGAAATGTGAATCACTAACCAAATAATTTTATGATAATTTTAGACAGCTTTAACTCTGGGAGGGCAAATGTATGCACTGCACACACCATTTACAGTTAGTACACACCCTGGGGAATCAGTGATTTTAACTTAAATCAAAAACCATCAAGAATGCAGCCCTCGACGAAAGCCAGAAGTTGTTCACTCCTGATCAGTGTGCTTTTACTCAGGCGCCATCTGGTGGCGTTGTATCAGCATCGCCAAGACCACTGGTTTAATCTATGGCTGCTTTATGCTCATGCAGTGCACCTTTCATCTAGGCCAATTTTAGTACGTTCGAAACACAGGCATACATAGAATATTTGATATAAACTCAGCAAAAAAAAGAAACGTCCCTTTTTCAGGACCCTGTCTTTCAAAGATAATTTGTAAAAATCCAAATAACTTCACAGATCTTCATTGTAAAGGGTTTAAACAGTTTCCCATGCTTGTTCAAGGAACCGTAAACAATTAATGAGCATAAACCTGTGGAATGGTCATTAAGACACTAACAGCTTACAGACATTAGGCAAATAAGGTCACAGTTATGAAAACTTAGGATACTAAAAGAGGCCTTTCTACTGACTCTGAAAAACACCAAAATAAAGATTCCTAGGGTCCCTGCTCATCTGCGTGAACGTGCCTTAGGCATGCTACAAGGAGGCATGAGGACTGCAGATGTGGCCAGTGCAATAAATTGCAATGTCCGTACTGTGAGACGCCTAAGACAGCGCTACAGGAAGACAGGACGGGCAGATGATCGTCCTTGCAGTGGCAGACCACGTGTAACACCTGCACAGGATTGGTACATCCAAACATCACACCTCCGGGACAGGTACAGGATGGCAACAACAACTGCCCAAGTTATACCAGGAATGCACAATCCCTCCATCAGTGCTCAGACTGTCCGCAATAGGCTGAGAGAGGCTGGACTGAGGGCTTGTAGGCAGGCCTGTTGTAAGGCAGGTCCTCACCAGACATCACCGGCGACAACGTTGCCTATGGGCACACACCCACCGTCGCTGGACCAGACAGGACTGGTAAAAAGTGCTCTTCACTGACGAGTCGCGGTTTTGTCTCACCAGGGGTGATGGTCGGATTTGTGTTTATCGTCGAAGGAATGAGCGTTACACCGAGGCCTGTACTCTGGAGCGGGATCGATTTGGAGGTGGAGGGTCCGTCATGGTCTGGGGCGGTGTGTCGCAGCATCATCGGACCGAACTTGTTGTCATTGCAGGCAATCTCAACGCTGTGCGTTACAGGGAAGACATCCTCCTCCCCACACCAGATACTGACTGTTACTTTTGAGTTGACCCCCCTTTGTTCAGGGACTCATTATTCAATATTGTCACATGTCTGTGGAACGTGTTCAGTTTATGTCTCAGTTGTTGAATCTTGTTATGTTCATGCAAATATTTACATATGTTAAGTTTGCTGAAAATAAACGCAGTTGACAGTGAGAGGACGTTTCTTTTTTAGCTGAGTTTACTATCGTACAGTACAAAGGCTACAGTAATGCATAGTATATTGCATAGTTGTTACAAATGTGCAAAAACAAAGTCACACACAATCCCTTTTGTATTTAATTTAATTTAAAAAAGTACAATGTCAGTTGTATATAACTGACTAACAACATTTCTGAGTCTCCACTTCAAATGGCCATTTTTCAGTCTGCAGCCTTTTTCATTTTCTTCATTTTAGTTTCATCTGTTTCAACTCTGACCTGGGAGTGACGTTTCTTAGCTTTTGGCACTTCGGTCATATTCAGCAACTCCTTCATCCTCTTCAGAGACTCTGCAGCCGTTGGTTCCTCAGGTTCCCCCGTCTCAGTCCAGCTGCTGTTAGGGTGGCTGAGGAGGGAGGGGTGGAGAGCTGTCCCAAACACTTCCCCTAACCTCCTCTGAAAGCTGCCCCGTAGCTTGACAACCAACTCCTGGTCCTTTGAGATAATAGAAAATACACATTCTATGTAATTTGCCTGGTATTTTTGTCTGTAAATTCTCAGGTAATTTGGTAGTTTAGCAAATGCTTTCAGTAGTGATTTTTTTACTATATAAATAACATTTTAGAAGATGTGACAACCTTTGAGTTCATCAACATGGTGTCGAAAAGGACCCAGACGTCAGAGACAAATTCGGAGGGGGTACGGTAAGGGGGTGATCGATGTTGTAGCAGCCTTCCATGTATGGAGTCAAGACATATTGAATCTGAGGGGGGCTGAAGAGACAAAAGTATGAGAGCTCTCATTATAAATGTGCTAAATAATAGCAACAGATAAGATTATTTACAAATATCACTAATGCCATTGAGTTACAATAAGCCATTTTGGTTTTTAATATATATTTTCATACACACCTCAGCCGTGCTGCAAAGGATGTTTCTGTCATTCTCACACCTTAGAAAGAGTAGGAGATGCTCACATTTCTGTTAGCAAAGAAAATAACAAGATCTGGTTAATGCCAGCATTGAATCTAAGAAGTTACAGGTCCAAAAGTTCAATTTAAATGCTATCCGACTCAGCAGGAGGATCCGAATTCAAATGCACAACGGGTGAATCTTACCCGCTGGTCTGCTAGGCTGAGGCACATAGTCCTGTGCCTGTCATCACTGTAGGGGTCTGTGGTGTCGGCCAGGTCCTGACAAAGTGAACACTTCCACTCCTCCCTACCAGAGAGGGAAACAGACAGCACACAGCTTTAACACACGGAACTCAGACTAGAGTATTCCCCTCAATATCAACTCCACCAAACTGGAACTTTACACAGAAACTACTACTTTATATCTTTAGGGAGATTACCAGAAGGAAGGACCAATGGGTGGGATATGACAATCTTGGTGGTAGCCCCTCCCACACTCTACACAGAATAGCGAACCGCCAACAGTGTGACAGGCCGCACAGGTCACATACTGAAGCAGTGGGGGACTCTCTGGGGAGGACAGGGCCTTAGTCCAGAGGAGGCTGTCTGACTCTGGTGGTGTGATGTCATCGCCATGGGACTGCAACAATAGCGGAGGGGATAGATCATCATCATCATCATTATCTTGCTAAGCTAAAAAGGAGAACGTAAAGTGCTTTATCACTAAACTTAACCCAGACTTTAAATCAAGAACAAACCATGTAGTGCAGCAACGTGCTTACCTGGTGGTCTTCTGCAATCTCTTGCAGAATAATCTCATCTTTGCTGGCCCCTTGGACAAGCAGGAACTGAGGAAGAGAGCATCCAGGAGTGGGGGTGGAGATGGGAAGCCGAAAAATCAAGACCCTGGGTTGCCAGGACCTTGAGTTGTTAACATTGTTGCTATTGGTCAAGCTCGGTGGCTGGGTGGTGTTGGGTTGCCTGGTTGGCATTTCAGTGGCCACCACCGAACCTGTCCTGGTGGGGAGTGGAGAGGGTCCCTCCAGTAGAACTCTAATGCGTGTTGGCAGCTCAGTTCTCCAGTTATTCACACGCCGATGAAGTGACCTGATAGCCTTAGCATCCTCATGTTGTTGGTCATAAGCTATCTTTTTATTGTTGTGGGGGGCAGTATGGGTCCTACCCACAGAAGAGGGTTTACTGTTAGGGTCCGTGTCAGTTTCTTCTTTGGGGTGGTGGGTGTGGGTTAAGACACTGTAAGAGAGATGATTAGAGGTCCTCTCAGTAGACAAAGTCCCTGTGAAAGGCAGATCTGAAGAAGTACTGTCCGAGCAGGCAGCTGCCTTTCTATCACCCCAGGCTGATGGGACCTCCAACTCCATAGCACTGTCTGCCTCTGTGTCAGTCTCCAACTCAGTGACAGTAGAAGTGGGTTCGTTCTCCCTGGCCTGAGAGTTTGGGTCAGGGTCTGCCAGACCAGTAGGAGGCAGGCTTCTATCACAGGGGGAGTCTGCTAGGGCTTTCACCGGGAGGACAGGGATGGGGTTTACAGAGGGAGGCTGATGGAGGATCCACAGTAGCTGCGATTTTGGAAATTTCCTTTTCTGATGCTGAGCTACGGCTGCAGGAGAGGACGAGCCAGAAGGTGGGTGGCAGATCTCTACAGGTGAGTATGAGTGGAACGTCCAGGACTTTCCATCCTTACCTCTCCGAGATCGTCCAGGTGGAGGAGTTGCCTTGAACATACCATAAAGTCTAGGTGTGGCTTCGATCAGTGGTTGGAGAGATGGGGAGGTTGGAGGCTGAACAGGGGATAGCTGGGCATGGTTGGTGGGGACCAACGGTGACTGGACATGAAGTTTAGGGACAAGTGATGGCTGGGCAGGGTTTGTGGGGACCAATGGTGACTGGACATGAAGTGCAGGGACAAGTGATGGCTGGGCAGGGTTTGGTGGTAGACAGAATGGTGGATTATGTATATTCAGGGAGGGGTGAGATGGGGCTAGTGTAGATGGGCAGGGCTGGGGTGTCACAGGATGGCTCAATGGAAGGGTTGAAGGGGTGTGGACAGGCAGGGAGCGATAAGGAGGAGGCTCACGGGAGGTGGAGGGCTGACTAGTTGAGGGCTGACTGTGGTGGTTGGATGGGGCAGTGTAAGAGGGGCATGGGGGCTGGAAGACAGGGTTAGGTGGAGGGGGAACAGAATGGATGGACATGTTAGGAGCACTGGAAGAGGCCTGGCCAGAGGGAGCATTGGGTCTTTCTTGGTTTTCCAGCGGGTTGTCTTGACTAACATGTGATTGGGCAAAGGGAACAATATCACCCAAAAGTTTACCTGGAAAAAAGGAAAAAAATAATACTATTGTAGGAGCGATGATATAAATGCGATGGTCACAACCAAACAGTCTCAAGCTTGTGTCCTGGGGTCCCCATTCCCAATGACAAAATTCCTTGGGTTGATTTCGGCATGTTATTTTAACAACACTAAATGGGCAATACTGGACTACCACGTTATGTGGCAATCAATGCTAAAACCTTTTTTTCTTGATTTAATCTAAGAATTGTGTTAAGATCAAAGCCAGCACATTGTAGGGGAAGGGTACCAAAGACCCTCCCCATTGTTGATTAAGGGGACCTTAAGACTCATATGCTTGCTACAGACCTTATAATAGCAGGTCTCACTATTATACTGTTGCTATGTGTCGGAACTCTACCACTATACTTTGCATAAGCTATCTATATTAGTCATTGTGTTTAAGACCTAGCTGTTGCAAGAATGTGCCTGCAGGCTAGGAGAGACCAGAACTAGGTAAAGTAAACACTGTCTAGGTTGGCCATACCTGATCACAGGTATTTAATCAGTTGCGCTCTTTGCTTGGTCGCAGAACTTACTCTCAGACATACATGCTGTTTCCATTAACTTCTGTCTGCAATTGCATTAAAGGTTTGATTGATTTACTTAAAGAAGATATTGTCTGACTGCTGATTTCACCAATAAGCCAATGATTGACAAGGAACAAGGAACCTACCCTGACAACAGCCTACATGAATAGGAGATGGAGTATCTTGACTTACCAAAGGAAGCTATTTGTTTCTTGAAGTCATCCGTAATCACCAGCTGCAACTTAAGCATGGTCCCCGGGGGCTCAGTACTCTGAGTCAAGAGATGCTGTAACTGGGATCCAATCTGTGGAGTGAGATGAGCATATGTGGATAGGGTTGCGCATGTGTGTTGATGTGGTAATGTTTGTGACGCAGGATTGGGATCAATTTGGAATTTCTGAATTTAATTCCATTTTGAACAATACATTTGAATAAAACTTGAATTGGCCACACCCCACAGAAAGCAACATTTGAATTTGAATTGAAGGAAGTAACATTTAATTCAAACTAGAGGTCGACGATTATAATTTTTCAACGCCGACAGATAATTGGAGGACCAAAAAAAAGCAGATACTGTTAAATCGGCCGATTTTGAAATAATTATTTGTAATAATGACAATTACAACAATACTGAATTACCACTTTTATTTTAACTTCATATAATACAGAAATAAAATCTATTTAGTCTCAAATAAATAATGAAAAATTTTCAATTTAGTTTAAATAATACAAAAACACAGTGTTGGAGAAGTAAAAGTGCAATATGTACCATGTAAAAAAGCTAACGTTTAAGTTCCTTGCTCAGAACATGAGACCATATGAAAGCACGCATACCATTTCAAATATTAGTTTGATTATAACTCAAAGATGTAATTTTCTTTGTCATGAGATGTTAGATTATTCCCTTCTATACTGCAGTTTTTGACCTAATGCATTCTGGGAAATGTATTGTTATCTAAAAACATTAAGGGAATGATGAATTATTATAAAAAACCCACAACAGGATCTTAAAATATTTCCAGACCACTGTAATTATTTTAAATGGTTTTAGGAGAATGACATTTAAAAATTAAAATCTTCAACCTTATGCTACATGGTATTGGTAACCATACATTATGTCAAAAACATTTCTATGGTGATTTCTTGGAAAAAATAAGCCATTTGAATTTCATTGAATTTTATAGAATTAAATTCTACTTCCTTCCTTTCATTCAAATCCAATTCAAATTCTGCTTCACGTGGGGTGTGGCCAATTCAAGTTCAATTCAATCATTTAAATTAAAGAGAAATTCGCAACTCAATTCAGAATTAAGTGTCTTTGGGGGAGATGGGGGATAAGGCACTCTCATATAAGCCAAAAGAAGAAAAATAATGTGTGAGTAGCTTTGTACAGGCAGAACAAGTGGGTTCCTACCTGCCCTTTGTAGGAGAGCAGGGCAAAGAAGTCCTCCACATTCAGGGCTTTCTCAGCAAAGTCAGCAACATAGTCCTGCCTCTGCCCCAGTTTGTTTAGTGCACTCCGTCTCGTCTCGATCCCTGCCACCTCGGCATTACACATAGTCTGGGTGGACATGAGCAAGCATTTTATCGACTCTGCCTGAGAGCAAAATCACATGAACACACACACTTTCTTTAGCTTTCATGGATTGTGTTAGTCTTGGATAGCTAAAATACCTCTATGTTGTTGTAGAGCGACGTGGCTCTCGATTTCAAGAGTTGAACAGTAGCAAAAAGCATTCTCTTCAGGCTCTCCCTCAGCTTTGACTTGAGTTGTGTTATGTCTAGCAATCTGCAAGTGGGAGGGAACATGTGGATATTTCCACAAAATTAATGCCTTTTGTGTTCCTTTGATATATAGAATACCAGTCAAAAGTTTGGACACATACTCATTAAAGGGTTTCTCTTTATTTTTCCTATTTTCTACATTGTAGAATAATAGTGAAAACATCAAAACTATGAAATAACACATATGGAATTACATAGTAACCAAAAATGTGTTAAACAAATCAAAATATATTTTATATTTGAGATTCTTCAAAGTAGACACCCTTTGCCTTGATATGACAGCTTTGCACACTCTTGGCATTCTCTGAACCAGCTTCATGAGGTAGTCACCTGGAATGCATTTCAATTAAAAGGTGTGCCTTTTTGAAAGTTAATTTGTGGAATTTCTTTCCTTATTAATGTGTTTGAGCCAATCAGTTGTGTTGTCAAAAGGTAGGGGTGGTATACAGAAGACTGCCCTATTTGGTGAAAGACCAAGTCAAAATTAAGAACCTTTAAAGTATCTTCAAATGTTAGCTCAAATAAATGCTTCACAGAGTTCAAGTAAGTGACACATCTCAACATACAACTGTTCAGAGGAGACTGCGTGAATCAGGCCTTCATGGTCGAATTCCTGCAAAAAACACTACTAAAGGACACCAATAATAAGAAATCTTGCTTGGGCCAAGAAACACAAGCAATGGGCATAAGACTGGTGGAAATCTGTCCTTTGGTCTGATGAGTCCAAATTTGAGATTTTTGGTTCCAATCGCCGTGTCTTTGTGAGACGCAGAGTAGGTGAACGGATGATCTTTGCATGTGTGGTTCCCAACGGGGAGCATGGAGGAGGAGAAGTGATGGTGTGGGGGTGACAGTGATTTATTTAGAATTCAAGGTACACTTAACCAGCATGGCTACCACAGCATACGCCATCCCATCTGGTTTGTGCTTAGTGGGACTATCATTTGTTTTTCAACAGGACAATGACCAACACACCTCCAGGCTGTGTAAAGGCGATTTGACCAAGGAGAGTGATGGAGTGCTGCATCAGATGACCTGGCCTCTACAATCACCAGGCCTCAACCCAATTGAGATGAGTTGGCCCGCAGAGTGAAGGAAAAGCAGCCAACAAGTGCTCAGCATATGTGAGAACTCCTTCAAGACTGTTGGAAAAGCATTTCAGGTGAAACTGGTTGAGAGAATGCCAAGAGTTTGCAAATCTGCCATCAAGGCAAAGGGTGGCAACTTTGAAGAATCTAAATATAAAATATATTTTGATTTGTTTAACACTTTTTTGGTTACTATGTAATTCCATGTGTTATTTCATAGTTTTGATGTCTTCTATTATTCTACAATGTATAAAAGTGTAAAAATAAAGAAAAACTTTGAATTAGTAGGTGTGTCCAAACATTTGACTGCTACTTAAGTACAACTTGTGCACCAAAAACCTGTTATATTAAATGAAGTGTCCTTTAATATAGACCACAAGTTGAATTAAATAAATCATATTTTCATTATGAATAAAGACTTGCTAAAGTACCAAAATTCTGCATATTGACATGTCCCTCCATGAACACTGTGACTTCTAGGAAGATTTTAACATATTTAACTCCAAAATTTCTGAACGTTCTCACCATCATTGTAAAGCCCTAGTTATTTTGTTGCCTTGACAAAGTCATTTCTGAAGATTATTATTGATTTCATGTCATTAGAGATTAATTTACGTCTGTCCCTCATTTTAAGGTCATCCATGTTACTGTACTCTCGTTTTAAAATGGAGAAACAATTCATTTTTAAATAATTTTTAAAAAATAAACATTGAACATGTAATTGTCAAATTATAGTGTAAATGCAGGTGAGCTGGTTCTACTATTTTTGGCCATTTTCTGTTGTTTTGTGATGGAAAAGTGAGTGGGACGAGCATAACACGTCAACCTGTTACCCATGGATAGACAGGCTAGAAATGTTTTCATTTCAACAACAAAAAATTAAGCTTGCATTCAATTGCCCCTCCCTGTTGCACACAACAGGCTTCCATTCCTCTGTCACAATTGGATTTATGATGAAATCGTCAAACCTGTTATTTATTTGAAACTTAATAGGCACTTACTATAGTCATATTCCTTTATTTAACCTCTTGAGTTGGGAAAACTTGTTTTTTCATGAAGTTTTTATGACCGAACAGTAAAATTAGAAGTTACACTTCTCAAAAGGCACCGAATTGGTGGAACGTCCCATGTAATAAAATGTCTAGAGGATCATCCACATCAAAGTTTGTCCAATTCTAGATTCTGCTGAAAACATTGCCTCAATCCAAAATTTGTGGGTAGGATATAGCACTTTTGTCTAGGTATTGAAGGCATGGACCCGGAGGTAAACCCTAACCCTAAACAACCATATAATTGAATAGACCTGCACAGATGCTCGATCTTAGCTGTATTTGCTTACACTGACAGCTTCAATATGCAGCTGCAGTCTTTAGAAACTAACCAAAAACATCCTACTATATTCAGCTGAAGGTTTCTGTTCCAACTAAGATGCAGAGGACGCAGTTTTAAACAATACAGCAGATAGATTTACTTTTGTGACATGAAGTTCATGCCCTGTGACAAGAAACTCCTGTTCCAATATTGTACTTTCATTCCAGTGTAATTGACTAGTTATTACCTGCCGTCCATGTCCAGGAGGCTCTGCTTCACTGCAACTCTCTGCTGCCTCACTCTCTGCACCAGGGACTGAAGCTGCTCTTTCTGGCTGACCATCGCCTCATGGAGGAACTGGAAACTGCATGGGAATGGAAGAGGAGACTCAGGAGAACAGGTGAAGAGACTTCGGCCCTGTTCAAATGCTTAAAGAATCCATCTTGTCCTTCTCTCTTCCTTGAAGTAATCAAGTGACCTTGTTTTTTACCTATCGAATTGTGTTTTAGCGTTTACTTCAAGGTAGGTAAGGATGATTCTTCTACAGTATTTGAACTTTCCATGATACTGTGACTATATTTACAATATGCAAGGAAACTTACCTGTGGTTCCTGTGATCCATTAGTTGGCAGTCTCGACAGGTCAGCTGATCGCAGGTCAAACAGAAGAGCTTGATTGGCTCATGTTTGTGTGTGGGACAAAACACTGTGGGAGCGGAGACTCCTGCGGGGGAATACAAAAATATGATACATTCTAGTATATGAACATGCTATGTCAGTGTCCTGCTATTATCAACAAGTGTTTGATGGCCGTGTCTGGCTCAGTCGACCTCTAAGTCAATGTTTGGGAGGCCCATGTTTTTTTTGTGTGCGTGCAGATGTGCGTGTGTAGTGACCAGATAATAAAATATAACTTGAATATTACAAGGTGTTTGCATAAGATGGTATGATGTTTGAAAAAATATTTGAGCAGAAAAGATGTCTGTGGATAATTTTATCAAATTCTACATGAGTAGAAGTCTCTGAAAAGAATAGCCGTAGTGCACAATAGTATGGTATTGAGGGTATATAGGGCAGACCTGTTGGGGGTTGGAGCCGGATAGTGTGGTCCTTCGTGACCTTCACTCTTCTGTGTGCAGATACACACTCCGAACACAGCGCCTCTCCACACTCCACACACCAGCCACTTGCAACGAACCCCTCACAACAGGTACACTGCAGTCACAGACGTGATGATTGTATACACCAAATTTATAAAGGTATTCACAGGCTATGGGAACAGCACTATCATTGACTGAGTTAATATTATTGATGGAGTTATTCATATTAACCCCCAAAGTGTCTCACCTGGACATTACCAGTCCAGAGATCGTTGGAAGAGTTCTTAATAAAGAGATTATCTTTGACTTCCAGAATATTAAATGGCATGTCACAGGACGGACACGCTGGAGAGATAGAGAGATCTGGGGAGAGAGAGAAATAGACCATTGTTGTAATGCTTCCCTTCTCAATGTTTCAATAGTCTTTGTCCTCTCCCCTAGATAATGATTCTGTGACTTTGGAATTATAAGGTTCTATCTGCCAAAAGTCTAGTTATGAGATATTGAGCATTCTCATATGTGGATCTGGGTTGAGTAAAAAGGTTCTGATACTGAATCATAAGATTAATTTAATTTCAAAAGAAAAGTAAAGCCATTTAATCGTTAAATGAAGAGTATCCCCTCCATCCTCCAAACCACAAAATGACAAATACACCATGGAGAACTAGCAGCATGGCTAAAGCTTAGCTCTGGATGAGTAAACTGATATATTTGTCTGGTCTTCGATGCACAGAGCAAGCAAACTACTTACTAGTTATCCATGAAATCTGGTAAGTTTGTATTTTCAGTGAAATTCTCCTTCAATATCTATATAGAACAAGATTTTTTTTAAAAATAATAATAAATCAGGGATGCCTCTCCAATGGGCCTTTAACATGCTCCAAGGTACCTGTATTTAATTATTTTTGCCATAAAGAGCAGAAGTGGTGGCCAGGAATTATTCAACAAAAGTGCTGAAAAAAATCTAAATGCAAAAGAGCGTCAGAACCCATGATATGAATAATCAAGGACATGGAACTATTAGTTTTTATCAAAATGTATAGTTTTGAGATAGGGAGAGTCCCAGATCTCAGAACTGTTTTGTTATGTCTTCCTCTTTAACGACCACTTTACATCCATTTTTGATTGGAAATGCAGAATTGTGTGATTGAATTGCAAATATAACCTTATAAAACCAAGTTCAAAGCAAACCTGTTTGTTAAGATAAAACGTCCTATTTTTTCCCGTCGTAAATTGTGAAGAACATCTAAAGAACAACTCTGTGAAGGACACCATCTAAAGTCAAGAGCAACTCTAACTGGCCATGCGAATAACTCGTTTTTTACCAAAATGTCAGATAGAACATTCCTTATTCCAAAAGCTCGATACAGTGAATTCACCAAACCCAGTTGTGTTCAACAAAAGTGCTTCATACCTTTCTGCAACCCTGGATTGACTGGGGGCAGGCATGCTTGACAAATAGAGTGCAAACAGGGTAGAAGTTGGGGATATCGCCCATGGTTTAAAGTTAACCCACATAGGACACAATTTCCATATGTTCCCGATTCTTTCACTACGTTCGGCCCAAACGGAACGCCACCTCCGCTTTGCCCGCCATTGTTCATCTGTGTGGAAGAGTCATTCCGGGATAAATAATTTTTAATGGGAGAAAAACGAGCCTTGCATTACTAAATATAATGTATACATATTTAAGGAGAGACGTACCTCTATTGATGATCGTTCGCACGCAAATGAGGATAAAAACCGTTCAACTGTTTTTGTATTTACCTTGCGCAGGTACTAAACCAGCGCAAGGTTACTCCGGATATTCTTTCACTGAAAAAAAATCTGGAACGGAAGAAGTTTGAGCATAGTCAAAGATAGTCCCGATCACGACGGTTGCAGTCGGCGAGGTCCATGGCGACGTTGGCTAGCTAAACTCATGC
Organism: Oncorhynchus tshawytscha; assembly: GCF_018296145.1. NCBI lineage: Eukaryota > Metazoa > Chordata > Actinopteri > Salmoniformes > Salmonidae > Oncorhynchus > Oncorhynchus tshawytscha. The sequence goes on along the minus strand of NC_056431.1, from coordinate 16,299,894 downwards.
GCAGAATCACGTCATCTGGTCTAACCGTGATCTTGCGCCGAACTGCGCATGTGCATGCTGTCAGGCACTGGTTCCACATAAATTCGTTTTTGACGAAAATGTGACAGTTTGACACTTTCACGAGGTTGGAGTTATAACATGTTCAACTACTTAAGATATTAACTCAAATTTAGATGTGCCTTTAGATTTCGAGAAAATTAACAGCTAATGAAGAATGTTTTACTTCTCTCATTGGATGTTCGAAGGTGCATCAGACAGTGCAAGCGACTGCCGACTGACTGATTTACAAATCACCTTCCATCATAAATAACTACTCTTTATTATTTGTAGATCAGTCAATTTACCCATGATACGTTACAGTTTTGATCCTATGGAGCATTGACTTCTTGAACCCAAAGTCCAGGCCTAGTCTGCTTGGTCTGTTTAGCAAGCGTTCCTTGAAGTCTCGCAATGTTGCACCTCTGTGTTTAGAAACTCTCTGGTTCGGGTGTTTTGAGCGAGACATTGCCGCATAACCACAGATCCAGGATCAGATTACTCTACCTCTAATTCTGACATTATCTCTAGAAATGGCATATTATCAGATCCAGAGTCAGTAGGTGGAGTCAGACCTACATAAAAGGAGTAGACTGTATAGTGTTGTGTATTCAAGTTTTGGTAGCTTCCATGATATAAGCCCAAAACATGTAACAAAATTAAAAGTTTTATTCAACAAGTAATACAATTATCATGAACATAACACGCATACTATGTTTCATTTCTAGTCATTTTAGCATTAGACATGTTGGTTTTAATAAGTGTGACAACAATGTAAATAATGAAAACATAAATAGCATGCTATTATCCATAAGAACTGACATAACAATGCAGTTGAAATAATAATGTTGGGTAATTGCAGATGGAATAGAAGACTATAAAGTAAACCTTTCATTTAACCATCGAATAGGCCTACAACTTTATTAACCCCCTCTATGGCAGACACATAACAACCAGTTGTGAACAGCCAGGGAGGAGGAGTTAGGGAGTTAGAATACTAGGATGGGGTGGTTGGGAGGGGCCCAGGTTAAAGTGTGATTTTCTGGGTGGTGTAAACTGTTCCCTTAAGTGGTAGGTTTGACCAGCTCCTCACTGTAGAATGCAATTACACTTGATTGTCTTCTCCTGGCTCCTCTGTCCGTATTGAATGGTGGCCAGTGTCTGGACTAAGTTCCAAAAGTTCTCAAAGGAGACCCCCTTTCCATCCTTCACTCCAATCTGCTGGAGCAGCTGGCTCAAGCCTTGTTCATCTCCTGCTGTCTATTAGAAAAGGTTAGAGTTATAAAGTCCAAAAGTTATGGGTGGAGTTAGAAAGATCGGGGTGTGAGCATGTGGGTCTGGGCAGGTGTGATGTAGTTGATGTTTGTGTGATGTTGCCGTTTGTATGTGTATGTTATGTTGAAAAAATATATATATATATTGGGAAAAAAAGGGTTGAAAAATATATCATCAACATAATTTATGGTCCATATTTAAAGAGAGCCATCCAAACAGCTCTTATTGAACACTAACCCACCCCATCAATTCACCCTCCATGAATCAGTAATGGCTGGATAGATGTAAGAGTGTTGAACTACAGTTGAACTACAGTAGGTGGAGCCACAACCTAATTCCAATCCTCTCAGATCCACAAGGGGAAGGCAACACACAGCCAGATGGGAGAGAATAGACTGGGATCATTTTGGGATTGCACTTCTATTTGTTCACAGAGGTTGCCATGGAAGGGAAGAATCTATCATGCAAAATGAGGGACCTCTCCCTGGCCTAATACTTAAACTGAATTCTTCCTTCATCCTTTCCTTGGGATAAAAATGTATATAACATGGCTGGACAGGTTAAAGCCAGGGTTAAACTACACAGATTTCCTGAATTTAATGATGTCAGATCAGTGATTACCGCAAGGAAGGAAGGAACAAATTGGAAATATTGGAACAGAGTCGTACTTTACTGTGTGGGATCATATTACCTTGTCAAGGGTGGGTAGCTGTGTGGAGACCAGGGTCTGGAACTCCTCTGTGGTTAGTGTGGGGGCATTGTTGGCTGCAGCACCATGGAACTGACTTACCAGGGTGTTCAACGCCAACTCCAGATCTGAGTACTTGTGGTGTGTGAGAGAGAATAACACAAAGATTAAGAGCAGATTTGAAGGGAGAATCCACTTTTTTAATAGTGTATGACAAATAAATTGTACTATGCATAACACAACATAATCATGAGTGTAAGTTACTCATTTGCAATCACATTATGATCCGTTTCCTGCACAGTGCACACCTGGTAGTAAAGAATATATGCGTCACGCACACTACTGTTAGGCTAATGTTTACCCAAGAACAATACCACAATGTGTTAAGCCTCAGGGCTAGTCATGAACATTGTTTAAGGCTTGTCGCTTGACACACCCTTATGATAAAATGACTTTTTGAAGCATTTGAATGGAATTCCAATTGTAATTAATGAAACTGCTATTACACAGCAGACAGATTGTGACATTTCCTAATTTATTTGATATTTCAGCAAATGTTGATTTACCTGACACAATATCTGCATCATCATGGGGAAAAAGATTATTGCAGAATCTCAGATTCAGAACGAATTGCTACAATTCCAAAATTCAATTGAGGGTGGATTGTATTGGATTCTGAAGTGTTTAACTGGTTAACATATACACTGAGTGTACAAAACATTAGGAACACGTGCACTTTCCATGAGACTGACCAGGTGAAAGCTATGGTCTGTTATTGATGTCACCTGTTAAAACATCTTAAGGATCGGACCCTTTTTTCAATTTTCGCCTAAAATACATAGCCAAATCTAACTACCTGTAGCGCAGGACCTGAAGCAAGGATATGCATATTTTTGATACCATTTGAAAGAAAACATTTTGAAGTTTGTGGAAATGTGAAATTAATGTAGGAGAATATAACACATTAGATCTGGTCAAAGATAATACAAAAATAAATGTTATTTTAAATTACATTTTATCGTCTTTGAAATGCAAGAGAAAAGCCTATGTATTATTCCAGTTTAGGTGTAATTTAGATTTTGGCCACTAGATGGCAGCAGTGTATGTGCAAAGTTTTAGACTGATCCAATGAACTATTTAATTTCTGTAAAAAAATGTTGTATCAAGTATGCCCAAATGTGCCTAATTGGTTTATTAATACATAGCTGTGCACTCTCCTCAAACAATAGCATGGTATTATTTCACTGTAATAGCTCATGTAAATTGGACAGTGCAGTTAGATTAACAATAATTTAAGCTTTCTGCCCATATCTGATATGTCTATGTCCTGGGAAATGTTATTATTACTTACAACCTCATGCTAATCACATTACCGCACGTTAGCTCAACCGTCCCGGCGGGGGGGACACACCGATCCTGTAGAGGTTTTAAATCTACTTTAATTAGTGTATATGAAAGGGAGGAGACAGGTTAAAGAAGGATTTTAAAGCCTTGAGACATTGATTGTGTATGTGTGCCATTTAGAGGGTGAATAGGCAATTCAAAATATTTAAGTGCCTTCGAACAGTGTATGTAGTAGGTGACAGGCGTACAGGTTTGAGTGTGCCAAGAACTACAATGCTGCTGGGTTTTTCACACTCAACAGTTTCCCGTGTGCATCAAGAATGATCCACCAAACAAAAGGACATCCAGCGAACTTGACACAACTGTGGGAAGAATTGGAGTCAGTAAGGGCCAGCATCCCTGTGGAATGCTTTCGACAGTGTAGAGACCATGCCCCGATTAATTGAGGCTGTTCTGAGGGCAAAAGGGGATGCTCCTAATGCAGCTCTCACAGATTTACCTTCTGGGTGTTGGCCAAAACTGCAGAACGTTACTCCTATTAATCTCGGGTAGCCTTTTGCCATACATTGTATATCCATGCGCTGAACTTTGGGCTCATTAAATCCCACTGTACTGCACCTATTATATGTACTGCACCTATTCTAGGTGTGAGGAGTCTACTTATACTATCAATGGTGGCTGGAAACCAATTTTCAATGCAAGAAATTATTATTCAAATAGCCAAGCAAAATGATAGACTTTCCTCCTTAACAAAAAAGCGTATCGAAACTGTGCATCCAATGGACTCCATTCCAACGTTTCCGTAGGAAGGAATGCGTGAACCTGATTGATTCCCCGTGCTTTCTATTACTCTGCGCCGACAGTCGAGGCACAGGGCATTCAACTGCTCCACAATAACTGGCACCCAGATTGCGCATTCCGTGTCAAAATGAAATCCACAAGGCCAGTGATCATAATGTAGGCTCATGATATACTCTGGTTAAATCCCAAAATTGGTTTCGATTTGTTGCGCCCTAACATGTTAGCACTTTATCGTACATCATGCGCTGATGTCAGGAGAATATAACACAATAAAGTCTTATAGGTGAGAGCCGGCGCCCTAGTTTATAACATGATGACAGTCTCCTGTGCGTTTGAATCACAAATTATGGATATCAAAGTAATAAACAGATAACGAATGACTTAAATATTATTAATGGCAAGAAAATAACTCTTAACAAGGTGATGTATCATACCTTCGTCGCCATCGAGTCCGTTTTGGTCTGTCCAGTCAAGAGGAAACGGACTAAACTTTTCTTGTCAGCGTTCCATTGCCATCCTGGCTGGAATCTCGTATCCTCCCACAAAAAAAACTGGAGTCCACCCCCGCATCAGACAAGGAATGGGGAGGAGAAACACCGAAATTTAACACTGGGCCTGTATAACGAACTGAGGGTGGAAACATGAGACGTGTGTGTGTGTGAGTTGATATTCCGTTTACTTATTTATTGTACTTTTTAAATTCCAACTTTGTGTGCGTTTACAACTCCATTTACAAAGTCATAGTGTCCTTATCTGTTTCCAACTTTCCACAGAGACATACAAATATGAATATCACAAAACAGTCTTTGACTAACATTATAAAATGTAAATCTTAAATAATGTATTTATTCTCTTAAAATGGTCCTAACATGGTTCATCCACAATCCATGACATCAGCTTGTACTATTCATCCTTTTAAAAAAAACTATAACCCATTGACCCTATAGCATCTAAGGTTATCATCAGTTTGATTATAAATGAAGCGCTGGTGTGCAGGTGATTCATGCAGTGCATTCCACTGGCACTAAAGCATAAATGGGGGCAATTTAACCAAAACCAAACAAGCTCATTTACATTCTAGATTTGGAGAACACTTCAAATGCATCTACTAGTTCACTATGAAGTTCCCCTATTTTTATACATATGGAAAATAAATGGGCTAATGCTTTGATAACATGGAAAACATGTATTTTAATACTAAATGAAATGTATATAACTTAGAAAGTCTTTTGCTCATCCCTATTAGCATCTGTAGCCTCTTTGTCACAGACTGCAGTGTTCTGAGCTGAGCACAATTAGTTCCTTCTGAATGTCAATGGAGCTGGTTGGTTAAGGTGGTCATCCCTGAGAAAGTTTGCTGTTGTGAGTTGTGGCCAAGGCTGTGGACTGTGACCGTTCTCAGGGATTCATACTGAGAGTGGTCAATCCGGCCAGAGGTGACAGAGTGAAACGAGGCGTCACTGTCTGAAGTGTCACTCTCGCACCCTTGGGTCTCCAGCCCCCCGCTCACATAGATGGCCGAGAGGGACAATGTTGGGTTGGGGTTGTGGTTATAGTCATCGTCACTAGGCTCAGAGTGGTCCTGTTCTGAGTAGTCTTGGTAAATCATATCTGGCTCACTGGGGAGGACAGGCAGAGACAATGAATGCTCAATTAAATGTCAGATCATGTTAATTCTGATGGTAATGACAGTAGTGATCATAATCATAAATATGAAGAGTCACATCTCCATTACCTGTGTTCAGAGTCACTGGGGGGACTGATATGACCACTACTGTCCCCACTGTCTCCTTCCACCAGCCCTATACTGCTGTAGGCCCCACGCTGCACCCTGCTCTCTGAGGGCCGCCGCCGGGTTGCCATGGAGATCCTCCTCTTCATCAGTCTCCTGGTGCCCCTGTGGGTGATGTGGGGGGAAGTTAGGGCGGCGGTCCACAGGCCCAGCTGCTCATCATCACTGGAGTCTCTGGAACATACAGGTTATACCACACAACTGCTATTCTGTATGACTAAGGGGCATATTCTAGTTCATTAATACATTTTTATTCCACAGTAGTTATATGTTTAGTTACTATGTGACAACTGGTTTCTAGTTACAAAATGCAATTGGGGCAAGTGAGTAATTTACTGTATCTTAAGTGTAACCAAACAAAGTGTAACATGATAGTTAAATGGTCAACTAGAGTCTAACAGGTTTAACATTCTAACAGGTGGTCATCATGAGTAATGTGCCCCTGTGGAAGACTCACAGCTCTTCCTCACAGTCCTCCTGAAAGGTCAGGGGTCCCATGCAAACTGCACACACCTGGCCCATACTCTGGAAGCACTGCTTACAGTATACCCCTGTGTAATGTTAAAACAGCAGATGGGTTAGAGTGCAACAAACCACAGTGGAGCAGTTGAATGGAACAGAAAAGTCAGATTACCAAGGGGAACATAAAACTCAACAAGACCAGGGGCAATGTCACAAAATAATATCAAAGATATGGCTCGCAAATCTGGGTTAACATTCTGAAACAACAAGTAATCCCTAAGCGGTTTCAAAGAGTTTTGAAATGGATTTTGAGAAACACTCCTCGTGGTGCTTCACCAAAGGTGTTAGCTGATTTCTTATCCTTCTAGGGTGAGTCAACAGTTTAACAGAGTCAACTCACTCACTGTACACGCAGTAAGGTCAAACTCCAATTCATTTTACAAGGAAAATGGAAAGATTTTATGACACTCAAAGAAAAGCGGTACATGAAAGGCATGTAACATTTATGAGCTTGTAGAGTTTTTAAAGGAAACCGATCTACTTTTCAAGGGGGTCCTATAAACAAAAACAAAAATCCCCAAACAAAGACAACCTTAAAAGGTCTGAGTTCGGCTGCTGTACCTTTACACTGAGGGGTGATGCATGTGACCATGCTGGGGTCGCTCTGTCCCTCTCCTCTCCTTCCACAGGCCATGCAAGAGACAGAGGACACCCCCAGAATTTCAGCCAGGTAGGACCCACCTGGGAGGCTAGATTAAAGAACACATCATTAGCTGTAATAACATTAGTGATATGTCAAAGTTACTTGTACACACATCCACTATAAATATGTGTCATGTGTTACAGTCCTGGACTACTCTGGATTTGCATGGGCAAAGAAAATGCACTAGTTAAAATATTAATATGGTGAAAAATGCAAAATGGCTTCAAGAATGGGAGATTTAGGTGAAATTGACATTCATTTTACCAGGTTGTGAGTGTCTGGAGGAATCTGGTCCCCTCTCTGTCTGCCCTGCTCCTGGCTACAGACCTCAGCAGGGCTTTACCTAGAGACTTACGCTGGCTCTGGATCCTCCTGTGGAGGAGATGCACCCGCTTCTGCCCCACAGAGGAACGAGAAACACCATTACCTGCTCTATGTTAAAAGTGTCTGGATCTGGAAAAGGTGCTGGACAAATATAATTAATCTGCAGCCTGGCCCAGTTGATAATCTATAGAATTTCCTGATCGTGCTTGTCAATCTCAGAGAGGAAATAAGATTGTCACCAGGGCAAGACAATAAATACCCATCGGCTGACAATAGACAAATACAGGTAATTGCCAAAATAAAGTAAACACTTGAGTAAATGAGGGATACAAAATATATTGAAAGCAGGTGCTTCCACAGAGGTGTGGTTCCTGAATTAATTAAGCAATTAACATCCCATCATGCTTAGGGTCATGTATAAAAATGCCCAGTTGCCCATTATTTTGGCTAACATGGCTAGAAGAAGAGTTCTTAGTGACTTTGAAAGAGGGGTCTCAAAGCAGTATAAGGGTTTAAAGGGTGTGTGTACGTCTCGGTCACCAGATCTCAATTCTCATTCCAATTGAACACTTACGGGATATTCTGTAGTGGCGCATGTTTACGGCGCCCTGTTTACATCGTGACGTATTTCATTACACCGTGCGTCCTCTTCACGGAGTCTTGCCCCGCTACTGAACGGACATAGTGTAGTGTTTGCAATACTGTAGTGTTTGCAATGCAAGATGGAGGAGAGCCTGTCTCTCGTCAGAGATTGCATTTATTTAGTGCGATTACAAAATGTGACCTTTTCATTCAAGACAGGATAAATATATTGTTACAGGTGATAAAACATGTTTTGTTGAGTTACTTTTTCCTCAACTTGTTTCTATAACTTTATAGCGAGTCAAGCTAGATTGCACTGCAGAACAGCTAGCTAAAAGCTAGGCTAGGATGACGATACCATTGTAGCTAGCGACCTCCACCTAATAATTATCATCAAAAACAAACGTTATTACCATCACAATGAACTTAAAAAGGGAGGCAACAGTCATCTAGTAGAATTGGCTTAACAGCCTGTGTATTATTTAACATAGCTATTAAAATATTATTCACTTATAGGAAGTTGCTAGCTATCCCATAAAGCCATTACCGAAAACAACATATTATCTTCTGTGGTCTGGCAACTTCCTGTTCTTCGACAAAATGTGAAAAATGTCAAAATTGGCAAAAATTTCAAAGTGTGCGTTGTCCGTCCTGCAACGGAGCCTTCAACCTCAAGGGGGCATTGCATTTGCACTCCGTTGTGGACTTCCCTATTGAAATGCATGACATCCGGTGCAACTTAACAGAGTGCTTATGGGTAATGTGAACGAGGCTTAAGACAGCGTTTTCCACCACCATTAATCTTAGGGATAGGCATCCCGCTAGTGGTACACCAGTCGACAACATCCGGAGAAATTGGAGGGCGTGCAATTCAAATAAATAATCGGAATATTAAACATTCATGAACTAACAAGTATCTTATATAATTTAAAAGTTTAAATTCTTGTTAATCTAACTGCGTTGTCCGATTTACAATAGGCTTTACAGTGAAAGCATACCATGCGATTGTCTGAGGATGGCACCCCACAACATATTTTTCAACCAGCACAGGCTTCATAAAATCACAAATAGCTATTAAATAAATCACTTACTTTTGAAGATCTTTCTCTGTTTGAAATCCCAAGGGTCCCAGCTACAACATGAATGGTCGTTTTGTTCGATAAAATCCTTCTTTATATCCCAAAAAGTATGTTTAGTTGGCGCCATCAATTTCAGTAATCCACTCATTCAACATGCAGACAAAGGAGTCCAAAAAGCTACTGCTAAACTTCTTCCAAACAAGTCAAACAACATTTCTATGTAATCCTCAGGTGCGCTAAAATGTAAATAAACTATAATATTTCCTACGGAAAGTAGTATGCTCAATAGGAAAGTAGAATTAGTAAGCGTGCACCCTCTTCCTCACGCGCCGAAAGACTGACATTGTTCCGGTGCTCTCTTCACCAAAACTCCAAATTCTTGCTAGTTTAAAAAAAAAAATAGCCTGAAACCTTGAATAAAGACCGTTGACATCTACTGGAAGCCATAAGAATTGCAATCTGGGAGCCGGAATTACATAGAACCCATAGCTTCCACAGTAAGAGCCTGGGACCTAAAAATAAATTCTGGTTGGTTTTTCTTTGGATTTTCGCCTGCCATATCAATTCTGTTATAGTCTCAGATATTAATTTGACAGTTTTTGAAACTTCAAAGTGTTTTCTATCCAATGCTACCAATTATATGCATATCCTGGCTTCTGGACCTGAGTAACAGGCAGTTTACTTTGGGCACGCCCGTCAGGCGGAAATTCAGGAAACTAGACCCTATCGCTAAGAAGTTTTAACAAAACCCAAAATTATGGAATTTCTCATGGAAGAATGTTGTCGCATCACTCCAAAAGATAAATAGAGTTCCAGACACTTGTAGAATCTATGCCAAGGTGCATTGAAGCTGTTCTGGTGGCTTGTGGTGGCCTCATGCCCTATTAAGACACTTTATGTTGGTGTTTCCTTTATTTTGGCAGTTACCTGTAGATCGAGTTATGTGTGCACATAGACTAAGTTACGTTACACAGACCCGGTGTCGATGCTCAACATTCTGTACATGGTTTCAATTCCAACAGTCTAGTATAAAATGTAGTAACACTAAACCTGAAGCTGCTGGCAAAGTGTATGAACACTGCCATTAGAATAAGGCAACACCTTCCCTGTCACACCAGTTTGTAATAGATCGTGGCTGAGTGTGATGCTAACCGTGCCACTACTAGTATACAAACAATGACAAAGACCGCCACAATATAAGACCAGCATTCAATTTCTGTCTGTTCTTTTGTCCTGAAATCAAGATAAGCACATCTGTATTGCAGTGCAGTGCTGACCTGCCTGTTCCCCTGAAGTCTTGAAATTGTTTAAATTCTATGCATGGTTCACATTCCTCCCAGACCAGCAGACTACTGCAGAACAAGTTCTATTGTGCCTGCCCAAAATCACAACCTGAAGTGGCTATTGTGAACAAATCTATCTGTGGATCTTTTTATTTCAGTGTAGTGTTTATGTAACTGACAGCCCCTAACTCGTCGCTGTTTGCAGATCTAAAGGAAATGGATAGATGGAAGCAACAGCTAAGTCCACTGGAAAGGTATCCATCTATTACTACACCTACCTGGTTCCCTCAGATCAGCAAACACAGAAGTGGTAAGGACTAGAGGAGGGGGTTTGGGACTGGACAGATAAGGAGAGAGGTGTGACTGAGTAATAACGTACCCGTTCTCGTTTTGGGTGGTACCTGGCACACACGAGCCTCCTTAACCGCTTGACGTAGCTTCCAGCGAACACAATGAACAAGGTGAGTCCATAGAGGAATCCTGTGATAAGAGAGGAAGCAAAGCGAACAGGTTATTTTGTCCACTGGGTGTCAGTGTCTTTTAGCAACAAAAAAGAAAAATCCTTTCACAACAATTGTCCATTACAGAGACCCTGTAGAATTTACTCCACATCCCTAGGCCAAGGGCTAGATATAGATAACTGCCAAAATAAAGGAAACACCAACATAAAGCCTCTTAATAGGGAGTTGGGCCACCACGAGCCAGAACAGCTTCAATGCACCTTGGCATACACTGTTGTGTCTGGAGCTCTATCGGAGGGATGAGACACCATTCTTCCACGAGAAATTCCATCATTTGGTGTTTTGTTGATAATAGAAAACGCGTTCCCAGGCACTGCTCCAGAATCACTTCCATAAGTGTTCAATTGGGTTGAGATCTTGTGACCACTATCGCCCTGTGGATGGGAGCATTGTCATCCTATGGGAACATAGCCATGGTAGCAAAAATAATGGCCAAAATAATTTTATACATGACCCTAAGCATGATGGGATGTTAATTGCTTAACATTAATTGCTTAAGCATCTGCTTTCAATATACTTTGTATCCCCCATTTACTCAAGCGTTTCCATTATTTTGGCAGATAATGTTAGGGGCAAGTTCGACCAGATATTTTAAGGTTAAAAGTCCCCCCGAAATATATTTACTGAACAAAAATCTAAACGCAACATGTAAAGTGTTTGTGCCATGTTTCATGAGCTGAAATAAAAGATCCCAGATATTTTCCATATGCACAAAAAGCTTATTTCTCTCACATTTTATGCACACATTTGTTTACATCCCTGTTAGTGAGCATTTCTCCTTTGCCAAGATAATCCATCCACCTGACAGGTGTGGCATATCAAGAAGCTGATTAAACCGCATGATCATTACACAGGTGCATCTTGTGCTGGGCACAATAAAAGGCCACTCTAAGATGTGCAGTTTTGTCACACAACACAATGCCATAGATGTCTCAAGTTTTGAGGGAGCATACAATTGAAATGCTGACTGCAGGAATGTCCCCAAGAGCTGTTGCTAGATCATTGAATGTTAATTTCTCTACCATAAGCCGCCTCCAACATCGTTTTAGAGAATTTGGCAGTACATCTAACCGGCCTCACAACCGCAAACCACGTGTAACCACGCCAGTCCACAACCTCCACATCCGGCTTCTTCACCTGCGGAATTTTCTGAGATCAGTCACCTGAACAGCTGATGATACTGAGGAGTATTTCTGCCTATAATATAGCCCTTTTGTGGAGAAAAACTCATTTTGATTGGCTGGGCCTGGATCCCCAGTGGGTGGGCCTATGCCCTCCCAGGCCCACCCATGGCTGCACCCCTGCCCAGTCATGTGAAATCCATAGATTAATACATTTATTTCAATTGACTGATTTACTTATATGAACTGTAACTCAGTAAAATGGTAGTTGACTATATTGCCACTCCTATTTGCCATCTCTTCAATCTAAGCATACAGCAAAGTGTGTGCCCTCAGGCCTGGATGGAAGCTAAATTCATTCCACTACCTAAGAATAGCAAAGCACCCTTTACTGATTCACACAGCCAACCAATCCTGCTACTGACTCTTAGTAAACCTTTGGGAAAAAATATTGTTTGACCAGATGCAATACTTTTTCACAGTAAACAAACTAATAACTGACTTTCAGCACGCTTACACGGAAGGGCACTCAAAATGTACGGCACTGACACAAATGGCTGATGATTGGCTGAAAGAAATTGATAATAAGAAGATTGTGGGAGCTGTTTTGTTAGACTTCAGTGCAGCTTTTGACATTATCGATCATAGTCTGCTGCAAAAACATATGTTTTATGGGTTTACATCCTCTGCCATATTGTGGATTGAGAGTTACATATCTACCAGAAAGCAGAGGGTGTTCTTTAATGAATGCTTCTCTAACTTAAACCAATCAATCAATAAAATGCATTTATAAAGACCTCCTTACATCACCTGATGTCACAAAGTGCTGTACAGAAACCCAGCCTAAAACCCCAAACAGCAAGCAATGCAGGTGTAGAAGCACGGTGGCTAGGAAAACCTCCTTAGAAAGGCCAGAACCTAGGAAGAAACCAAGAGAGGAACCAGGCTATGCGGGGTGGCCAGTCCTCTTCGGTCTGTGCCGGGGGAAGTTTATAACAAAACATGGCCAAGATGTTCAAATGTTCATAGATGACCAGCAGGGTCAAATAATAATAATCACAGTGGTTGTCGAGGGTGCAACAGGTCAGCACCTCGGTAGTAAATGTCAGTTGGCTTTTCATAGCCGATCATTCAGAGTATCTCTAATTCTCCTGCTGTCTCTATCTAGAGAGTTGAAAACAGCAGGTCTGGTTGAATACCAAGTAGATTTAGGCATACCTCAAGGTAGCTGTGTTGGCCCCTTACTTTTTAATATTTTTACTAATGACCTACCATTAGCCTTAATAAATTCAGTGCATCCATGTACGCTGTTGACTCAACATTATACATGTCAACTACCACAGCAAATGAAATCACTGCAACACATAAAGATCTGAAGTCAGTTTTAGAAATGGTGGCTAGTAAAAAGCTAGTCCTAAATATATCAAAACCTAAAAGCATTGTACTTGGAACAAATCATTCACCAAACCAGTGGTTCTCAAACTGGGGGTCGCCTGATATGAAAATGGGGTTGCGGGAGAATTTCCAAAATCTCCTCAAAATCTAAATATATACCTTTATATATAAATTATTCAAATCTAAAAGATAAAATGAAACCAGAGAACGCGCTTAGATCATGGGAAAAGGCCGCACTTGACCGTTGCACTTGAATCTTTCCCACGGTGAATGGCTAGGAGAGACTTTGATATTATCGGCTGCAATTGATATGGTGAAAACAATGTGTTGGGAGGCAGAGGCACAGAAACTCACTTCAATACCTTTGTCAGATAACACTGTTAAACAAAGAATTTATGCTATTGCTAGCAATAAAGAGGGAACTCTGACTGAATGACTCAAACTTCCAAGCTTATCCTCTCCAAATGGATGTCAGCTGTTAGGGCCGAGATGCCTATGCATTGACTTTTGTTTGCTATACATATGTAGGGGGATGCTATTTACAAGGACATATTGTTCTGTCTCACGATTCCCAAGTATGAAAAGACATGGGATGTTGAGTGTGCTGCGTGGCTATATTGATGACGAACAGATTCCATATGGGATCGAATGGTGGAATTTTGCACAGATATAGCTCCATTTATCAGCGGGCAGGCCTCTGCACTCTAGTTATGAATGTGTCTCCCTCTGCAATATGGACGCATTGTATAATACACCGAGAGCAACTGGTGGCAAAAGAGCTGAGCATAGAACTCGAGATATACTGCAGCAGGTAACTTAAATGGTTAACTACATCAAACCACATCCACTGAGCCCACGCCTGTTCGCAATACTATGTGGAGATATGTGATCAGAGCATGGCAATGTTTCACATCGAGGCTTGGTGGTTATCAAGGGGGAGTGTTGGGGGAAAAAATATGCATTGAGAGAGGAACTGTTGTCATTCACAATGGATATGAAAACAAAAAAAAACAGACTTGGTTGACTTTCTGTGTAATGAAAAAAAGAAAACAGCATCATCAGAAGTGCCCCACACAAGTGATAACTGCTCACCTCAAACGCTTGGATGAGCACTTTGGGACGGACCTACTTCCCAATGCATTTGAATGTGATCCTGGCTCAGTTGACATGCCGGTAAGTGAAATTGAACAGCTGACATAGCTGTCATGTGACCGAATACTGCAGACAATGCATTCACGGGTCACTACGGAGGAGTTTTGGTTCTTGACTCAAAGGCAATACCCTGCTGTCTCCCTCTGAGCATTAATGCCGCGTTCAAAACAACTGGGAACTCATAAATCTCCGACTTCCGTGTGCTCAAGGCAACTGGGAATTAGCTCAGACTGGGAAAAATAGTTTTGAACGGTCATCCAACTCGGAATTCCAACTCAGAAACTCAGGCCTCTTTCTAGGCCTCTGACTTTCTGTCCTAAAGGTCACTGTCGTCATGATTTGAACTTGTATTTTTCAGAGTTCCCAGTCGTCTTGAAAGCACCATAAAATTCATGGTAGGCTACCATTCGCCAGTTTATATCTGTGTGAAGCTGGATTCAGTGCTCTCTTCTGCATTAAAACCAAATATCGATCCAGGTCGAACACGCCCCCTGACTTTGAGAAGCTCCGATGCAACATGATTCAAGCACACCCATCTCATTAGTGGTGGTGAGATAAGGGACATTATGACAGACTAATTTGAAATTGGCTGCGCTCCATTAAAAGTATGTGATGGTGAGTTGAGAAGACAATCAGAAAAACGGTTAGAATGTTTTTCATTTCACTGCCTTAGCTCCCCCCCTAAAAAGTAAACATTGGCTGTACAATGTATAATTTTTTTCACATGGGGTGGGGTCACCAGAATTTTGAGGTTTGGGAACCCCTGCGCTAAACCCTAAACTTAATCTAAATCTTTTAATGAACAATTGAGCAAGTTGGTCTAACCCTAGATTTGAAACTGAAATGGTCAAAACATATTGATGCAACAGTAACTTAGATGGGGAGATGTCTGATAAAGCGCTGCTCTGATTTCGGACATCATTATCAATAAAACAAGTCCTACAGACCCTAGTTTTATCACACCTGGACTACTGCCCAGTCAAATGGTCAAGTGCCACTAAGAAGGACATAGGCAGTTGTCTCAAAACAGCACAACTGGCCCTTAAATGTACATAGAGTGCTAATATCAATACCATTTATGTCAATCTCTCCTGGCTCAAAGTAGAGGATAGATTGACTGCATCACTACTTGTCTTTGTTAGAGGTATTGATGTGTTTGTTGAAAGCACCGAACCGTCTGTTCAAACAGCTAACACACAGCTCAGACACCCATACATATCCCACAAGACATGCCACCAGGGGTCTCTTCACAGACCCTAAGTCCAGAACAGACTCTGGGAAATGCACAGTACTACATAGAGCCATGACTACATGGAACTCTCTTCTACATCAAGTAGCTCAAGCGAGCAGTAAAATCAGATGAAAAAACAACAGGTAAAACAACACGTCACAGCACAACACGGGCTGTGAAAAGACACACACACTCTCTAACACACAAACATTGTAATGTAATATTGTATTATACCATGGCATTCCTTTTTGATTGGCTTTAAGAGCTCGGTATATTTGCACTGTAGAATTCAATGGCTATAGTTCATTTTTATACGTTTTGTTTGAGCTGGTTTTAAAAGCAAAAGTCGAATTGAACACAGTATTGGTATTGTTGAATTTGATATTCATAATAGCAAGCTAGAACTGATGGCTTGGTTAGATAAACTAGCAAGTCTGTTTGTTTGGTTACCACGGATACTACTGTAGCCATCTAGTAAACTTGCTAGCTACTTTAATGGATGTTGAACACATTTATACAAACAAATGAACACATTTCTAATGCCAAATGTGTTAAATTGTAGCCATGGTATAAAAAGGATAATTCATTTATGGCTCTATGCATTCTCTGGAAAATAATGTAACTCCATGGACGGTCAGTTCCACTCCACTAGCGCTTGGTGGAACAGACCTTCCACGTCGTTCAGAACTTTCAATAGAACACATACAGTATATCACAAAAGTGAGTACACCCCTCACATTTTTGTAAATATTTGAGTAGATATTTTCAGGTGACAACACTGAAGAAATTACACTTTGTGTCACGCCCTGGTCTAAGTATTTTGTGTTTATCTTCATGTATTGGGTCAGGGTGTGGCATGGGGTTTTTGTATTGTGGTGTGTTTTGTCTTGGGGTTTTGGTGTATATGTATTGGGATTGTAGCTAGTGGGGTTATCTAGCAAAGTCTATGGCTGTCTGGAGTGGTTCTCAATCAGAGGCAGGTGTTTATCGTTGTCTCTGATTGGGAACCATATTTAGGCAGCCATATTCTTTGAGTTCGTCGTGGGTGATTTTCCTTAGTGTCCTTGTTCCTGTCTATGTGTTAGGTTACACAAGTATAGGCTGTTTTGGTTTTCGTTACGTTTATTGTTTTTGTAGTGTTTGTTATTGATTCGTGTTTTACGTTCGTTATTAAACATGGATCGCAATCTACACGCTGCATTTTGGTCCGACTCTCCTTCACACCTAGAAAACCGTAACAGAATCACCCACCACAAATGGACCAAGCAGCGTGTCAACAGGCAGGAGCCGCAGGAGAAGCAACAAAGGCAGCAACAGCGGCGCAATGAGGATTGGACATGGGATGATATATTGGATGGCAAGGGTTGCTACACATGGGAGGAGATCCTGGCGGGAAGGGATCGCCTTCCATGGGAACAGGTGGAGGCACTTAGGAGAGCAGAGGCAGCCGGAGAGAGGAGCCGGCGATACGAGGGAACACGGTTGGCAAGGAAGCCCGGGAGTCAGCCCCAAAAATGTCTTGGGCGGGGGCTCACAGGGAGTATGGCTACGCCAGGTAGGAGACCTGCGCAAACTCCCTGTGCTTACCGGGGCTAGAGAGACCGGGCAGGCACCGTGTTATGCAGTGGTGCGCACGGTGTCCCCAGTGCGGGTGCATAGCCCGGTGCGGTATATTCCAGCTCCTCGTATCGGCCGGGCTAGAGTGGGCATTGAGCCAGGTAAGGTTGGGCAGGCTCGGTGCTCAAGAGCTCCAGTGCGCCTGCACGGTCCGGTCTATCCAGTACCACCTCCACACCCCAGCCCTCCGGTAGCAGCTCCCCGCACCAGGCTTCCTGTGCGTGTCCTCGGTCCAGTACCACCAGTACCAGCACCACGCATCAGGCCTACAGTGCGCCTCGCCTCTCCTGCGCTGTCGGAGTCTCCCGCCTCTCCAGCGCTGTCGGAGCCTTTCTCCTCTCCTGCGCTGCCGGAGTCTCCCGCCTGTTCAGCGCTGTCAGAGCCTTCCTCCTCTACAGCGCTGCTGGAGTCTCCTGCCTGTTCAGCGCAGCCTGCATGGAGCTGCCAGCCTGCATGGAGCTGCCAGGCTGCATGGAGCAGCCAGAGCTGCCAGGCTGCATGGAGCAGTCAGAGCTGCCAGGCTGCATGGAGCAGTCAGAGCTGCCAGGCTGCATGGAGCAGCCAGAGCTGTCAGTCTGCATGGAGCAGCCAGAGATGTCAGTCTGCAAGGAGCTGTCAGTCTGCATGGAGCAGCCAGAGCTGTCAGTCTGCATGGAGCAGCCAGAGCTGCCAGTCTGCATGGAGCAGCCAGAGCTGCCAGCCTGCATGGAGCATCCTGAGCTGTCAGTCTGCAAGGAGCTGTCAGTCTGCATGGAGCAGCCAGAGATGTCAGTCTGCATGGAGCAGCCAGAGCTGCCAGTCTGCAAGGAGCTGCCAGTCTGCACGGAGCTGTCAGTCTGCAAGGAGCTGCCAGTCTGCAAGGAGCTGCCAGTCTGCAAGGAGCCGCCAGAGCTGTCAGTCTGCATGGAGCAGCCAGAGCTGTCAGTCTGTAAGAAGCCGCCAGAGCTGTCAGCCTACATGGAGCAGCCAGAGCTGTCAGTCTGCATGGAGCAGCCAGAGCTGTCAGTCTGCCAGGATCCGCCAGTCAGCCAGACTCTTCCAGATCTGCCAGTCAGCAGACTCTTCCAGATCTGCCAGTCAGCCAGACTCTTCCAGATCTGCCAGTCAGCCAGACTCTTCCAGATCTGCCAGTCAGCCAGACTCTTCCAGATCTGCCAGTCAGCCAGACTCTTCCAGATCTGCCAGTCAACCAGACTCTTCCAGATCTGCCAGTCAACCAGACTCTTCCAGATCTGCCAGTCAACCAGACTCTTCCAGATCTGCCAGTCGGCCAGGATCCGCCAGTCGGCCAGGATCTGCCAGTCAGCCAGGATCTGCTGAAACCACCAGCCAGCCAGGATCTGGTAGATCTACCTACCTGCCTGAGCTTCCTCTCACTCCCGAGCTTCCTCTCACTCCCGAGCTTCCTCTCACTCCCGAGCTTCCTCTCACTCCCGAGCTTCCTCTCACTCCCGAGCTTCCTCTCACTCCCGAGCTTCCTCTCACTCCCGAGCTTCCTCTCACTCCCGAGCTTCCTCTCACTCCCGAGCTTCCTCTCACTCCCGAGCTTCCTCTCACTCCCGAGCTTCCTCTCACTCCCGAGCTTCCTCTCACTCCCGAGCTTCCTCTCACTCCCGAGCTTCCTCTCACTCCCGAGCTTCCTCTCACTCCCGAGCTTCCTCTCACTCCCGAGCTTCCCCTCAGTCCCGAGCTGTCCTTCAGTCCCGATCTGCTCCTCAGTCCAGTGGGTTTCTGGGTGAGGACTACTAGGCCATGGTCGGCGGCGAGGGTGGACTATCCAGGGACGCGAGGAGAGGGGACTAAGACATTAACTGAGTGGGTTCCACTGCCCGCGCTGGAGCCGCCACCATGGACAGACGCCCACCCGGACCCTCCCTATTGTTTTGAGGTGCGTTCGGGAGTCCACACCTTAGGGGGGGGTTCTGTCACACCCTGGTCTAAGTATTTTATGTTTATCTTCATGTATTGGGTCAGGCCAGGGTGTGGCATGGGGTTTTTGTATTGTGGTGTGTTTTGTCTTGGGGTTCTGGTGTGTTTGTATTGGGATTGTAGCTAGTGGGGTTATCTAGCAAAGTCTATGGCTGTCTGGAGTGGTTCTCAATCAGAGGCAGGTGTTTATCGTTGTCTCTGATTGGGAACCATATTTAGGCAGCCATATTCTTTGAGTTCGTCGTGGGTGATTGTCCTTAGTGTCCTTGTTCCTGTCTATGTGTTAGGTTACACAAGTATAGGCTGTTTTGGTTTTCGTTACGTTTATTGTTTTTGTAGTGTTTGTTATTGATTCGTGTTTTACGTTCGTTATTAAACATGGATCGCAATCTACACGCTGCATTTTGGTCCGACTCTCCTTCACACCTAGAATACCGTAACACTTTGCTACAATGTAAAGTAGTGAGTGTACAGCTTGTATAACAGTGTAAATTTGCTGTCCCCTCAAAATAACTCAACACACAGCCATTAATGTCTAAACTGCTGGCAACAAAAGTGAGTACACCCCTAGGTGAAAATGTCCAAATGGGGCCTAATTAGCCATTTTTCCCTCCCCGGTGTCATGTGACTCATTAGTGTTACAAGGTCTCAGGTGTGAATGGGGAGCAGGTGTGTTAATTTGGTGTCATTGCTCTCACACTCCCTCATACTGACTGGTCACTGGAAGTTCAACATGGCACCTCATGGCAAAGAACTCTCTGGGGATCTGAAAAAAAATAATTGTTGCTCTACATAAAGATGGCCTGGGCTATAAGAAGTTTGCCAAGACTCTGAAACTGAGCTGCAGCACGGTGGCCGACCATACAGCGGTTTAACTGGACGGGTTCCACTCAGAACAGACCTCGCCATGGTCGACCAAAGAAGTTGAGTGCACGTGCTCAGCTTCATATCCAGATGTCGTCTTTGGGAAATAGACGGATGAGTGCTTCCAGCATTGCTGCAGAGGTTAAAGGGGTGGGGGGTCAGCCTGTCAGTGCTCAGACCATACACCGTACACTGCATCAAATTGGTCTGCATGGCTGTTGTCCCAGAAAGAAGCCTCTTCTAAAGATGATGCAAACAGTTTGCTGAAGACAAGCAGACTAAGGACATGGATTACTGGAACCATGTCCTGTGGTCTGATGAGACCAAGATAAACTTATTTGGTTCAGATGGTGTCAAGTGTGTGTGGCGGCAACCAGGTGAGGAGTACAAAGACAAGTGTGTCTTGCCTACAGTCAAACATGGTGGTGGGAGTGTCATGGTCTGGGGCTGCATGAGTGCTGCCGGCACTGGGGAGCTACAGTTCATTGAGGGAACCATGAATGCCAACATGTACTGTGACATACTGAAGAAGAGCATAATCCCCCTCCCTTCGGAGACTGGGCCGCAGGGCAGTATTCCAACATGATAACGACCCCAAACACACCTCCAAGTCAACCACTGCCTTGCTAAAGAAGCTGAGGGTAAAAGTGATGGACTGACCAAGCACGTCTCCAGACCTAAACCCTATTGAGCATCTGTGGGGCATCCTCAAACGGAAGGTGGAAGAGTGCAAGGTCTCTAACATCCACCAGCTCCGTGATGTCGTCATGGAGGAGTGGAAGAGGACTCAGTGGCAACCTGTGAAGCTCTGGTGAACTCCATGCCCAAGAGGGTTAAGGCAGTGCTGGAAAATGATGGTGGCCACACAAAATATTGACACTTTGGGCCCAATTTGGACATTTTCACCTAGGGGTGTACTCACTTTTGTTGCCAGCGGTTTAGACATTAATGGCTGTGTGTTGAGTTATTGAGGGGACAGCAAATTTACACTGTTATACAAGCTGTACACTCACTACTTTACATTGTAGCAAAGTGTAATTTCTTCAGTGTTGTCACATGAAAAGATATACTCAAATATTTACAAAAATGTGAGGGGTGTACTCACTTTTGTGATATACTGTAGCTCCTCATTGACTATCCCTTACTTAATGTAGTATTGTATTGTATTGTTTGGACCCCAGGAAGAGTAGATGCAGCCTTGGTAGCAGCTGGGGATCCTAGTAAATACTAAATAATACTAGTCCAGGTGTTACCTATGAGCATGTATCCTGAGTGGTCTGGCTCTGAAGGCTCCATCAGACACTTCTTGCTGAGAACAGTGATGTTGCCCTTCTGTAGAATGGCAAAGGCAGCCACTATGTCCTTGAAGATGTCCGAGGCATAGCCTGTGCCATTTACTTCCACCGCCACTACGATGGGTGCTAGAGAGAGCACAAAGAGAGAACAATGTCTTGGATGATGTTGTTCATTCTAAATATGGTTTGATATACAATTTCATTAGAATAATCTGTACTATAGTATTTAATTGGAAACTGATGTCCAGTTTAATTCCTTGATTGTACTGAATAGAACGGAGTAAAGTGATGTTCAGGACAAGTCTCAGGTTTCAGGCAAGGTTACTCATCACACCAAACAACCACTTTCTCTCATAAAATAAACTGTTCATTATGTCTAAAAAAACGAAGTCCAAAATATCAGCCCAAACAAAACGTCTACAAATAAAATAGCTTGAGACTTGGTTTGTTTGCAGTGTTTCTGGTTTCATTCAGGTAAATATCATTTTTGGAAGCAATAACGAATGCAGACATTATACCTCTCGTCTATTTCTGTTTTTAACCATGCACCTGTGAGTACACTGATGGGTGGGGTGGCTAGTAAGATTTCCAATGTATTTATTACAGTAAATAACCTTGAACTGAACATCATCTATTTATTTCCCTGTAGTCAGACTGTCTCACCTCTGGCCACGATGTCCCCCTGGGCTTGGTGGTGCACCAGGTCAAACATCCAGAAGACCACCAGGTCCAGCGCCACCACCAGGCATCCCATGGCTATGTGCCTGAGAATGGACACTGCGCTGAGGGCAGCCGTCTGCCGCTCCCTGGCTGTCAGGTACACTGAGACTAGAGGACAGGGATGGGTGTGGGGTAGGGGAGGTTAGGTGGGTGGGTGGGTGTTTTCACTGCCATGACATCAATGTTACACTGACTTTCTCTTTCACCTTTCTAGACATTTTTGTTGTTGCTGTTCTCTCTCATTTTCTAACTTCTCCTATATCCTTTCGCTTTGCACCTTTTCTCTCCACACCCACACTGCTTCCTCCCTACAATCCATTTATCTTATCTTCTCCTCTTTCCTGTGCATTCCCTCTCTTCCTGCTCCACTCACATGGTCTGATGTAGGTGCGGGCCTCTCTCTGGCTGAGAGGTAGGACAGGGGTTTTTCCCTCACTAGCCAATCTCTGGTCGAGCTCCTCAAACTGCTCTGTGATGTAAGTGTTGTCAAAGTCATCCTGGTGCAGGTACTTGTGTTTGTACAGGACAGCCCTTTCAAACACACACACAAAGAACACACACACACGCACAGTATAGTGCATCATTTCCCAAAATCGGTCCTGGGGTCCCCCCAGGTGCAAGTTTTGTTTTTTTGCACTATACAGCTAAAGGGGCCCCAGGACCGGAGGGGGGAAACCCTGGTATAGAGTATACCGCTCCTCGTCAAACCTTGTTTGCATGACCCATGTGAATGAATATAGACTTACTGTAGGTACATTAGCAGCAGAAGGAAGAGGCCTATGTAGGCTATTAGCCCCATCACTTCCTGGAAACGTCCCAGCTCCACCGACACTTCCTCCATCATATCCTGTGACACCTGCTGCAGCGACTGACTGCTGTTCACATTCATGTCAAAGTGCATAGAGGCCGATATGTTGAACTCAAACTCCTTCTTCATCTTCTCGAAAGCTGCTATGGTTGCTAGAAGAGAGCAAAGAGACATGCACCAAAATGTGCCACTGTGCATTTGTGACTGTTTAGAATGGCCATCAAAAAGGAGTTACAGTAGAATGATGGTATTAAAGAATGTTCTACCTTTGAATAGAGAAGTAGTTGAAACTATTATGAGGTCAAGGTTTTTGTACCTCTGCACTTTACTTACGGGCAGCAATCTTTGTCTTCATGTGGCCAACAATGTAAGAAGGGATGATGCAAAACAGCTGACCAACTGAAATGAGAGGAATGTATTGAGAATTACTGTCCTCATACCTACAATGACATAACCTCTAGTTAATTTACGTGACAAATGCATCTCTGCATCACAGGCTCTATTCATTGTCTCATAAAACCATTGTGAACGGTCATTAAAAGTAAACCCAAGTGTCATGTCAGGTTTATAAGACAGCATTATATAGGATTTATGACCCATAGTTTAGAAAGTGAAATGCCACCATTCACTTTATGCTGAGAGCAGCATTCTAGATCTCCCAAGGGCCAGGAAGTGTGTTTTATCTTTTCTTTCTCTTCCTCCTGTCTCTGGCCCTCAGGTCATGTTTGGATTAAAAAGTCACCCGTGCCCGGCTGGCTCCTGGCTGGCCCGAGAGCAGCGGTGGATATAAAACAATAATTCATTTGAAAAGAAAACATAGGAGGCAGATGGATGGAGGGGGGAGGCAGAAGGACGGAGGGGGGGCCATATGTATGGAGGGGGAGGCAGAGGGACGGAGGGTGACTCACGGCTGCGCTCCTCCTGGAAAATGTGAGAGGAAACCTGAGAGCGGCGTGGGGCTGGAGGGTTTTAACAAGACCTTGGCCCCTAAGTTACCTTGCCCTCCTAGGCTAAAGAATAACACAGCGCACTGCAGAGCTGCTAGAGAGGAGGGCTGTGCTGTACCTCCACACTGATGTCAACCTCACAACAATGGATGATCTATTTTTCCATGAGCTAACATATTTATAGTCAGCACTTTTTCACAAAAATCGGGAAAAAAAACAGGCTTGGGTGCGAAAAAAGGGAACACTAACTGAGTTTCAAAAGATTTAAAACACTGTCAACCCAGCTAGCACATAATGTTCTGAGAACCTTAATATGTTGCTTAGAGCTTGATGAGAGCATGGTTATCCAATGGTTATTTTGCATACAACCTTCCCATAACATTTCATATAGGTTTCTTCATGGTTCTACTTAAAGTAATGTTCTCAAATTGTTCAGAGAACGTTAAGAAACAATGTTCTTCTGTGGTAATTTCAGCACAAGGTTTTTTACAGGTTTCCTCATGGTTCTATTGGAAGTCATGTTCTCCGAATGTTCAGAGAACATTAAGAAACAACGTTCCTCTATGTGAATTCAAGAACTTCAGCATAATGTTTTCTGCAGGTTTCCTCATGGTTCTATTTAAAGGAATTTTCTCAGAATGTTCAGAGAATGTTAGCATACAAAGTTCTTCTGTGAAAATTCCAGTACTTCAGCATAACGTTTTTTGCAGGTTTCCTCATGGTTCTATTTAAACATTAAGAACATTCTCAGAACATTAAGAAAACTTTCCATAAAAACTCCAAGAAAACATTAACGTTTAAAGAACATAAACATTCCATTCTCAGCAACAACAAATGTCTCTCTATCCTCTATCTTGTTCAGTGTTTTCAGGTGTGTTGGCCACACCTGATATTAATGAGTGCTTGTTTCCTTTGAAATAGGGTCTTTTTGAATTGACAAAAATGAACGGCTTTGCATTAGTTAAAAAACCTGGCATGCTAGTTCCATCCTCGTGGCGCAGTGGACTAATTCCATGGATAGAGAGCAGAAGATCATAGGTTTGAATCTCACTGACACCATGCCACAATAAAAAACAAATGTGCTTGCATGATTAATGCCTAAGCAAATTAATTTCCATGTGTCCTATCTATGCTTGGAGATCAAAACAGTAAACCTAAGCTAGCAGTGTTATTAAAAGTCTTATTGAAACATTCTCTGAATGTTATTTAATTACCTTAAAATAACCTAGCATTTCCGTTCGTTAATAAAACTTCCCAGGAAAACTTTCAGGAAACAATAGGAAAACTTTCTCAGAACCTCCCTGCAACCTGAAAATGTATGTTCCCAGAACAGGTGAAATTTTCACTTCTGTTCTTGGAACTTTTAGAAAACCCTTAACGGTAAGGAAACTTATGGCTTTGTTCGCAAACCAATGGGAAACCAAAAACGTACTTTCTCAAAACTGCTAAGGAACCAAATTTGCTACCTGGGAAAGACTTAAAAACAGAGAACAAACATCTCAGATAAAACATGCAATGGTTAGGAGGCAAGGCCCTAACAAAGTTGTTCATCAAAATGGCTCTTTAAGAGAAACATTGAGCTAAGACTGCGACAATGACAATACAGATATGACAACCTAAGTATAACACTACCATAGATTTTCTTATTTTTAAACAACAGACACCTTCCACAGTGATTGATGTCATTTTCACATTTCCTTTGCTCTATTGATACAGCTGTATATGTGCTAAAGCCTCTCAGGTTCCTACTCTTGCGATTTGATCCTGCTTCTTTGTGGACAATAATTTATCCCTCTGACACTATGACAAACAGCTACCCTTCCTCTACTACTGACAGCGGACGGAAGTATGGGTGAGGGAGGATAGTGATTCTACTGTATGATGGAACAACATGTCAACCAACCTCGAGCGAGACCACAGAGGGGGCGAAACCCATCCACAATGTGACAAAGGAAGTTGAACACAGACAGGAGCTCCATGCAGTCATCCCGGGCATCATCAAACAGCTTGTTACACTTCTTATAGGGGGTGCCCAGTTTGTCATTACACACCTCGCCAATGCCGACCAGGAAGTGTAACACGTTTCTCAGGGAACGAGCTGTAACAGGAGGTAGAGGGCACAGAAATCAATGGAAGGCTTCATTTGGAGAGTTAAATTGTTAGATACAGTAACTGTACTAACAATGTCTTCAAGTGATGACAGCGCTAGTATAAGCATGGCCCACAGACTTACCTACATGGCGGACAGACTCAGTCAGGGCCTGGATTAAGTTCTGTACCCTCCCAGCCACGGAATGGACATTTTTGGTGATCTCTTTTATCTTGCCCAGCACAGCTGCAACATGTGGACATTAGGAGCTTATAAGGGTGTGTGACATTGCAGAGCACTCAGATTGTGTAGAAATTTTATTGTAAAAGGAGTCATCAACCATATTGTCTCCACCTGCAATGTCCTTCCAGTTCAGTGACCATGGAGAAAACAAAGCTAGTGTGAACTATTTGAGACACCATGTATAATGAGTGTAATTACAGCTGTGTGGTGTGATTTTATGGAACAGCTGGACTCACAAAGAAGAGGTGTAGCCGCTCGCTCCATCAGCTGCTGGGTCTGGTTCATTGCAAGTTCGGCCCCACACACCACGCTGTCCGCTGCACGGTCAAAGTTTTCCAGGGTGTTGGTCATGGGGCCCTGGACCAACATGGAGAAAATGAGGAAGAGGAGGAAGTTCTTGCCCTTCACTGTGAGGAAATTCATAAAAAGGTGTGTTAGTAATACCCAGAACAAGTTGGTCTACTGAGTAATACATTGTAGGTCATTCCTTCCACCCAGGGGTGTTTTGAATAACTGTTTCAACTGTTAATTTGCATCTGCCCTAATTTATTCAAATACATTTATTTGAAATGATCCATATGAATCCATATTCAAGTTATTGAGGATCTACACTGATCTCAAAAACGACCTCAGAATCCATATGATGGAAATCCGTCACAGTAATGGAAAACTTTCTTTGGCTAAGCAAAAACAAGCAAAAATGACTCCAGCCATTATCACCTTGGCTGCTTTAGCTTTATTCACCCATCGATAAGGGACGTACATAACATTCTAGAACAAACACATGCCATAGCCTACAGCAATTAGCTGCCACACACTAGCTCAGCACCGGGATTAAAAACTTGAATTTATTTTCCTGTCAAATTAAACAGCAGTTACCTACACATCTTCCACCTCTGCACTGCTTTTGTCATCTCAGGGGCAGACTGGGACCAGAAATTGGTGCTGGCATTTCTAACACACTAGCCCATTTGTTTCCCACGAGGCTCCCACAACAGCCCATTTTTTCAGTTGAGACTCTCATAAGCCAGATCATGATAATTTTGCACTAAAAAAGTTAGACAGGCCCACTAGAAAGAATATGGACCAGCCCTTCTGGCATCTCCAAACTGACGGTCCTAAAGAGATTGTGCTAGTGGGTGAGCTACTAGGAAACGTCGCCAGCTGCTCACGACTCCTCTATGAAAGATAGCCTACATAGTGCTTTATTTTTAGTAAATGTTTCTTTTCAAAGCGGGGAAAAATGTAAACAGGTTGAAGGTGCCTGTGCCTTTTATTATGTTCTTCTTCTGTGGGGTATTCTGGCGGACTACAACCAAACAAAGGTTCATTCCATGTGTGGTAATACTGATGATTTGTCGCCACATATGGTATGTTTACATAGCAGGTTATGATAACTAACGTGGTAGGTTAGGTGAATTAATGTAACAGGTTAGGAAAATGATAAGGGTTAGGCTTAGCTACAATGCTAGTTGTCAACATTGTTGTCCTCGACACTACACCTCATCGATCCAGAATGGAAGAAATGTAAACAAACAGGCTATGACGAGGACGCACCTCCACCTGTTTCCACCTGTTTCGTACAAAATGGCGGTCTTTCCCTTCTACTGTAAGTGCCTACACCATATCGGGAAACAATATATCCAGTTTGCAGAAATCCCGTTTCAGTCTCTCTGTTTGAAAGGCTGCATTCTGATTTTTTTTCACACTAATTGGTATTTTCAGATAGTTTTCAGAGCTAATCTGATTGTTAAAAATACCAATTAGTGGGGGGGGGGGGGAAAGATCATAATTGGGCTACCTGTCTAAATATTGCCAGTGTTTATTTGACTGGGTAACTGGGTACATTTCAACAGCACATACACCATTTTTTTGTGGTATGGTTAAAACAATCTTCATATATAGGCTACTCACTTGAACACAGCATTGGCATCATTAGCATAACATTCGCTCGCACACGGATGGAGAGGCCCATACCAAATGCTGTGAGGAAAGCTATGGCGATCGTGGTATACACGCAATACCACAGGCCTTGGTTCTGTACGAACAGTGCAGTCATTCCGTACACAGAGGCAAGGAATAGGCCAAACAAAAACCCGCCCAAACTCCGCACAAGCCCACTGAGACGAGGTTTGGTCTTGCTTCGTGGGCATCGCCTTGGGAATCTGGGAACCCTGTCAAAAAGGTTAGATATTTAGGCTAAACTCACCAATGACAGCATTATGTAGTAAGCCTATGTATCTCAATAATGTCAATTTGACAATTTATTCCCTTACCGCTTGAGGACCCCCCTCAAACACTCCATCGCGGCTTGGCCACTTTGCACGAACCTTTGAAAAAAAACATGTATGCTATGCTGTCCCCATAGACAAAATATTTGTTTTCTTATCTCTAAGTCTGTCACTAGAGAATCGTTATTGTTGCAGGCCTCCACAGAACTAAGTTGAATTATGAGGTCACCAGGATGGAGTTCTTCCCTCTTCTGGAATTATTCCGTCTTCCAGCGTGTTCTAAACGAGTGGATGCAAAATTATTTAATGGCAGTGATAATGGTTCATTTGAGTGAACTCCGAAGACTCAAAAAAGCACCACATTCCAGTTAGTAGATTCCAGATAATGAGTTGGTGTTTGTGCCACTGATGATCAATTTGATACTTACCGTGTTTGTGTGTGTTTTGTCACAGCCTTGGAGAGGATCAGTAGGTGGGTTCTGCCAGATTTTGCCCACCGGTTCCTCTTTAGTCGGTCACAGGAGTTCCCAGTTGCTCGTTTCTTCCTGGGAGCATTATTTGGTGCTCTCAGCGGTGCAGGTAGGGTCGACTGATTCCACAACGCTACAATGTTTCAGGTTATAATTTGAGCAGTTAATTGTATTAAAACGTGTCTTGTGAATTTTCCCCTCCAGGTTTATTTCTGGGTCTCTTCCACAATGTCTCAATGACCAGTGTAAATAGGCTCTTAGCAGGATATGCTTTTGTTGGTGAGTAGATTATGGTACTGCAATTGAACACTGTTTGGAGTCAATCAGTAAAGTAAACAAATTGGAAACATATTAGTCATGCTCTGTGTGTGTTTTTCAGCTGTATGTATTCTGGGTGGGGCGTTTTCCTCCTACTTTCGCTGCTCGGTCCTCCTGATCTTTCCCAGCATGCTCGGCTCTCGTGGCAGGGCATACCTCATGCTGTTTGTCCTCTACGGCCTGTATAGGGGTAAACTGAAAATAGCTCTGGAAAAAATGTATTGCCTTGATACTTTCCAAATAGATTGCTAGCAGTATGGCTTCGCTGTGGTGTAAACCGGCAATCCTCTGATCATCCTGTCAGGCCCAATCGCTAACATCCACCGTAATGTCCAGGATGTGGCCTTCTCTATGGGGTGCAACATCGAGCTCCAGATCAAACACAGCAAGGTCATGTGGAGGGAGGTGATGGAGCCCTTCATGCAGGTGGTGCAGGGTATTGTGGTAAGTTACACATTATCATGGTCAGTGGACCACTATTGGCAGAATAGCATTAGTGGAAACCAAGACTGTTCTCAGGGCAGGCCTGGTTCTAGCTAAATATATTTGCGATGAGAATTTTCCTAAACTTATTTATCCTAACCTGCTACGTTAATTATCCTAACCTGCTACGAAAAGTCACTTCTGCTAGTCAAAACTGGCAGACCTGCCCTAAGAGCAGTCTGAGTATCCACTAATGCGACACAGTTCACTATTGTATTAGTTCAGTAGGTTTGTTTCACATTATCAACTGATATTTCAAGGATATGCCCTCAACGTTTCCTTCATTCCTTCCTTTACTGGGTCAGGAGGATAATGGGGAGTTCCAGGACGAGGCTAAGAGTGTGAGCAGGAAGTTTCAGAGCATCAGGGATGAGGTCATGGGGCAGTATGGCTATGACTCCATGGAACAGGGCCCTGTTGCTGCTGGCAGCACCCAGGATTTGTATGCAGCAAAGACGATGATGCGATGTGACAGTGAGTGTTGGTTTGCATTTAAAAACCTATTCAGCAGATTGAAGTTGGTTGTTATTGGTCGATAATTAGTTGTGTGTCATGGCTTTCTTCTGTTGAAGGAGAGGCGGACCAAAACGCTGCGTGGTTATTTTTGATACATCTTTAATAAAGGTGACAATAGAACAATATACAAGAACAGTGAAAAACAGCCCTATCTGGTGTAACAAACAAAGACAGGAACAATCACCCACAAAACCCAACACAAAACAGGCTACCTAAATATGGCTCCCAATCAGAGACAATGACTAACACCTGCCTCTGATTGAGAACCATATCAGGCCCAAACACAGAAACAGACAAACAAGACATCCAACATAGAATGCCCACTCAGATTACACCCTGACCAAACAAAACATAGAACATACAAAGCAAACTATGGTCAGGGTGTGACATTGTGAATGTATTAACATTACTCACCTATTTTTCTGCATTGTGCGACAGATGTGGTGGAGCAGGGGATAGAGCGCTGTCGGGAGTGGTTTGAGGTCAAGTGGCAGGACTGCATGGATGCCATCAAAGCCCCAGTCATCAACCACATCCTGTGTGTGTCCATGAGATTCCACTTCCTCTGTGACATCATGAGAGGTAGGGGTTCAACTTCATTGGTAGCCCAGATGTTTAGTCAAGTGGGGTGATATATTTTTCTGATTAGAATGATGTTTGCTTGGTTGCTTTTCCTGTCAGTCATGAAGCCCTGGTGCAGGGAGGATATCCCAGTGGAAGGGAACTTTGGGCAAACCTTCGACAAGCTCAACTTCTCCATTGACGCACTGTCCAGAGAATTCAGCACTAACGTGGTGCTGCAGGTACAGCCCAACTCTTCTGTCTGCTCTCACTAAAACCAAGGCAGTTAAGTAATGAAAGAAATACAAGACTGTAGTTTACACATAATTAGGTCATTTGGAGGTTTTCTCTACTCAAAATACATGTATTATGCCCTACTCTTTTGAAGATGCACTTTGCACAATACTTTAATTGGATGTTATTTACAGTTCCTGAGCTTCCACCTTTCCCTCTCGTGTGTGTGTGTGTGTGTGTGTGTGTGTGTGTGTGTGTGTGCGTGCGAGAGAGTGTGTAGGAGGAGGAGCAGCAGTCTGTGTTTGGTGTGTCAGCCCTACAGGAGGATTTCACAGAGGGTCTGAGTAAAGCCTTCGAGGAGACCAAGGTCATTCTGGACCAGTTTCTGGGCCTCATCCAGCTCCTCCTCTCCTGCACCTTCATCACCATCTTCACCTCGTGAGCCTACTCAACCACACAGCAACTCAGTTAGATATGATAGCATAAATACACATGTCATTCCATCTAATGTAGGGGTGTGTTAGATGTTCTGCTTTTTGAGAAGCTGGCTATTTTAGTTCTCCAAAGTGGCAGTGTCCTTTTCTTTTGTCAGTGATTGGCCAGAGTCCATACATCCAGTTTCCCAGGTCTGAATCAGTCAAGGTTGAAAGCCAGCCTAATGCAGACCTCGAGGACTAAAGTCATGCACCCCTGCATTGGACTCACTGCAGTACCATGATGATGTTTATTTTTATAAAGTGTTTATACAGTTTCTAATGTAATCAACGCATGTGTGCCTCTCTTCGCTCTCTGCCTTCCCGTGAAGAGCGTTTGGCTATGCGAGGCAGTATACACAAGACGTTCGCTTTGACAACATCTACATCACCACCTACTTCAGACAGATTGATGCCAGGAGAAAGAGAGCAGTAAGCAAACAAAAGATAACGTATATATTTGGTCAGTGAAGCTAAAATGTTTAATTTGGCTCTATTCTCCAGCATTTTGGATTTGAGATCAAATGTCACCTTTTATTTGAGGATATTTTAATACATATCTGTTTTATTGTTTAGAAATTAATGCACTTTATGCATTTAGCTCCCCCATTTAAAGGTGTCACAGGTCCCATATTCCTAGCACGCAATGACTACATAAAGCTTCTGACTCTCTACAAACTTGTTGGATGCATTTGCAGTTTGTTTTATTATGCCCAATAGAAAGTAATGGTAAATAATGTATTCTTTTTGGAGTCACTTTTACGTATAGTTTCTGAACAATTTTACATTAATGTGGATGGTACCATGATTATGAGTAATCATGAATGAATTGTGCGTAAGTTGCACAAAGATCATGCCCCCCAAAACATGCTAACCCCTTCCATTACCGATAACAGGGAGGCGAGCGTTTGTGTGGGGTGGGTGATATTTGTATGTCTAACTTTCTCACTCATCATTACTCACGATTCATTCATGAGTATCCGTAATCATGGTGGCATAATGTAGAAGTGTTCAGAAACATTCTTATTTACAATAAAAGTGACTCCAAAATGACAGAATACATTATTTACCATTCATTTCTATTGGGCACTACATAATCTGAAACAACCTAAACAAACCAAATGCATCTAACAAGTTTGCAGTCACAAGCTTGATGTATTCTTTGCACGGAAAATGGGACCAAATAGTACATTTTTGACAAAATTGAATACACTATAAGTGAATTTTTCCAAATACTTATCTTCAAATGGGGGGACTAAATACATAAAATGCTTTAATTTCTAAACAGCAAAACGAGTGTATGATAATACCCTCAAATCAATGGTGACATTCTGTACGGTCGCCTCATGCAAAACATTTGATCTCAAATCCAAAATGCTGGAGTATAGAGCCAAATTAATTGTTTTAGCTTCACTGTCCAAATAAATATGTAGGGGAGGGTATAACGTCTGGAAGCTTATATGTACATTTGACATTTCAGGACAAACGTTATCTGTTACCTTTGAAGAAAGCTGAGCGGGGCCTTTTCATCAACCCCCGCAGCCTGTCCATACATCCCAGTGAGCTTAAACTAGTGGTGCGTTGCTTATCTCTCCTGGGTGTATTTCAATCCAATCATTTTCTCCAATGACTTGTTCATTACTATCTTTCCACTCCTTGCTGACTTTAGGGTTATATAGACTGAAGAACAATCTTGTGATTGATCAAAATACTTGTCCAAGTCTTTTTACAATCACAAAAGGGAGTTAAATCTAATCCCAGATCTGTGTCATTGGGCCACAGATGGCGAGCCTGCTGCAGGTAATCTCTCTGGCTGTGTTTGTCTGTGTGCTACTGGCTGTCGACATGGTCCTCCACCACATCTTTGACATCATCCGCAGACACACTTTCACAAAGTTCTCCCTCACCAGTGAGTCTCACACACACTTTCTCCTGTACCGTATCATTATCACAGTGTGATTGTGTTAACTCATGCCACTGTGTTCCACAGGTAGCCACCACATAGACATCAACGTGGGAGGACAGTCCATGATGGCCAAGCTCCTGAGGAAGACCATCGGGGCCTTCAACACCTCCTCTAACCTGGATATGCAGTCTAGTAACCAGCGTAGGTGGCCTCTCTGCTGTAATCTCACTGCTCAATGTGCCAAAGACGGATGTGCCAGATGTGTGTGTTGTGGCTAGTTAGTGTTGACCTGTCCCTGTCTTACTGGCTACAACACTAATCTGCTCTGGTCTAGTGGTGTACAGCCTTGTCTTGGCTAGATAGTTTAGACAGTGTTGTCAAGAGGCATAGAACACACATATACTCTAGCATCACATGTCTGTCCATATGCAGGATGACAACTAAGAGTTATCCATGCACAATAAAATGGACATTCTCATAGTATGTGCTAATAATCAGGATTAAGTGAGACCACAGATCAGTCAAATCGTGGCAATATTTACAAGATGAACAATCCCCTTTTCTTTTTTTATTCTCTCTCAGACTGTCTGCCCCAGCCGAGGGCTCTCACCATAGAGGACTACCTGTGGAGTTTTGTGCCCCTCTTGATGATGGCGCTGATGTGCTGCCTGCAGGTGTACAGCAACCGCCTGCGCAGAGTCATCGCTGCCTTCTACTTCCCCAAGGTGAGGCCACACACGCCCACTCTCAACCACACCTACCATCCTCTTGGTTGAACGAAACCTCTGCATACTGTAACTCGGATGTATGACACAATGTATAACGTATTAACGGCATGTTAGGCTTGCCTGTATGTAATCTGTAGTATTTGTGTTAATTATAGTTCTCACATTAACACCTTGTCCCAGTCATACATGTAGATCTTAAATCCTCTAAAGGGAATCTCTGCTCTTAAATCATCTGAAGGTAACCTCTGCTCTTAAATCCTCTAAAGGTATTCTCAGCTCTTAAATCTGATAATTGAACGTTCTCTTGTTAAGAGCCTACACTACAGTGTACGTGCCACAAGGTGCTGATTGATTGCTCTGATTTGATATACCCACTTGGATGGTTTCTCTGAAGTTTCAACTGTCTTTCAATGGGTCGAAAGAAAGGTGTATGTATATGTAACCATTTCAAAGATTTTACAGTTCATATAAGGAAATCCGTCAATGGAAATAAATAAATTACACCCTAATCTATGGATTTCACATGACTGGGCAAGGGCGCAGATGTGGGTGGGCCTGGGAGGGCATAGCCGGGCATAGCCAATCAGAATGAGTTTTTCTCCACAAAAGGGCTTTACTTACAGACAGAAATACTCATCAGCACCCCCTCAGACAATCCTGCAAGTGAAGGAGCTGGATGTGGATGTCCTGGGCTGGCATGGTTACATGTGGTATGCGGTTGTGAGACCGGTTGGACGTTCTGCCAAATTCTTTAAAACGACATTGGAGATGGCTTATGGTAGAGAAATAAACATTCAATTTTCTGGCAACAGCTCTGGGGGACATTCCTGCAGTCACCATTTCAGTGGTACACTCCCTCAAAACCTGAGACATCTGAGGCATTGTGTTATGACAAAACTGCACATTTGTAAAGCTGCCTTTTATTGTCCCCAGCACAAGGTGCACATGTGTAATGACCATGCTGTTTAATCAGCTTCTTGATATGCCACACATTTCAGGTGGATGGCTTATCTTGGCAAAGGAGAAATGCTTACTAACAGGGATGTAATATAATTTGTGCTGAATTTAAGAGAAATTGCCTTTTTGTGTGTGTGGAAAATTTCAGGGAACTTTTATTTCAGCTCATGAAACATGGGATCAACACTTTACATATTGCATTTATATTTTTGCTCAGTATAGTAATTAAAATGAAGAGGGAAATAAACTAGATTTATAAGGTCATAATATAATGTATGCAATGTATCAAGACAGGTGACGACATCCACTGTGATCAAAACATCAGTAGTAGCTACATTTAAACTCTGGGATCCTCTACACAACATGCACATAGACATGTTGGCATTGGGTCCAGCCTATGTAACGTTTTAAATAGGCAGGCTAACATTTATTATTCCCCCTTTTTTTTATCCCTGGTGGAATTGGCACAGGGAAGGTTTGAACAAACAGTAGGGTCCTGTCGGTCGACCTCCAAATAAACAAAGAATACAATGTCCCACAAAGTAGAAGCGCTCCTTATACTGTTAGTTTTTGCAGTCGATCTGGATGTCACAAAGGGTGGATTTCCCCGGAGTTCTTATAGATGTGTTACTGATATCTCCCCGGAAATTGGAGCAGCTACTGTGTCGACTGCTGAGTATAAATGAAAATAAAGCAAATCATTGTTCAGAAGAAAGCTTAGCCTTCATTTACATCATTCACTATTTGTGTGAAATTCAACATATAAGCTGAGCTACCTCGTTAAGGCCAGTTGTGCACATTGTTTTTTTATTGTTTTTTATTTCCTTTAATTGTTCCAAAGGAAGCAATGGGTTTAATGAAATGAACACATGAAGTCCAGGAACCTCTAGGCTTATAAGATACACGTTCTTCATAAACATGCACATATGCATATAGGAACGTGACTAAAAGAAGAAACCTAGCCTAATCCAGACGTAATAGATATAACTGTTCATGCAAACTTGTGCACCATTGCTGGTTGAGGTATATTTAAACAATAAGGCACAAGGGGGTGCGGTGTATATGGCCAATATACCATATATGTTCTTAGGCAAGACGCATCGCGGAGTGCCTGGACACAACACTTAGCCATGGTATATTGGCAACATATCACAAACCCCAGAGGTGCCTTATTGCTATTATAAACAGGTTACCAATGTAATTGGAGCAGTAAAAATAAATGTTTTGTCATACCCGTGGTATACGGATTTGTCAGCCAATCAGCATTCAGTGCTCGAGCCACCCAGTTTATAATTCAATAGGCTTTAGCACAATGTGTACACAGAGTGAATGTGGCCCTTTTCCCCCAATCCTGTAAGAAATGCACTGGCTCGTGTGTGTCGAGTAAAGCAGTGCTTACCTGAGAGCAGCTTATTGTAATAGCCTTAGACACTACGTATTCTGCTCATACTGAAGCCCTACCTACAGTACTGCACAGAGGGGCGAAAAAGGCGTGTATACTGTATGCAGAGAAACTAAGAATTAGCGGGAGTAAGAGATTAACGGAGGGAAAGTGGGGATACAGACATTTTTCATGCTGGCATTTCCACAACAGGGAGAGCATTTCAAAGGCATTTTGAGCACTTAAAATTCTGGCCCGGGTTGAAAATGCATGTTTGAAATCTGGCCCTTGAGGTCCAATACACTTCTGGTTTTCATTCTTGTCTAATCAGGGACTGGTTTAGACCTGGGACACCAGATGAGGTGAGTGCAATAGATCAAGTAGGAAGAAAAACCAGAAGTGTTTTGCCATTCCAGGATCATAATTGAATAGCTGCCTGGGTTTACTTAAGGGTTGAAAATGCCAGTGTGAAAGCACCTATAGAGAAACTACAGCGAGGGGAGAGACTGGCGTAGTAGATAGAGTGAAGGATTGCCCTCTGTGTGTTTCACTTAGCACTAAATCAGCTGAAGTGTCATTACTGTTATTAGTCCTCCACTTATGCTCTCTGAAGGGGATTAGTTTCACAAATCAAGCAAAATTAAGCTGCTGCACGTAAAGCATTTGGGAGAGACGTGCAACATGGTGAAAGTGTGCAGCCCACAGACTAATCCAACTGGCCTCAGGTGTTCAGCGCTCCAGAAGCATCCTCATAGTGGACAGTATTGAGTGTTCATACAGCAGTGGTGAAGTCTAGAACCCATGTTCAGGGTGATTCAAATATCTCATTCAACAGAAAAAAAGTTATTATCTTTTCATGTCTCGATTTTTCTATATCTTACCTGACTGTGGCCCTACTGTTCTACACAGTATATTAGCTCATTGTCATTTATCTGACTGCCCCATTTCTCTGTCTGTCCACCCTCTGCTGTGGCTGCCTGTCTGTTAGCGGGAGAAGAGGCGCGCTCTGTTCCTTTATAACCTGCAGATCCAGAGGCGCATCTCATACACCAAAAGGCAACGGACACGACTCATGCAGCTAGGAACAGGAGAGAAAACAGTGCGTACTGTGTGTATTTAACTACTCTCTCATTAAACAGAGTTTAAACATCTTTATTTTCCTAAAGGTCTTTGAACCCTTCTATTTCCTGATTTAGTTGATGGGATGGTTCTTGGATGACCTCTGAGAACTCATGACAGAATGACAGTGCCTTTTAATTTTGAAGTCAAATGGGCTCACTCTTTTCCAGGAATGATGTCCAAGACGAATCTAAACAAACACAAACTCTTTGGGATGCAGCCTCCCTCCCACTCTCCTTCCTGGGCCCTTCTCTCTCCATCCGGTCTTACATGCTGTTGTATTATCCTCTTCTGTCTTCACTAATGCTTTTCGTTCCATGCGACACCCAATAATCTAATTAGGGAAAATATGTTCCTTTCATTGAATTGTACTGTTATTTAACACTGCCCCTTCTACCTCCTGTACTCTCCCCATCCCACTCTCTCTGTTCCTCCCACTTTTCTGCTGTCTCTCTCCCCTTCACCTCCACTCTCTCCCGCTCAGGTGTTGTCTGGTGTGTTGTCTAGACTGGAGAGGCTGGGCTGCAGGCTGCGGTGGTGCTGTGTGTGTGGGGAGAGGCAGAGGGGTGACCGGGCTGTGGAGTGCACAGTCTCAGGCTGCCAGGCGGCCTACTGTCCCCAGTGCTGGAGGGACCTGGGCAGGATCTGTTACGCCTGTGTCCCCACTAGTACCTGGGATCCAATAGAAAGCTGTTCAGACACAGACATGTACTATGTCCATTAGGGCGACCACCTAAATCACATGCAGACACCGTAAAGATATTTAGCATATTAGCCCATTACAGGTTTTGGTCCTCAATCTTCTTCAATAACAATAAAAGCAAACTTGCCGAATGAACAGTTGTTCATCACACACTGTTAAATGTTTATCTTGGTTCATTTCTTTCAAGTATTGTTCTGAAGGAAATTGTTTCATTCCTTGAATCCCTGTCCAAAGTTCTATTTCCTGTGACTAGTTAATAGTTAAATCGACTAGACATGTATAACAATAGCATTTGCTTCTACAGGGGTTTTATTTATTTAGTAATGCTAACAATTGACAACTGGAGATCCAGCTAATTATTTGGGATGTTCAGACAATAGGATGACATATTGTCAGATTAAATAGCCTATGTCTGTGTAAGGTAAACGTTTGCATAATTTAGTCACACTTAATTATCTTAAATGCAGGATTTTATAAATCTATTTTTTTATTTGCTATATATAAATGTTGTGTAAGGTTTGTTAGAAGGCCGTCTAGAATGTGACCGCGCAGAAAGATTCAGGCAGTAAAGAGTTAAAGCACAAGAGAAAATCCCGCCCTGTACGGGGGTTGAAATGCGATTACACCATCGCTGTAAACACGCACTCAGTCTTTTGCCCGAATGTCTTGCATGTGCGAAACTGTCTGCCTTTCAGGAATTAAGATATTTTGGATAGCACTTTGGGAATTTAACAAGATCACAGTGGCTCATCTCCGCTACGGAAGGGACATATGTTGTAGTAGCTCTGAGTGTGAAGGTAACGGTACTGGAAATATGACCCTGCGATAACTGTGGCCAGAGGCTACGGACAGCGGGCCGGTCTTGTTTAGAGGTTTGTTACAGGACTTTATGGTGTGGGCTAAT
Organism: Oncorhynchus tshawytscha; assembly: GCF_018296145.1. Classification (NCBI taxonomy): domain Eukaryota; kingdom Metazoa; phylum Chordata; class Actinopteri; order Salmoniformes; family Salmonidae; genus Oncorhynchus; species Oncorhynchus tshawytscha. The sequence continues at coordinate 16,260,609 of NC_056431.1, read as the reverse complement.
GGCGCAGGTAAATGAAGCCTCTTGAAATAAAGTTACACGTTTGATTGACTGGCCCATGCAACACTTCTGCTCTGCGCGTGCTTTTGTGGATGCCTATCATGGACTTTCGCTTGACAATTGCCCTTGTAGGCAAATTGAGGTAGCCATATAGTTGCCTCCGACAGAACCTGTTGCCTTTCTCCGTTTCTGAATGCCTTGTTTTACATCCTTTAGGTGGATTAATTGATGGACACGAGCCAATGTCACTGCGCAACAATGTTTCTGTCTGGAGCTCTGGTAACATTGGTGCTACTCGAGACTGTTACATTTCGCGGTACTCAATCAAATACGTTACTTAGTAGCCGTTTAGGATTACTGGACGATAACGATTTGCAGGAATATCTGCTGGCGGAAAGTCATTTGAACTCAAATAAAACAGAGATGCAGAAGCCACAAGAGAAGTTGTCTCCTTTGAACGCAACAACAGTATCGTCTCACTCCTCACTTACAAGTAGGTATTTGTAGTAACCCTAGTTTAGCCCAGGCAACTTCAAAGGAACTGTCATTAAAATTTAATTTCAGTCATTGCCTGGGCACTCGCAAATGCATCCAAAATTACCTTACATTTTTAGACCTATCCTACAGTCAGTTAAACCTCTCTCGATACTGGAGCCTAGCATGTAACACTCTGCCAATTACAATTAATATTTATCTGATACCTTTACTTTCTAAACACTTATAATAACATGTTTTTAGTGAATTTAGGTGTAAGCCCAACCAGGACTTGGACCCTGGCTCAGTGACTGTCAAACCCAACACCCAGTGAAGAGATTCAGACCTTTTCGCTTAACTTTTAAGTTGTTGGCTTGACAGTCGCAGGGCACATGTTCAAGTACCGTTCGGGCAAATTCTGTAAAATGATGTTGGAGGTGGCTTATGGTAGAGAAATAAACATTAAATTATCTGGCAACAGCTCTGGTGGACATTCCTGCAGTCAGCATGCCAATTGCACACTCCCTCAACTTGAGACATCTGTGGCATTGTGTGACAAAACTGCACATTTTAAAGGGACCTTTTATTGTCCCCAGCACAAGGTGTACCTGTGTAATGATCATGCTGTTTTAATTAGCTTCTTGATATCTTGGCAAAGGAGAAATGCTCACTACAAGGATGTTAACAAACATGTGCACAACATTTGAGAGATGTTTTTTGTGTGTATGGAAAATGTCTGCAATCTTTTATTTCATCTCATGAAAACATGTTGCATTTATATTTTTGTTCAGTGTACATAGGTAGGATATTGTAAAATGAGCATTGGGAGGTGGTCTGCTGCTTTTTTGTCCTCGAGACACCTGCCAGCCAGCCAGTCATCTATAACAAGCCTAATACAGGCTCTGGACAACAGCTGTACTAGGAACGGACAGGGGACACAGAGCCTCTTGTACTGATGTTAATGCAGCTGTCTGTTTTATGTGTGTGTGAAGAAAGGAGTCAGAAGATATGCCGGCTGAGAAAGGGAGAGCATGAGCTATTATAAGCACATCCGGCATCACTGATTGGTTTGTGCAATTATCTTGAATTGTACATGTTTAGATTGTGATGCAGAGTTGTTTTCCTGGCATATTGAAACCATTTAATGAAAATGGTAGATTTCCTGCATTTCCTACCCTAAGCCTGTATACCACATTAGTTTGTCCTTACTATTAAGGGATATCCATCTGAGATGTGGCTAACCTGATCTTATAATTAGCATTGCCCCATGAGGAAGGTGTTCACTGACTACTACGGCTGGGTAATAGGTTGCCATTAGCTGAGAATTTAGATTTTAGGGTCAATACTAGCACTAACAAAATAGTTTCTCCATCCGCTGATGTTATAGTATCAAAGTTATTTATTCATCTGAATATAGCGCCTCAAGGGACATAAGACAATATTTTCCTATGAATCCCATCTCTCCCTGTCCCCAGGTCCATTGCACCACCATGGTAGTAGACACGGAAAGCCACTGGAGAGGACCAGGCCCTTTGTGGTAGTGGACGGACACAAGAGAAGTCTGAGTGAGGCCTTGCAGGTGAGTCTACAGAAATCAAGAGAATGTATGTGTGAGAGTATCATTCTACACAGGGCCATTCACATACATACTATTACTCTGGGTCCTACTTCACTACCTGCCTTCTATTTCCATGCTTACATGTTACCATTCTTCATTCAGTGATCCCAGAGCACTTATAACGTGGCCTTTATGTTTTTAGATAGTGTCAGAGGTTAATAACCATTCTATTTTTACAGGTTTTATAGGAATTCTAATTTTAAAATGCAGTTTTATATCTCAGACTAACATCAAACCCACACCTGGTTATTCCAACTGTGAGGCTCACATTTATTTCTATTCGAAGGTCGTCAGTGTTATGATGTTCTCCTCTCTGGGTGGAGTGAGTGATATGGGGGAATTCTACAGGGTATGATTTCAGACCTCCTGTCAGCTGCACAGGAAGTGTCCGTCCTCTTAAAGTGCCCCAGTCCCCCCCACCTTCTTCAGATCATAGGTTTTATTCTGGAAGCTCCCTGTAAAGTATGTCAAGGCACCTACTTCCTTCCTCTGGCTTCCTTTTTTGTGCTAATATAACAGACAGCAGACCCCCCACCCTCCTCCTTTCCACATACACATAGAGGAAAGTAGAGAATAAGAGCATGACAGGGCTACATTTTTGCACATCACTTTTTAGCCAGCTAGAGGATTGGAATGTTAACTTTCAAAAGGTTGAATCCCATTGGCAAAGCAGTCTCCATCAGGCACCCAGATGTTTGTTTACTGGTTTCAAAACCAACCAGGGCACTGCACTGTCATACAAATAACAGTTGAGTGGGCCTCATTGGCTAAGACTCAGTGGAGAGTCACTCCTAATTCCTACATTATTGTGTGGTTTATCCTCTAAATCACTGCAGTCATTGATGAATGAGTAGCCGTTTTTCACTTGTCATGAGGTTACTGCACCCACAGCCTACTGCTCATACTGACGAACATAACACCAGTGACTCACATACTCACTCAAAGTACACGCAATGTGTAACCATGGTAACCGGGACCTGTTTTTAGATTGTTTGTCAGAAATGAGAGGAAAGGTGGGGGATGGTGCCATATGGGAGGGGTGTGACTATGTGTCTGTGATTCAAACTTTGTCCGTCCACCCTCATCAACACCCACCCATCCCCTGAACAATGTAATTCCTGTAACGTTCCATTTCCCCGTCCAGGGTATTCACGTGATAAAGATCACACCAACCCGAGCCAAGTGTGACCTTAGAAGTTAGAGCCACCACTTGTGCTCTAAATAACACCAATTAAAAGTATTTAAATTCACCACTCGAAACTGAGTGCAATTAATCACCATGATAATTTTTTTATTTTATTTACCTTTATTTAACCAGGCAAGTCAGTTAAGAACAAATTGTTATTTTCAATGACGGCCTAGGAACAGTGGGTTAACTGCCTGTTCAGGGGCAGAACAACAGATTTGTACGTTGTCAGCTCTGGGATTTGAACTTGCAACCTTCCAGTTACTAGCCCAATGCTCTAACCACTATGCTACCCTGCAACTTGATCACATCAAAAGTAGATCTTTATTTGTCTAACAAAGCAAGATTAGCTATAGATAAGATGATCGTAAATGTTCTCTCGAGGCAAAAAGATCTGAGTGTATATTCTTCGCATAACACTACAATGCTATAAATACAGATTATTATTTTAGTTAGTTCAAAAGAACTACGAGTTTCTTTTGATGAAATGCATGTAGCTCCCAGCCCCATTAGGATCAGATTGATTATACAGTGGGGAGAACAAGTATTTAATACACTGCCGATTTTTCAGGTATTCCTACTTACAAAGCATGTAGTGGTCTGTAATTTTGATCATAGGTACACTTCAACTGTGAGAGACGGAATCTAAAACAAAAGTCCAGAAAATCACATTGTATGATTTTTAAGTAATTCATTTGCATTTTATTGCATGACATAAGTATTTGATCACCTACCAACCAGTAAGAATTCCGGCTCACACAGACCTGTTAGTTTTTCTTTAAGAAGCCCTCATGTTCTCCACTCATTACCTGTATTAACTGCACCTGTTTGAACCCGTTACCTGTATAAAAGACACCTGTTCACACACTCAATCAAACAGACTCCAACCTCTCCACAATGGCCAAGACCAGAAAGCTGTGTAAGGACATCAGGGATACAATTGTAGACCTGCACAAGGCTGGGATGGGCTACAGGACAGTAGGCAAGCAGCTTGGTGAGAAGGCTACAACTGTTGGCGCAATTATTAGAAAATGGAAGAAGTTCAAGATGACGGTCAATCACCCTCGGTCTGGGGCTCCATGCAAGATCTCAACTCGTGGGGCATCAATGATCATGAGGAAGGTGAGGGATCAGCCCAGAACTACACGGCAGGACCTGGTCAATGACCTGAAGAGAGCTGGGACCACAGTCTCAAAGAAAACCATTAGTAACACACTACGCCGTCATGGATTAAAATCCTGCAGCGCACGCAAAGTCCCCCTGCTCAAGCCAGCGCATGTCCAGGCCCATCTAAAGTTTGCCAATGACCATCTGGATGATCCAGAGGAGGAATGGGAGAATGTGGTCTGATGAGACAAAAATAGAGCTTTTTGGTCTAAACTCCACTCGCCATGTTTGGAGGAAGAAGAAGAAGGATGAGTACAACCCCAAGAACACCATCCCAACCGTGAAGCATAGAGGTGGAAACATCATTCTTTGGGGATGCTTTTCTGCAAAGGGGACAGGACAACTGCACCGTATTGAGGGAAGGATGGATGGGGGCATGTATTGCGAGATCTTGGCCAACAACCTCCTTCCCTCAGTAAGAGCATTGAAGATGGGTCGTGGATGGGTCTTCCAGCATGACAATGACCCAAAACACACAGCCAGGGTAACTAAGGAGTGGCTCCGTAAGAAGCATCTCAAGGTCCTGGAGTGGCCTAGCCAGTCTCCAGACCTGAACCCAATAGAAAATCTTTGAAGGGAGCTGAAAGTCCGTATTGCCCAGCGACAGCCCCGAAACCTGAAGGCTCTGGAGAAGGTCTGTGTGGAGGAGTGGGCCAAAATCCCTGCTGCAGTGTGTGCAAACCTGGTCAAGAACTACAGGAAACGTATGATCTCTGTAATTGCAAACAAAGGTTTCTGTACCAAATATTAAGTTCTGCTTTTCTGATGTATCAAATACTTATGTCATGCAATAAAATGCAAATTAATTACTTAAAAATCATACAATGTGATTTTCTGGATTTTTGTTTTAGAGTCCGTCTCTCACAGTTGAAGTGTACCTATGATAAAAATTACAGACCTCTACATGCTTTGTAAGTAGGAAACACTGCCGATTTTGCAGGTTATCAAATACTTGTTCTCCCCACTGTATGTGTGAGATATTAAAGAAGAAAACATGCCAGTCACCACAGTGTTAGTTTCATTTCTTACGGTGGAGCAGGCGACTTGTGTCCTCTTGGGAGAGGCACTTGACTTGGCCTGAATAGCTTCTGTCAACGTTGAACCATGACTAGATCTACTTTGTCAGACAAACTTTCAGACAGTTGCCACATTGATGTTGGAAATAAATGTTTTAAGAAGAAAATACAGACATGTATATGACATGTTATCAGTTTGCAGGTAACGCTTTTTTGTTGAGTTGTTCTGCTGCTCAGTGCTCACCTCTCTGGTGCCTGCTATTATTAGACTCCACACCAACTTGGTTATGAATGGATTTGTGACACCACACACACACAGAGCTCTGTGTAAGGCGTGCAGCAGGGGCTTCACCTTAATACAGCTTAAGAAGGGGATCTCAGCTAATTCAGAGCCTGATCGCTCTGTGTTGACAGTCAGCATTTCTGCCACCCCAACCCTTTATCCTACCATTAAGACGGCCGAGTGTGTGAGGGGGGGCATTATTGTCTTACACCCAAGCATGGTAAGACTGATTCTTTACGTGAGGGGAATAGAGGGGCTCTTATCTACTTAAGATAGTGTCTGTAGGGAAAGTGTGGTGGATTGAGCTGGTTAAAGAATGGTCTTGAGTTAATCTACAAGACACTGCTGGGTAAAGTCCCCCCTTATCTCAGCTCGCTGGTCACCATAGCATCACCCACCTGTAGCACGTGCTCCAGCAGGTATATCTCTCTGGTCACCCCCAAAACCAATTCTTTCTTTGGCCGCCTCTCCTTCCAGTTCTCTGCTGCCAATGACTGGAACGAACTACAAAAATCTCTGAAACTGGAAACACTTATCTCCCTCACTAGCTTTAAGCACCAGCTGTCAGAGCAGCTCACAGATTACTGCACCTGTACACAGTCCATCTATAATTTAGCCCAAACAACTACCTCTTTCCCTACTGTATTTATTTTGCTCCTTTGCACCCCATTATTTTTATTTCTACTTTGCACATTCTTCCACTGCAAATCTACCATTCCAGTGTTTTACTTGCTATATTGTATTTACTCTGCCACCATGGCCTTTTCTTTTGCCTTTACCTCCCTTATCTCACCTCATTTGCTCACATCGTATATAGACTTGTTTATACTGTATTATTGACTGTATGTTTGTTTTACTCCATGTGTAACTCTGTGTCGTTGTATGTGTCGAACTGCTTTGCTTTATCTTGGCCAGGTCACAATTGTAAATGAGAACTTGTTCTCAACTTGCCTACCTGGTTAAATAAATGTGAAATAAAAATAAATAAAATCCCCAACCAGGGGTCCTGTTTATATAACCAGATCATTCATTATACCCCAAAAGTAATTCAAATCACTGAGTACTTCTCTGAGCCCAAGTGAAGGTAATGCCAGGCAGGCAGGTAGGCAGGCTTTTCCTATTGGTGAGGTTAGTTCTGGATATCCATGCACAGCAGTAAAGAAAACAGAGGCACACATGAGTTCCAGTGAAATGGTTTTCACTCTTGCCTTCATACCACAATCTGTTGAACATCTATAAACAGGAAGTGTTCACTCTCTGGTCCATCAATATGAATCTGTCAAGTGCTAGGGAAGATGAGCAGAGCCAGCAAACATCACTTTCCCTTTGGGACTGGAGTTGAATGTGACACTCCTCTACCTCATGTTGTCCATTGTACATGAATTCACTTGGCTGTTATTGTAATGCAAAGGGATACACAAGTCATGAACTAACCCAGAGATTTCCCCCAGATAGTGGACGTGCACACTCCATTCACATGTCCAGACTTGATCCATAAACAGGATCCAGGGCTGCTCTGGGTCAGACTAAATAACAGAGACGCACTACAGGGACTGAGGAAGACAGACATCCCAGGAGCTGACTGATTGTATTTCCCTCCCTTGCACTCTTCCGTTGAGCTGAAAGAGCTGGAGAGGAATCACGACTTGCCCTGTCCCTCCCTCTCTCCCTTCCTCCGTTACACCCCCTCCGCCCATGTTCCCCTCTCCTCCTCCCTGGTTTATTTCTTCTGCTGTGGGTCACAAGCAGCTCTGGGTCTGAATGGACCCCACCCAGCATTCATGTGGCGGTGAGCTCATCTTGTTAGTAGCAGGAGATCGGCCTGGGACATTTACCTCACACAGGGAGAGGAGGGAAATAAGAGGAGGAGAGGGTGAAGTTAGAGAGAGTGGGGGAAGGAGAGGTAATGGCAGCAGAGATGGAGTGGACATGGTTGTCGATTAGATAGAGTGACAGAGGTGTAAGAAGCCAGTGAGAGTGAACCGAGAGACCTGTAGCGAGTGTGACGTAAGGGTTCATTCAGCAGGGGGGAGAGAATAGAAGGTAGAGACGAGGAGAGAATGTAAGATAAATTGTAATGCTCAAATGAGAGGGTGAGAAAGGTAGAAGTGAGGCAATGACAAACAAAGTGTGGAGAGGGTGGGTGTTTCATGGCTGAGCTACAGATATTTGGGTGTGATCCTCCACTAGAGCCCTGAACAGATGTAGCTCTGCTGTGCTCTGGAAGGAGCCCTGTTTCTACTCTGACCTCTCACCCCAAAACCACAATCCAAGGCAGCTTGCCAAAAGCTGCAGATGTTTGAGTGTGTACATGTACGGTATGTCTTCCCATCTCTTTCTCTCCCTTATTCTTTCTTCTCTTTGGTTGCATAACTGACATTTTACTGTAGTTAGTTTTTTGCCTTGTAGTTTTTAGCCAGATCACCGTTGTGCCTGGAGTCTTTGTTGGTTACCTATTGGACTCTTGCCCTGGCAGTACAACAACACAGACCCACCCAACATAAGTCAGTCACACTCTCCTTACGTAATGTGGGGAATGACCTCACCAAAGCACTCTGATTATAATAAAGACTATAGAAACTAGAAATTGACCAGAGTTGTGTTTTCATTCAAATGTATTGGAAATCCCCCTTAATTATTAGCATCTACTTCTGGAATTCTTCTTGGATTATGATATTATTGGATGTGGAGCCAGTTATATTTTGCACATATCCAATGACTAGGTTCCAGTGTGAATAGTTATGTTATTACTAATAGCCTCTTGGAGCCTATGGTAAAGGGACACCGTTGTGTCATATGAACCATGATGACGTTACAAAATTTCTGGGACTGTGGAAAGTAGAATACTTCTGAGTGAATTGGGTGTAAGTTGTTGTTGGATTTAGGTACCCGGCAATGACATTATCCAGCATGATTTCGCCGGTCCACAGAGGAGGTAGACGTTTTGGTTCCTCATAGTCACTAACCGCTACTTGGAACTGAACAGACCTCTCTGGCATATTGTCACCACCCATTACCTTACTGCCAGTACTCCTAGTTCTAGTCCCATTTCCAAGCCTCAGCCAATTCCTGCCAGTTAGCTGGAGAGGAGAAAGCAGCACTCTGCAGTGGGGAAGGAGGAAAGCACCAACAGGAAGGGTTTCACTTACTCACTGTCTTCAAAGGTGGAGCCGCTAAACGCGCTAGAAAGTGACTGATTGGCAGGAAGAGAGACGGTGTTGAGGGGAGACAGGTTAGTTCCCGCTGGGGGGAATGACTATAATGAGATGGAAACGGACATGAAAAGAGGGATAGGATGTAATTTATCCACTTCCGTGCTGCCTCTGCTTTTGGTGAGAGAAATGTGCAGCAGGTAAAGGAAGTCCATTTATAGCCTGGTCCTTAGTGCCTATGAGGGGTAACCCTGGCTGACAGTCTGATTCAGCCCATTTGGGCTCTAGTATTGTGCTTAGGTACCAGTGCCTACCAAGGACTGGGTGCTGCACGCATTTAGAGACTGGGTCTATTTTAGAGAGCATACAGGTGTAAGCGTTGACCGGTAGTGCTCAGGGGCAGCTGCAGCCATAGACAAAGTATAACTTTAATCGCACCATCTCATTTCATGTCTGCTGACTGGTTTGATGGGATGAGTATTGATTGGCTGAAGGGATTCAAAGTATATAGTATTATCCAATCTGAGCATTGTGTAATTATGGAACTTTAGTGCAGAGAAAGGACAAGAGCTTCATAGCTGTCTACTACATCTGAAATGTTGTCCATCAGCCTCTAAAGGATATAGGTCATTGTGTACATAACCTGTTCTTTATTAACTATACAGGACTTCCTAAGCCTGAATCCGTTAACCTTCGCAGGTTTATGAAGAAAGACCACATGGTGGTACTGGATATTGCTGCTGTTTCACTAAGAAGATTGTCCCTTTGCCCTGTTTGCCACTTCAAGCTGCTCTTGGCTGCATTCGCTCATTAAGACACCCATCACATGCTAATCATGAATACACCATGTTGAAACATTGAGCGATTACAATAACAACAGCAAACAGTCATTTTTGTTGGACGATGAGTTAATTTGGCCACACAAAGTCCTTGTTCACCTTTAGCACAACAGTTGTTAGGGGGAAATGTCCAACCGGTTTTTGCAATACAGTTAGTTAAATTATCCACTAACTTATGAGGATACAAATCACAGTACACATGACCAGGTGTATGTTTATTTTCCTTTCACAGAACGGTCACCCAGACAAGCTACAGTGTGGTCTTCAATTTGGAGGCAGCATCTATCTTTTGGACCTGGAGAAAAACCAGTAAGCTCACTAACATAATATACTCCCTTTTGAAATATCAGAAAATGACATATTTTAATATTAGGCCTTAGCTACTTGAATGGGGAGATGTGATGCCACAACCTTTGCCATTGTTAAGACTTCATAGTTTCATAAAGGGGTTTATCATTAGCAATAACAAAAAAATCGGACTTCATACAAATCTTTAGAGGAAGTAGTAACAGTAACCCTGTCCTCTCCCTACAGTGATCTCCTGCCCAGGCCCCCCAATGTCTTCTACTACCTCCCTAATGGCACTGGGGTTTCTTTAGAGGAGAGCACAGTGGTAAGTCATGTGTTGTAAATGTTCTGATTTGTTATAGGTAGAATTGTTATAGGGATAGTTAACGGTAAGTTAGTTCATATGAGCTTGGATAATAATGTTGTCATTATATTATGTTGACTACTCTCTCCCTGGTTGTTATCTCCTAGACTCACTGCTACTACCACGGCTCAGTGAGGGGCTTCCCACAGTCCAGGGTGGCTCTCAGTACCTGCTCTGGACTCAGGTAATAATATCAACTTTAACTCTCTGTCAAAACTACAGGATGGTATGTGGCCTGTCAAAATTAGGATAATTTCCCCTCTGTCACTACCCAAAGGAATGTACAATTTCACGGAACTTCACAAGCAAGGCAACAGCATGCGATCAATGTTCCCTGTTGATGTACCCAGTCAACATTCTTGATTTGAGAATGGTGTCCATGGAAGTGAGATCATACAAATTCATACTGTGTAATCATGCCTTTTAGGTTTTCCATTATGAAATAGAGCCTAACAGCTCAATAAGTTTACCCGCATGACCTTATGACCTTAAGCATATGCATTTCCTTCTCTGTTATGTAATGGTTAATGCATTTAAAACCAGTAAAGTGATCTAAACAGGGGTCAGCCTTATCCCACTTAATCACTCACCTCAGTTAAACCCTTTGTGGTGCACTATATGGTAAACCTATTATTATAAAGGGGAAGTCTTTACTAAGGGCACATCACCTGCAGCACTTCAAGTGCCCTTAGTCTTTACTTTACTAGTACTAAGGGCACTTTCACTTCACCTGCAGTACGGACAACCTCATGGTTATGTGAGCGTCATGGTTATGTGAGTGGGGCGGAGTGATCGACCGTGAGGTGGCTTTAATCCAATCCAGATTAATCTGAAAGAACTCTGACCTCCTCAAGCGTACTAATCACCCGATTTGAGAGAGCGCCAGTTTTAATCTGGGGTCCCTTCCTCTGGCTTGGGTACTTTAGGGATATCCAAATGAACTTGGCGGAAATCCATGGAAAATCCTCTTGACCTTTATTTAGAGTTGGAGTTATTTAGAGCTCTTTACTGCGTGGGCAGACCATGTGGCCATATACTCGGTTTAGGGTCATGTTTATGTAGCGAACGTAATCTGGTTGCTAGCAAAGCCTTGAACAATGTCCTCACATGAAGTAACTGTATTTACTTTGAACTTGGATGGCATTTTTTGTCCCTGTTGACTCCCTGTTGAGAGAGTCCTGTTTATTCCCCACTCTCTCAGGGGCGTGGTGGCCATCAACTCCACCCTGAGCTTTGAGCTGCAGCCTGAGGAAGAACATGAGGACGAGGAGGGGGCAGAGGAGAGTGGAGGGGAGGAGGAGGAGGAGGGGATGCACCTGCTCTACTCCACCAGACCTCTGGAGAGGGGTAGTGTTGGGGGCTGTGGGATCTCCCATACACCTGTACCTCCCATCCACATCCCACCACAAGTCCCACACAGGGTGAGAGGGGCTGGAAGCACAATCAAATGTTTGTTTATCCTGGGATTAGAACTACTGACGTTTTTGCCACTGCTGGAAATTGTCGACAACGTATAGTGTACATTGGCCCGAATGTCTTTTGTTTACACTTTGCTTTTTTGCAGAGTAAGAGGGACATTCTCTCAGAGACCAAGTACATAGAGCTTGTGCTTGTAGCTGATCACAAAGAGGTAATGTACGATAAGGCTAATGTACGACAATGCCCCCTATTGTAAGCGAGGCACTGACATAGCTGCACTTTGAAGAGACCCCAGTACATTTAGACCAATCACATCATGTTCTGACTCTATTGTCCTAACCAATAACTGTTATTTTTTACAGTACCGTAACTATCAGAAAATCAACAAGACTATCATCTATCGAATGCTGGATGTGGCCAACCAAGTAGACTGGGTATGTAACCTAATATTAAAGTTGTCTCCTTTTCACCTCATTTAACACCTGATTTACTTGACAAAAGCCTCATCTCAGTAAGTGGTCCAGGTAAGTTGTGACATGGCACAAGTGGTGGGGTAGGCCTTTCCTCTTCTATCGTCTCCTGCTCCTCTATTGTTCCTCAAGCAAGCAGGAGGCCGACGATATCGTGTATTCCCAACAGACCAACTCCTTGAATGCCCTACTCCTTGAAGTTTGCAGGTGTCTAAAAAACATTATTTTGCGAAAAACAAATGTTTTCACCCTTTAGTGTGTGTACTTTACTGTATTTATACTTGGGATATCACTTTTCAAAAGTCTAATTAAATTGCTGGAGGATGTCTTACACCAAGTTTATTAGGTACAGCATCCCGTTCATGAAAATGGTTCGCTCCTACAGACAGTGTGGCTGTGGCTTGTTGTATAAAGCAGGCAGACTGACATCAAGGCATTCAGTTACTGTTCGGTTGAACGTTAGAAGGGGCAAAAGGAGCGAACTAAGCAACCTTGAGCGTGGTGTGATTGTCGGTGTCAGGCGCGTTGGATCCAGTATCTTATAAACGGCTGGCCTCCTGGGCTTTTCACCAACGACAGTGTGTAGGTTTTTACAGAGAATGGTGCCACAGACAAAAAACATCCAGTCAGCGGCAGTCCTGTGGGTGAAAACAGCTCGATGAGCGGTTAAAGGAGAATGACAAGAATCGTGCAGGCAAACAGGCATATAATGGAGCAGGACGGCATCTCAGACACAACTCGTCAATCCTTGTCACGGATGTGCTATTGCAGCAGACAACAACAACTCCTATCAGCTAAAAGCAAGAAGAAGCGGCTCCAGTGGGCACGCTATCACCAACACTGGACAATTGAGGAGTGGAAAAACATTGCCGGGTCCAACTTAACCTGGTTCCTGTTGCGTCATGCTGATGGCAGAGTCAGTATTTGGCATAGGCAGCATGAATCCATGGCACCGTCCTGTCTGGTGTCAACGGTATAGGCTGGTGGCAGTGGTGTAATGGTGTGGGGAATGTTTTCCTGGCACACATTAGGTCCCTTGATGCAAATTGAGCAACGTTTCCATGCCCCAAATAATTCAAGCTGTTCTGGAGCCAAAGGGGGATCCGACCCGGTACTAGATGGGTGTACCTAATAAACTGTCCACTGTATATTTGTATTAGATTTTCATTGGTTTGTCATGGTGGTCCTCATCTACCCCTCTCTAGTTCTATCGGCCGCTGAGTGTGCGTGTGGCTCTAACTGGGGTGGAGATCTGGAGTGACCAGGATAAGATCCAGGTTGACAAGAGCCCCTCAGACACTCTCAACCGCTTCCTGGAGTGGCGCACCAGAGAGCTGCTGCCACGCCTGCGCCACGACAATGCTCAGCTCATTATGTGAGTAGTCAAATGGACTTGGTTGAAGTTAATCGGTGCCTTTCTCACACCTGTACATTATGGAAGCAGATTCATCCCAAATACATGTGTATATACCAGTGGATGGCCTCTTTGTGAAAATAGACTAACTATAACTGTATGTGTTTGATCTGTTCCAGGGGGGGCTCATTTGATGGAACTACAGTGGGAATGGCATCTCAGTCTTCCATGTGCTCCAAGGACCGGTCAGGAGGGGTCAATGTGGTGAGTTAGTTAGCTTCAGTTAGGTTTATCAGTGGAGTACAGGGGTATCTGCCCCACAATGACAGTATAAGTCTGGTGGTAGACTGACTCTGTGTTTGTGTCTCTCTCTCCCTCTCCGTGGGTAGGATCACCTGGTCAGTGTACTGGGGGTGGCGTCCACCATTGCCCACGAGCTCGGGCACAATCTGGGCATGAATCACGACACGGCCGACCGGCGCTGCCAGTGTCAGAATGAACCACGCCTGGGAGGCTGCATCATGGAGCCATCTACTGGGTGAGGGTCTAGCGGGCTATGGTGGGCTAGGTTTGATGTGAATTACAGAAGCACCAGGCCTTGCAATGTCGATGATACAAAACAGAGGGTCAGTTATGTGCAGCTGTGATCCTCACTTGCCTTGTATTATGTTCATTTTTAGGCACTTCATTTTAATGCACTTCTAAGAAGCTCTGGATAAGAGCATCCACTAAATGTCTTGTTCTCTTTGCCCCTCTCTTCCAGTTTCATGCCAGGCCAGCTGTTCAGCAGCTGCAGTGCCAGAGACCTGTCCCTCAGCCTGCTCCATGGTGGGGGGATGTGCCTCTTCAACGTGCCCCAGCCTGAGAAATTGCTGGGGGGGCCACGCTGTGGAAACCTCTACGTGGAGAAGGGAGAGGAGTGTGACTGCGGCCTGCTGGATGTATGTTGGACAGTAAATTTGATATTTTTAGGAAGGACCGCATAACTCACCATAGATACAGGTTGACGTTTATTTGGATGAATCTTGCCCTGGAAGCAGCACTGAGCGGTTTCCTCTAGATGGATCAGCTGTTAAGTCAAAATTGGCTATATCATACAAAATTAATGGAAAAAAGTGCTTTTTGATCTTAATTTAATGTAAAGGCATAAGGTTAGCAGTGTGGTTAAGGTTAGGTTTAAAATCTTATTTTATGGCTTTGTGGATGAGCCAGGAACTGACCACCGTGCAGAGCTGCCTCCTGGACAAGATTCATTCCAATGACAAGATTCATCACCAACCTGCCACCATAGATGATAATTCAATTAACAGACTTTATGATTTAGGTCAGGGGTATTCAATCAGGGGGCCCGCGAAAATATATATATCAAATTTCACATTTTATTTGGTTATTTTAATGTTTATGTTACTAACGTATGATGGGGGTCCCAGGGTCGCCAGTTTGCCTGGGAGGGGATCCCTGGGAAAGAAAAGGTTGAAGATCCCTAATTTATGGATTAGGATGAATTATTAAGTGTCTCTGTCTCTGGGTGTCCAGGAGTGTAACGATCCCTGCTGCAACGCCACCACCTGTAAACTGGTTCCTGGGGCCCAGTGTTCCTCCGATGGCATCTGTTGTGACAACTGCAGGGTGGGCAAGCCTCTCTGCCTCTGTCTCCTTCACTGGACTCTTACTGACACACACTCACACACTCAACCCCATCACTGAACACACTACTGAACACCTACATTTAAATCAGCTCAGTTCATTAGTCTCATATTTATTATAACTATAATTATATATGTTATGTTCTTGTCTATTACGGTTCTATATTTTGTCACGTATGTTTTATGTGGACACCAGGAAGAGTAGCTGCTGCATGTGCAATAGCTAGTGATCCTAATGAACTAAACTATTACATGATCTATCACAAGAAGCTGAACAAAGGTGCAAATCATAAACTCCTTTACTGATCTACTGTCTATTTTCTCTGTCTGACCAGCTGCGTTCAGGTGGATGGATGTGTCGGCAGCCCCTGGGGGAGTGTGACCTCCCAGAGCACTGCACTGGTACCTCTCCCTACTGCCCCCCCAACGTGTTCCTGCAGAACGGCGAGCCCTGCGAGGAAGGCTCCTCCTACTGCTACAGCGGTGTCTGCGCCAGCCTCAACACACAATGCCAGATGTTGTGGGGACCTAGTGAGTTGCACTATTGGTCAAATGTTCTGGACCCGATAGCCATTGGGAGTGATACCACTGGGGAACTAGTGGCTAGTTATTTTGACTTGTTTCAGTACTTTGACCAAGTACTGTGGAACCTCAAGAGATCTGAACCCCAGAGTTCTGGACTGACTGGTCAGCGGAACTGGAACTTTTAAAAGCAACAGAGAATACTTCCCTGGACAAAGGATTCCTATATATAATGTCACCACTAGTGTTTGATTGAAGAAACTGTTTTGGCGAGTTATTACATCATATCAAATCTTCATATGCCATATGTTGCAGAGATGGAGAATTAAGAATGGCTCATAAACTCAGGAGGCAGTGTTGTTCAGACACTTTTACTGTAAAATCTTTGAGACAACTGGGATTGTTTGAACTCCCTTTTCTTTTCAGATTCCACCAGGGCTCCGCCTGTCTGCTTTTCCTCCGTCAACAAACAGGGCAACAAATATGGCAACTGTGGCCAGATGGCCAACGGAACCTACATTCCCTGCCCTAGCAAGTAGGTACCACGTTCATTAAGGAACAACGTAGCAAAATGTTTTGCAACAGATTACACATTAGCATATTTTATTGGTAAGTTCCTGTAGTCCTGCCCTGATTCAGTCCTTTTTCTTCCATTTGGTGCCTAATGAACACTTCCATATGTCTGACTGTTGCTCTGACTGTGTCTGACTTTTCAGAGATGTGCATTGTGGGAGGCTCCAGTGCCAGGGAGGCAACGACCGTCCGTTGCTAGGCACCAGCGCTGAGATCCTGACCACCAAAGTAAAATTTAACTACAGCGACTTTGTCTGCCGGGGAACCTACTTCCACCTTGGCGACGACGTCTCCGACCCTGCCATGGTGGCACAGGGCACCGCGTGTGGTCTTGGCAAGGTGGGCATTTCCTCAACTATAGAAATACAATGCAAAATACTTCTGTTTTTGTGGAACGGGTCATTTGACCCTTTGGAATAGGGAGGTTTTCTGTGTTGTTATCTAAGCTTACATGCATATCTAAAATGATGATTGTTATTACTGACCATGTTGTGGTTCAGGCCTGTTGGAACCAGCGGTGTCAGGATGTGTCTTTGTTCGGCGTCGACGAGTGTCAGAGCAAATGCAACGGACACGGGGTAAGCAAGCCAGCTGCCTGTCTCCCCTTATAGAAGTAATATTGTATAGCTCACAATAGACTGGTCCAAACTGTTGTTGATGTTAAATGAATAATATGGCTCAATATCCTCTCTCTGACATTGCCAGGTGTGCAACAGCAATAAGAACTGCCACTGTGACGTGGGCTGGGCTCCTCCAGACTGTAGGTACACGGGCCATGGAGGCAGTGTGGACAGTGGCCCTGCAAGAGCACCTAGAGGTACCTCACCGTTCCTCTGTTAATGCACAACCTGACTGCACTCATAGATTTACACTCCTTATCTTAATCAAATCCTTGATATATTGGGACACCGTATCAATAAAAGTAGGATGAAATAAGTAACCTGCACCCAGCTTTAATTCTATGTCTGCCATGATAACCAAGACCTCCATTTTTTCTGTATCTCCAGGATCTGACCCGGGACGTGTGGCCTTGCTGGTCATCTTCCTCTTCATCCTGCCAGTGGTTCTCCTCTTCCTCGCCCTGCGTTTCCCCCGCTGTCACCGCAACCTGCCCTGCCTGGGCACTACCAGCCTCTTCCACAAGGGCACCGGACGCCGACAGAGCCGGTGAGAGCCCTGATCCAGGGGATACCAGCTGTGTTCACATATTAGTTACAGTGTTTATATAGTATGTATATGTTTGCGCAGTGCAGAAAACCGCTATCAGTATGGACAGAATTTCGGCCATAGTGTTTTTTTAATAGCTATAATGGAATGAAAGTGGCTATAGTCAACTATGTGCAAGTTTGAAACCTTGTGCGTGTCCAATTATCTTGCACTTCATCAATCAATGGAGGTCAGAGTTAACTGTGTTTTTCACTACTCATAATTCAGTGGGGTAAGTGTGGCCCATAGTGAGAGTTGGGGCTTGGTGTTTGCTGTGGAACAGGCTAAAAGGTACTAAATGTTAAGGGTAGAGTAAAGGCATGGAATTAGTTTCTAGCTGCTCAGTTCTGGGCTGTGTATTTACGACGAATCGTTACTGAAGTGCAACGTTAATGCTTAGTGTTCCATATAACAACCAAGAGTCTCTAGTTTGCAAAAATATCCGTGAACGTTGGTCCATATTAAAATAAGTCACTATAATCTAAAGAGAGAGAATTTGATTGATCAGTTTTAGTTCAACATATGTTTTTTGAGTAATCAGCTCAGATACTAGCGATGCACTTTAAGTAGGATGTAACGACCAACTAAATGCTACGAAGGCTTTGGGAAACTCACCCCAGTTTAGTTCCCCATTTCTTCAATGTTTTAGATAAGACTCCTTTAGAGCCGGTTTTGTGGATAGTGATGGTGACCATTCTGTAGATTCTCAGTTCTATAAGCTTATTTTGAGTGTTACTTCTGTCAACCTCATTTCTACTTGTACTGTACCACTGCAATGACCTTTGACTCTTTAGAACCAGAACTGATTATTCCCCTAGGTTGTAATATCATGTGTATTGTAACCAAACAGCCATTCTTTGAGGGCTGGACCAGTGTTATAGAGAAACATCATTCTTAACTCTTATGACAGTGCTCAGCTTACTATTTGTCAGCACCCAATTATTGAAATTGTGGTATGAACTTTATGGTAATGTGTGAGTGTGTGCCGTCTCCCAGGACACCGGCCACCGAGCGAGTGGATGCTCGTAACGGGGAACAGGTCCAACCACTGAGGTACCACTGGAGCCGCCAGAGTGACATCCAAATGACCCCGTCTCCGCCTTCTAACAAGGTACCACGATGACCCAGCCTGGCCTTCCCTGACTGTCACTCAAATAGTTTTTCCACCTGCACTGTTCATATGTGCCCTTATTATAGGTACATGAAATCGATAACACTGACTTTGTTGTAATAATATTAGCTATTTAGCAGACGTCAATCTCTCTGAGTTGACCCACATGAAAAAATACTACAATTTACTATAGAATACTATAGTACTTACTATAGAATTCTGTAGTAAACTGTAGAATAGGGATTAACATGGGTAATCGAGATCCCTTGACTGACCCATGAACACACATTTCCCGAAAAGATTAAATGACAACACCTGGAAAATTACAAAAATGCTCCCCAATGTCGGCACTAATGCAATTCCACAAAATACACAACATGCGCATTATCAGATTAGCAAAATATTTAATAGCACATTATCCAAACAGGATGTCGCATGGTAGCCTTTAGTCTAGCGTATTTACTTCACACAAAGTCACGATAAATTCAAAGTACACTCGTAATTGCGACTGCTGGACTGCACACGCGACTCGACTGCAGTTAATGAACCCTACAGGAAAGCCCTACAGTATAGCCTATAAAACAACATGTGCCTCTTTGAGCTGTCATTGCCTCTTCAGTGAGTCTTCAGACAGTCACAAATTTGATAGGCCTATGCACAATTTATTACATAGTCCTCTCTGTCACAGGCATGAAATCTATGGGTAGGGATGAGGGGGAAATGATATATTCTCCTGTCCTAAAGCCTAGGCTATTTTATTAAACCCTGACTCCTGTTTTGCATGAAAATTCCTAACTTTATTCTGTAATCCATAGGTTGCATTATCAAAGCATGTCTCTCGCCTATGCATGTCAAAATACCGCTTTAACATCTCTTTAACTTCTCTAACTTCTCTGCGCTGTCTTGGACTTGCTGCCATAGAGCTTCGGTAGAGAATGTGTGCTCAACAAACAATATGGGAGTAGATATGGATGTTTTGAAAACAGAGTTACTTTGATGTTTAAACTATTTCTACTCTTCATCTTCCTGTTTATTCTTGAGCTGATCTGCTATTCGTATGATCATTAACTCGATTTTTGCCAAAAAGAGGAGATATTCTGTCATTCGTTGAAGGTTATCTAGCAAGCTTAGCAACTTTGGTAATTTGACTTTTTGTTTGACTGTCGTTACAAAGTTTGAGTGATTCAACAACTCTACTCTGGGTGTGCTCTGTGTCGAGATGGCTTACTGCTGAAATTTGCTGAATTAATTGAGGAACGTAAGGCTCAGAATTTATGAACGGCCTGTTTCGCAATTCACAACGATGTCATTGGCAATCAAAGACCGTTACTCTATCGTTACTAAATATCAGTTTAATTTTCTCTGAAATCTTTACTCTCTTATTTGGGGAGAACCCTGGCAGAGTGAACATATCTTGGTTTTAAACTCTTTAAATGGGCACATCTGATTTTTTTTTTTGCTATTTACCGGAACTTTCAGGATAAATATGAATTATTCCCAGTATTGGAACTTGTATGGAAAATATTAATCCCTACTGTTGAATAATATGCTACACACTGTAGTATCCCTCGATCGTGTAGTGTTTACTATAGAATTTTGTAGTATGCTGTAGAATACTGTACGACACACTGGTATTCCCCTCGATTGTGTAGTGCTTACTATATAATTCTGTAGTGTACTGTAGAATACTGTACTACACACTGTAGTATACCTTAATCATGTGTAGTAGTTACTATAGAATTTCTACCTACAGGTTATGGAAATGTTTTAGTATTTGTCCAGTAGGATTCCTCAAGGAGAAAGCCACCAATTCTATGTCAAAGATAATAAAACTAAAACACTATAATAAATACTATAGTATTTTAGGCTTGGGCAGTATACCGTATACTGGGGTATTTGGAAATAGCCACAAGATGTTTTTTCAATACTGTCAATATCTTTGAAACTTTATTTTATTATTTATTTTAGCTTCTGTTTAAGTAGGGTACCTGCAGTCAACTTGTGCAATACGTTAGAATGCAATCTTCTTTATCTCCTATCTTCCACCTGTCACATTATTTTTCATTGTGAAGTTTACTGATAGTCCCTAATCACATTGTGTTTGTTTCCAAGCACACAATGACAAAAGACCGGAGCCTTGTGAGTCACACACTGTTGCGCAGCACACGCCAGGTGATCTAGATACAGTATGGAATTCATCACTAAATGTTTGACAGCTAGATATCTTAGAACTGTTAAGTTAACTGTCTAAAATATACTCACTACTCTGTAGTTGGGCATTTGGTTTGCTAATTTAGTAGCTAGTTATCTATTAGCCAGCAGATCCAAGCTGCTTGCTTATAGCTGCACTAGGTTCAAACAGCATTCCTGTGGAGATTAAAATGTACCTCAATCCAGGGATGAGAAATGTATTGTACTCCTAATTGTCCCATTGTCTTCACGGTGTAACAGTTGGGATAATGGGTCAATTCAGAGTACAACGCATTACGTTTTCTGAGCCATATCTTGCGCTGACTCAGTGGTGTCTTAATATACACAGGAATGCTGTCTGAACATAGTGCAGCTGTAAGTCAGCGGGTAGAATTTTCTGGCAAAATCAACATTGCTAACCTTTGGATTACAGAGGCTCAATGGAGTTTGAAAATAGCACCCCTTCTGTTCAGTGCCGGTATTACAGAATATTCCGGGATGGCTCAAGGCCGGTTTGACAATCTGGATACCCCCGAAGCGGAAGTTCTAACTATAGAAATACTACTGCATTTATACTATAGTAAATTGTAAATACTACAGTCATGTCCACACAAACACTACAGTGTACAGTAAATTAAAAAAACACTACAGTGAATACTATAGTATATAAATATAGTACTACTACAGTATTTACAGTGCCTTCAAAAAGTATTCAGAACCCTTGACTTTTTCCACAATTTGTTAGGTTACAGCCTTATTCTAAAATGTATGAAATTGTTTATTTCCCTCATCAATCTACACACAATACCCCATAATGACATTTTTGCAAATTTATCAAATAAACTGAAATATCATATTTACTTAAGTATTCAGACCCTTTACTCAGTACTTCGCCCCCAGTCTGAGAACCTGCTTCAGAGCTTCATCAAGGGATCTCTGTACTTTTTTTCTCACCAATTTTGTGGTATCCAATTGGTAGTTAGTCTTGTCTCATAGTCTACAACTCCCATACGGACTCTGGAGAGGCGAAGGTCCTCGGGACCACGGAACAACCAGGCCTGCATCCTCGGAACCACGACCCAACCAGGCCTCACTGCTTCTTGACACAATGCCAGCTTAACCTGGAAGCCAGCCACACCAATGTGTTGGAGAAAACACTGTACACCTTGAGACCGTGACAGCGTCCATACGCCCGGCCCGCCACAGGAGTCACTAGAGGGACAAGGATATCCCTGCCGGCCAAACCCTCCCCTAACCCGGACATGAACCAGGATCTCTAGTGGCACAGCTAGCAACTGCGATGCAATGCCTTAGACCATTGCACCACTCGGGAGTTCCTCTCTGTACTTCGCTCCCTTCATCTTAACCTCGATCCTGACTAGTCTCCCAGTCTCCCACTCCACCATGCTTCACCGTAGGGATGGTGCCAGGTTTCCTCCAGATGTGACACTTGGCATTCAAGCCAAAGAGTTCAATCTTGGTTTCATCAGACCAATTTGTTTCTCATGGTCTCAGAATCCTTTAGGTGCCTTTTGGCGAACTCCAAGCGGGCTGGCTGTCATGTGCCTTTTTACTGAGGAATGACTTCCGTGTGGCTACTCTACCATAAAGGCCTGATTGGTGGAGGGCTGTATAAATGGTTGTCCTTCTAGAAGGTTTTTCCATATCGACAGAGGAACTCTCGAGGGCTGTCAGAATGACCATCGGGTTTTTGGTCACCTCCCTGACCAAGGCCCTTCTCCCCTGATTGCTCAGTTTCGCCGGGCGGCCAGCTCAAGGAAGAGTCTTGGTGGTTCCAAACTTCTTTCATTTAAGGATGATGGAGGCCACTGTGTTCTTGGGGACCTTCAATGCTGCAGAAATGTTTTGGTACCTTTCCACAGATCTGTACCTCGACACAATCCTGTCTCGGAGCTCTACGGACAATTCCTTCAACCTCATGGCTTGGTTTTTGCACTGACATGCACGGTCAACTGTGGGACCTTATATAGACAGGTGTGTGCCTTTCCAAATCATGTCCAATCAATTGAATTTACCACAGGTGGACTCCAATCAAGTTGTAGAAACATCTCAAGGAGGATCAATGGAAACAGGATGCACTTGAGCTCAATTTCGAGTCTCATGGCAACGGGTCTGAATACTTATGTAAATGAGGTATTTCTGTTTTGTATTTTTTTTGTATCCAATGCTTCCCATAGTTGTCAAGTTGGCTTGATGTCCTTTGGATGATGGACCATTCTTGATGCTTTGTCATTATGGGGTATTGTGTGTAGATTGCTGAGGATTTATTTTCATTTAATCCACTGTAGAATAAGGCTGTAACGTAACAAAATGTGGAACAATTCAATGGGTCTGAATACTTTCCGAAGGCACTGTATACTATAGTATTTCTTTCATGTGGGGAGCTATGTAAGATTTGCCTGAAGATGGGGAGCATAAAGAAATTTTAAAAAGCATCTAACACATAAACAAGGTCTACAGTAACTACACTGAACAAAAATATAAATGCAACATACAATTTCAAAGATTTTACTAAGTTAGTTATATAAGGAAATCAGTACATTTAATACATTTATTTAGTCTATGGATTTCATATGACTGGGAATACAGATATACATCTGTTGGTCACAGAATATTTTTTAAAGATAGGAGCATTGATCAGAAAACCAATCAGTTTCTGGTATGACTACCATTAGCCTCATGCAGCACATCACATCTCCTTCTCATTGAGTTGATCAGGCTGTTGATTGTAGCCTGTTCCACTCTTCAATGGCTATATCGATGTTGCTGGATATTGTCGAGAACTGGAACACACTTTCGTACAAGTCTATCCAGAGCATCCCAAACTTGCTCAGTGGGTGACGTGTCTGGTGAGTATGCAGGCCATGGAAGAACTGGGACATTTTCAACTTCCAGGAATTGTTTACAGATCCTTGCAACGTGGGGCCGTGCATTATCATGCTGAAACATGAGGTGATGTCAGCGGATGAATGGCATGACAATGGGCCTCAGGATCTTGTCACGGTATCTCTGTGCATTCAAATTGCCATCGATAAAATGCAGTTGTTGTAAACAAATTTGTGCACAACATTTTAGAGAAATAAGCTTTTTCTGTGTGGAATATTTCTGGGATCTTTTATTTCGGCTCATGAAACATGGGACCAACACTTTACGTGTTGCGATTATACTTTTGTTCAGCATATGTTCAAGAAACCAATTCATTTTTTCTCAATCTGAGTTGTATATGTTCTGCTTAATTCTAATAACTAATTTACCCCCCCCAATGCATGTTTCCATTGGCTGTCAAAACCCTTTGCCTCCTGTTTTCTCCAATCAGGTTCAGGACAGACCTGCTCCGCCTACTAAGCCACTTCCTCCTGACCCTGTCTTAAAACAAGCCCAGGTAACCTGGCCTAGGCCTGTGAGGTGATGGGTAGCTTGAAAAATGCTTGTGTGTACGATGCAATGAGATGAAATCTCTAACTTATTTATCATTATTTATCTATAAGAATCCTCATGTTTTCTAGAACTAACATTCTGTCTTTATGTATGTGTAGTTGCAGTATTATAGCAAAGCCGTGTTTGTTCCTCTACTTTTTCCAAATATCCATCATTAGATAAGAAAGAAACGGCCAGCCCCCACCAAGCCCCTGCCCCCCGACCCCAGCCCCCCTAACAACCAGGTACAGTCAGAGGTTACCATTAATGACGAGGTCTTCGTCCATATGTAGTAATAGTTGTAGTTATTATTGTTCAGAGCTGTGGTTCCAAAATTGATTCTCAAGCAATCACTGTTTTTGTATCTGTTTAGAAGGCCATGCCATCACACTGTTTCTTTAAAATTATTCTATGAGGGGGCCTCCTGAGTGGCACAGCGGTCTAAGTTACTGCATCGCAGTGCTTGAGGCGTCACTACAGACCCGGGTTTGATCCCAGGCTGTGTCGTTAGGGGAGGGTTTAGCCAGCCAGGATCTCTTTGTACTATCGTGCTCTTGTGGCACGCTGACTTCTGTCGCCAGTACTGTGTTTTCTCCAACAAATTTGGTGTGGCTGGCTTCCGGGTTAAGGGAGCAGTGTGTCAAGAAGCAGTGCAGCTTGGCAGGGTAGTGTTTCGGAGGACGCATGGCTCTCAACCTTCACCTCTCCCGA
The DNA here is from genome assembly GCF_018296145.1 of Oncorhynchus tshawytscha. Classification (NCBI taxonomy): domain Eukaryota; kingdom Metazoa; phylum Chordata; class Actinopteri; order Salmoniformes; family Salmonidae; genus Oncorhynchus; species Oncorhynchus tshawytscha. The sequence goes on along the minus strand of NC_056431.1, from coordinate 16,235,585 downwards.
GTCCGTACGGGAGTTGCCACAATGGGACAAGACTGTAACTACCAATTGGATATTACGAAAAATATATTCTATGAGGATATGACATGTCAGTCTGAATGGAAACCTGCATGTACAGGGTGACTTACAAATTGATGTTGAAAACCAACCACAGCATTACTTTGAATATTTAGCATTACTTACTGGCATGGGGGGGGGGAGCATGTTCCTCCTAGTAAGCGCCAACAGTAGCCACAGTGTCTAATGCTTAACAGGGGTTTATTTAGGACAAGATTAACTCTCCTGTTTAGATGTGTAAATCTGCACTTAGCAAAAGAACCCTCCACATGAGCGAACTCTATCCCCAGTTTAGATCTGGAAGAGTAGCCTATGTGCTGAGACACAATAATTGAACCAGTTGACAAAGACTGTGGCTCCACACACCAGAGTTGTTAATCTCTTTATTTACATTCACTTTCGTAAATTGTGTGTCGAATCTTCTGTGATGATGCCTAAAAAACACGGTAGGCATTATTACATAACATTCAAATTTAGAGCTACATCGTTAATTAGCTGACGCTCTAAAGTCAATGTACGCTGAGTGTACAAAACATTAGGAACAACTTCCTAATTTTGAGTTGCAATCCTTTTTGCCCTCATTAACAGCCTTGAATCGTCAGGGCATGGACTCTCCAAGGTGTTGAAAGTGTTCCATAGGGATGCTGACCAATGTTGACCCCAATGCTTCCCACAGTTGTGTCAAGTTGGCTTGAGTGGGTGGTGGACCATTCTTGATACTCTCGGGAAACTGTTGAGCGTGAAAAACTCAGCAGTGTTGCAGTTATCGACCCACTCAAACTGGTGCGCCTGGCACCTACTACCATACCCTGTTCAAAGGCACTTAAATATTTTGTCTTGCCCATTCACCCTCTGAATGACACACATACACAGTTCATGTCCCAAGGCTTAAAAATCCTTCTTTTTTAACCTGTCGCCTCCCCTTCATCTACTGTACGTGGATTTAACAGGTGACATCAATAAGGGATCATAGTTTTCACCTGGATGCACCTGGTCAATCTGTCATGGAAAGAGCAGGTGTTCCTAATGTTTTGTACACTCAGTGTAGATTCCCTACCACTGTTCCTCAAAAAGTATCTTGGTCAAGTTGCTGATTTCTAACGTTTTGGTCAGTGTGGGCAAATCCATCTCAACTGTATGGCTTTGAGGAGCACTGGTGTCGCTCATCTTTCCCTCTTATCATCTACTTCCATGATTGGAATCTGTCTTGTCAATAGTAACGTAATGGATTCTCTGCCATTTCTTTAGAGTGCATTTGTTACCTGCATGGAACTGAGCATGATGGCGAATGAATAGAGGTACAGTGGGCCAAAAATGTATTTAGTTAGCCACCAATTGTGCAAGTTCTCCCACTTAAAAAGATGAGAGAGGCCTGTAATTTTCATCATAGGTACACTTCAACTATGACAGACAAAATGAGAGAAAGAAAATCCAGCAACAGCCCTAAAACATCACTGCTCTAGAGGAGATCTGCATGGAGGAATGGGCCAAAATACCAGCAACAGTGTGTGAAAACCTTGTGAAGACTTACAGAAAACGTTTGACCTCTGTCATTGCCAACAAAGGGTATATAACAAAGTATTGAGATAAACTTTTGTTATTGACCAAATACTTATTTTCCACCTATGATGAAAATTACAGGCCTCATCTTTTTAAGTGGGAGAACTTGCACAATTGGTGGCTGACTAAATACTTTTTTGCCCCACTGTAGCTGTATCGTCTCTGTGGTTTGCTAATAGAAATGATTTGTGTCTTTGACATCTCATTGCATGAGAATTCATCTGAAGTTTGTTGTTTTTATCGTACAAAAGGCAAACGTTTGAGTATTGTGACTACTCTGGAGTCTCATTCAGTTAGAATAGCTGAATAGTCCCTTTCCTTTGGTTAGTCTCTTCACCCTTCTCTCTCATTCTCTCCATCTATTCCTCCTGTTCTTCTGTTTTCCGTCCGTTATTCTAGCCATCGTTGAGTCGGCCAGCTCCTCCCACCAAGCCTCTACCCCCTGACCCTGTGCTAACAGGCAGCCAGGTACCAGAGTAGCATGTAGACATGGCTGCATGTGGGCATTGGCATTGGGTCTGATTGGTTGATTTATGTGATGAGTGGGGTGGGTTGGTTAATTGATTGTGGAGGAATTTAATGGTTGACTGTGTGGTTAATTGAGGAGTCTGTCGTTGATTGGTTGATTCGATGAATTTAATTATTTGAGACAATGAATCTAATCACACTAATCAAGCTTTAGTTCAGAATTGTATTGTATTGCTGAATTTACAGTTATGTGCAAATGCAGATAAAAAAGTACTTCATATTCACTCCCTTAGACAGAAGTGGAAGTGGCTCTAAAAAGTTGGTTACAAAAGAATGCACAGCTAATCTATAGCTATAGCTAATGGCAATGTTAGTAACTATTTGAAAATAAAAAAATATTTAGGTGAAATTTTCATTTTTAACTGCATTTTATTGATGTTGATACTTCATTTGCATATTAAACCATGCTTAATATATTGGTGTAGTGTAAATACACTCACTGGTACAGCACCCCGTTCACAAAAAGGGATCGCTTCTACAGACAGTGAGTCACGTGGCTTTCTATATAAAACAGGCATCGAGACATTCAGTTACTGTTTGATTGAAGGTTAGAATGGACAAAATAAGTGACCTAAGCAATTTTGAGCATGGAATGATAGTCGGTGCCAGGCGCGCCGGATCGAGTATCTTAGAAACGGACGCCTTCCTGGGCTTTTCACATGAGTGTCTAGGGTTTACTGAAAATGTTGTGACAAACAAAACATCGAGTCTGCGGCAGTCATGTGGGCAAAAAAAGCTTATTGATGAGAGAGGTAGAAGGAGAGTGACAAGAATCGTGCAAGCTAACAGGTGGGCCACAAACAGACAAATGGCACAGTACAACAGTGGTGTGTAGAATAGCATCTCGGAATGCAAAACTCATCGGTCCTTGTCACAGATGGGCTATTGCAGCAGACGACCACATCGGGTTCCACTCCTATCAGTTAAAAATAGCAAGAAGCGGCTCCAGTGGGCACGCGATCACCAACACTGGACAACCGAGGAGTGAAAAAACATTGCCTGGCGTGAGCTGCGCAGTCCCAGACCTTAACCCAATAGTGCATTTTCGGGATGAGATGGAACAGGCTGTTCGCAGCATGAATATACCACCGTCCAATAAGCAGCAACTGCATGATGCCATTGCGTCAGCATGGACCAACCTCCTTGTGGAACGTTTCTGACCCCTTGTGGAATGCCCAGACCCTCTACTAGATGTGTGTACCTAATAAACTGGCCAGTGAGTGTAGTTTGCATCGTCCATGTACAAGCAGGCAACCTTCAACACATCAATATCAGCAAGTCGCATAAATGATTTCTAGTACTATTGTCAGAACAGTTAACTAAACCAAAAGTGAATCAATTAAATCTACTTTTGGTCTAGAGCAGGGATGGGCAACTCCAGTCCTCGGGAGCCATAGTGGTCACACTAGTTCCTCATCCCTAGCAAACACCGCTGATTTAAACGAATTGCGTTTTTAAACTGAAGATCACTAGTTGATAATTGGAGTCGTGTGTTAGCTGTGGCTGGGGCAAAAGTGACAGTAATCAGTTCCCCAAGGACTGGAGTTGGTCTAGAGCCCTCAATCTTCAATTGTCTTGTCTCTGTTACCTAAACTCTGTGTGACGAGACGGCTATAATCAACAAAAATCATCCTGTGTCACACCTGGATTGTATTATATGTTTCTATTGTATTTTCTTCAGGCCCTTGTACCACCCAAAAAACCACCAGCCCCCAGGAAGTCCTTGCCTTCGGACCCCCCGTCACATCCCACCCATCCTGGGTACGCTGCATCTGGTGCCCCCGTTCAACATGGAGCGAGTATAACTTCAGTTCCACCTATTGGCCCTCCTGTTGCAGCCATCCCTTCCAGGTACTTCAGTGGCTGTATTGTTCGGCTAAGTTGATGAATGTATAGATGTCAGATGAATGGGCAGATAGACACATACAGTTGGCGTTGTACAGTATTGTAACAAAAGCTGGAGGTGACCTTTTCTATCTTTCTATATCCCTCTCTCTTTCACATAGACGTGCCCCTTTACCTCCAGTACGGACGTCACAACCCAGAAAACCTAACTCGACACCTACGATTTAACCACCAAAGACCCTCAATACCACTAGGATTCTCTTAAACCAGACAGCCCGAATTGCACTGATTCAGCCAGGAGTTTTATTATGGAGACCCTTATAGGACGGCTCAGAACCCAGAAGTCTCCAAACGAAGGCTGCGTTTCACTCTCCCTGCCCCCCTAAACTATTTCCTGTTGCCTTCCTACTGAGAGACTGACAGGTTCCTTGGTTGGTTACCTGCCATGTTGGGACAGACTGGGACTCCGAGCAAAGCAGAGAAGGTCTGGAATGTTCAGTCAGGTTGATCCGTTGAGAAACTGAATGGATGTAGTTAAGTATCCGTCAAAGATGGAACACTTCATGAAAACTGGGTTGCTTTTGACATTAACTGACAATTACAAAAACGGATGTCAACACAGAGGATAAGCTCAATCAAGATTAAAGGCCCAGTACTGGTGGGCCTACTTTATGGCACTAGCACATTTGAATATGCTCTGTGATGCTTCAGAATAACTTATTACTCTTCAAATTATAGGTTGAAGCCCAAGTCATCCTCCCATTCCGACTGTGGCCACCATTTTGCAGTATTTTATTTTAAGTGACTTGGCTAATGCAGGCCTCAGGAAACAAGTCCAGACCACCTCTGGCTCTCTTTCTGGAATAAAGAAGCATATCAACACTTTCATTCACCACAATGATTCCTTTGATCTCCATCACAATGGTGTCATTGAGGGGGAGGACCTTGCAAGCAACCCTCTGACTAATGAGATGAAATGAGAATAGTGTCACAGAAACTTTAGCCGTTCTCGGTTGCAGAGCTGTACAACTAACTGTACAACTGTAGATACCAGAGAATTTGCCTACTTGCCTACTAGTTTTAATTCTACAATAACGACTATTTAAAGTGAGGGGGGGAAGTAGATTGAACTTTGTGAAACGCGAGGCCACTTCTCGAAGACTGACCTACGTTGTGACAGATCGGTTGCCTTTTTTGTACCTTTCAGTTGTGCCGCACCAGTTTTGGCCGAAATGAGTTAAGTGCACTCCTAGAATGTCTTTACATATTCAGGTGAATTAAAACCAAGCCATGGGATTCACTTCTTAAACTGGGGAAACGCACAGACTGAATGTAAACAAAAAAAACGATAGGCTCACACTTTACATTAAGTCACAGCAATGCCATGTAGTTACACCAAATATAATTTTCTGTCTTATTTCATGTAACTAGATTGGTAATTAATGTCAAACATTTTTTGTCACTTATCCTTTTAGTGCAACTCAAGCATTGTTATGTTCCTTCTCTGCAGTTTGAGTAACTACATGGTATAAGGGCAACTTAATATAAAGTGTTATGAGGGTCTGGAATAAACCACAATATAATTATTACGCCTGAAGTGGTGGGCCACCTGTACAGGGGCTGTATGTCAACAGGCAACAGTATTGCTTTTGCCTGCATGTCATGAAAGTGTATTTCATTTCTAGTGAATGATTGTTGTTTTCTATGTCAAAACGTCTGTTAGTCTTCTATTTAATATTGTTTAAAGCGATGAATTCCAAGCCTTATGAGTATTAAGTTAATAACATACTCTTATGAAGACCAAGTGATTGAATTTGAAAGCACTCCACGGCAACATGGCTAACTGTGTTTATACAGCAAATAGATGATGTTGTGTATCAATGATGGCTTATTTAGCCAAAGAGAACAGCTAGCAGGTATGATAATTGAAATTGGTAACTGATACTCTTCATCCTGATTTGAAATCTGCCAATACTTGGATAAATGAGTACTGGTATGCAATCTACATTACAAGCATTTCAGATCATTTGACTGTTAATTATTTTGATTAATTACTAAAGTTGTCAAGGTTGATTTATGAAAACCTCTAAATGGCGCAGGCATGCACATGTGATTATGCCTTCCATCGGTCCGTTTGATTTAGAATTTGTTAATGTCCTTTTTTGACCTTCTACTGACAATGATCTGTTCCAATGTTCTGAACACACTCTCCCTTTGGTTCTATTCATATGTCTCACATTTCTAATACGTCTGATTATCAGTATGAGAACATTCAGATGTAACATGAATTGTTACGAATTTTGCTCAATGCAATTATGAGATTGTCTTTTCAGGAGACTGTTCTACTTTGACCTCTGTCTGCAGTTTTCCTACTGTCTCAATTGAGACATTCACTGCTGCCGAGGGAAATAAAACAGACTGGGAAAATGACTGGTTTTGTTGCCTGCTTAAATGTTCCTCTTTTGTATTAACCTTTTGGGCTGACTTACCCTTTCAAACAGTGATATCACAGCACTGGGTGTGCAACTAAGTTGAAACAAGACAGGGTGCTTGGGAAGGAGGAAGGGGTTCACTGGATGATGATGATAATAGCTTACATGCCAATTTGATCTAATACATTCTTCACATACATTGTGTGTGTGTGTGTGTGTGTGTGTGTGTGTGTGTGTGTGTGTGTGTGTGTGTGTGTGTGTATATGTGTGTGTGTGTGCGTGCATGCAGCCTGGATTTGCAGTGACTGGTTTCAGGGGATACAGATGTGAGAAATTATGTCATGTTGCTCTCACGTTTGACACAGAAGTAAACAACATAAATAGAAGGCTTGATTCTGAGTCAGACTTCCTCTGAACATTTGCTATGAATTGTGCAGTTGGGTTAGGGTTAGGGTTTTGGGGAAATATGTATTTGTCTATCTCCAAGTAATGGAAGATGAGTTGGTCTATTTTGTAATTTTTTGAAATGCTTGCCTACAGTATTCTTCATCTCTGTTGTTGCTCGTGTCAACCCTTTTGGATCCATAAGTGTAGGTTTTGATGAAATGTCACGACTGCACTACGCACCATTCACCCTTGCACACGGTTGTAGAAAGTGTGTTGTTCAAAACCTATACTTGTGTACTTAACACTAGAAAAACCGGGCCTCAAGGGACCCTACTTTGAGCCAATGAGGGGTCATTTTGACTGTAGTGTAAGCATACATTTAATGTATTTATACCGGAAAAATTTGATTTTGTGTTTATGAAGGCCTTGGGTAACGTTAGAATACGGAAATTCGTTTTTCCTCTCTAAACTGCTTAGAACACATTCCGTTCATGATATCGAAATGCTAACGTATGAACTACTTATTTAGGAAAGGTCAAAGACGGGGGGGACTTTACTTTAAAAATGGCAGAGATATTTTAATTTTAAATGAATAAACAGTTAACACTAGAAGCACAGAAGCAGTCATTTTAATGCAGGAATATTTTGACAATCTTATTTAGAAAAATATAGCTCTGCCAACCTCTGCCCAATGCACTTCCTCCCACAGAGGAGAGGTTGTCTTGGTCCACGTCTCTGCCTACTCCATCCGTCCCCCGTACCCTCTCCTACTTCCCAATGACATTAACTGTAACCACAAGTGGGTCATTAGTGTAACTTTGTCAAAAAACTTGGGATTTTACATTGTGTCATAAAGAGCACATGTTAAGATGGTGCCGAAGAGGATGACGTGATCCTAACCAATTGTGCTACACGCTCCTAACCAATTGACCCCCTCCGTTTTCATTTACGTCATTTACCAGAGCGACTTACGGGAGCAATTAGGGTTATGTGCATTGCTCAAGGACACCATTACCGATTGTTCACCTAGTTGGCTCGGGGATTCAAACCAGCAGCCTTTTGGTTACTAGCCCAAGGCTCTTAGCAGGTAGCCTGGCGGTTGACTTTTGTTTTTCCATGCACCACAAAACACCAGAAAATGGCTAAAAAGAGTAGAACCAGCTCACCTTTTTATGCTATGATTTGACGATTAGAACCCTCTACAGACTAAGCCCTGTCTAAGCCGGGAGAGGGGGGGGTCTACTGAGCTAATATATGGAATTTAATTTAAGAAGGTCATACCAAGGATCCTTTAGATACTTGATTTTGAATTTTAAGACTCCTTGAAGTATCCCAAAAAAGAATGAACAACTTATTTTGATGTATTCAGACCTTTTACTCAGTACTGAGGTCCTGAGCACATGTTTTCATTAAGGATCTCTCGAGACTCTCTGAGACTAGTCACCTTTACCTCAATCTTGACTAGTCTCCCAGTCCTTGCTGCTGAAAAACATCCCCACAGCATGATGCTGCCACCACCATGCTTCACTGTAGGGATGGTGGCAGGTTTCCTCCAGACGTGACACTTAGCATTCAGGCCAAAGAGTTCAATCTTGGTTTCATCAGACCAATTTGTTTCTCATGGTCTGAGAGTCCTTTAGGTGCCATTTGGCAAACTCCAAGCGGGAGTTTGCCATAACTCCCGCTACCATAAAGGCCTGATTGGTGGAGGGCTGTAGAGATGGTTGTCCTTCTAGAAGGTTCTCCCATTTCGACAGAGGAACTCTGGAGTGCTGTCAGAGTGACCATCGGGTTTTTGGTCACCTCCTTGACTAAGGCCTTTCTCCCCCAATTGCTCAGTTTGGCTGGGAGGCCAGCACTATGAAGAGTCTTGGTGGTTCCAAACGTAAGAATGATGGAGGCTACTGTGTTCTTTGGGGCCTTCAATGCTGCAGAAATGTTTTGGTACCCTTCCACAGATCTGTGCCTCGACACAAACCTGTCTCTGAGCTCTACGGACAATTCCTTCGACCTCATGGCTTGGTTTTTGCTCTGACATGCACAGTCAACTGTGGGACCTTATATAGACAGGTGTGTGCCTTTCCAAATCATGTCCAATCAATAGCTTTTTACCACAGGTGGACTCTAATCAAGTTGTAGAAACCTCTCATGGATGGTCAATGGAAACAGGATGCACCGGAGTTAAATACTTAAGAACCAGAACCCCCATCAAAAGCTAGCCAGCTAACTGGCTACCAGCTAACTGGCTACCAGCTAACTGGCTACCAGCTAACTGGCTACCAGATAACTGGCTATTAGCCAGCCGGGCCCCGCTAGCTGTCTAGAGCACATCGGACTGTTAGCTTAAGAGCCCCATCTGACAAATTCTTTGGCTACTATACCTAGTTTGCCAATCGACCTGGTTTACCACACGGAGCCCTGCTGATCCATCCTCTGAACCGGAACCCCAACAGAAGCTAGTCAGCTAACTAGCTAGTAGTCAGCTAGCCACTGCTAGTGGTCATCAGCACAGCTACCTCTAGCTACCTCTAACTCTCGCCAGTCTACACCGCGCAACTTTTTTTTTCTCCACATGGATCATCCCAGCTAGCCAGCTGCTATTCGAGTGGCCACTCCTGGCTAACGTCTCTGTCCCGAAGCAAGAACCAATTAGCCTGGAGCTCACCTTGCTAGGCCCATCTGCTAGGCACATCTCCCGGCTAGCCAAAGAGGTCCATCAGCCACTCCTTGGGCTACAATACCCATTTTGCCAACTGGCCTGGACCCCCCCACCGACCCATCACTACTGAACCACCGACATGATTCGCCCAATGGGGTTTTCTCAACCGGCTCCGCCATCGCGTCGTCCCCTGAATACCCATCCGCTATCCGCGGCCCGCTAGCTGTCCAGAGCACATAGGACTGTTAGCTTAAGAGGCCCATCAGACAAATTCTTTGGCCACTGTACCTATTTTGCCAATTGGCCTGGTTTACCACACGGAGCCCTGCTGATCCGTCTGCCGACCGTAATAGCACGAGGGGGTGACTACAGACTTTCTTCCATCGCAACGTCCTTCTGCTAGCTTGCTAGCCCTGGCCTGCTAGCTGCCTGAAGCCCCTCACTGGACTCCTATGATCACTCGGCTACGCATGCCTCTCCCTAACGTCAATATGCCTTGTCCTCCTTTTACTCTCTGTTCTGAACGTACTAGACAACCAGTTATTTTAGGCTTTATCCATACCCTTATCCTAGTCCTCCTCTCTTCCTCTGGTGATGTGGAGATTAATCCAGGCTCTGCAGTGCCTAGCTCCACTCCCATTCCCCAGGCACTATCATTTGTTGACTTCTGTAAACGTAAAAGCCTTGGTTTCATGCATGTTAACATTAGAAGCCTCCTTCCTAAGATTGTTTTATTCACTGCCCTAGCACACTCTGCCAATCCGGATGTCCTAGCCGTGTCTGAATCCTGGCTCAGGAAGACCACCAAAAACCCTGAAATTTCCATCCCTAACTATAACATTTTCGGACAAGATAAAACTGCTAAAGGGGCGGTGTTGCAATCTACTGCAGAGAGAGCCTGCAGAGTTCTGTCTTACTATCCAGGTCTGTACCCAAACAATTCAAGCTTCTACTTTCAAAAATCCACCTTTCCAGAAACAAGTCTCTCACCGTTGCCACTTGCTATAGACCACCCTCTGCCCTGGACACCATATGTGAACTGATTGCCCCCCATCTATCTTCAGAGCTTGTGCTGCTAGGTGACCTAAACTGGGACATGCTTAACACACCGGCCATTCTACAATCTAAACTTGATGCCCTCAATCTCACACAAATTGTCAATGAACCCACCAGGTACAACCCCAAATCCATAAACACGGGCACCCTCATGGAAATCAACCTAACCAACTTGCCCTCCAAATATACCTCTGCTGTTTTCAACCAAGATCTCAGTGATCATTGCCTGCATCCATAATGGGTCTGCGGTCAAACGACCACCCCTCATCACTGTCAAACGCTCCCTAAAACACTAGGCATGGGGGGGGGTATATGGCCAATATGCCACAGCTAAGGGCTGTTATGTATGACGCATTGCGGAGTGCCTTACACGGAACCCAAACCAGCTGCACGCGTGCTCCATCGTGCATAAATGTATTTTGTCCCCCCACACCAAACACGATCGTGTCACGCAGGTTAAAATATCAAAACAAACTCTGAACCAATTATATTAATTTGGGGACAGGTCGAAAAGCATTAAACATTTATGGCAATTTAGCTAGTAGGCTTGCACTTGCTAGCTAATTTGTCCTATTTAGCAAGCTTGCTGTTTCTAGCTAATTTGTCCTGGGATGTAAATATTGAGTTGTTATTTTACCTGAAATGCACAAGGTCCTCTACTCCTCCAATTAATCCACACATAAAACGGTCAGCCGAATCGTTTCTAGTCATCTCTCTTCCTTCCAGGCTTTTTCTTCTCTTGATTTTATATTGCGATTGGCAACTTTCATAAATTAGGTGCATTACTGCCACTAACCTCGTTTGTCTTTCAGTCACGCACGTGGGTATAACCAATGAGGAGATGGCACCTGGGTACCTGCTTCTATAAACCAATGAGGAGATGGGAGAGGCAGGACTTGCAGTGCGAATCTGCATCAGAAATATAACTTATTTCTATTTTAGCCCTTGGCAACGCAGACGCTTGTTGGCGTGCTAGCAGTGTAGGTTCAATAATTGAATAACAGATTTCTAAATTTATTTTGCAATGATCTTACATGCGAAGCGAGCAATGTGGTCAGCCTGTTACGCTTCGAACACACCGACTGCGTTTGCATCACAGCTCCATAACATTTTGGCAGCTAGACAACTATACGGATGCAGATATCTTTTGCAGATGGTCGCATGCGGTTGGACACATGGAGATAATCATTTTCGCAGTGTCCTCAAAACCGTGTATTTTTGACACAACTGCTGACAGCTACAGGGACATAAACACAAAAAATGCTGCTTGGAGACAAGTGTCCACGATAGTAGGATTGCCAGGTCAGTTTAGTAGTGAGCTTGTGCTAGATGTGGCTAGTTAGCTAACTAGCTAACCTAGTTTGAAAACCTAGCCAATGAGGTGTGTGTGTGTGTGTGTGAAAGAAAGTCATTTAAATTATGCTAGTTACTACCCCTGATAAATAATCATGTTTGAAGGAGTGTGAGTGTGTGTGTCAGATTAATAGAAATGGTAGATACTACTGTACCCCTGATCATTTGGTCAGATAACCGTGTCTGTGTGTACAGCAGGTGACATGTCCATGATAGCTATCTAATAACTCTAGTTATGCTAGGTAATGATTTGGCTTATCATGTTCATGTCTATGTAGAAGAAGACTTTAGGAGGAAGTGGAGAGGACTCAGTGACAGGTATCAGAGAGAGAGAAGGGCAGAGAAAGAGAAGAAGAGGCCTGGGTCAGCAGCTTCAGGCCAACAGCCTTGGTGCTTATACCACATTCTTTCTCTTCTGGATCCATTTATTGTGCCTGGGACAACAAGTGGCAATTTTACAGCCCGACCCTCTACTACGTCATCCACAAGTGTTGTCGCCACCGGTGCATCAAGACACTCAACATCATCTATAAGTGCAACCATCGCCTCCACCGGTGCAGCGAGACCCTCTACAACGTCTACATTACCCACAAGTATGACCACCACCGGTGCAGCCATGGAGGATGATGAAATCGAGGAAGCACCTCTGGATCTACGACCACCTGAGATTATTATGAACTTCACGGAAGTGACCACTGAGGACCTCGTTGAACAGGATGTGGCCATGGAGACTAAAGAGAGAAACGAAGAGGAACAACGTCACTCCAGGCGTCATCGGCGGTACCAGCCCCCAGATCCACTCAACTCATTTCAGCAGAGGCTCTCCTCCAAGCCGTTGAGAGGGATGCAGCCCAACCTGATGCTCACGGTAAGGGGATGAGACCCTCTTTGCCATGAGCCTGTTGCCAACACTGAAGAGGCTGCCTCAGCAAAGAAAAGCAGCAGTCAAGGTTAAAACGTATCAGCTGCTTTTCGAAGCCGAGTTCAATGGTACATTTTTTTTTCTCTCCACATCACAGGTAGTGATGTGGAGAGATCATAAGATCACATCATAAGTGTTGTGACAGTGAGGTAAAGTAGGTCATTTTTACAGTATACTCATGTAGGCTAATTGGTATTTCAAAGTATTAATGAGGCAAATGTATAGCTGTTTCTGGATTAGAAAATATCCTAAAACAACAGTTTGCTGTCTAAATATTTGCTTGTCATATTCATCTTTTGATCTGAAATCCAAATTTCATGCGTAAACAGCATGTATTACCAACTTGTATGAACCCTAGGTTACCCTTCCCCTTTGTTATCATACTAACTGTATGTCGTATAACCTTAATTAGTGCTCCCGCTCACCTGGTGTACCATGCCAGGTGTGTATAATACTGACGTTAATGGGAGAGGGAAGGGGTTAAGGTGTGGTCTTTACTCCCAAATGTCACTTAAATATAACTTCCAAATGAAGAGAGACAATGATACATAAAGTAATCTTGGGGGAAAATGCAACTTTATGGACAACGGTGGATGGTTCTTAAAATAACCTTTGTGTTATGGGACTCTTAAGAGCTGTTTCACTCCACGGCATACTGCCATGGGACATCACCTGCTGGCGATGAGTAGGTGATCAGCTTCTCCCTCACCTGGAGTGCCTGTCTGGGGGTGTTGTTAGCACCTGCCCTGGTGACATCAGGTAGGTGACCATTTGGTGTGCCCATCTCCATCCAGAGTGGCTCCTGGAAGAACACGTGGCCTTCACGTAGGCATCGACATTTGAGGGGCTGAGACCAAGCATTCTGATACATTCTCCACCCTGCTGCCAGAATCCCAAAGGCGCATTCAACAACTAACCTTGTCTGGACAGTCATTTGTTAAAGATCCTTACAGGCTTTGGCAATGGCAGCTGGCATCCAGTGTAGGGCCTCATGAGGTTGGGTCTCAAAGGGAAGGCCTCGTCACCGACGAAGACGTGGGGAACAGGTCCCAGGTCTTCAGCGCCAGAGAGTGATGCAGGTGGTGGAATCTCCAGGGTGCCATCCTGAAGTGCCTGGCCGAAGGCAGAGTCCCGGAGGGTCCCACCATCACTTCCCTTGCCGTAAGCACCAACATCGGCAACACGGAAAGAGTAGATGGCATCGACTACAGCCAAGAGTACAACTGAATATGTTCCCTTGTAGTTGTAGAACTGCGAACCTGAGCACGGTGGAGCCTGGATTACTACATGTTTCCCATCAATGGAGCCAAAACAGTTGGGGAAATTCCACCTCTCCAGGAACTCTGCAGCGATGGCCCTCCAGTCTTCCTCCTTGGGGACAGGCATGTATTCACCAACCAGACAGTCCCAAATGGCTTGTGCCACAGAGGGGGCAATACCTGCCACTGTGGACCATCCAACTCAGAAGCTGAATCCGATGGTCCTGTAGGAGTCCCCTGTCGCCAAGAATCTGAAATATAATTCAAAATAATTGTCAATATTGTGTGTAACTTGAATTCCACCCAGAAATTATATCTACTCATACAGCTACCTCATTACTGTTTATTATGCTCCACTAATTATATTGTAACCATCACTAACAATGCCTTGAAACAGTACAATTCAGTCTATGACTATATCATTAAACTGTTAGCCCAGGCCAACTCTACTCTTAGAAAGAATGGTACTATCTACTTAAAAGGGTTCTCCGGCTGTCCTCATAGGAGAAACCTTTTTGGTTCCAGGTAAAACCCTATTGGGTTCCATGTATAACCTTTTCCCCAAAGGGTTATACCTGGAACCAAGAAGGGTTATCCTATGGGGAAAGCAGAAGGACACTTTTGGAACCTTTTTCTCTAAGTGTATGTGAGTCCAATAAGAATGTAATGAATGACTAACAACAATGGGTCCTGGAGAAGCCCTTCATCAGAGCAGAAGGCACCTCAACTTTCTTTTCATTTGGTAACATTGCATAATTAAAAAAGGATTATAAACCAACTTTGGGAAAAGTTATTGTCCTAATAAAGATTCTGTAAAAGTATATCTGATGTCAAATATGGACTATTAACTAGAGAGCCCTTTAGCTAGCTAGGTTGCACATAAAAACAATGTATCATATCAATCAATTATGGTATCAAAGGCTTTAAAAATGTACTAGAATGTAGCTTACCGGAGACAAATCGCCAGGCGTTCAACTGGGCTGATGGACTCCCAGTAGTTGGTATCCATCCAGGAGATCCTGGCTCCAACCATCTGGAGCAGGTGATCGAACTGGCTTCGGTCAAGACGAAAGTAACTTCGGAATTCCTGTCCAAACAGTCAAAGCGCTTGAATGAGACGGTGGAACTCCCCTGTCTGCTTTCGGGACTTTAACCATCTCTGGACCCACACAGACCTGCGCTCTCCGCGGGGCTGGTCCCGGCCCAACAGCGCTATCAAGACCACCTTCCTCAACGTTGGTCTCATTGTTGAAAGAGCCTACTCTGCTATCTTGACTATTTATTGCATTTCGCTCCAAAACTGCATTTTGCGGGGAAATTATATTATAGGCTCTCACAATTAATTTGTGGGTCATCGAATAAATATTATACTTGGCAAATAAATGAATAAAACATGCAAAGAAATTCTACAGTCAAACTGTTTTTATGTTATCCCACATTTTCTTTACTGGATATGTGTGCAACAAAATTCAACATTTACATCTTGCTACTTTCTGTCAAGTTTACACATACAATTTGATGCATACATTCCAAAATCCAACGTATGCACCACACAGAACGCACTGCTACTGCCTCTACAACGCAGTGCTGTAAGGCACACGCAGCGTTCCATTGGAAATGAATGTACTTCTGGTGTATCAAAACGCAAAAACAGTAGGTGTGTTCGAAGCGTTATTGCTATTATAAACTGCTTACCAACGTAATTAGAGCAGTAAAAATAAATGTTTAACATAGCTGTGGTATATCACTGTATACCACGGGTGTCAGTCAATCAGCATTCAGGGCTCGAACCACCCAGTTTATAATAATAATTATATAGTTGATATAAGTAGGCATGCAGTTGCATATAAAGCACCCACAAGCTACTGAAAAGTTTTTTTTTTAACTTACATTTTTTTTTTTAACAACAAATCAATACAGAGAGTACATGAGGGAACACAAGTATATATAGATTATATACATTGGACAATTGAGCTAGGGGGTACAATATCACATTACACAAAGACCTTAAGGGACATACTTATAATTCTAACAGCTTTTTGGTTAGTAGAGTACTTAATGGTCTTAAAAAAAACAGTTCAATTATTTGTGTAGGGTAAGAAAATGTGTTTTTTTTGTTTGTAAATTTACATTTGTGATTATGACATTTGGCCAAGAGAATAATGAAATGAATTACATAAAAATGTTTCAGCTTATTCCTATTGTAGGTAAAGAATCCAAGCAGCACATCTCTCCACAATAGTGTAAGACGTTTATGAAAGTGTTCAATTATAAATCTACTGATGTCAATGCCAAAAAAGATGCAACACTGTTTCTGGGTGGTCATTACAAAAGGAGCAATTTGAGTTGATGTTTTCCTTAAACTTATTCATGTAGTGATTGGCAGGATAATATTTATGAATCATTTTAAAGGAAACTTCCTTAATTTTGTGGCAACATCCAAACCTTTTCCCAACAGGTATTATCAATAAATCCATTCCAATGAGGCATGACATAAGGTATACAACATCCTGCTGAAACAAGGTTCATATCGCTCTGTTGTTGAATGGACCAAAAGAGAAACAAACCTTTCCTACTGATGAGTCAACAGGGTCAATAGAAGGCAGGCTCTGAGGGTCAGGTCTTGACACGTTCCTGAATAATATCTTTAGGTGTTACAGGGACCTTGTAAAGTGATGAGAATTCCTTATAACTGAGTAAAAGACCTTCTTCATTTACCAGTTGGCTCACCAATAGGATATTATTTCGGAACCAATATTCTAAAAACAAAGAATATTTTTATACAATATATCCCGATTATTCCATATATAATATCTGTGTGGAGAAAAATTGTGTTTATAAATTAAGGACCATGATGAGAAAACCTGCCAATGAAAAACAGAAATTTCCACTGGAACTTTGTCAATATTATAATTGCAAAACAACATGAAGTTAAGGTAAACAAAAGTAGAGAAGACATGATGAGGAATACAATTCCAGATAGAAGTGGGTCTTCTTAGGAATTGTTTTATCCAATTGATCTTAAAAGTATTATTTAAGGTAGTAAAGTCCAGAAAATTTAGCACACCATACTCACAAGTGTTCATTACAGCAGTTTTCCTAATGTAATGGGTACGGTTTCTCCACAGAAAGTTGAAAAGCATCTAGTCTATCTCCTTGCTCATTTTACTGTCAAGATATAAAGAGAGCGCGCCATATGTTAGTCTAGAGATACCTTCAGCCTTGGTTATTAGGACCCTACCTTTTTATATTTTTAATAAGAGGGTTTCAATTTAGTAAGCCTCTAGACTTCTGATCCTTAGTAATGGTTATGCCTAAATATGTAAGTTCTTCTTTTACTGGAATACCATAATATGAAGGTGTCACACAATCTTTGACAGCTATGAGTTCACATTTATTAATGTTAAGATGTAGACCAGACGCTTTGGAGAAGGATTGTATCACATTGATCGATATGGGAATTTGGTTGGCATCTTTCAGAAAAAGTGAGGTATCGTCAGCCAGCTGGCTTATAATCATTTCTTTACCAGCTATGGAAATACCTTGTACAGGACCATTATTTACAGGACCAATTGTACAGGACCTTGTACAGGACCAATTTGCAAGAAGTTGGGTGATTAATAAAAACTGGTATGGAGAGATAGAACAACCTAATTCCTCTTTAACTCAAATCTAGGTGAGGTGCCATATTTCAATTTGATAGAGCTGTTACCATTTGCATAGAGAGTCTTAATAGCCTTACAGAAAAACCCCCAAAGCCAAGTCTCTCAAGGGAGTGGTGCTCTACTGTGTCGAATTCTTTATAAAAATCTAAAAAATAATATGAAGCTATCCTCGGTTATTAGGTCTGAGTAGTCAAACATGTCTAATACTAGTCTGACATTGTTAGAAATATGTCTGTTCCTCATGAAGCCAGACTGTGTTTCATCAATGATTTCATCCAGGACTTCTTTAATTATTTTTGCAAGTAGTGAGGCTAATATCTTATAGTCATTATTAAGAAGACAAATTTGACGCCAGTTATCGATGAGCAGCACTTCTTTTTTAGGCTTAGGTATCAGTGTTATTAACCCCTGACTCATTGTAGGAGGGAGAACATTGTTTTTAATACTCTCTAAAAAAGACTTCAAATAGGAAGGGAGCTACTTGTTCAGAAAATAATTTGTAAAATTCTGATGTAATTCCATCAACACCTGGTGATTTATTGTTCTTTCGATGTTTGAAAGACTAATCTCTTCAACTTTGATGGGTTCATCACACTGTTTAGATTCTACATCACTGATAAAGTGAACATTATTCAGTGAGTTTAAAAAAACATATCTGTGGATTCCTGACAGTACGTTGAGCTATACAATTTTCTGTAAAAATTGCTACAGTATTTAGCGATTTATTTTTGGTCATCTGTAATAACACCATCAATGTTTAACTTATGGATAGTGTTATTTATAGAGTGAAATTTCTCAAGTCTAAAGAAATAGGATGAATTCTGTTCTGTGGAACATATGGTTCCTTATACTTTTCCATGCAAAAACACTGGTAATGACAATATACTTTTAATGTAATTAATAATCTAATGCAGCTTTTACAAACAGCAACACAGCAACACATTTCTCGTTGTGAAATGTTATAATAGAATTATTCCATTCTCAGTCCGGGGTGTATTCTCAGAACTAATTTGGAGTACCTCTTCTATCTAACTGGTTTGGTGCTGCAGGATTATAAGGCTGCCATTGCAGAACTGGTGACAGGTGATCCTGATGTCCAAGGGGAGGATGATGAGGGCTTTGTTGAGCTTGTGGAATTTTAGGTCCTGACAGTTCCAGTGCTGGAGACAGCCCTGCCTCTTGTTGGCACCTTTCATCCTACTCCCATCCCCTCTACCAGCATCCAGTCCACAGCTGCATCAGTCAGTCCCCTGTCCTCCACTCCTGTATGGGCTACTCCACCCCCTGGGCCTCTATCCTCCACACCCGTGCTCGTCAGTTCCCTGTCCTACGTTCCTGTTCGGGCTAACGTTAGTCCTTAGTCCATGGACCATAAATGTTATTTTTAAAGTGTGAATTAGCTTTGGCTGTCAGCTTTAATTTGAAGGTATTTTCATCCATATTACAGCACTTTTTATTACAACACCTTTTCTACATAGTCCCCCCATTTAAGAGGAACCAAAAGTATTGGGAAAATTCACTTATGTGTATTTAAGTAGTCAAAAGTTTAGTATTTGGTCCCATATTCCTAGCACGCAATGTTTACTTCAAGCTTGTGACTCTACAAATATTTGCTCTTTGTTTTGGTTGTGTTTCAGATTATTTTGTAGAAATAGATAGAATTTAAATAGAAATTACTGACAAATAATGTATTGTGTCATTTTGGAGTCACTTATTGTAAATAAGAATAGAATGTTTCTAAACACTTCTATATTAATGTGGATGCTACCATAATTACAGATAGTCCTGATAAAATGTGAATAATGATGAATGAGAAAGACACACAAATGTCATACCCCCAAGACATGCTGTATGATAAAGGCTATGTTGAGAGGTAGCTTGCAAGCAAGCATTTCATTGTACTGTTTACACCCCGCTGTATTCTGTATATATGGTGAATAAAATTTGATTTGACAGTAATGATGCTTGGCATTTCAGCAGACATAGTTCTAAAAGAGAGTACACCAGGGATACATCTCTGGATAAATTTGGCCAGGGGGGCTGTACTGCTCAGCGTTGGCAACCCAGCAACAAGGCACATTTGTTGGGTCAACATGAGATGCAATTCAGCCTTTAGAAGAAGCAGACCTTCAAGTAGGTTGTTGAAAATGCTTTGTGGTATGCTGGGTATTTGGTGGAATTGATGAAGAGTGATGCAAAAAAACATGCTGCCAATCAGATGACTGTAGGAGTCCCACCATCCAGCATCCATTTCACACCTCTAACAGCATCAGTCCTCCGCTCCTGTACGGGCTACTCCACCACCAGCTGGTTCTCTGTCCGTGGCCTTGACACCTGTGCCCTGCTGGGCCTCTGTTTATGAACGCCACGCCTGTGCCCGGCTGGGCCTCTGTTCATGATCTCCACACCTGTGCCTGGCTGGGCTTCTGTCCGTGCCCTCGACACCTGTGCCTTGCTGGGCCTCAGTTCATGATCTCCACACCTGTGCCCGGCTGGGTCTCTGTCCGTGCCCTCGACACCTGTGCCCGGCTGGGCCTCTGTCCGTGCCCGACACCTATGCCCGGCTGACACTTAGTCAGCCCCGTCCTCTGCTCCTTACGAGCTGGGCATCCTGATGGAGCCAGCGATCAGTTGCTCTCCATTTTCAGTTAATTATAATTGTAATTATTTGTGTTCAGTTGTTTGCCCCTCTGTGGTGTCAAGTTTTCTACCCTTAATTCACTAAGGGCACAAAAGCTGAATTCTCTAATTACATTTTGATCAATTAATGTCAGTCTTTGAATGCTCCATTGTATAAACGATTTAATTGTCCTGCTTGTGTGCCTTGTGCACTGATTTCAAACAATTAAGAGTATATTTGTCGTTCTCACGTTTTCCTCCAATTCTGTGTCTTCAAATACTTCCTTGATTTACAATCAAAACAATTTCGCAAACATTACCTTTTCGATGTGAACTTGATATAGCGTTTATAAATTAATTCATGTATCTTATTTGAGATAAACACTATTTAACTCCTGTGGTGTTTAGGCTTAACACATTTCGTCTACCCTTCTATAAATTCGAATCCTGAAGAGGGTGAGCGGTTTGACAAAAAGAGACAGGTTTTCATATAAAAAGTTATGGATGATGATGACAGATTTACAGGCTGAGAGGAACGAGGATTGTCGGATGAATCCCGATACTTTTCAACTTTCAGTCACCGTAAGAAAAATAAATCATTAAAAACGATTCAAGGCTAAATACAGCAGCAGTGTTGGGATTCGATACATCGGCGAGTAGGTTCATTTGGTAGAAAATGCTCCCCGAATTCGATACACTTTATTCCTGGTGTCGCAACCTCGATTGATAAACTATATCCTCCATACCCTGCGTCTCGTCAGACGTCATGAAACGTTATCAGAAGTGTCGACTAAATTTGAGGGGAGAGGGTGTGTCTGTTTAAGCAAGCGTTCCCAGAAATATCGCGGTCTCTTGAGTTTATAAACTGTGATATTGGTGCTTTCAAGCCAACAGGGAAGTCGGAAAAAACTAGGTCAAATCATGACGTCAGTGATCTTCAAGTCGGAAAGTTGCAGCTCAAGAAAGATGCTCCAGCTTCCGACTTTGAATTCCGAGTTGATTGACAGTCCAAACGTTTTTTTCCCAGAAGTCCCAGTTGTCATGAACGGACTGAATTCAGATATTTCCGAGTTTCCAATTGTTTTGAACGCGGCATATGATATGAAAGAGCAGACGCAACAGGGCTCTGTAAACGTTGTAAAAGGATCCTAGATTATAGCCTAGTACTTCCGTGTTTGTACATTAGCTGTTCCCGAACCTGGACAAGTGGTAAATTGTCAAATTTGAATTGTTACAAATGTTGGCTAAATGAATGTTGATTAGGCGATTTGTGTTAACAGCTGGAGGCCTAATAACTGTAATAATGTGCCAGCTTCCATAGTTTTACATTCAATTTCCATTGAAATACAAAACACAGATTTTCAAGTGCAACTCAAATGTGTCTTGAAAAAACAATCATATATTTTAATCATTGAGTGTTGTCAATATTGTATTGATTTACTTAACCTGTCAATGACGTTAGTCTCATTGTGATCAAATCCCGTTTGCGAGACCTAAGAAAGGCCCATTCTGTGCTAGTTACCGCTGTTTTTGGTCATTTGAAGTACACCTACATTTTACTCTTCAAACCTCAATTTTGTTCTTCAAAATGCTAGTGTTGAATTGTTATTTCTATACCAAGGACAACCTAGAGAAGACTTAGGTTATCTTTAATGTCATAACTAACAATGACAAAATGTCTGCAGCTGTATTAAAGTATCAAGCTTTCAGTGTGTAGTTTTCTTTGCAGGTGTTTGTTGAAGTCAACCACCCACACAAGGATCATCGACCATGTCCACCTCTATCACCACTGCAAATGGAATTGTGGTAGTGTCACAAGTTTTCCACTTGGCGGAGAATGGCAAGGCTTCAGTGCCACTTCTGAATGTCACTCCCCAGATCCAGAGTGTGCCCCCTGCTGTGCCACTGCCTACCACTAAAGTGTCAGAGATGACAAGGGTGTTCCTGCAGCTTCAGCCACAATCTCTTGGGGGTGAGAACAGAATATTACTGTCCTTTGTCTTCAGTGCTCATTCCAACCATTTGCCTTTAGATTCAATCATTGGCTGTGCTATTGTAAAGATCTATATTTAACATCCTTTGAGGGCAATTTGATTTAGAAGAGAACTTCTAGGCTAAACTGTGAACCACTATTATTTACCATTACCACTATTGTTACTCAATGTTCCCCGAATTACTGTTGTCTCAGATTGTTCAGATCGTCCTTGGATTGGTGTGCATGGTGGTGAACCTGTCTGCTCTTCTCACCCCTATCCTGTATGACCAGTTCCCACTCTTCATGGGAGTTGCTGTAAGTTCTTGGTCCCAAGGAGGCAAGTAATATCCAACACAGAGATGTTTCCTCAGAGTGAATCTGCTGTCATCTATCTTACAGTAGTACTATTGTAACCTAGAAAAGTAGGTGAACAAGAAGGATAACTGACTTCAGATCAGCACTCATGACCAAAGGGCATCCCACACCCACAGGAGACGGCAGAACTTGTGTTTATCTATAAAGTGTAGACCTCTACAGTAGGTGACATTGGATGTGGCAGTTGATTGGTCAGCATCACCTTAGCTTCATATGCCAATGGTCTAAAGTGTCTTTCTTTCCTGTTGCTCACACTCTCCAGTTTGTCCTCTCTGGATCTCTCACTGAAGGCTGCCCGGAAAGGAACACGTTTGAGTCTGGTAAGTCATTCAATGTGACTGTGGTTAATAGCAGTGTGCACTTCAAGTTTACTTTATTAGATTTATAAATTGAGATGTATATCAGAAATTAAATCTTTGCTATTAGGAAGTAAAACAGGATAAAACACAAACCCAAAACTAACCAATTGGAACAGTTAATAGATTTCCTATGTCCATATATTTTTTAAACACAAACTAACATTGTCATGCAATGGTTGTTCCGTTTCCCCTCCTCCATTTCTCACCCTGTCAGATTAAAGGGACTCTGGCTGTGAATGTTGTCAGTGTTCTTGTGGCTCTGGCTGGGGTTGCCTATATTTGTATGCTTCTGACTGTGAAACATGAAGATGGTTTCTGCACCGACACTGACAACAACTATACTTCCAATTCCAACCAGAACAGGATAAAGGAATGCACAATTATGGTTAGGACACTATATGTAAGTATTTATGGAAGTGACTTGGTTCATGTACTTTTGCAGTATGCATTATGTTATACCGACTTCAGAGAACTAAGTAACCTTTCAAACACGAGGTTGTTGGCACCTTAATTGGGGAGGATGGGCTTGTAGTAATGGCTGGAGCAGAATAATTGGAATGGTATCAAATACATCACACACGTTGTTTCTGTGTGTTTTATGCCATTGCATTTGCACCGTTCTGGAAATTACAATGATCTATTCTCCCCTCAGCAGTCTTGTGTTTCCAAACAGTTTATTAAAGGCTGCAAGGAGCTAGAGAAATGAGTCTTTGCAGGCTTATTAAACATGTTATGTATTTACGAGATACCGTTGCTATTGTTTTACCAGGATGCGAAACCTGAAAAACCTTCTAAAGTTACAATGCAAAACGTTAGCCCAACCCTTGACACCTATTCCTCTTGTTTTACCTCTGTGTGCATCAGACAGTCTTGAATGAAGGGCCTTCTACTGGTCCTGACGGTGATGGAGCTCTGTGTGGCTCTCACTGTCTGCGTCTTCTCTGGGAAATCCATTCACCTCCGTGGGTACTACAGCCTGAGCTGTGGCCGGGGAATGGTAAGCTTGAGAACGCTGCAGTCATCGCTTACATCATGTTAATAGTCTGAGCAAGCAGAAAGTGCTGCAGCTGTACTTTTTATTACATTTTTTAAAGTACAGTCTTACAGTAGCTCAAATGCTACAGGGCATGAACAATTTTGCCTGTTTAACAGAACATTGCTACAATTCTTGACTCCCCCTCTTGTAAACTCCTAGGTACCAACAATAACTGAATAGCTCCACCTAGTCCTCTGGTAGTTCACACCATATTGCTTAGACGTATCAATCCAGTCCTTTCAAATCCCCAGAATCGTGAAGTGTATATGGGTCATGTTGACTGGTCAGTTGGAGATGATGCCAGTCTGTGCTAGTTCCTCACTTCATCCTTCCTTTTCCTGCACCTTGTCATTGGGTCAAGGTGGTGGTAGAGTCTGGTACTGACCCCACCGGAGCCAGCCAGGCCTCCCTGAGCGACAGTGACGTGGCCTTACTGAGCAGTGTTGAAGACTCTGACACCCCGGCTCCACCGTACTCTCCTTGAGGCAGAACAATACCATACACCTCACCCTAGGAAGTGTGATGCCATTGCGAATGTTTCCGATGTTTTGTTATCAATGTGAACAGTCATGTGTCCTGGTGATGGTTCTGTCCTGATGAATGTAGTGCTTACTAATTCATGAAGTAGGACTCTTTGCTATTTCATATTACTGGAGAGTTGCTCTTGATTTCTGACTATCATTCTTACATTCAATAAATGTAATATTTCCTCTTCAAGTGTTAGTGTCTACATTGGTAGTTTACACAGATCACTGTAACCTTATCGCTATTTCCATCAGGTTCTGTTTAATGCTTTTCTGGAGGTGAAATGCCAACCTGACATCACATGCACTCAAATCACCCATTCATCTTTTGCATTATTGATTGAAGTGCAACTGAGAATGCATGTTGACTGGCGCGCTCCTAAAAGCCGGGGCGCTGTAGGCTAAATATAATTAATGACATGAGGGCAATTTCATCCATCCCTGATTTAATAGCCTCACCCTCAACAGATCAGTAGGAGTCGACTAGTGTTCTTGCATTGGTCGAGTTTGTTTTGCGTGGGTGGAGAATTGTCTTTAGGACCAATGGAATGGTTGAAAATGAGCACACTCCTAGGGGACCGGGCCATGCAAAACAAATTTGCCCATTGTTTTTCCAGTGATGTGCAGTCAGGGTAGGCAGTGCATTCTACAAACCACTATCCTTTGGGTGTGCTACTGGAAAAAATAAACTGCTTATCCCATTCACTTTAACAGAAGGCAACGGTAAGTGATCTGAAATTGTATCATTATTATAAAATGTTGCGAGCGATTCAATATAGCAGCACATTACTCAGAGGTGACTTTTCTTTTCCTTAAGAGTAACTAATACAAAGACAAATCAAATGATGATGCTTGCTGAATTGGTAACATTCACAATCACACCCTTTGCAGTATCCTGTAAAAACTATGAAGGAACAACATGCCAATAAATGTCATGCATTGCCTGTTTAACTCTAAGTAGCCTATATACTTAGCTAAGTTAACTATGGTAAGATTTTCTTTTTCACCCCGCCCAACAGTGAGCGAGCAAGCTTTGATTAAATTTGCTACAACATGAATGTTGTGCCCATAGCGTATTAATGTGTAATCGGTTCATTTAATATTAGTTTTATGTGTCTCACTCTGCTAACGGTCTCCATGGCTGGATATCTTTTTCAGCTGAACAGTTTCTTTAAAATATGTCTTTTTCATGTTAATTGTTGGAGGATGGGTAAGCTAAATATTGATCAGTTGTCTTTTAGGTTAAATTAAAAAGAAAATGGAACTGTGCTATTTGTATTCATGCCACGTGCATTGCTGAACGATACTTCCACACATTGTGTATGTGATCTGCCTCTGAAGTTCAGGATGTTTATTTATCCCATAGGTCCTCTTTAGTGGAATTACTCTTGTATATGCTGGCAGTAACCCCACATACAGTACTTCTAGGTAAGTAGGAGAAAGCTGTTTAGATGGCGTTCAGAGGCTTGCTTCTAGGGTGGTGTCCAGTTCAACCACTGTTAACTCAACCAACCGCTGTCAACCCCTCATGAAATCAAGTAGTTGATTTGGTTCTGGGTTCAAGATCAGTCAACCCCTTAGTCAATTAGTCAACCAAGGGAAATATATTTGTGCTTTCTTTAAGAGTATGTTGCCTCTGTTTCCACAGGTGAAGTAAAAAAAAATCAACGTTTCAGTTCAAAATAACTAGCCACTAGCTCCCCACAGTGGTATCAATCCCAATGTTATTGGGTCCAGAACATTTGACCAATAGTGCAACTCACTAGGTCCCCACAACATCTGGCACTGTGTGTTGAGGCTGGCGCAGACACCGCTGTAACAGTAGGAGGAGCCTTCCTCGCAGGGCTCGCCGTTCTGCAGGAACACGTTGGGGGGGCAGTAGGGAGAGGTACCAGTGCAGTGCTCTGGGAGGTCACACTCCCCCAGGGGCTGCCGACACATCCATCCACCTGAACGCAGCTGGTCAGACAGAGAAAATAGACAGTAGATCAGTAAAGGAGTTTATGATTTGGACCTTTGTTCAGCTTCTTGTGATAGATCATGTAATAGTTTAGTTCATTAGGATCACTAGCTATTGCACATGCAGCAGCTACTCTTCCTGGTGTCCACATAAAACATACGTGACAAAATATAGAACCGTAATAGATAAGAACATAACATATATAATTATAGTTATAATAAATGAGTCTAAAATGACCAACGCCAATGCTGGGCATTCTGATTGGTTTCTTGGTGCTGGAGATGGACATTACTGTGCAGCCGTATTCATTGATCTGGCCAAGGCTTTCGACTCTGTCAATCACCACATCCTCATCGGCAGACTCGACAGCCTTGGTTTCTCAAATGATTGCCTCGCCTGGTTCACCAACTACTTCTCTGATAGAGTTTAGTGTGTCAAATCGGAGGGTCTGCTGTCCGGACCTCTGGCAGTCTCTATGGGGGTGCCACAGGGTTCAATTCTTGGACCGACTCTCTTCTCTGTATACATCAATGAGGTCGCTCTTGCTGCTGGTGAGTCTCTGATCCACCTCTACGCAGACGACACCATTCTGTATACTTCTGGCCCTTCTTTGGATACTGTGTTAACAACCCTCCAGGCAAGCTTCAATGCCATACAACTCTCCTTCCGTGCCCTCCAATTGCTCAATACAAGTAAAATTAAATGCATGCTCTTCAACCGATCGCTACCTGCACCTACCCGCCTGTCCAACATCACTACTCTGGACGGCTCTGACTTAGAATACGTGGACAACTACAAATACTTAGGTGTCTGGTTAGACTGTAAACTCTCCTTCCAGACCTGCCGGAGCGGCAGGGTAGCCTAGTGGTTAGAGCGTTGGACTAGTAGCCGGAAGGCTGCAAGCTCAAACCCCCGAGCTGACAAGGAACAAATCTGTCATTCTGCCCCTGAACAGCCAGTTAACCCATTGTTCCTAGGCCATCATTGAAATTAAGAATTTGTTCTTAACTGACTTGCCTAGTTAAATAAAGGTAAAAATAAATACAAAATATTACTGCTTTGTCACAAACACAAGCATTTCGCTATACTCACATTAACATCTGCTAACCATATGTATGTGACCAATACAATTTGATTGTCATATGCGGTTGTCTTACCTAGCTAGCGCATTAAGTTAAATCCCTCTGGATTTCTACTAAGCTATATACAATTATTTTAAGAAGGTCATACCAAGGATCATTTAGCTATTTGATTTTAAATTTTAAGAGCCCTTGAAGTATCCCCCCCAAAATGTAAAAAAATATTTGATTAAAAATTGTATTTGGCCCATACAAATGCATTGAATAACAAATTCACTACATGGAACAACAGATAGCCCCCCCCAAAAAGAAATCAAAAGGAAGTTTGATCTGAACTGTCTGTTCTATATCTGAGAGCTATAACAAAGATTAGGAACATTTAATTGTATTATTATTTGTATTTATTTGTACATGTATTTAACTCTGTATTTTGTCACTAAACAGTGTCCATATATACTTCCATACATTTTTTAAACTGGTACCGGGGAACTTCAGACGAGTCTTGTGAGGCCTGTGGGTGTCCTAAAGCAAAATAACACGTACGTGTTTGTGAGTCTCACCTTTCCAACAGAGCGGTCATATTAGTGTGTAGCCAAAACAGTTTGGATACTACAGACATAAGTTGGCAGATCAGTAGTAAGATTATGAGGGTCATAGAGCAAAATGTCATCGTGAGAGTCTCATCTTTCCATAGAGGGGTCTTAAAAATAAAAAAAAATCGGACACTACATATGATTTTGTGAGAAGACTGATTTTCGGGATGTCTCATGGTCTGACAAACACTGCTCTAGCTCTGTCACTTTTCATTGCAGATGTGGAAGAGCGACATATGGTGGATTGAGAAACACTATGCTAAAATCGTGATGTTTACTTGCGTGAATGTATTATTTTTATTTAACTAGGCAAGTCAGTTAAGAACAAATTCTTATTTACAATGACGGCCTACCCCAGCCAAACCCGGATGACGCTGGGCCAATTACAGCCCGATGTGATACAGCCTGGTTTCAAACCAGGGACTGGAGTGATGCCTCTTGCACTGAGATGTAGTGCCTTAGACCGCTGCACCACTCAGGAGCTGAACATAAATAAAATAAAATACATCTCATTCTTCCATACATTAGATCTTACATATCTTACATTGTTGGTATCAGTAGATTTGAACAGTTTAGTTGTGTTTTTCCAAATTGTTATTTTAGGCAAATGTATTTTACTGAAGCATCTTCAAAATAATATTGGTCTTTAGCGCCACCTACTGGATCAATAATACATTGAAAGGGGCGGCACATGGGTGCAACCACAGTCATAGAGGAAAAGGCAAAGCTAAAGGTTTCACTCTTGCTAAAAATCTGTCCAAAATAAGGCCAACGCATTTTTATTGGTTTATTTAAACATAAACTTGTCACCTGCCTTTGGGACAACGACTCCCATTGTTAGGGCGGAGACATTAGCATCTCCTCATTACATACAAATCTGTATATGGGGAGCTCAATGTCAGAAAGTTATGAGGTAGATAATGCTACCCCACCAGGGAAGTGTGATTAGTCCTTTGTTGTTCTCCATTATAATTGATTTTGTATTCTCTCAGGGGAGAACAGATATTGGGAGGTCTCCGTTTGCAGATGACAGGGCACTGTGGAAGAGAGGGAGAAATATTCCCCATTCCCCAAGTCAGGAGAGTTCAAGAAGTATCAGAGAAGTTGAACAGTGGTCCCACAGGTGGGGCTTCAAGTTCTCAGTTGAGAAAACACAGACTGGTTGGGGAGGAAATATGCCTGAAGCTGTACAGGAGGAATCTGGAGAGGGTGAGAATGTTTAGGTTTCTGGGGATCTGGTCTGACACTCAAATGACATGGGCGGAACACATTAACAGAGTAGTTATCAAAGGAAAGAAAATATTGAATGTGATGCATTGCCTGTCAGGAATGACGTGGGGGGGGATATAATGGCATTGGAAACATTATATATAGCGATATTAAGATCATCACTGGACTATGGTAGTGTAGAATATGCATCAGCAGCTCAGACATCTTTTAAAAAAGCTAGATGTAATCCAGGCTCAAGTATGCAGCCATACTCTTGGCTGCAGAGTGGGTGGAGGAAGTGAGGCCAGACAGGGTCGTCATCTGCTCTGACTCATGTGCTGCACTGATGAGCTTTCATTAATTTGTGTCATGGAGCAGACAAGATGTATTGTATGAGATTTTGCAGTGCCTGTGTAGGGTGAGACAGATGGGGGTATTTGTGAGGTTCCTCTAGGTACCAGCTCCTGTGAGAGTAGAGGGGAATGAGGAAGTGGATGTTCTTGCCAAGCAAGCTCTCAGACATCATAAAACTTAAATGGAATGAAATTGTCTATCAGTAAAGCACAAGCCAATGGGTTAATAAGAAGTGGTCAAAAACAAATGGCAAGAGTTGTGGAATAGGGAGGGAAAGGGAAGACTCCTGTGTAAGATCCAGGAAAATGTGGGGGCAGGGAGGTCCTCAGGTCGAGAGAGATGGGAAGAAAGTGGAATCACAAGGCTCTGGGACACACAAAGCTCAACAGTACAAAACATCTGACTGGGTGTGATCACTGCCAGGAGAAGATGGAGACAGTGGAATATCTGTTATTTCAGTGCCAACACAATATAATATATGCCATTTAGCAGATGCTTTTATCCAAAGCAACTTTGTCATTCGTGCATGCATTTTACGTATGTGTGGTCCCGGGAATCGAACCCACTACCATGGCGTTACAAGCACCATGCTCTACCAACTGAGCTACAATGGTATTGAACGGCCAAGCTTAAGTTAATAGCTGAGAAAATCTTCAGGGGATGTAGTATTTAATTATGTATTTAGTTTCCTTAAAGGAAAAAGGTTTCCTTAACTATCTTTTGGTATATGTTTCATTAGTATTTTTTTTTACATTGTCAGCATTCCTTCAAAATACAGAAATACAGCAGGTAGGATGCATTTTGCACCACATGATGCTGCCTTTTCCATCATATGATTCATAATGCATCATACCAGCTGTAGTTCTGTATTGTGAAAGTTACTGTATATCTTGAAAACCTTATTGCTGACAATGCAACACCTTTTGATATCAACAATGACTAATGACAAAAATAACAAAAGATGGTTTTGGGGTGGAAATTTCAGGAGACGAGAATAGTGGGTAGGATTTAGAGTTTTTAGACCTGGTCCACACTCCAGTCCAGTTCGTGGCGGTAAAGCACATTAAAGTTAGTTGCCAACCGCCATATATAAACCGAAGAAGAAGAAGAAGACGAGCATGTGATACCAATGTAGCCAATGAATGTAGGTAGTTAGCTACGTGTACATTTGTGTTTATATTCCTTGGACATGACAGCCAGCCATAGAAGCTAAGATCAGTGGGCAGGAAACAATTTTGTTGCATGAACCATCGACCTAGCTAACAAGGCAGGAGCCCACTAGATAGATTGATAGCTAGTTAGCAAAATACAGCTTGGGAATTGATCATAATAATAACGGCTATCTATAGAGTTAGCTTGGTTGTCAATTGCGCTACTAGTGCTCATTTGAACAAATGTGAAATGTGGTAATATTAGCTAGCATTGCCATTCTTATTTTGCTATCAGAAATCTGATTTGTTATCGCTCGCAGGATTATTTTACACATTGTTTTGTAAATTAGGCTAGCTATCGTTGCTAGCTATCTGTCACCTGCATTAAACTACTGTATCTATCAATAAGGAGAATAATTTACAACCATGGAAAAAGTCACGAAAATACTGGTTCATCTGTCGAAGAATAATGTCGCACCGCAATGTGCCCGTTTTGCACAGGTCAGTTGTGTGCATGTGCATTTTTGCTTGTCACTTCAACAAGCCAGATGCCAGTGTCACGTGTAATTTTTGAAAAAGAGGTGGGCGCTATGGCAGTGTTTGGTTTTACTGTAGTACCATTTTAAAGGGGTAGGTCACCCAAATTAAATGTAAGGTTAAAGAAAAAAATAATACTGTACGTATACACTACGTGACCAAAAGTATGTGGAGAACTTCATGTCGAACATCTATTTCCAAAATCATGGGCATTAATATGGAGTTTGTCCCCCCCCCCTTTGCTGCAATAACAGCCTCCATTCTTCTAGGAAGTCTTTCCACTAGCTGTTGAAACCTTGCTGCCGAGCTTGCTTCCATTCAGCCTCGAGCATTAGTGAGGTCAGACACTGATGTTGGGCGATAAGGCCTGGCTCGCAGTCGGCGTTCCAATTCATCCCAAAGGTGTTCGATGAGGTTTAGATCAGGGCTCTGCTGGCCAGTCAAGTTCTTCCACACCAATCTCAACAAATGGACCTCCCTTTCTGCACAGGGCCATTGTTATGCTGAAACAGGAAAGGGCCTTCCCCAAACTGTTTCCACAGTTGAAAGCACAGAATCGCCTGGAATGTCATTGTACGCTGTAGCGGTAAGATTTCCATTCACTGGAACTAAGGGGCCTAGCCCCAACCATTTAAAAACAGCCCCAGACCATTATTCCTCATCCACCAAACTTTACCGTTGGCACTATGCTTTGGGGCAGGTAGCGTTCATCTGGCATCCGCCAAACCCAGATTCGTCTGTCGGACTGCCAGATGGTGAAGCGTGATTCATCACTCCAGAGAATGTTTTCAATGGTGGCAAGCTTTACACCACTCCAGCCGATGCTTGGTGATTTTAGGTGTATGTGCGGTTGCTCGGCCATGGAAGCCCATTTCATGAAGCTCCTGGCGAACCGTTATTCTGACATCTGTCGTTGCTTCCAGAGGCAGTTTGGAACTCAGTAGTGTTGCAACGTAGTACAGACGATTTTTACGCACTACGTGCTTCAGCACTCGGCGGTTCCGTTCTGTGAGCTTGTATGGCCTACCACTTTGCGTCTGAGCTGTAGTTTCTCCTACTTCACAATAACAGCAGTTATAGTTGAGCTCTAGCAGGGCAGAAATTTGACGAACTGACTTGGAATGATGGCATCGTATGACGGTGCTGCGTTGATAGTCACTGAACTCTTCAGTAAGGCCATTCTACTGACAATGTTTCTCTATGGAGATTGTGTGCTTGATTTTATACACCTGTCAGCAACAGGTGCGGCTGAAATAGCTGAATCCACTAATTTGAAGGGGTGTCCACATACCTTTGTATATATAGTGTATATTTCCTTAATTTATGGGCTAGAGATGGCCATCCATAATCAGGATTTATATATTGATAACCAAAAAAAACAATGGCTGAATGGACCCATAGCAGGCCCAGTATTTTCCCTTCCAAAATACATTGAAATAAAGTAATTTAGCTAGATGGTTAGCCTTTATTCTTGTAGTTGCCGATACTTCAAAGGTTATATGAGGTGAATTGTGCAACAGTTAAACTTTTTTTATTTTTAAATGTACCACTTCATTTTCTGTTAGAGCATAACAGGTCATTTTACAGAGACTCTTGATGAGGTGGAGGTGAAGTGTTCTTTGGAGAACAATCGATTTACACTGTGTGAGTGCGAGAAGGGGAGAGGAATTCCACTGAAGGTAATGACTCAATGAAACACATTCAATTTAATAAACTGATAGGTTTAATTGTTTTATCAGTTGTGGCCACATTTCCATACCTCAGACAGTTGTTTTGTGTATCCCATAGAAATTATTGTTGGTTGACTGAAAAAAGTGTAATGGAAAATGTTTGAGTTTATTTGGTTGATATTTGTTTTTTCTCAGAGGGCAACCTTTTGCCCCTTCAAGTATCTGTCTGTCGCAGAGGCAGCTGCAATCCCATTGGATGTTCAGAGCCGCGGAGTGGACGTGGGGGTTGCTATTCTTCTGCAGTCAGCCAATCAGAAGGTGTTGTTAACTCGACGGACGTCCAGTCTCCGCATTTTCCCCAATGTGTGGGTTCCACCAGGTATGGCATCGTTCTGCAGAAGTAACCTTTCAAAATGAAATGGCATTCCATAGGAAGACACTTTGGGTAACCCAATTTACTTTTTTTATCAGGTGGCCATGTGGAACTGGATGAGAGGGTAACGTTTCTAGTTGCAATAGCTATTAAACAGTGGAAGATAAATGAGATTATTCCTCATAAGTGTATTTGCCTGTGGTTTCAACCCCCCTCATGGTCTTTATGGTCAATTCCCTTTTAGCTCAATCAAGCTTCGTGTGTGTGTTTGCCTCATATCTCTCTTGTTTGTCAGCTCCTGGATGCTGGGCTGAGGGAGCTGAGGGAGGAGACAGGACTGAAGCTGGACCCTGGAGACGTCTCAGCTCAGCTGCTGGGGCTCTGGGAGGTGGGAAATCACTGCCACTACACATCACATTTCTAGGCCCAGGGAATAGTTTTGTAAATAATAATCATCATATGTAAATATATTAGAAAAAACCTACTGGCCACAATTCCACAGACATTTGATCAATTCTGATTTGTCTGACAGTCCTGTTTGCTCATGTTGGCTCAAATGTTTGTTCTGTTTCTCTTCACAGTCAGTTTTCCCGCCCATGCTGAGCAGAGGGATGCCACAGAGGCACCATGTGGTCACCTACATGCTCCTAAACACCTCCCTCACACACCAGCAGCTCCAGGTGTCTGTCTGCCTGACTGTCCTGTTGGTCTCTGTCTGTCTGGTGTTATCATTAAAGGCACACAAAGCCAAATCAAAGAGAATGCCTCTGACTCACTAAAGACCATCTTTATTCTAGGCCTCTCTGCGCCCCGAGCCCGCTGAGGTCAGTGGCTGTCTGTGGGTGGACGCCTCGCTGGTCAAGGCCATCGTATCCGCCGTGGACGGTGAGGAGGGTTCTGTGACACCGCTGGAGGGCGTGGCTCCAACCATAAGGTACATCACATCCACAAAGTAATGTACTCAAAACATAAACAGACACAGACAAAAATATATATTATATACTGTACCATTGACAAGTATTTGTGAAAAAAAGTTTTACTAGGCTGATTTCCTCTGACAATTATTTAATTGGTTTCCTCTTAACAATGTTACCATTTTGTTTCTGTGGCGTTGGTTCTCCAGTGTATCGGAGGTCTCTCCGGAAGGTGTGCTCAGTGAGTCAGATTTGCCATTGTCTGTTTTGTGTAACCGGGCCCCGAATAGTGGAGAGGATGTGGAGCGGGTTAGCACTGGTACCAAATACGCCCTGGAGCTCTGGCTTAAGAACCTGGAGGGACAGGGGACCCGGTGTTAACTGTCTTCCCTAAACCTGGATGTCTAGCCCTGTGATGAAGTGACTTCCTGGAGGATGACATCACTTCAAGGAGTTTGCCTTAACCGGTGAAGGTCACCTAAAGTGAACTATCATCTTTCAAAAAAATCTTGTATGTATTAACCAATAATGAACTTTGGGTGAACTATCCCTTTAATATCAGCAGCAACACCTACAAGTCTTATATGGCTGTTTGAGGGCTTTGCATGAGCTATCAATTGTGTTGTGTGTAAGAACAGTTTTTATTGCAAGGGTGTTGTTAGTGATGAAATGTTATGAACAAAGTGGATTTATACTGCAGATGCTTTTATGATCATTATATTCCATTTGCGCCTTCAAGCCACAAGATGGCAATGCATAGCCTACACAGTGATTTCACATTTGGAGACTAGTGTGAAACATCAGAATTCTGATTTAAGTTTACATAATTATCTAGACTTGTAAATAAGAATGTGTTCTTATTAACTGACACGCCTGGTTAAATAAAAATGTATAAAAATATATTTTATTTTTCTAACTGAAATTATTTTTCTCAACCAGCATATTTACTATTATTATTTAAAAAATGTTTTTACTATACTCAGACAGAAGTTAGGTCTCAAGTTAGTTAGGTTAGGTCTTCATTGTAAATATTGTGTTGTACTTTCAACTGAAGATAGTAAATATTGGATGTTTGCAGTGATTTAATAATTCACATTTAAAGACTACATTTTTATATGCCATGAGTGGAAGGTGTGTGTCTTTGTGTCATATAACGAAACCTCTTTTCTCACCAACACCCAGATTAATATACTGTACATCATGGTAACCTCACCCATGAATAAGCTACTGGGAAATATCATTACTTTGTTATTTGGCTGCATTTAGACAGGCAGCCCAATTTTTATATTTTTCCCAGTAATTGGTCTTTTGACCAATCACATCAGATCTTTTGCAGAGCTGATCTGATTGTTCAAAAGACCAATTAGTGGGAAAAAATTAGAGGTCTACCGATTATGATTCTTCAATGCCGATACCGATTATTGGAGGCCCCAAAAAAAGCCGCTACCGATTAATCGGCCGATTGTTTTTTTGAATGTATTTGTAATAATGACAATTACAACAATACTGAATAAACACTTATTTTAACTTAATATAATACATCAATAAAATCAATTTAGCCTCAAATAAATAATGAAACATGTTCAATTTGGTTTAAATAATGCAAAAACAAAGTGTTGGAGAAGAAAGTAAAAGTGCCATATAAGAAAGCTAACGTTTAAGTTCCTTGCTCAAAATATGAGAACATATGAAAGCTGGTGGTTCCTTTTAACATGAGTCTTCAATATTCCCAGGTAAGAAGTTTTAGGTTGTAGTTATTATATGAATGATAGGACTATTTCTCTCTATACGATTTGTATTTCATATACCTTTGACTATTGGATGTTCTTATAGGCACTTTAGTATTGCCAGTGTAACAGTATAGCGTCCATCCCTCTCCTCGCCGCTACCTGGGCTTGAACCAGGAACACATCGACAACAGCCACTCTCGAAGCAGCGTTACCCATGCAGAGCAAGGGGAATAACTACTCCAAGTCTCAGAGCCAGTGAAGTTTGAAACACTATTAGCGCGCGCACCCTGCTAACTAGCTAGCCATTTCACATCGGTTACACCAGCCTAATCCCGGGAGTTGATAGGCTTGAAGTCATAAACAGCGCAATGCCTGAAGTATTGCGAAGAGCTGCTGGCAAAACGCACGAAAGTGCTGTTTGAATGAATGCTTACGAGCCTGCTGGTGCCTACCATCGCTCAGTAAGACTGCTCTATCAAATCATAGACTTAATTATAACACTAACACACAGAAATACGAGCCTTCGGTCATTAATATGGTCGAATCCGGAAACTATCATTTCGAAAAAACAAAACGTTATTATTTTTTTGCGAATGCGCACCGCATCGATTAAATGCAACGCAGGACACGCTAGATAAACTAGTAATATCATCAACCATGTGTAGTTAACTAGTGATTATGATTGATTTATTGTTTTTTTTATAAGATAAGTTTAATGCTAGCTAGCAACTTACCTTGGCTTCTTACTGCATTCGCGTAACAGGCAGGCTCTTCGTGAGGCAGGTGGTTAGAGCGTTGGACTAGTTAACCGTAAAATTGCAAGATTGAATCCCTGAGCTGACAAGGTAAAAATCTGTCGTTCTGCCCCTGAACAAGGCAGTTAACCCACCGTTCCTAGGTCATTGAAAATAAGAATGTGTTCTTAATTAACTGACTTGCCTCTTAAATAAAGTTGTAAAAAAAAAAAATTGGTGTCCAAAAATACCGATTTCCGATTGTTATGAAACTTGAAATCGGCCCAAATTAATCGGCCATTCCAATTAATCGGTCGACCTCTAGAAAAAATAATCAAAATTGGGCTGTCTTTGTAAAGCAGCCTTTGTGTGTCAGCTGTTTATGTATGATTTAACACCTACTGTTACAGTGTTGCAATCTCATGGTTGATCTGAAGCAATGCCTGACATTTGAATGCAAATCGGCCAATTTCAAAGAGAAATCTTGAATGTTAAATGGGGGGGATAATAATGAAATGTAAAACTGTTTTAAAATGGTTTTCTACAGTAATTAATGAACTAAATTTGTGCGTTAATTTAGGGACACAATTCACATCAACAAGTCAAAATCCACAGTGAAAAGATTGGAAGTGTTGGATTTCTCTAATTCATTATAAGTCATTACATTTTATTGTCACTAGGAATAACATTCAGGTGGAAAGAGTTGGAGAATAATCTTCATCAGATCCTGAACTATCCCATTTTCCCCGAACTGTCCTGGCTTTTACCATGCAGAGGTAATCGGACCTGCTGTTAGTATTAGGAGCACCACACCCTCTGTGCCAATATCAGTGGGCAAATATGTGGCAGGGCATTCAAGGTATAATCAGGTCTTGATGCCACATTTCCTTGCCAGCATATTGTCTGTATTGGTGATGTCATATTACTGCATAGGTTATATTTTCTAGATTTGTCTTATTATCATAGTGTGTCACTTGTCTGATTTGTTTGTAAGTTACATGAGAGTGACTCGGGGACTTATTCATTACCACTAAGGTATTTGTGTCTGCATACCTTCATATGTGGATTTTACCTTTTGCCATAGACAATTGACAGACAACTTTTGTCATATTGGCCCAAATGCAAAGACATTGACTTATCCTCTTGATGGTATTAAACTCAGCAACAAAAGAAACATCCCTTTTTCAGGACCCTGTCTTTCAAAGATAATTTGTAAAAATCGAAGTAACTTCACAGATTTTCATTGTAAAGGGTTTAAACACTGTTTCCCATGCTTGTTCAATGAAACATAAACCATTAATGAACATGCACCTGTGGAATGGTCATTAAGACACTAACAGCTTACAGACGGTAGGCAATTAAGGTCAGTTATGAAACTTTAGGACACTAAAGAGGCCTTTCTACTGACTGAAAAACACCAAAAGAAAGATTCCCAGGGTCCCTGCTAATCTGCATGAACGTGCCTTAGGCATGCTGCAAGGAGGCATGAGGACTGCAGATGTGGCAAGGGCAATAAATTGCAATGTCCGTACTGTGAGACACCAAAGACAGCGCGAACAGCTGATCGTCCTCGCAGTGGCAGACCACGTGTAACACCTGCACAGGATTGGTACATCTGAACATCACACTTGCGGAACAGGTACAGGATGGCAACAACATCTGCCCGAGTTACACCAGGAACGCACAATCCCTCCATCAGTGCTCAGACTGTCCGCAATAGCCTGAGAGAGGCTGGACTGAGGGCTTGTAGGCCTGGTGTAAGGCAGGTCCTCACCAGACATCACCGGCAACAACGTCGCCTTTGGGCACACACCCACCATCGCTAGACCAGACAGGACTGGCAAAAAGTGCTCTTCACTGACGAGTCGCTGTTTTGTCTCACCAGAGGTGATGGTCGGATTCGTGTTTATCATCGAGGCCTGTACTCTGGAGCGAGATCGATTTGGAGGTGAAGGGTCTGTCATGGTCTGGGGCGGTGTGTCACAGCATCATCGGACTGAGCTTGTTGTCATTGCAGGCAATCTCAACGTTGTGTGTTACAGGGAAGACATCCTCCTTCCTCATGTGGTACCCTTCCTGCAGGTTCATCCTGACATGACCCTCCAGCATGACAATGCCACCAGCCATACTGCTCGTTCTGTGCGTGATTTTCTGCAAGACAGGAATGTCGGTGTTCTGCCATGGCCAGCAAAGAGCCTGGATCTCAATCCCATTGAGCATGTCTGGGACCTGTTGGATCAAAGGGTGAAGGCTAGGGCCATTCCCCCCAGAAATGTCCAGGAACTTGCAGGTGCCTTGGTAGAAGAGTGGGTAACATCTCACAGCAAGAACTGGCAAATCTGGTCAGTCCATGAGGATGAGATGCACTGCAGTACTTAATGCAGCTGGTGGCAACACCAGATACTGACTGTTACTTTTGATTTTGACCCCCCCTTTGTTCAGGGACACATTATTCCATTTCTGTTAGTCACATGTCTGTGGAACATGTTCAGTTTATGTCTCAGTTGTTGAATCTTGTTATGTCCATACAAATATTTACACATGTTAAGTTTGCTGAAAATAAACGCAGTTGACAGTGAGAGGACGTTTCTTTTTTTGCTGAGTTTATTTGAAAATGTTGACTCTGTTGGGTAAAGAAGCCTTGCATGGGTGTGTGGTTCTATCAGTATGTACATCTACATGCTTGAATAATGTTTGGTTACACTGTTAGCAAATGACTTGAGATTGCATTCAGACTTCGCCCTTTTGGTTGATAGATTTTTAAGCCCTGCCAAGCGATAAATCATATTGTTTCTGAGGTCATAATCAAACAATGACCTCAGTGTGTCAGAAACAATAAGAACTGATCTTATTTGTTTTGGTTGAAAGTTTCTCTCTGATTGATTATCTTCCTGCTGAACAGTATTAGTAACAGCAACCACTGTGATGTTTTCCTGGAAAATTACACAATGCAACTGCAGAAAGACATATCTAATACAGACTACAAAGGTAGGGGATATGGAGAGGAATGGACATAAACACCTCATGCATTTTGGATAAGAATGCGATTTGTACTGCACACCTTGAAAGATGTAAGCGTTCAATTCTCAATGTCACTTGGTAGCTGGTTATCATGAATGTTATGTGTCTGTTTCCAGGACATCTATATGTCAAATATTTATGTTAAACCTTGCCCAAATAGTAGAAAAAGGTGTTGCCTTTTTAATACACACCGACTTGCATATAATGGACAACGTTTGAGTAATTCATAATTTTATGGAGTCGGACTCATTTCGTAATTTAATACAATACCTTATTCATTATCACACCGCCACACCCAGCCTAACTATAACGCACGTTATCTAGATAGCTATTTACTTGTTCTTTTCACACAAAGAATAAAAGAAAGAAAAGCCAGGGGATGAGGGCAGGCTTAGATACAAAGAGAGGCATGTCTGTTCTGCCCTAGCTTCAGTTCTCCTGATGAACAGAATCATCCAACTCTTTTACAAACTATGAACGCATCCAAACTACTTCTGCCCATAAAAATCTAACTGACACTTTATTATTTACAAAATATTTAATCTAAAAATGATTTAGATGTATTTTTATGCAAAGTTTAAAGCGTCAATGCACGATCACTTCAAATGTTTACAGATAGTTGCATCTCACAGATTTGATTAATAATGGTGGATTTATTTAATCAGATTGTCAAATATACATCACATTGGTGTTTAACTCACTGGGTTGTGTTTGTGGAATAGTTAACTGTTTGGCATGCTAGCATCCTATCTCAAAACATGTCTTATCCAGCGGTAGGGAATTACATCTGGATCTCTCAGCCCAAGTCAAAAGGTTTGATTTATAGTCTTTGAAAACAATGAACTTCTTGTTAACTGTACCTGATTGGGTATTGCACTCCTACTCATTCTTCTTACATGTTAATTGCAGGATACATATGTTGATCCCATTTACTGATCTAGAATCAGCGTTCTTTTTTTTTATACCAAGGTTAAGCTTGCCTTCAGTAAAGACAGAAAATACAACTCAAATTATTGCCACAATGAAGCCAAAATGGCCAGCCTGACCTCAGAGCCATTCAAAACATACTTTATGTATTTCTGAGCACGTCAAGACACATGATACCTTTTAATGGCCTAGTTACTTTAGACAGAAACTAAAGTAGGGAGGTTGGTCAGGGAGGAGTAACATAAACTAAATGGAGTGTCTCGGATTTACGTACAGAATAATAGAATGGAATGGTAACAACTACATGGAAACCAGGTGTTTATGTGTTTGATACCATTACATTGACTCCATTCCAACTATTATTATGAGCCGTCCTCTCAGCAGCCTCCACTGGTAAAAGCATTAGGAATAAAATAACATTAGGACATCTGCATTGCTTGCTGCTTGGGGTTTTAGGCTGGGTTTCTGTATAGCACTTTGTGACATCGGCTGATGTAAAAAGGGCTTTATAAATGTGATTTGAATAAATACAGGTTGAAATTACAATCAGTGAGCCAATGCCATGATCTTCATTCAGATACTTCAGAGATAATTGAACCATTTGTACATTAGGACATCTGCATTGCTTGCTGCTTGGGGTTTTAGGCTGGGTTTCTGTATAGCACTTTGTGACATCGGCTGATGTAAAAAGGGCTTTATAAATGTGATTTGAATAAATACAGGTTGAAATTACAATCAGTGAGCCAACGCCATGATCTTCATTCAGATACTTCAGAGATAATTGAACCATTTGTACAGAATTGTCATTGCTCCCATGCATATTACTTCATAAGGCCATTTCAGATGGTCTTCTTACCCAATTGACTGGACCTTCTGGAGGAAAGAGAAGTAGGGAAGGGACAACAACAAAAAATATATTGTAAAAACAGTAAATTACTTGAATTAAATATATACAGTATCTTCAGTATGTTGACACGTCTCTACACACCTATATCTACAATAATCAGTAGTCTACCTATTCAAACCTCTCATTGAACCCCATCCCCCTGATGTATGGAAGGAAAGAAAGCATTCAGGGGAGATTGTCTCCTGGAATTGAAAACATGAAACTACATTTCCTCTGTTGTCTACCTGACAGTACCACTGAAGTACATTAGCATACAGAAAGTGTGTCACCTACTGTACCTTTGTGTCAGTACTCGTTCACCACATACATCCCTGTTTGGTTTTTCGATGGTTCTCTCATTTCGTCCTGTATCAGAGAAAGTATCAGCTCATCAAAGGTGTAAAACAGTCTGTGAAGATGATACTGCACACAATATAATTTACAATATCATTTAACAATGTCATTTATTTCTGTACAGCACTTTGAGATATCAGCTGATGTACGAAGGGCTATATAAATAAATTTGATTTGATTTGATTTGATCAGACAAAACTGAATTTTGCAGTCTGTTTTTGACCTGTTGTATAGAACTGTAATGTTAGCTTATCTTGCAGACGTTCGTCTGTTTTAAAGCCTTAGTTAACTAAGACTGAAAGACATCCACTCTGCTTAATTGCAACTATAAGTCAAACCGGTGATTCATCAATTAAAGGGGCTTTGGAAGGAGAAGGTTATGTAAAGAGAACAGAGTGGTTGTGGATTACAATGTGTCTGTCTACTGCTCTGTTGCCATAGAGACAGGTGACAGAGGGGGCACTCTTCTCATTATATGATAGTCAGTCTAGGAGCAAACGTTGGCAGACTAGTGTGGAACGACTATGCTCAATAAATTGATCAAGGAGAGTTGGAGGCTGTGAACAAATAGTCCTCCAATGTCTTCCACTGTCCCCTTTCCAAAACAACATAACAAACATGTTCAAACCACTGCTAGCAGTAACACAGAATTTTAAAATATATCTACGTAAATGTAGCACAATTATATGGAGTGCATAAACACAAACACACAACAATATCTGTATACAGTAGATTGAATATAAGCAATATACAGTGTAAGCTAACTCAAGCAGTACATTTCCAAAACTAAACAAATATCTATGACTACATATCAACACTAGAAAAAACCTGAGTAGATTCCCTCCTCACTTCCCTACCTCTCAGGTGTGTGTGTGCTTGAGGTGTGCAATGCAGTGTGACGAACATGCAAGTCTCATTAGTACAGTCAATGGTCTCTTTGTTTGGTGTTAAGGGAGAGATCTCTCTCTCTCTCTCTCTGACGTTGGTAGATTCCATGGCATTTGTATTTAGCATCCCTTTCATAGTTCAATCGAAAATATATATTTTTGATGTCCAGATTAAAACACTGCCTTTTTTTCAGTCAAATCATGTTGTTGCCAGTCATTCATAGTGACATTGATGAGTAACATGCCCCATACAGGAAGGTCCTTGGATGATAACTCTGGTATCATCCCTCATACGTACCCAAGGCAGGATTAAAGCTATAAACTCACAGCTCACAGATGATTGCTTTAAATTGGTTGTCTGGTCTACCAAGAACATCTGCTTATGTGGGGGTTTGATTTCGGAGATAAGCAACTTAGTGCATCAATGAAAATAGATGGCTTGGGGGGAGGAGTATGGCTTGGGACCCCTCTCTGGAAGCTGCAGGGGTAGTTCGGCTGAGAGGGTAGAGGGGAAGGCTAGTGTTTCCCACGCCTCAGGTTTCCCTGGTCAAAGCCGGAACGGCACAAAGAGACGTCTATCTAACACTGAGGCAGAGCGGCCAGTCTTAGTAACCATAGCCAACCTGCTGAATACAGAATCTGAGCCCGTGTGTGTGTCTATCTGGCCTCTCTGCCAAGAAATAGGACTTACATTAGGCTTGCCGTTGGGCACGTTGAAGCGGCTGTGTGTGGAGTACATTTGGATGTCTGCCCCGTGGTTGATCTGGTTATATGGGCTGAAGCTTCCATATCTCTGCCTACAGCACAACCAGACTAGCTAAAGGTCAAGAAAAGACAAGAATCATAGTAAAATGGCCTTCTTAGCATGACATACTGTAACTGTTAAAGCAAGGTTGTGGCTGTTTCTGAGAAAATGGAGGTCTACAATGCATTCCGGGAGAAATAGTGTACATCTGTGTGTCTGTTTGTTTTTGTACTCACCAGCAGTATTAGGAGAATAAGGAGGATTAACAAGATCAGGG
Organism: Oncorhynchus tshawytscha; assembly: GCF_018296145.1. Lineage (NCBI taxonomy): Eukaryota > Metazoa > Chordata > Actinopteri > Salmoniformes > Salmonidae > Oncorhynchus > Oncorhynchus tshawytscha. The sequence continues at coordinate 16,191,576 of NC_056431.1, read as the reverse complement.
CAGCCAGTACCAATAGAGCGATCCCCCATCCTGGGACTCCCTCTCCGCCCCCAGCAACTACAGCTGCAGCATGCTCTGTGGTCTTATGGGTTGCCTCCGTATTCTCTGGGTTCTTATGACTGGTCGTTTGGCCTGTGGCACCCTGATACCTGCTTGTTGCTCTCTCAGTAGGGGCAACTGGGGGGTTAGATTGGCCCGAGGTAGTTGTTGATAGAACGGTTTTATGAAAGACAGTCGTGCTAATGGTCTGGGGAGGATTTTTAGGGGTAATAGGGTCAGTTGTGTTGCTAATTGTATTGTTATGGTCTTCAGGACTAGGGGTGGTTATGTTGCTAATTGTACTGTTATGGTCTTCAGGACTAGGGGTGGTTATGTTGCTAATTGTACTGTTATGGTCGTCAGGAATATGCGTGGTAATGCTGCTAATTGTACTGTTATGGTCTTCAGGACTAGGGGTGGTTATGTTGCTAATTGTACTGTTATGGTCTTCAGGACTAGGGGTGGTTATGTTGCTAATTGTACCGTTATGGTCTTCAGGACTAGGGGTGGTAATGCTGCTAATTGTACTGTTATGGTCTTCAGGACTAGGGGTGGTAATGCTGCTAATTGTACTGTTATGGTCTTCAGGGATATGAGTGGTTATGCTGCTAAATGTATTGTTTTTGTCAGGACTAGTGGTGGTGGTTGTGAGGGTCTGACTACTTGTGATGTTGCCAGATGAAGTATTTGCTGTAGATGTAGTTACATCCCCGTCCCTTCCTGAACGGCTAGCCATACTAACTAAGGCAGCTACGGTTGCTGTGGTACGTGCTACAAGAGGTAGTGTGGCTTTTATTGGATGTTGACCTAAGGAATAAAGAACATATTTGTGATTCCGGCTTTATTTGAATTAATAGCAGTTTCTTAAGCTATTTACAACACAGTTTGTTTGTTTTTTTACAAATGAATCAGGCTGCTACAAAGCAGAAGTAGAGAAGGTTGCCATCTTCTTTACCTTCAGTATAGGCGCGGTCCAGGTCAAGGGTTTTGGATTTATTTGACTGGATATGTGTGTAAAATAGACTTTTAACCAAAGTTGGAGTGATCATGAATGTAGTCCCAAACATTACTGTCGAGTTTGCAATGACGGATCCATTACTGCAAGAGTGAGACCAGTAGTCAAAAATAATTATAACGTATAATTGTCAATGTCCTTAAGAATGCTATTTTTTTTCAATGGTAGAATTTAAAATTCAACATTAGAGCTCACCTGAAGATTATATCAAATACACCCATATATTTGTCAGACGCTGGCAAAGGGCTGTGGATGTCATCCACCTGAAAAAGAAAGACACAGCAATCAGAGGAGCACTTTAATATTATCCTACAGGCCTACAAGGCATGTCTTCACACCTTTACTTGTTTGAATATTGAGGAACAGGTTGTAAGGGAGGTGTCTATAGTATCCTTGTCTATGGTGTAGTGGAGTGGGTCAACTGGAGTGTGAGCTAGTAGTGATGGCTCATTTTGTTGTTGACTGCTAAAATAGTGCTCAAAGTGACAAAGAAAAGAGTGAATAGAATAGCCTTGGGAACATCTAACTCTGGCAATTTGACTGGTAAACTCATGGGTACACTCACAATGGTTGCTTGGTATAAATGCAGTAAAGACATCAATGGAACTTTTGGCCAAAACAATGAAAATGCCATGGAGCATTTCCATTTTCTTGGAAAGCATGAAGTATCTCCAGGACAAAGAGTTATTTTGGGGGTATAGACTGAGTGATGAGTTGAAGCTCTATGGACTGACTTGAGCAGTAAAAAAACACAGACTCTTACCATCTGCTCCACCTGTTTCCTCAGCTGTTTGTACTCCTTAGAGCTTTGATTATTGAGTGACTCAGTGTAAATCCGGTTGGTGATTCTGACGCATATGTAGTAGGCGGACAGCGTAGCTGGGGTGGTCTCGTCATTGCTGCTGGGTGTTGCCCTCCGTAAATGGGAAACAGGCACAGCATCCTCAAAGAAAAGGAGTGCTGTACGGGTGAATGGAAAACAAGCCGAAATTCTGAAATTAGCAGAAATACTGTTACACAGCCATCTAATAAATTACTGCCATTACCCTTAGAGACTGACTGATTGAAGTGCCAATTACAGCCAATAAAGGATGCCTTGTATTGTGGAAATGATTATCTGTAAACAGACACTTTGAGTTGAAAGGGGGGTCACCATCTGTGACCTCAATCAATGCAATAATGCATTATTTAGACTAATTTAATCCAAAACAAAGTTTGCAAATGTGTCTTCTCAGCGCGGGAAATAAGTTGTTTTGTCTTATCCCAAGGTTTTGTCTTATCCCAAATATTTGATTGAGTGGGGTCGATTGTAAATCTATAATACTATTCTGCTACTGCATAACCCTGAAGACACTTTATACATTATGACAAATTATGATAGATGCTTTGCTAAGATTTAAAAATCTTGTCAATGTGGGTTTTAACTCCAGTGTATTGATATCACTTGAGGCACCTGAGGAAGCAATTTAAAGTTAAAAAAAAAAAATAACAGGGAAAAATGTCATCAAAAAGGCTCCTGAGCAGCCGGGGACAAGAGAATCATGAAAAAGTGGTATTCTGGTTGTGTGCTGATGAGGTTTGACTCTCCGTAAACCTCAAAGTATGATTTACTTAGATACAGGTAACTGACAAAATAAAGGAAAAACCAACATAAAGTGTCTTAATAGGGTTTTGGGCCACCACGAGCCAGGACAGCTTCAATGCACCTTGGCATAGATTCTACAAGTGTCTGGAACTCTAATGGAGGGATGCAACACCATTCTCAGTTTACAATCATAGCCTGAATAAAAGCAGGCTTCAGGTAATGCATGAGATTGCCATGCTTTTTTCAGACCTGTTTAGCATATGTTTTCGGTCCTGTTGATTGTCACATTAACAATTGAACCCCCATCTGACTCCCACGTCTAAGAAGTGTAGGTTACAGTACAACAATGCTTCCCATGAAACAGTGGTTCCCAACCTTTTTGGGTTACTGTTTCACCGACAGAATTTTGCTCTGCCCGGAGTACCCCTGAAGTACCCCCTCATGTGCATTTTACCAGTAGGCCTATGGTCTCATGAGTCTTCTCAAGGACCCTCTGTGGATAGGCCGATTACCTCCAGGGGTCCTAGTACCCCTGGTTGGGAATCACTGCCCTACAACAGAAGTCTCTAAAGAAATGTAATGTGTAAATGTGTTATAGTATACATATTTTAGTAAAATCAATAAATGAAGATGCCTGGAAGAGTAGATAGATAGATAGATAGATTGATGTTTTCTGTCATACCTGAAACAGCCAAAGTAAGAATAATCCCAAATTTGATTGGTCTTTTCTCCATGATGTATCAAACTGGTAGACTAACGTTTTTTTTAAATAAAATACAAATATACACAGTGGACGTTGGGAATTAGCCGGGTTGCTTACTTGATGAGAAACGATTTATGTCTGAAAGAAACTGTTATTGTATCATCCAGATAAGTGTGCAGGTAGGACAGGTATATGGCGCGGGGCGGACCCTAGAGTGTGCGCGCTGGAAGAGAACGCAAATATAGACATTCGTGGTGTATGACGCCACCCCGTGGCCAGAAGGATTTATTGTCGGACTAATCAGTTTCACCTTGATGCTGTAAACCTTTGAGAAAAGCAAGGCACAAAAAGGCACGAGGCAAAATCAAGAGCCTGACCCAGCCACTATTTAGTAGACTTGAGGGAAACTCCTCTCAAATTCATAAATGGAGCAATGGCAAGGACTGAAAGCCAATGAGGTCGACATGATGTGTGCAAAGACTAAAATAACAACACAAACATAATCCACCCTTTGATTTTGATAAACGATAGGATTAGTCTTGTGCTATAAATTGTACTAAAATCAATTGTATCTTTCCAGAATAAATGGGTATGTATCATTCATTGAAATGGCTATTGAACAACGGCAAATATATATATATATATATATATATATATATATATATATATATATATATATATATATATATATATATATATATATATATATATGTCCGTTTTGAAACTACAGTAACAGTGCAGTAACTGCAGTCGACTGTGGTATTTTGGACGCAGATACTGCAAAACACCTGCAGTGTACGGCAGTTACACTGCAAAATGACTGCAGTAAAAAAAAGTTATTTTGGAGTAGTTATTCTAACTGCAGTTATGCTGCAGTGTACTGCAGTTATCCTGTAGTCTGACTCCAATATTTTTTCGTAAGGAAGATTGTGCACATCATTCACAACTTCCCTTATCCGTATGTGGGACCTTGTCTTCTACTCGGAAAACTGATGACTTTGCGGTATCTGAATTAAGGACATGCAGTGATTAGCCTACTTACTATTTTATTTTACCAGAAACACAAGCGAGAATTCATTTGAAGCAACTACGCAAAGTAAACTAGCTAGTTAAGCTTTCCTACAAGTGCACGATTGTTACCAGCAATAATGATAGTTACCTGAATCTTACCTGCAATAATGATAGTTACCTGAATCTTACCTGCAATAATCATAGTTTTTCTCCCTGATAACACTAATCAAAGTGACACATCTCTCTTTCTCCCTATTCTCAATCCCACTCCACTCCCCAAACGCACTCTCTCTCTCGTTTGCGCGCAAGCTCTCTCATATAGACAGGACAGATATAAAGATCAAGGAACAATATGTGACGTAGTTGTAGACATGGAAGCTACAGTTTGGTGTACTGTAGATGTCAGGGAATCGCAAAATTGAGGACAGGGATGTGAATTATAATACAAACACTGCCAAATGGATTAACCTTCTTTGTACTTCTTGGCACATTCGCCACCACGTTGTTCTGACACCCTATTTCACAACAACATTGATGTAAAAAGTGTAATGCAGCATTCAATCCTGAGGCTTTGAAAGTAAACCTGAATTGTTAAACAGAAATATGGGGTAGTATATTACACGTGTTTTCACTTGTGTGAAGGAATTTCCATTGATTTCGAAAAAAGATAAGTGTGTGTGTTTTTATGATACTCCAGGCTGTAGAACAATGACATTGTTCATGCATCACTTTGAAGCACATTTTAAGCCATGTGATGACTTGGGTCAGTGCTGCTCTCTTCTGCAATGATGGAGGAGTGGTGTGAGTTGGTGACCTATTCCAGTACATAGATATTCCGCACTCTTTGGCATTCTCGGCAGTTTGGCACTTGATATGTGTGCTACAACTCCACCATTATTACTAAGTGACAACACCTCAGCCTAAAGATGTGTTCAAGTTGGATGCCGGTGACATTTCCCCTTGCACACTTTATTGTTGGTAAGATTTTTGAAACGCACAACATCTACTATTGTTGTATATGACTGTACATGAAATATCAAGTTGCAGATGATTTAGTCCCTATAGTCAGACTTTTAACTATGTGTATGCACTCCCACAGCAGGTGCAGTGGTATACCAGTACCCAGGGTCACTAACAGTGGCAGAGGGTACCAATGTGACATTTCACTGTGACATCAGTGAAATGGGAGGGGAATGCTCTTATATTGTATGGGTGCAAGTAGGACCTATGAGAAAGCTCATACTCTGGCCTCGAAAAACCTACAGTGTCCACACCAACACGGCCTGCCTCCTGAACATCCTCAATGCCAACAGGACAAGTGTGGGCATCTTCTAATGTGCTCTGCTTAACGGTGCCATGCTGAACATGGTCAATGGGAGTGTGCAGGAAGACTCTGGTAAGATCAGATGCTTCTCCATGCTTTATATTAGTGTTCATATTTTCTAGTCCTGAGATGTATACATTTGGTAGTTATGCCATGTCATGTAATGTCCTCTGTCTTTCAGACCCTATCACCCGTGGACTGGCAGGAGGCCTCCTCATCCCCAGTCCCACTCCTGTGCCTGGTGCCTGGACTGGATCTCAGTCAGGCCAGGGTGTACTGGGAGGTGGAGGGGAAGGTTCAGTCCTCAGAGCGTTTACCTGAGGTTCTGTCAGAGAAGCCAGCCAGTGTCAGAGTCCAGATCTCTGTACCTGGCCATACCTGGGCTGAAGGTAAAGAGATTACCTGTGTTATGGAGAGTTCCAGTGGGGTGAAGATGAACAAGACAGTCAGCAGGATGGGTAAGAGAGATCGCCACAGGGCTCTGAGTTGCATTTGTTTAGAATGTCTCTCTGCACAAGTTTAAACGGATGTAGAACTCTTATGTGTCAAAACAAATGGTGTCTTTTTAGGAATGGAGAGGTCCAGACAGGGAATGTTTCTGGCCATCTCTTTGGGCGGCATGTGTATCCTTCTTTCTATTGTGGTGATTGTCATCACCTTGTATGTCTGCAGACTGAGACACAACCCTCGTAAGTACTGTTTGTATTTCATTAGTTATTCATGATTGATAACTTTACCACATCTATAGCAGCAGTATATTATATAGGCTATCAATTGTATCTTTAACATATTGTATCATAATATTTCCAAAGGAAATAAAATATTTCAAGCCTATGAGCACAACCAGGACGGAGCACAGGTAAAATAACTTTTTTCTAAATGTTTGTGTATTATACTATTATAAGTTTTATTTTTGTGAGATTATACTATTACTACGTTTTCTATTATTACTATTTGTAATGATGATGATGATGGTGTTTCCTTGTCATTCAGGGTCTGACTGAGGTGCAGTATGACAGTTTGAAGTTTGGAGCTGGTCATGGGAGACCCTTCCTACAACTGCAGCTACAAAATAAGTAGGCTAAAGCTGCCCTTGTAAGACCTTACGTGTGAATTCAATTTTCTACAAAAACATCAAATAAGTGCTTATTCATTCAGAGTCATAGGTTTGTCAAAATGCTCCTGTGCTTTCTCGCTTATGTTTTCTGATCTACTTATTTGAGTCAATGATTTAAGGATTCTTGCTTTTAGAATAAGGAATTTATGCTGTCGGATTGTGTAGTCATTTCACAAGCTTTGTGATTGAAAACCATTCGTCTTGTTGAAATAATAGCCAAATGTAAATTACATTTAAGACAAATACAAGTTTCATTTATGGAGTGAACTCTTTTCTCTAGTCATATGCTGATGAGATTTTTGTGATAATAGTCAGCTATAAAAATGGGTCACAGATGGAATCTTTTTCATCTTCAACATTAATAGTACATCCTGTTGGTTTCACATAATACTCAGCAAGTACAACAGCACAGCTCCATTTGATGGTAAGCATTTTTGTCTAAATGCTCTGCCTCCTAGTATTTCAAAATGTCTCACAAGTTCGGTGCGTTCTATAACTTAAATGATTGAGCATCTTTCATCTCTGTGATGTTGCAACACAAACCCACAGATTTACATCATTTTAGCAGACGCTCTTACCCAAATATAAATGGTGTTTGACCTTAAGCTATTTGAAAGTGGTAATAATTCATGTATTATCTATACAGTATTCATATTCTGTGTTATTAGTTTATGGTTCCCATACACCATTGTAAGGAAGGAAGGAATGGTGATCTTTGGCTCCTGCCCCCCATCCTGATAGGAATGAGTGAACTCCTTTTCTCCTGCTCGGTTTGATGATGTCATGGCTTGTGCATGTCTCTCTGGCATGGGCTCTTTGCGCTGCTGAGCTGTTTGTTGCAAAACAGTGTCGTGGAAATTTCCTGTATTTACCAAATCATGAGAGCAAACCACACACAAGTCAGAGTTATCATGAACTCCATCTTTAATTATATGAGCTCCATCACAACCCTGTGACTCTCAGATCAATTCAGTGTCTATAAATGAATGCTCTGAGAGTCCCTTACACATTGCAACTGAGATCCTTTATAGCAAAGACACACATAGCCAGACAGCATTGGGCATAATTTATCGTTCAGCTTTGTCTCCTAAACTATGTTCTTTTCTCAAACTCAGAACCATAAAACAAATCCTCATATCAACAGGCATATATCACATCCACCCTGTCTTGACAAGATCACAGAGACACATTGACTGGCACACAGACATTGTGGAGCCAAGAGATACACGCTTGACCTCTCCCCTCTCTGCGGCCCAAGTAACTTAGTCCTGACAGAGAACAGATAACTGCAACCCCGGCCACAGTATTATACAAAAATAAACATTCTGATGAGAAGTAACTTACAAACATATGATGAATATAAAACATCTTACCTATGTTACCAACTAATTCTGATTATTCCCCAACAACAGACACAGCATTAATTCATTTTTTAAGAGCTCCGTCGGGTGGGTTAAAACATTGCTTTTAGGTGGATCATTCTTCCCTGTCTTCTCCTTCTATCAATGCTTACATTGTTGGCGTTAATCTTTAGTGAGTGAAAGGAAGTGAAACAGAAGCATTTGAAATAGATTATACAGTAGTTTTATTCATATTTTATATTCTGCCTTATGGATAGATAGGTTGAGTTCAAAGTTATTGTTACACTACCACTCTTAAGAACACATAGAGGTATGAATTATCCATTGCATGAGTTTCTTTCATTTTCCACAGATGTCAAAAGTACAAATGCCTCTTTAACGGCTAAAGTGAAATATTCCAGCATTAATATTCCTCAAACACATATTAAAAGGCCATGTATTGGTTTAGAAGAAAAAAACACACTATCCTTATTCAGAACATCTGCTAAATCTATTCTGACATAGACACTGGAAGCATTTTCCAGGTCAAAGTTCTGCTCCAAATATTTGGAAAAGACTGTCTGGAGAGTTGACCACAGTTTGTTGGACCAATTTGACCACTGTTTATAGAATATTTACAACATTCGGATAAATATTGCACCACAAAAACATAGGGAAAGTGCACACATACGTTGAATTCTATTTCTAATGGCAAATGTTGTTCAAAATTCTATTGTAATAGACATAATATTGATAATCATACATGATTTTGATATCAAAGGACTCTATCAATGGGCGGGTGGCTATTTTCGAAAACGTCGAGACAGAACGTTCATGAAGTCTGGAGCCTAGACAATAAATGTAAACGTTGTCAGTGGCAACGAAAGGTATCACTTCCGAGTGAAAGGTTGTTAAATTATTTCAAGATGGCTGCCCCCTCGCAGATGGCAACCTCTCAGCTGTACTGCTGGGAAGGCGATTGGGATTTACCGTCTGTCGACAATGAGTGTTTAATTGTATTGGTAAGATATCAATTATGATGTAATTCCAGCAATAACAACACTGCAAGATAGCACAGCTTGGCTGCCTTCATATTCAGTTGCAAGCTAATGTCAATGTTCATGACGTTGGCTTGGACATCACGTCTCTCACTGACATGGCTATCTATTAACATTAGTTGTCTAGCTATTTGTAATAAACATTTCACTGTAACTACCGGTAACGATTAGTATTTTTGCATGATAGTTATCGTTATATGGGCCGTTACCATGTAATTGCATTGCAAGGGGAACATTGTTACATTAACATCTACGGCTGGCTGATTTATACCCCTTTCAGACACTGTTAAGCTTTCAGACAATTTAAAAAAGGTCGCTATCGACCCGTTACTGTAGCGACGTCCTATGTAAGAAAAGGTAATTAGTTAACTTAGCTAGCTAACAGCGGCTAACTAGCAAGAACGGCAGCATGCACTGGAAATTTGCAAATACATCTCACAAGAATGTAGAGAATTGAATGTACTTAGCTAACCTCAATCAATGCAAACAAGCAGGTTTAGTTAAACAGCTGTAAGTACAGTAAACCTTCACTCTACCTGCCTTTGTGTGTGTCTCAGTGAAGGCTACTCAGAGGAGGAAGGGGAGGACCATCCTACTCAGTGAATTTCAGAAGCACTATGGTGCTACCGATTAATCTGCCGATTTTTACAAAAAAAAAACGTGTATTAATAAGGACAATTACAACAATACTGAATTTACACTTATTTTAACACATCAATAAAATCAATTTAGCCTAAAATAAAATTAAACATGTTCAATTTGGTTTAAATAATGCAACAACAAAGTGTTGGAGAAGAAAGTAAAAGTGCAATATTGTGCCATGTAAGAAAGCTAACGTTTAAGTTCCTTGCTCAGAACATGAGAACATATGAAAGCTGGTGGTTCCTTTTAACATGAGTCTTCAATATTCCCAGGTAAGAAGTTTTAGGTTGTAATTATTATGGGAATTATAGGACTATTTCTCTCTCTACCATTTGTATTTCATATACCTTTGACTATTGGATGTTCTTATAGGCACTTTAGTATTGCCAGCCTAATTTCGGGAGTTGATAGGCTTGAAGTCATAAACAGTGCTGCGCTGCAAGCATTGCTAAGAGCTGCTGTTTGAATGAATGCTTACGAGCATGCTGCTGCCTACCACCGCTCAGTCAGACTGCTCTATCAAATATCAAATCCTATACTTAATTATAACATAATAAACACACAGAAATATGAGCCTTTGGTCATTAATATGGTCAAATCCAGAAACTATCATTTCGAAAACAAAATGTTTATTCTTTCAGTGAAATACGGAACCATTCCATATTTATAAGTCTAAATATTACTATTACATTGCACAACCTTCAATGTTATGTAAAAATCTGGCAAATTAATTACGGCCTTTATTAGTAATCAATGGCCTTTCAACAGTTTACAACGAGCCAGCCGGCCCAAACGGCTGCATATGCCCTGACTCTGCTTGCACTGAACGCAAGAGAAGTGACACAATTTCCCTAGTTAATATTGCCTGCTAACATGAATTTCTTTTAACTACATATGTAGGTTTTAAAAAATATACTTGTGTATTGATTTTAAGAAAGGCATTGATGTTTATGGTTAGGTACATTATTGCAACGATTGTGCTTATTTCACGAATGCGCTTTTGATAAGTCATCACCTGTTTGGCGCAGTTGAAGTAGGCTGTGATTCGATGATAAATTAACAGGCATCGCATTGATTATATGCAACGCAGAACAAGCTAGTTAACCTAGTAGTATCATCAACCATGTGTAGTTAGTTAGTGATTATGTGAAGATTGATTGTTTTTTTATAAGATAAGTTTAATGCTAGCTAGCAACTTACCTTGGCTCCTTGCAGCCACAAGGTCCTTTTGATGCTGCACTTGCGTAACAGGTGGTCAGCCTGCCACGCAGTCTCCTCATGGATTGCAATGTCATCGGCCATAATCGGCGTCCAAAAAGGCAGATTACCGATTGTTATGAAAACTTGAAATCGGCCCTAATTAATCGGCCAGACCTCTAATCATAATTCAACATAGGAATGCAGCATAGCCTAACACATGATTAACCACACAGACCATGCAGGTGTTTGGCTACCCTCCCAAAGTTATAGCTCTGAAGTTGACAAATGAAGAGGAACTAATGAAGGAATCTGTGCAGTGTGCAATCTTGGAAGACATCTGGTGCGAAGATAAGGCTATTCTTAAGGCTATTGTCTGGTGCCCTTTGTCTTACATGCACCTCTCTATACACAGCTTTTATGGGATATGGCTTTATTAGCTAACTCCAAGCCTCTCGCTACACTGCAGCAGAGGCAACTGTAACTGGCTTTAGCTCCCCCCTCAGTTTCTTACAGGAAATTCCTGATATGTTCATCATGGTACAGTTCTCATTGTACCCATGTATTCAAAACCCAAAGATTGTGTTGTACGTATCTGACTGGAAGCAGTGTTTTTGATTTAGCTGAACATTCTTCCAATGTAAAACCTCTAATAATGTTCCATTTGGTTTGCTGTTAATACAAGGCCACCCAAAAAAATCTGTTGTATTACAGTAAACCACAACATTTCCATTGTGCATGTTCAGTTAAATGACTGATGTGTTCACAAGCCACATATGACAGCTTATAATACCTTGCAGGCTTGACTAAACCAGACTTGAGCATCATAAGCTACCTTTCCTCCCTGGAAAATTTTCAGACATGAAACTTTAAAAAAAAACATGTATATTTTGGACCCACATCTACTGGAGGGAACAAGATGTTAAATGTGGGTCTGGAAAGTGACTTTCCTCCCCCGATACTTTTTTTGTGGTTGGAAAATGCACATCTTGCTTGCTTTTAGTTTGTGTCTCAGAGTCGTCTCTAAAACCACAAATTGGCTATTGAACTGCAGCCATGTTAGTGACACATCAAACTCTTGGATGAACTCTTGTCTGGAAATGAGCAATTTCATTCAGAGTTTTCCAGGATGCCCCCCGGGTTTTCACTGCAACTGGGTAAATTTGTGTCTGATGATGTGTCACATTAAACAGACCTCATTATTTCCATTCAGTTAACTGGCAAAATGTCACTGCATTTAGGCTAGAGGTCTGTACATTCAACCTATTAGGTAATTGCAAAAGTGAATTAGAGAACTCTCCAGATTTTTCTTTAAAAAATCTATATTTTTGAGTTACTTAAAAATGACAGCATTAGCATATCTACTTGATGGTTACTGCTGGATTAGCCTATGTTTATAGCATATGTTATTGCCAATGGCTAGTCTAATTATCATATTAAGCATAGTTAATTGGAAAATCATGTAAGAGATTGATGTTTAGTTAGTAACAGACTGATGCTGAGACTCAGATTTTTTCACTTTAAAATGTAGGTCAAACAAAAACAAGGATTTCAAAGTTTAACAAACCGTACAACTCTATGCACAGGGACTACTTTTAACAATGCAAAAACACATTTACTTGAAGAACAGTGCAGATGCAGAGTTTGGCATACATTTTAAAGTGAAAAAACTAATTCAGTAGTAGCCTACCATGTCTTTCTACTACAGGCAAGTGGCATTCATACATATCTAGAAGAGGAGTCTCTCTTTACATTCCTCAGATGAGAAGTGTGTTGCTCTGTTTTATTAAGCAATGATGGAAAAAATGATTACCAGTGCAGTGTAGGCTAGCACTCAATTACCTGCACCTGTTTGTAGTCTCTCATGCAGAGTAGAGGACGGTGGGGTCTGAATACTTATGTAAATAATTCTGTATTTTAAATACATTTGCAAACATTTCTAAAAACCTTTTTTCCACTTTGTTATTATGGGGTATTGTGTTTAGATTGTTGAGGAAATGTTTCTATTTAATCCACTTTAGAGTAAGGCTGTAACGTAACAATGTGGAAAAAGTGAAGGGGTCTGAATACTTTCCCGAATGCACTATATATTATATACACTGAGTGTACAAAACATTTTAAAAAACTTCCTAATATTGAGTTTCAGCCCCTTTGCCCTCAGAACAGTCTCAATTCGTCGGGGCATGGACTACAAGGTGTCGAAAGCGTTCCACAGGGATGCTGGCACATGTTGACTCCAATGCTTCTCACAGTTGTCAAGTTGGCTGAATGTCCTTTAGGTTGGGGACCATTCTCGATACACTTTAGAAACTGTTGTGTGAAAAAGCCAGCAGTGTTGCAGTTCATGACACTCAAACCAGTGTGCCTGGCACCTACTACCATACCCTGTTCAAAGGCACTTCAATATTTTGTCTTGCCCATTCACCCTCTGAATGGCACACATACACAATCCATGTCTCAAGGCTTAAAAATAATTATTTCACTGATCTCCTCCCCTTCACTGATTTTTAAATTGGATTTAACAGGTGACATCAATAAGGGATCATAGCTTTCACCTGGATTCACCTGGTCAGTCTGTTATGGAAAGAGCAGGTGTTCCTTGTGTTTTATGTGTGTGTGTGTGTGTGTGTGTGTTTTATGTGTGTGTGTGTGTGTGTGTGTGTGTGTGTTATGGTATGCAGTATGCACAATAATTCATTCTAGCTAGGCCTTCACCTAGGCTACATATCTGTATAGGCCTACCAATATATTATTTATGTCTGTTAGACCTGTAGGGAAGATATGAATGTTTTATTTTCAGTCTAGCTAGTCTTCGGTTTACGACCAAAGATAAAAAAGTTGAGGAGGTATTTCCTAATAAAGTCATAGCCATGATGTCAGCTTTTGATGTGTTTTAATGACATTTTTTTCCAACCGGTTGGGTAACTTTGGCCAACAGAGGACAACTTCTCTCCATTCCTCCCTCCTAACTTTCACTGGCTATTCCATTATTGAAGATCTAGTTCTGCCTTCTTGAATGAGTTTTTCTTTCAATCTGAAGTGAGATCTGGCCTTCACAGTGGATCACCAGGCCCAATGTTGATACTATTGCTGTACATTTTACACTCTAAATAAGCTATGGTTGTGTACTGTACTTGACTTCTTACAAATGTCTACTTGTGATATGATCAGTTTGTCATTGTTGTGGGCAGACCCTAAATTACATGATTATATGTCTTCTGAGGTAAAATGTATTGAATGACTGTATCTAAATTATGTTAATGTGTTATCGGTTTTGATGATTGTAGGATACATTAAAGCAATAAGGCCATTCTCAATGCCCTGGGGCCAGCTGAAAGTGGGGTTTGTAAGTACTTGCGGACACTGTGGAAGGAATTACCTCTTCTTTTCCATGAAATGACGTCTTGTCACGCCTGTCTGCAAGCATAGTCAGGTCGATATGTTCAACTCTGCCAAACCACATTTATAGGAATTAGAGGTCGACCGATTAATCGGAATGGCCAATTAATTAGGGCCGATTTCAAGTTTCCATAACAATCAGAAATCAGTATTTTTGGACACTGATTTTAAAATAATAATATATGTGTGTGTGTGTGTGTGTGTGTGTGTGTGTGTGTGTGTATATATATATATGTAACTTGGCAAGTCAGTTAAGAACACATTCTTATTTTCAATGACGGCCTAGGAACCGTGGGTTAACTGCCTTGTTCAGGGGCAGAACGATAGATTTTTACCTTGTCAGATCAGGGATTCAATCTTGCAACCTTACGGTTAACTAGTCCAACGCTTTAACCACCTGCTTTACATTGCATTCCACGAGGATCCTGCCTGTTTCGCGAATGCAGTAAGAAGCCAAGGTAAGTTGCTAGCTAGCATTAAACTTATCTTATAAAAAACAATCAATCATAATCACTAGTTAACTACACATGGTTGATGATATTACTAGTTTCTCTAGCGTGTCCTGCGTTGCATTTAATCGATGCGGTGAGCATTTGCAAAAAAGGACTCGTTGCTCCAACGTGTACCTAACCATAAACATCAATGCCTTTCTTAAAATCAATACACAAGTATATATTTTTAAACCTGTATATTTAGTTAATATTGCCTGCTAACATGAATTTCTTTTAACTAGGGAAAATGTGTCACTTCTCTTGCAACAGAGTCAGGGTATATGCAGCAGTTTGTGCCACCTGGCTCGCTGCGAACTGTCTGAAGACTATTTCTTCCCAACAAAGACAGCCAACTTCACCAAAGGGGGGATGATTTAACAAAAGCGCATTTGCGAAAAAAGCACAATCATTGCACTACTGTACCTGGCCATAAACATCCATGCCTTTCTTAAAATCAATACACAGAAGTATATATTTTTAAACCTGCATATTTAGCTAAAAGAAAGGTTGAAATTGTGCTTTTCACCAGGTGAAATTGTGTCACTTCTTTTGCGTTCATTGCACGCAGAGTCAGGGTATATGCAACAGTTTGGGCCGCCTGGCTCGTTGCGAACTAATTTGCCAGAATTTTACGTAATTATGACATAACATTGAAGGTTGTGCAATGTAACAGGAGTATTTAGACTTATGGATGCCACCCGTTAGATAAAATACGGAACGGTTCCGTATTTCACTGAAAGAATAAACGTTTTGTTTTCGAGATGATAGTTTCCGGATTCGACCATATTAATGACCTACGGCTCGTATTTCTGTGTGTTATAATTAAGTCTATGTTTTGATAGAGCAGTCTGACTGAGCGATGGTAAGCACCAGCAGGCTTGTAAGCATTCATTCAAACAGCACTTTCGTGCGCATTGCGCTGTTTATGACTTCAAGCCTATCAAAACCGCGGCTTTTGTGGAGCGCTGCTTCGAGTGTGGCTGTTGTCGATGTGTTCCTGGTTCGAGCCCAGGTAGGAGCGAGGAGAGGGACGGAAGCTATACTGTTACACTGGCAATACTAAAGTGCCTGTAAGAACATCCAATAGTCAAAGGTATATGAAATACAAATCGTATAGAGAGAAATAGTCCTATAATAACTACAACCTAAAACTTCTTACCTGGGAATATTGAAGACTCATGTTAAAAGGAACCACCTGCTTTCATATGTTCTCATATTCTGAGCAAGGAACTTAAACGTTAGCTTTCTTACATGGCACATATTGCTTTTACTTTCTTCTCCAACACTTTGTTTTTGTATTATTTAAACCAAATTGAACATGTTTCATTATTTGAGGCTAAATTGATTTTATTGATGTGTTGTATTAAGTTAAAATAAGTGTTTATTCAGTATTGTTGCAATTGTCATTATTACAAATACATTTTAAAAACCGGCGATTTAATCGGTATCGGCTTTTTTTGGCCCTCCAATAATCGGTATCGGCGTTGAAAATTCATAATCGGTCGACCTCTAATAGGAATGTAATTTTATGTATAGCTATCTATCAGCCATACACAATCAAATGTTGCTGTGTATTTGCCTTGTCAATCTACAGTGCAATGTGTCTTTAGGCTACTTTGTATCAAGTCTGCTGCAATACAACAATTGCTTTGAGATCCATTGAAAGGCATATTAATGCAGTCAATTACTGTTTGCTTATTTCATTCTGGAATATGATTTTTCCTTGTGAGTGCAGGACACAGTAAGCAGAAATGCAGGACCGTTCCATGAATGGTGACCTGGGCCCAGATTGACACAACTTTCTTAAGAAGAAATTTCTTTTTAACTGCCATTTTTTCCCATAACTCTAGATTTATGAAGAAAGTCAAGCAAAGTTGCTATTCCTAAAAAAAATGTAAATGTTCTTGCTCTATTTCTTATGTTTCTCCTTAAGCAAAAAGTTAAGAAGAAATTAGATTCTTGAAAATAAAGTTATTGGATTTGTTCTTAATTCCAACATAGCTAAACCCTTGTCCTAAACTCTGGGCAGTGAGAGAATAAACTCATGAAAGCAATTGAACATGTTTAATTCACTCACAAACTTCATCTGAAAGTTTCTGTATGGATTATTTTAAACCCAACAACATGTTTTAGAACAGTAATCTCAGTACGAATTATGCTAACATGATTGCCATTGCTGGCTAGATAGCTAGCTAAATTAGTTGCCTAGCAACAAACATTTTAAGATTCAGAAGATATTTGAGAAGTTTGTAAGAAAATCAAGATACTGTTGAGGAATTGCACTTACAAACTATCTTATGAACCTGTTTTTTTTCTTAAAAGCTTATGTTTTTGTGTAAGAAGTGTTTTGTGAATCTTGGCACTGGTTTTAGTTGAGAATGTAGGCCAAGTTTAGACACCTAATCTGTTTCTATTAGGCCTATTGAAGTTTCTCCTTCACAAGCCTTTTTACTCTGGTATTTTACTGCGTTCCTTCTACTTTTCAATCTCCTTACAGGTTATTTATCTCTTCAGGAACAGTTTGTTACATCACAACTGGCACAGCTACCCGCCACTCCCCTTCCCATGCCTAATCACACTGCATGCTCCAGGACTCTTTCAGGCAGGGCAGGCTCCACATCCTTTCTTCCATAATCTCCATCCGAACAGTCTACAGCAAGAAATGTCCCTCCCATTGATAAAAATAAGTATTGTGTAATCTACAGTTGAAGTCGGAAGTTTACATACACCTTAACCAAATACATTTAAACTCAGTTTTTCACAATCCCTGACATTAAATTCTAGTAAAAATTCCCTGTCGTGGATCAGTTAGGATCACCACTTTATTTTAAGAATGTGAAATGTCAGAATAATAGTAGAGCGACTTGTTTATTTCAGCTTTTATTTCTTTCATCACATTCCCAGTGGGTCAGAAGTTTACATACACTCAATTAGTATTTGGTAGCATTGCCTTTAAATTGTTTAACTTGGGTCAAATGTTTCGGGTAGCTTCCCACAATAAATTGGGTGAATTTTGGCCCATTCCTCCTGACAGAGCTGGTGTAACTGAGTCAGGTAAGTCGGCCTCTTTGCTTGCACACGATTTTTCAGTTCTGCCCACACATTTTCTATAGGATTGAGTTCAGGGCTTTGTGATGTCCTCAAGCCATTTTGCCACAACTTTGGAAGTATGCTTGGGGTCATTGTCCATTTGGAAGACCCATTTGCGACCAAGCTTTAACTTCCTGACTGATGTCTTGAGATATTGTTTCAATATAGCCACATCATTTTCCTACCTCATGATGCCATCTATTTTGTGAAGTGCACCAGTCCCTCCTGCAGAAAGCACCCCCACAACATAATGCTGCCACCCCCGTGCTTCACGGTTGGGATGGTGTTCTTTGGCTTGCAAGCCTCCCCATTTTTCCTCCAAATATAACAATGGTCATTCTGACCAAACAGTTCTATTTTTGTTTCATCAGACCAGAGGCCATTTCTCCAAAAAGTATGAACTTTGTCCCCATGTGCAGTTGCAAACGGTAGTCTGGATTTTTTATGGCTGTATTGGAGCAGTGGCTTCTTCCTTGCTGAGCGGCCTTTCAGGTTATGTTGATATAGGACTCGTTTTACTGTGGATATAGATACTTTTGTACCTGTTTTCTCCAGCATCTTCACATGGTCCTTTGCTGCTGTTCTGTGATTGATTTGCACTTTTCGCACCAAAGTACTCTTATCTCTAGCAGTCCGAACACGTCTCCTTCCTGAGTGGTATGACGGCTGCGTGGTCCCATGGTGTTTATACTTGCTTACTATTGTTTGTACAGATGAACATGGTACCTTCAGGCGTTTGGAAATTCCTCCCAAGGATGAACCAGACTTGTGGAGGTCAACAATTTTGTTGTCTTAAGGTCTACATCCACAGGTACAGCCATCACTAACATTGAGTGGCTGCTGCCAACATACTGACTCAACTCTAGCCACTTTAATAATGGAATAATTGATGTAATCAATTTATCACTAGCCACTTAATATAATGCTTGCATACCCTACATTACTCATCTCATATGTATACACTGTACGCTATACCATCTACTGCATCTTGCCATCTTGATGTAATTAAATGTATCACTAGCCACTTAATATAATGTTTTAATACCCTACATTACTCATCTCATATGTATATACTGTACTCTATACCATCTACTGCATCTTGCCTATGCCGTTCGGGTATCACTCATTCATATGTTTTTATGTACATATTCGTATTCATTCCTTTACACTTGTGTATAAGGTAGTTGTGAAATTGTTAGATATTACTGCATGGTTGGAACTAGAAGCACAAGCATTTCGCTACACTCGCATTAACATCTGCTAACCATGTGTATGTGACAAATAAATGTGATTTTATTTTAAATGAAATGATGTCAATTAGCCTATCAGAAGCTTCTAAAGCCATGACATAATTTTCTGGATTTTTCCAAGCTGTTTAAAGGCACAGTCAACTTAGTGTATGTAAACTTCTGACCCACTGGAATTGTGATACAGTGAAATAATCTGTAAACAATTGTTGGAAAAATTACTTGTGTCATGCACAAAATAGATGTCCTAACCGACTTGCCAAAACTATAGTTTGTTAACAAGAAATTTGTGGAATGGTTGAAAAACAAGTTTTAATGACTCCAACCTAAGTGCATGTAAACTTCCGACTTCAACTGTACATTGTTACATCTACATCTATCTAATTATTTTAATTAATTATAATTAATTGCAACTGCGTAAAGTTTTTTTCCTATCCTTTTCAGAAGGCTCAATGTCTCATTCCTAGTGTCAACCTTTAAATTCATCCTTTTTGTTGTTCCGGGTGTTTTTGTCTTTGGGGTTCCTGAGTGGCGCAGCGGTCTGTAGTATAGGCTTCACTACAGACCCTGGTATTATTCCAGGCTGTATCACAACCGGCTGAGATTGGGAGTTCCATAGGGCGGCGCACAATTGGCCCAGCCTCATTAGGGTTTGGCCGGGGTAGGCCAGACTTTGCTGTGGTGCTAAAGGTTATCGAGTATAGCCTGGTGTCTGTGGTGTCTAGAGTTAGGCAGCCTATCCCACAGTCCTGTTGTTTAGATGCTTGCTGTTTGTTTTTACACACTGTCTATTGGGTCCTAAGGGTCTGCCTTAATTGAGGTGTTCATTCTTCCCTACCCCTCCCTTTATGCTAGTGGAATTATTTTGTGCCCAGCTCAGATGCTTCCTGGGGTTTTTGGCCTGTTTAAAAAAAAAAAGTTTCCACAGCCTTGTGTACCCAAAGGTATGTCTGGCTCAACATGTTTTAGCTCAGCGTTAATCATCTCCCTTTACTTCAGGCCTATGCAAAGTTTGCAGGCGCACCCCTCAAACTTCACAAGATCGGCAACCCCTGGAGAAGTCCCACTGGTAAGATGTCTTGTCATTTGTTTTTAGATCCTTTCATTTTTTGTTGTCTCAACTCGAGAAACATGGCTGCATTAATTCATTTCAGTACTAGGCATATTCTCCTATAATCAAAGGGAACACAGGGAGACTAATAAATGGAATGGAAGGAAAATGTCTCTATAAAATAGAGATAGCTCCTTCTTTTCACTTTGTTCTTGTTTGTTATTCCTTTCTCTTTTACTACATTATTTCTCCATCTGTATAGTATGTTTTTCTTGATTCTTACTTTCCAGACTTAATGTCTTCCCTCTCCTCTGCCTTTTCTCTCTATTCTTCATCTCTACATTCTCTCTCTATCCACTCTCCTGTTTTCTCAGCCTATCCCACAGATCCATCGGTCTGTAATGGTCATATTAACAGTGGCTGTTAATGAGTGGTGTTGTGAGGTGCCTGTCTTTATGATGCATTTTCCCCCTTTGGTAGGCTCCCTGCCTGCCCTGAAGACCAGGAAGAATGGGAGTCTCTCTCAGCCCAGTGACATTATCATCCACCTCAGGAAACAGGTGACCGAGAGACCGCCTGCTCATGTACAGTACAGCACAGTCCTCTGCTTTGTCTGGAAGAGTTGCTCCATGCTCTGTTCCACACTTTCTTAAAGTGAATTATGGCCCCTGAATTCAAAACTACTGATGGATTCTCGTCACATTTCCTATGACCCGATTTCCCAGACAAACCTCCCAAAGTCAGTCAAAAACGGCTTATTTTACCCTCCAGAGTGAGTGAGGGAGAGAACCTCTCTTAGATTTCCAATCAGGTTGAGTTCTTCTTGATCCCAGCATGCACCATTTCAGACTGACTGCCCTGCAGTCATGAGGTTAGATGGAAAACACTTGACCCAGAACACCTAGACTGCCAGGAGTCCCATAAAGACCTTCACTTCACTTTAGTTTTTTGAATGGGTTTGTGGAGAACATAGTAATCGGGCCAAGGCAGCTCATGGTATTGTTCCAGAAGGGCTTTAAAAACTATTTTGAATACCTGACGACAGCGAGACTGGTTTAAAATGTTGTGGTCCGTGAATCCTGTCGTGATGTTTGTGAAAGGTGATGAATCTCCTGAAGTGTGTTGTGATATGATCCTATCTTTCAGAAATACAATGCCGACTTCGACCTGTCTGCCAAAGAGGAAGCAGACACTCTGGCCTTCATCTCACTCCTGGAGGAAAAACTGATGCCAGCTCTGGTGAGGTTCACTGTTACTCAAAGAGAACAAGACAGATAGGGAGGGGGCTGAAGGGAATGAGAGAGAGCGTGTGTATGTGGAGAGAATGAGTGAAGGAGGTTGTAGAAGACATTTCTGCAAGAATGAGATGACGTGGAAGATGTCACTAGTTGTGCACTAGTGACTGGGTTGTGCCACATCACTCCGATTATGGCAAAAAGTTATTAGAATTTGCTCAATTTATTTTATTTTGTCAGATAACTCTCTGTCTCGCTAGAAAATTCTAGGTGATTTATACCTGGTGCTTCATTGTGTCCTATAAAGAAATACCTCAAATGTTGTCTCCTGTGCCAGCAGAACCGTGTCAACATGGAACAACCTGTGGCTTCCTGCAGCACTTTGAAGTGGGATAAACAGCCACTGTGCTCTCAATGCCAAAATGTGTAGCTCAACTGCTGTATTTTGTGTCTGTTTGAAATAATCTGAATATCCTAAGGATTCTAATTCATAGTGACTACTATGTCATTACCTCTAGCTTGTGGAAGCCCGTTTGCATCTCTTTCACACTTTTGTGCTTCTCTCTCTTTCTGGTCTAGGTCTATACTCGGTGGATTGACCCTAAGAACTATGTGGAGGTGACTCGGCGCTGGCACGCGAAGCACGCCCCATTCCCCCTGAACTTCTTCCTTCCTGGCAGCATTCAGCGCCAACAGCTTGAGAGGCTGAGGCTGGTCAGGGGAGACGAAGAGTTGACAGCAGGGGAGGAATTGGAGGTGGTGAGTGGAGGGGGAGATGGAAGATGTAGGGTAGGTACACCCAAGGCAACTGTTGTTTTAATAGTCTTTCTAATCTTTCCAAATAAAATGTTATGGTGCCCTTTGCAACCAGTCTAGTATGGGGGGGGCATACTGTATTGGTACCATTTCATTTATATTGTTTATACAGAATTCTTAATGTAAAAAATAACATTGGGATGATTTAAACAAAAACTTGGTATGGAGGAAAACCTTATCTACATATATTGTTGAGGAAGCATCACTCTGTGAAAATGTCACCTGATACCAAAATATGCAGTTGGCACTCATGCAGTCATGCATCGAGGAAGGAATCCATGCTGAAACGCCTGTGCACAGTAAAAAGCAATAAACAATTTTCTAAATGAAAAAATAGGTTTAAGACTATTTCCTGAATGCCAACCACATGTTAGGGTTTTGAGTTCTTGTCCAGTTCGGTCTTGTACAACACACATTTAAATATACCACTGCCATTAGCAAGTTAGACTACTACTTTTCATTAAAAACACCTAAATAAAAAGGGCCATAAAATTCCAGGTGTGTGAATTGGGATAGGTTATCAAAATAAAAAAGAATGATGTGAGGGTGTTGCGCTGTGATTTAACCATGTGCTGAGAGAGGTGTGAACATTGGACTTGCCTCCGTAGCTGAGCTGACACATGCTTCAGACATCATTGATCCCTGTGATGATGTAATGGTTTATAGGGTTGCCATGGGAACTCGACTTGTTTCCCAAAGCGCTGGTCCAGGGCAAAACCTTACCTAAATACACGCCTCTGGTCCAGGGTACCTTTTTTCAGTCTTGTAATGGTTAAAGACTTGTAATGGTTAAAGACCTCCCCCCTAAAAAAAAACAACACCATTCTGCACTAACTGTAATTTTTATTCAGACATTTGGAACAACACAAATAAATAATCATAACATTTAAAACTATATAAATATATATATACAAAAATAAGACTCAGAATTATCAAAAAGAAGTAACAAAAACAAATAATTATCAAAAAGAAGTAACAAAGACAAATAGAAACAAATTGTTGTATATAAATAAAAAAGATCATTGAATTATTACACTATTACCCTATTGCTAACAAAAAACACAAATAAAACTAAATTGCACAAATCCTATATCATACAAATATACAAATATAATTATACACTTATGAAGAAAATAACCTGATTATTACACTATTGCACTTCAAACAAGAAATACACTAACTAAATTGCACAACTAGTTGCATTACCATATGCATTAGTACTGTACAAAATTAGAGGTGCGCTATTTGATAGATTCCCCCGCTTCCCCTACCTTGGGCTTCCAGTGGGGAAACCTGAGGTCAGCCTACCCCCGTCCCCTCCCCATCTCGTACTTCTGTGTGGGAGACCTTCCCAGGCAGTAGCCTGCCTAGCTCACAAACTATAGCAGGCAGGGCACCCACTCCGACAAGGTTAATTGACTCACAGTGCCACACGGTGACATGATATAATTTACGTGAATTGCAAATGAGCGATAGAAAACCAATTGCGCAAATGTCACCATTCAGATTTTAATTGTTTTTATTTAAACATTTTTGTCTGGGTGCCCCATGCCACCCCAGGCAAGATGCTGCCCTGGGTGGCTGCTCATGTCGCCTATGTCTCAATCCGTCACTGGTTCTTATGGACGATGCAACGCGGAGTGCCTGGACACAGCCCCTAGCTGTGGTATATTGGCCATATATCACAAACACCCGAGGTGCCTTATTGCTATTATAAACCGGTTACCAACGTAATTAGAGCAGTAAAAATACATGTTTTGTCATACCCATGGTATGCGGTCTGATATACCACAGTTGTCAGCCAATCAGCATTCAGGACTTGAACCACCCAGTTTATAGTAAGGAATATATCATGATTCAAAATAATTTGAGAATTTGGCCTGATGTCGGTTTGTCAACACCTTTCTCTCTCCAGCTGTACTGCGATGCTATGGAGTGTATGAACCTTCTCTCGCAGAGGCTGGGCTCAACAAGTTCTTCTTTGGAGACTCGTAAGTCCACACAGAGAGGTTCTACCTCAATACATTAAACTGGGAATTCAGCACTTCAACTTAATTCACTTGCATGGCATCCATATGCATCTCTAACTACATGACACTGTTTCCTCCAGACCTTCACCTTTGGATTCTTTTGTCTTTGGCTACTTGGTGCCCATCCTGAAGATGAAACTGCCCAATGGAAGACTCCAATAGCACCTCAAGTCACTGGACAACCTGAGCCACTTCTGCTCCAACATCCTGGCGCTCTACTTCCCCAGTGAGGGACGAGGTGTGGGACCACATAACATACTGTACATGCAGTATATTGTCTTCAATGATATCTATTATATAACTTGCTATTGTTGTTTAACTTTTGAATTCCATGTCTCACATTTTTTCTTGTTTATCTTTTGTGCAGAAGGTTTTAGTCGCAAGGTGTCCTCCCAGCCTGAAGGGGGTGACGCTGATAACGAGCCTGGTAAGAGGCGCAAGCAGCTGCTGTCGGTCCTGGTGGCCCTGGGTGCCATGTTGAGCTACGCCCTCCTCACCGGCATTGTGGCTATTCAACACGTCAAGCAGGAGGCATTAGACCACCGTTCCCCAGGTCTCACGTCACTCTCCTCCAACGAGGAGGAGGATGAGGAGGGCAGAGGATGAGGAGGAGGAGACGGCTGCAATTCAAAACTGATCTCCGGTGTCTACTCCTAATTCTTCGTTGACGCTCCCTCAGAAGTCTGGAATGACTGGAAAGGTGTTAACCAATATGGCAGAAGATCCAGTTAGCCTTTTAGACTTGGTGGAAGGTTTACTCTACTACTATCTTGTCTCATCGCTACAACTCCCGTACGGGCTCGGGAGAGACGAAGGTTGAAAGTCATGCGTCCTCCGATACACAACACAACCAAGCCGCACTGCTTCTTAACACAGCGCGCATCCAACCCGGAAGCCAGCCGCACCAATGTGTCGGAGGAAACACCGTGCACCTGGCAACCTTGGTTAGCGCGCACAGCGCTCGGCCCGCCACAGGAGTCGCTGGTGTGCGACGAGACAAGGACATCCCTAACCCGGACGACGCTAGGCCAATTGTGCGTCGCCCAACGGACCTCCCGGTCGCGGCCGGTTACGACAGAGCCTGGGCGCGAACCCAGGGTCTCTGATGGCACAGCTTGCGCTGCGCCACCCGGGAGGCTTTTGCCTAAACTTAATCCAACCCCCTGAACCTGCCTAACCTTAACCAATTAGGATTACTTGCCTAAACTTAACCAAACACATTTGTTTCTGCCCTCGAGGCAAAGCTGCCCTCGGGACCAGATACAATAAATATATGCCAAAAATTAGGATGTGGGGTGTAAAGATGAGGATAGAACACCTGTAGCATGAATATATAGCATTTTTTATAGTGTGAATAGGAGTTGAAAAACCAAACTAAATGTATTCATGTTGGCTTTATTTTCATGGTTGAATAAATGGGTCACATACATACTTTAATATTGTGTGCAGGAGATATGTTTTTTTTGTGTGTATTAACTATTGTGATAGGCCTATCAAAAGTTCAGGGTATCTGGGACAGGGGTACTTGTGCTTGGAAAGATAAAAGAGCATTCTGACATGTTACAACTCATGGCTACATATTTCCGCCTGGTTTCATAGACTAGACATAACATAGTAAATCCAGGACACTCAAATTATGCTGAACAAAAATATAAATGCAACAATTTCTAAGATTTTCCTGAGTTACAGTTCATATAAGGAACTCAGTCTGTTGAAATAAATTCAGTAGGCCCTAATCAATGGATTTCACATGACTGGGAATGGTCACAGATACCTTAAAAAAAGATAGGAGCGTGGATCAGAAAACCAGTCAGTATCTGGTGTGACCACCATTTGCCTCATGCAGTGCAACACGTCTCATTCGCATGGAGTTGATCAGGCTGTTGATTGTGGCCTTTGGAACGCTGTCCCACTCCTCTTTAATGGCTGTGCGAAGTTGCTGGATATTGGCGGGAACTGGAACACGCTGTCATACACGTTGATCCAGAGCATCCCAAACATGCTCAATGGGTGACATGTCTGGTGAGTATGCAGGCCATGGAAGAAATGGGACATGTTCAGCTTCCAGGAATGGTGTACAGATCCTTGCAACATTTATTGCCATCGATAAAATGCAAGTGTGTTTGTTGTCCGTAGTTTATGCCTGCCCACAATGTTGACATCGGTAAACCGCTCGCCCACACGACGCCACAGTCTGCTATCTGCCTGCTACAGTTGAAACCGGAATTCATCTTTGAAGAGCACACTTCTCCAGCAAGCTAGTGGCCATTGAATGTGAGCATTTGCCAACTGAAGTCAGTTTTGACGCCAAACTGCAGTCAGGTCACCCTGGTGAGGATGACAAGCATGCAGATAGATGAGCTTCCCTTAGATGGTTTCTGCCAAATTCTCTAAAAGGACATTGGAGGAGGCTTATGGTAGAGAAATGAACATTAAATTCTCTGGCAAAAATTATGGTGGACATTCCTGCAGTCATCATGCCAATTGCACGCTCCTTCAAAACTTGAGACATTTGTGGAATTGTGATGTGACAAAACTGCACATTTTAGTGGCCTTTTATTGCCCCAGCACAAGGTGCACATGTGTCATGATCATGCTGTTAAATCAGCCTCTTGATATGCCACACCTGTCAGGCAGATGGATTATCTTGACAAAGGAGAAATGCTCACTAGCAGGGATGTAAATACATTTGTGCACAAATACGCTTTTTCTGTGTATGGAACATTTCTGGGATCTGGGTGGTGTTCGAATCTCATCACGGACAATTTTAGCAACTTTTCAACTACTTTTTAGCTACTTTGTAACTACTTAGCATATTTGTTAACCCTTCCCCTAACCAACATCTGCTGTTGATGCCAGCGGCAAGGAGTCCCGTATTGGCTCACGTTGACGCAGGGTTTTTGTTTTGTTTAACGTGTGCGTGCGTGGCGTGTCATGCACGTCTCTTTCGCATCAGAATATTTGAGATCCACCCGTTTCTTCCCCCTTACGCGTTTTGGAACAATCACAGAGCTACACCCCGATTAAAAGAAACTCCCTCTGCTTTCAATGAAATCTCTAGGGGCTGAGTTTAATGACCTTGAAAAATGATCTGGAAAATAATTCTTGTTTTAAGAGCGGGGAAAAAACGCAACACTGCATGTGCGCAATTTGCAACAATGAACAGAGGTCAGAAATTCGTCTGGATTTAGTTTGGTAAATAGTGCTATAACGGTGAGTCATAACATATTCATCTCGACCAGGATAAGACTCAATACATTCACTCATATTTTCCTCTCAGGAAAACCCATATGAAAAACCAGACACTGGAATCCAAAACCATACATAGTACAGGCTTGTTGGAAAGGTGTCAATCCAGAAATGTGGCAACAATGAGTGGGTCTATATTTTGCATAGGCATATCCAGTTGTCATCATGGTCCAATAAAGAAAATGTATGAGAAATATATTTTCTCCATCACATGCTGTTAAACCCAAGTTGCCCTGGCAACTCATAAGTAATCAAACAAAAACATTTCACAAGCTGAGGGATAGGAAAATGAGGAGGGCTGGAGACTTGAGGAGAGACGTTTTATGCATTTAGAAGATTTACTCATGTAGCCTTTTCATGAGAAAGTGAAATGGCCATTTTACAAAGATTCAAAATATTTGTTGAATGTAGTCATTTCTTTAGCCTTCTGTTAACACTGATGTTAAAAAAGATATGTGTGCTTTGTAATGACATGCTCTCGAGTGCACATTTATACTGGGCAAAAAATAGAAATGCAACAATTTCAAAGATTTGACAGAGTTACAGGTCATATAAACATCAGTCAATTTAAATAAATTCATTAGGCCCTAATCTATGGATTTCACATGACTGGGAATACAGATATGCATCTGTTGGTCACAGATACCTTAAAAAACAGGTAGGAGTGTGGATCAGAACACCAGTCAGTATCTGGCATGACCACCATTTGCCTCATGCATCACGACACATCTCCTTCACATTGATCAGGCTGTTGATTGTGGCCTGTGGAATGTTATCCCAGTTGCTGGATATTGGCTGGAACTTGAACACGCTGTCCGTAGCTTATACCTGCTTATACCATAACCCCACCAACATCATGGGGCACTCTGTTCACAACGTTGACTCTGTTCACAACGTCAGCAAACCGCTCGCCAACATAAAGCCATACACGTGGTCTGCGTTTGTGAGGCCAGTTGGACGTACTGCCAAATTCTCTAAAATGACATTGGAGGTGGCTTATGGTAGAGAAATTAACATTCAGTTATCTGGCAACAGCTCTGGTGGACATTCCTGTAGTCATCATTCCAATTGCACCATCCCTCAAAATTTGAGACATTTGTGGCATTGTGTTGTGAGACAAAACGGCACCTTTTATTGTCCCCCAGCACAAGGTACACCTGTGTAATGATCCTGCTGTTTAATCCGCTTCTTGATATGCTACACCTGTCAAGTGAATGGATTATCTTGGCAAAGGAGAAATGCTCACTAACATGTAAGCAAATGTGCTCAAAACATCTGAGAGAAAGATACTTTTTTGTGTGCATGGTATATTCATGGGATCTTTTATTTCAGCTCATGAAACATGGGACCAACACTTGCCATGTCATGTTTATATTTTTGTTCAGTTTAGTTGCAAAGGTTTTGTGCTACTTTCAATAACAACATGAATTTATTTAACTGCTATTTCAATTATTAACCATGTTTGCATCCACCATTTTTCTGCAAGTTAAGTTATACTATAAAAAAAAATCATAACAGCTGTGATGGAAACAGGAAGTTTCAGTACAATTTTATAAATGCCAACAGATAATTTCTTCATTAGACATGGTGGGATTTTTTTGTGTCTGTAAAATTAATAATACAAGAAATGGTGGTGGAAATGCATTTTTGGGCAAATATTGATTTAATAACAATTATTTTGAAGTAAACTTGGAGTCACGCTTTGATATGGTGTGTGGTTCTCCCACTAAGGACTTGCGAAACCATGCAGTTTATTAGGTAGGCTACAGATGAAATAAGTTATGATGAACTTCACAGGGTGGTGAAAGTGTGTGGTGATCTTGATACTCCTTTTCAAGAAATGTTAAGTGTCTTATTCTGGTGACATGATGATCAAAGCTTGACTGCCGTTAGAGAAATAAAAATATTCTCACTGTTATCCATAATAATCTCATCATGTATTTGTATTTATATTTATTATGGATCCCCTTGGCAGCAGCTACTCTTCCTGGGGTCCAGCAAAATTAAGGCAGTTATACAATGTTAAAAACATTACAATACATTCGCAGATTTCACAACACACTGTATGCCGTCGGGCCCCTACTCCACCACTACCACAAAACTACAATACAAAATCTATGTGTACGTGTGTGTATGTTATTGTGTGTGTGTATATGCATGTGTCTCTGCCTATGTTTGTGTTGCTTCACAGTCCCCCTGGTTCCATAAGGTGTATTTTATTTATTTTATTGTATAACATTTTACTGATGGATCAGTTACTTGATGTGGAATAGAGTTCCATGTAGTCATGGCTCGATGTAGTACTGTGCACCTCCCAAAGTCTGTTCTGGACTTGGGGACTGTGACGAGACTTCATGTGACATGTCTTGTGGGGTATGAATGGGTGTTCACGCTGTGTACCAGTTGTTGAAACTTATCAATACTTCTCACAAATACAAGTAGTGATGAAGTCAATCTCTCCTCCACATTCAGCCAGGATAGATTGACATGCATATGATTAATGTTAGCTCTCTGTATACATCCTAGGGCCAGCCGTGCTGCCCTGTTCTGAGCCAATTGCAATTTTCCTAATTCCCTTTTTGTGGCACCTGACCACTCGACTGAACAGTAGTTCAGGTGTGACAAAACTAGGGCCTGTAGGACCTGCCTTGTTGATAGTGCTGTTAAGAAGGTAGCGCAGAGCTTTATTATGGACAGACTTCTCCTCATCTTAGCTATTGTTGTATCAATATGTTTTGACCATGACAGTTTACAATCCAGTGTTACTCCAAGCAGTTTAGTCACCTAAACTTGCTGAATTTCCACACTATTTATTACAAGATTTAGTTGAGATTTAGGGTTTAGTGAATGATTTGTCCCAAATACAGTGTTTTTAGTTTAAGAAATATTTAGGACTAACTTATTCCTTGCCACCCAGTCTGAAGCTAACTGCAGCTCTTTGTTAAGTGTTGCAGTCATTTCAGTTGCTGTAGTAGCTGACGTGTATAGTGTTGAGTCATCTGCATACATAGACACACTGGCTTTTCTCAAAGCCACTGGCATGTCGTTAGTAAAGATGGTAAAAAGTAAGGGGCCTAGACAGCTGCCCTGGGGAAATCCTGATTCTACCTGGATTATGATGTAGAGGCTTCCATTAAAGAACACCCTCTGTGTTCTGTTAGACAGGTAACTCTTTATCCACAATATAACAAGGAGTGTAAAGCAGTAACACATACGTTTTCCAGTAGCATAATCCCAAAAGCCGCACTGAAGTCTAACAGAACAGCCCCCACAATCTTTTCATCATCAGTTTCTCTCAGCCAATCATCAGTCATTTGTGCAAGTGTTGTGCTTGTTGAATGTCCTTCCCTATAAGCATGCTGAAAGTCTGTTGTCAATTTGTTTACTGTAAAATAACATTGTATCTGGTCAAACACGATTTTTTCCAAAAGCTTCCAAAGGGTTGGTAACAGGTTGATTGGTTGGCTATTTGAGCCAGTAAAGGGGGCTTTACTATTTTTAGGTAGCAGAATGCCTTTTGCTTCCCTACAGGCCTGAGGGGGCACACACTTTCTAGTAGGCTTAAATTGAAAATATGGCAAATAGGAGTGGCAATATCATCCGCTATTATCCTCAGTAAATTTCCGTCCAAGTTGTCAGACCCGGGTGGTTTGTCATTTAATCACCTCTTCCACAATTTCTTTACGGAATTCAAAATTACAATGCTTGTCTTTCATCATTTGGTCAGATATACTTGGATGTGTAGTGTCAGCATTTGTTGCTGGCATGTCATTGCTAATCATGCCAATGAAAAAATCTTTAAAGTAGTTGGCAATATCAGTCGATTTTGTGATGAAGGAGCCATCTGATTCAATGAATGATGGAGCTGAGTTTGACTTTGTTTCCCCAAAATGTTATTTAAGGTGCTCCAAAGCTTTTTACTATCATTGTTTATGTCATTTATCTTTGTTTCGTAGTGTAGTTTCTTCTTCTTTTTATTCAGTTTAGTCTCAAGATTTCTCAATTTGCAATACGTTTGCCAATCGGTTGTGCAGCCAGACTTATTTGCCATTCCTTTTGCCTCATCCCTCTCAACCATACAATTCCTCATCAATCCATGGGGATTTAACCACTTTTACAGTAATTTTCTTAATTGTTGCATGCTTATTGGTAACTGGAATAAGCAATTTCATAAATTTGTCAAGTGCAGCATCTGTTTGCTCCTCGATATACCCCACGGACCAACAGATATTATTTACATCAACAACATAGGAATCACTGCAAAACCTCTTGTATGACCTTTTGTACACTATATTAGGCCCAGCCCTGTTTTTTACTTTGGTTTTCCTAAATATGGCTACTATATTGTGATCACTACATCCAATGGATCTGGATACTGCTTTCAAGCACATTTCTGCAGCATTAGTAAAGATTTGATAAATAGATGTTGATGATTTAATTCCTGTGCTGTTTGTAACTACCCTGATAGGTTGACTGATAACCTGAACCAGGTTGCAGGCCCTGGTCACAGTTTGAAGCTTTTTCTTGAGTTTGCAGCTTGGTGAAAGCCAGTTAATATTTAAATCACCCCAAAAAATACCTCACTGTTGATGTCACATACATTATCAAGCAGTTCACACATGTTATCCAGATACTGACTGTTAGCACTTGGTGGTCTATAGCAGCTTCCCACAAGAATGGACTTAGGTGAGGCAGCTGAACCTGTAGGCATATTATTTCAAAAGGATTTAACATCAGATCCTCTCTAAGCTTTACATGAATGTGGTTCTGAATATAAACAGCAACACCTCCACCATTTGCATTTCTGTATATTCTGTCAATGTTTTAACCTTGTATTGCTATCCCTGTATCAACAAAAGTATTATCTAAGTGAGTTTCAAAGATAGTCAGAATATGAATGTCATCTGTTACTAGCAAATGATTGATTTCATGAACCTGGTTGCTTAAGCTACATATGTTAACATGGACTATTTTGAGCACTTTTCTGGGATGCTTACTATTTTTCATTGCTTTACTTGGAAGCTTAGGACAGAAGTAGATATGTTCATGTTATTTATGTTAGTGCAGGGTGAGCTGCACACAGTGGACTTCCTACTAGGGCACATCGCCTCAGTGCTAACATTATAAATCCGGTTCAATAGGCACATGATTACTACATACAATAGCTGTCGGATCAGCAGAGGCATTCAGGGCAGTTAGAGGGACATCAATTAGGCTACTTAAATTGTGTCTACCAATGCCCCTGGTGAAGCATTACGACAACTCAATGTCACAATGGTAGGGATAAGATGAGTTGGGCTTGGGTAATTGATAAGTCATTGTCTCAACACAGCCTTATAATGCTGTGAAAGGATCCAGGAACTCAAATGATTTGTGTGGATCCCATCCTCATAAAACGTGTTTTGTTTCCAAAAGGTATCGAAATTGTCAACAAAAGTTACACCCATTGAGCTGCAATAATCACGTAGCCAGTTGTGAAGAGAAATAATCCTGCTAAAGCGTTCAATGCCACGTTTCAGAGAGGGCACAGGGTCAGATATGATGGGTATTTTATTAGTGTCTAGCAGAAAGTCAATCAGCTATTTAAAATCCAGTTTCAACTGTTCAGAGCTGCCCTTCATAATGTCATTAAACCCCACATGGACTACGATAGAATCAATGTCTTTGTCCTGACGTAGTACATTCGGGAGCAGCTTAGTAATGTAAATTTCTCGAGCTCCGGGATAGGACATTACAGACAGGCCTGTATCTGCAAGCTGTTGGCTAGATCGCTGTTGGAAGACCAGAGTAGGCTATACACATTTGCTGTTTAATGCAAAGGTTTTTGTGACAGACTATTGGTAGAGTTAAAAATGCGATGGAAACACATTGAACTTTAGATTTGGCCTACAAATGAATATAACATTGGAATGGAAAGATGAGACTCTCATGAACAGGATGGTGTTCTCAGTTTTGCCCTACAACCCCTTGTCTCATAGTATCCCATGCAAATGAATGGAATGATGGATGTAGTTTTGTGCCAAAACATTTAAGGAGTGTCCAAAAAAAAACAGATTTCATGAGCTTTCTTCTATCTCCTAGATATAGGACAGACACTTCAAAACCTTATTCCTTATTTATTTATTGACTATCTATTTGCCATTTATGAATGTGTTATTCAATACTTTTCTATGGCCTATAGTATTTTAATTTTATCAACAACCAAAAAATATTTATAGTTTTGGTAGGCCACCTAAAGGGCTCCTAAAATGTAAAATCAAATAGCTAAATGATCCATGGTATGACCATCTTAAAACAATTCCAGATGTTAGCTTAGTAGAACTTAGCCTACAATCATGGAAACACATGTGAACCATTTTATGACATCTTGTTTGTTTTTCTGTTTTGTTCTTCTTTCCTTCCCCTCTTTTATCTTAATGCCCTGGGAGGATAGTCTGATATGTTTGAAGTACATCGCCTACTTAAGGCTATATGCCTCTCAAACTCAACTCTGGACCTCGAAGCCAGTTCTACCTGCGTTCATTCATTGTTCCCTTCTAATCAGGGGCATATTTAGACCTGGGACACCAGGTGGGTGCAATTAATTATCAGCTAGAACAGAAAACCAGCAGGCTCCGGACATCATAGGGTAAGAGTTGAATAGCCCTGCTATACCTTAAACAAAGGAAATAACTTTATCAGGTTAATTACCATATAGACTACGGGCACAGCCTATATTATGTCTGTATAACATGAGAATTGAGAAAGTTGGAAACACCGCACGCCTCAGTTTATAGCAGGCGAATGAACTCCCTCTCTCACTGTCACATCCACTCTGTGCGGACGAGGTACTTGGCTGGAGCGCGCCAGTAAGAAGCCGTCGACATTTGTAACTGTTCTTAAACCTACATTCTGCGGTCAACTCACTCTGCAGACTTATTTTTGTTCACTTTGAAATTAAGCTCCATTCATCAACATCAAACTGGACTCTCAGCGGATAGTTATTTACTGCTGTTGACTTTCTTGTCAACTTTCACACACCATTTCTTGGGACATGGGTGCGAGGCGCGATGTGCCAACTTTTCTGGCTCTATCCACATTTCTATTCGTTGCAACATGTGAGCCAATGGACCAGAACGATATGCAAGGTAAAATAAATAATACTAACTAACTCATAGTAGTGCGCATTTTGTGAATAATCTAATTCAATTAAGGGGAAGTGTGTTTTCGAAATGAATTAATGCAGTTATTTCAAACAAGCTCGCATTTTTGGTCTGGACTTCACTTTGTTCTGCCATAGACGCACATAAACTCGAGATGGTTATTATAATCCTGAAAATATTAGTTA
Source organism: Oncorhynchus tshawytscha (assembly GCF_018296145.1). Classification (NCBI taxonomy): domain Eukaryota; kingdom Metazoa; phylum Chordata; class Actinopteri; order Salmoniformes; family Salmonidae; genus Oncorhynchus; species Oncorhynchus tshawytscha. The sequence continues at coordinate 16,156,610 of NC_056431.1, read as the reverse complement.
CAACTGTAATAATATTTAAAATGAAGTGCCTGCGCGCCCTATAACCATTTCTAACTCGAGTTTAAAACACTCCACACACAGGGTGCAACGTTTGTCTCTCACCTTTATGGCTTGAAATGTACTATTTTATCTCTATAGGCTAGTTTCTATCATCTGTTTTCTCATTCATCTTGGTTATGTTGGTCTTTTTTCACTGCTGGTTAATTAGGTTCTTTATTTTCCATTTCATACACTAATAATATTTAATGTTTAAAAAAAATGATATATCCTCTCTTTTTTCTTTCTTTTTTGAGATGACAAGTTTTTTCCTTCCACATGTCATAACTGTTCATGTCTCCTCCACTTGTATTCTTTCTGACATAGACAGGAACAGAGAAAGTGCTAAGCCAACTATTTTCTGACTTCCTTGGCTGACTTTCCCCTTATTCCCCTCTTTCCCCTTTGAGTGCTCACAGCCTGCTTGTGGCAGAAATCCTGACCATTGCCAAACCCCATTGTCCAAACCAGTGTGTGAATGGGTGAGGATATGTCAGAAATAATAGCAGAGAGATGGAGGCAGAGAGAAAAGGAGGAAGGGGAAAGCCTTCTTACTGAGAGCCAGAAAGCAGCCAGGAGTCCTGTTCCTTTTATTCCTCTCTCTTTTGTTTCCCCCTGGGTTTTAATATCCAGCAATGTGTCAGCATGGGCTTTGACTTTTGGCACTATGAAGTTCTCTGTGATAATGTTTAGGAATGCCACTGCTAAAATTGATGGAAGTAAATTAATTCTGTATTGGTGCACAATCTAGGAAAGACGACAAAGACAGAGGGAAATTCAAAGTCATAGGAAGAGAAAGTAAATTGAAAAATACGTGTAAGAAAATAGTTTATGTGCTATGTATTTGAACCTACAATGTTATAACATTGTACTATCTGCCTATTAAACGGACATGTAAACTGTAGATTGGGACAATTTTTTAGTGAAATAAAATAACTTGTAAAACTTGTTCTTCTTATTTAAGAAGTCTTCATTAGGGATATGGTTCTAATAAGAGTCTGATTTTTTTTGTGTTAATTTGAATGTTGCTTCAGAGATGTCAAGAAGTCACTCAACAGTTGTCCTCATATACCTGGGCAAGGTTCAAAGGTGAAGCGTCATCATGGGACTGGATGAGAGCCTTTGATCAGGGAAAATGGTAGATAGATACCCGCTCTCTTCTTCATTATCATTCTCTGTCATTCTCTCCTTCCTTCTCTCTGTCTCTCTCTCCCCACCCCCGCTCCAGTCATTGACATGCTAACCCTGGACTCCAAGACCAGTGTGTCTGCGGTGGAGAAGGTGACAGGTGCCATGAGTGTGTTCAGTGACATCTACATCGTGTCCACATTCCGCTTGCCTCCCAAGATGGGAGGGGTGCTGCTGGGCCTCTACAGCAAAGAGGAGAACAAGAAGTACCTGGAGCTGGCCATCATGGGAAAGATCAACAAAGGTACTTAGATACTGTCACTCTCACTCACTGACTAAAACAGAATGAACTATTTCCCAGTTTCTCTCTGAAGGAGCATACAACTAACTCAGTCTCAAACCACCTTTAGTATTTAAAAGTGTTCACATGAATATCAATCTGTCCATAAAGTTTCCCTTTTTCATCCCCCTTTTTTCTATCCGTTTTACTTTTCTCTCCTTGTTTTTATTTTGCTGTTATTAGTTACCTGTCCATGTTCAGTAAATCCCTCAATTTGAGTTTTTCTCCCCCTGTTACCCTCTCTCGTAGCTCTGGTGCGTTACGTGAGGGAGGATGGCAAACTTCACACAGTGAACCTCCAGAGCACAAACCTGGCTGATGGTCGCACACACTCCATTATTCTCCGGATCGGAGGCCTGCGCAGAGACAACCTACACCTGGAGCTCTACGTCAATTGTCGATTGGCTGACTCCAGCCAGGGCCTCCCTCCATTGGTCCCTCTCCCCGCGGAGAAGGTGGAGATTCGTAATGGCTTCAAGGCCTACGCAAGGCTACAGGTGACAAGGAGCACTGAGTCTGACACTAAGTCCCAAGTAAATCCCATGCCCCTTTAGCTAGGGGCCAGGGCTTCATCTCAGTAGCCCAACGTGGCTTGTTATCCTCGTCTCCTATCCTCAATCTGCACTTATTTAAAACGCAGGGTGAAACAATATGGTGGATACCTACTGGAAATGAGCTTTCACCTGTCAAGGTCTTTCACATCAGTGTTGATGAAGTGGAGCAGATGAGGAGTGGAGGCAACTTTTAATTGAGAGGTGGTCCTCTTTGACTACCTTTAAACATGGCAACAACTGTCATATCTAATCATATCATAGCAGCTTCAACCACTGCATGGTGTGATCCAAGCTTCTCCCATTACAGGGTGCTGTGGAGTCCCTCAAAATTGCACTAGGGGGCAGTGTGGCCAAAGCAGGGACCCTGACAGACTGTCCATTCCAGGGGGATTCATCAGTCTACAGCACAGGTGTGTCCAAAATCACTATATGACTTTCCAAGATGAAGTCTGTTATGAAAAAAGTTAATCAGATGTGTATCCTGAACATGTTTCAACCTAAAGTCCTTTTCCTCTTCTTACAGTCGGTACGACTGCAGAAGTGAACTCCATTCTAGGTGAGTGTATCCAAATGTCTCTTTTCAAGTATATAGTGAAATCAATGTCTTATGGAAATGTGTGTTGGCTTTACTTGACAATGATTGGGCATTCTGTGGGTATTGTATGTCAGGAGACCACACAAAGGCTCTGATTGGTCAGCTGATCATCTTTAACCAGATCCTAGGAGAGCTGCGAGAGGACATCAGAGAGCAGGTGAGTTGTGTGTGTGTGGGTTTGTACAAGTGTATGCATGCAGCATGTGTGTGTGTCTGCATACTGTATGTGATTGTGCATTTTCACTGATGTCTCCAGGTGAAGGAGATGTCCCTGATTAGGAACACCATTCTGGAGTGCCAAGTGTGTGGTGAGTGAACAGCCATGGGAAAAAAACAATGTGTACTGAAAAATTTGACCCATTCCTCATGTTCCCTGTTCTTGTCTTGCTCATAAATACGAAACCTAAACCAACAGTGTGTTGACCTCCAGGCTTCCACGACCCTCGTTCCCGCTGCTCCCCCAACCCCTGTTTTAAGGGCCTGTCCTGCATGGAGACCTCTGACTACCCAGGGTACCGCTGTAGTCCCTGTCCGGAGGGCATGACGGGCAACGGAACCCACTGCCAAGACATTGACGAGGTATGACACAATAACAGATAGGAAATGGAAATTAGCCTGGCTGGGTTTTAAATTGTGTTTTTTACACTGCCTCAAGCTCACAGTTGAAGAAATGTGAATTGAGAAGGCTTTTAGGGTGACAGCTGAGCTGTTGTCAAAATAGACCCTGTCACTTCAAGTACTGTACTCAGCACGGCTCTTATTTCAAAGAGCCCCTACTGTACTACTTATCTCTGTCTATTTCTCTCTCGTCTCCCCCACTCTCTCTATTTCTATTCTCTGTCTCTCTAACCTGTCTCAGTGTTCCATAGCCCAGCCCTGCTACTCTCCAGGTGCGTGTATAAACACAGTGAAGGGTTTCAGCTGTGAGCTCTGCCCCCCTGGTCTCTGGGGCCCACCCCTCTTTGGGGTCGGACTGGAGTACGCCAACCACCACAAACAGGTACACACACAAACACACACACACTATCACTTTTTTCCTTACTGACATAATCCATAATTCCCTTTTGTCTTATTTCTTCCTCACACACCTTGCTGTGGTTTTGTCTACAGGAGTGTGCAGACATCGATGAGTGTATTGAAGTTGCCAACGCCTGTGTGCCCCACTCCATGTGTACCAACACCATCGTAAGCAGAAACCCTTTTCAAATGTGTTTATTACAATGTATGTACAGCGTCAAATCTTCACAAACGAGACATCGCTCTCTTGTGATCATGTGTGAGTACTGTAGAGCCGCTGTGTAGTAAAGCTGTTCTCTCTCCCTTGCTCCTCTCTCACCCCCAATCTCTCCTCTCTCGCCCCTCCTCCTCTCACTCTCTCCCACCTCTCCTTCTCTCTCTCCCTCGTCCTCCTCCTCTCTCTCTCTCTCTCTCTCTCTCTCTCTCTCTCTCTCCCACCTCTCCATCTCTCCCAGGGCTCGTTCAGGTGTGGTGGCTGTAAGGTGGGTTACTTGGGGAACCAGACAGTGGGCTGCGTGCCCCGTAGGTCCTGTGCCACACTCAGCTTTAACCCTTGTGATGCGAACGCCCACTGCATTATAGAGAGGAACGGAGAGGTGTCCTGTGCGGTAAGCAACAGTGGTCTTTTAATACCTTTGCCCTCCTGGACAGGAACAGAGGAGCCACACTACCCTATACTGCCAGCCTCGGTATACTACTTTATAGATGTTCTTTAGGTTTGGTTGAAAATGTTCTCCTTTGTTCCACTCTCCAGTGCAACATTGGCTGGGCCGGTAACGGGAACACTTGTGGCACAGACACAGACATTGATGGATACCCAGACCGCTCTCTGCCCTGTATGGACAATGACAAGCACTGTAAACAGGACAACTGTGTTTACACACCCAACTCAGGCCAGGAGGACGCAGACAACGACGGCATCGGAGACCAGTGTGACGAGGACGCAGATGGGGACGGCATCAAGAATGTGGAGGTGTGTTTCCATCTCAGACCCTCTGTGGTAATTGTATCTGGGTGTATGTGAATGATTGTAAGTCATTGTTTCTCATTTTTTCTCATGACCATAACGGTTATATTTTGCAGGATAACTGTCGACTAGAACCCAACAAAGATCAGCAGAACTCAGACACAGACTCTTTCGGTGACGCCTGTGACAACTGTCCCAATGTCCCTAACATTGACCAGAGGGATACAGACAGCAACGGGCAAGGAGACGCCTGTGACAATGACATAGATGGAGATGGTGTGTATTCACACAGGCGCGTGCGCACACAGACTCACACTTTCACTCACACACTCACTCACACATAAACGACAAGATGTCTGGGAGACAACTTTGTGGGCCGCAGTTGAAGTTGACATTACACTCATTGCAACTAGGTGATGGCCCTCATGTCACCCCCCTGTTTTACCCTGGTGTTCAGGTATCCCCAACGTGCTAGACAACTGCCCCAAAGTCCCCAACCCCATGCAGACAGACAGGGATGGAGACGGGGTAGGAGACGCCTGCGACAGCTGCCCTGAGATCAGCAACCCCATGCAGGTAAAATAACCTTCACACACCCCCAACTCCCAAAATGTGGATCTACAGATGATATTCAGCCACTCTTGGCTGAAACAGGGGTTTAGGCTGCTCATTTGTCTTGTCTTTGGTTTATTCTGACCGTCTCCCTCTAGACGGACATTGACAATGACCTGGTGGGGGATGTGTGTGACACTGACCAGGACACGTGAGTCTCTGACTTCAACACGCACGCCCGCCTACACACAAACACATGCAAACTGCACTCACACTGCTACAGCTGTCACACAGCGCTACACCTGCTGTGGCTAACACACACATACATACACCTGCTGCGCTCATATTCTCAAAAACACACATTCACTTTACACCTGCTGGGATTTACAAGTAGACACACACACCTGCTGAGACTTGTTTTTGTGCTGCAGTTGTTAGACCTTCCTGATGGTGTTTTTCTAGGTGATCAAAAAAATGCAAACTATTTCAGTACAAACAAAATTAGGGAACATAACACGACTTGGGCCAGGATTCAATGCAAGGCACACTATACCCGATTTTTGAAGGTAATGTACAATTGAGCCAACATGCGCAGCATTTACCATGAATGCGATCTCTATGACCGTTGTTTAAAATGCCTAAGGCGCATTGTTGGTTGTCTAGTGCACTGCGCTAGAGCATGTCTTGAATTAAATCCCATCCTTTGAGTTGAACTGAATTCCAATGCGTCTATGTGTGTTCCAGGGATGGGGACGGTCACCAGGATTCCAGGGACAACTGCCCTGACCATCCCAACAGCTCCCAGCTGGACTCGGACAATGATGGCCTTGGGGACGACTGTGATGATGACGATGACAATGACGGATTCCCAGACGTACAAGACAACTGCAGACTCATCACCAATCCCAACCAGAAAGATTCTAACAGTAACCAACCATTATTAAAACTTGAACAGTGAACTATCCCTTTAACAGTAACCAACCGTTATTAAAACTTGAACAGTGAACTATCCCTTTAACAGTAACCAACCGTTAAAGGGATAGGTTCACTGTTCAAGTTTTTGCTTATTTTTTTACTTCTGCAGTGCTAAATGCTTCAAAAGTGCCCCTCTGTCTTACCATGGCCGTCTCCCTCTCCTCTCCCAGGTAACGGGGTGGGCGACGTGTGTGAGAACGACTTTGACAATGATTCAGTCTGGGATCTGATTGATGTGTGCCCTGAGAGTTCAGAGGTCACACTGACAGACTTCAGAGCCTATCAGACAGTCATTCTGGATCCAGAGGGCGATGCCCAGATCGATCCCAATTGGGTGGTGCTCAATCAGGTGAACTCGCTTGACCTCTTTGGCTCAACACATGAACAACTTTGATCGTAGGCTGAAATATCCCTTTAAGGTTATCCTCCTACTCTGAAATCAGTTTACAAGGAGCACCATTATGGTTATTATAAATAGGCCTATGTTAGTGCATTGACTACAGTCTAAAGCCTGGTATATTGCATTGTGCATATTTGTCAAGTTCTTATGGAATACTCAAAAATTACAGTGAGGGAAAAAAGTATTTGATCCCCTGCTGATTTTGTACGTTTGCCCACTGACAAAGAAATGATCCGTCTATAATTGTAATCGTAGGTTTATTTGAACAGTGAGAGACAGAATAACAACAAAAAATCCAGAAAAACACGTGTTATAAATTGATTTGCATTTTAATGAGGGAAATAAGTATTTGACCCCCTCTCAATCAGAAAGATTTCTGGCTCCCAGGTGTCTTTTATACAGGTAACGAGCTGAGATTAGGAGCACACTCTTAAAGGGAGCAGCTTGTTACCTGTATAAAAGACAACCAATCAATCAATCAGATTCCAAACTCTCCACCATGGCCAAGACCAAGAAAAAAGAGCTCTCCAAGGATGTCAGGGACAAGATTGTAGACCTACACAAGGCTGGAATGGGCTACAAGACCATCGCCAAGCAGCTTGGTGAGAAGGTGACAACAGTTGGTGCGATTATTCGCAAATGGAAGAAACACAAAAGAACTATCAATCTCCCTCGGCCTGGGGCTCCATGCAAGATCTCACCTCGTGGAGTTGCAATGATCATGAGAACGGTGGGGAATCAGCCCAGAACTACACGGGAGGATCTTGTCAATGATCTTAAGGCAACTGGGACCATAGTCACCAAGAAAACAATTGGTAACACACTATGCCGTGAAGGACTGACATCCTGCAGCGCCCGCAAGGTCCCCCTGCTCAAGAAAGCACATATACATTCTCGTCTGAAGTTTGCCAATGAACATCTGAATGATTCAAAGGACAACTGGGTGAAAGTGTTGTCACATGAGACCAAAATGGAGCTCTTTGGCATCAACTCAACTCGCCGTGTTTGGAGGAGGAGGAATGCTGCCTATGACCCCAAGAACACCATTCCCACCTTCAAACATGGAGGTGGAAACATTATGCTTTGGGGGTGTTTTTCTGCTAAGGGGACAGGACAACTTCACCGCATCAAAGGGACGATGGACGGGGCCATGTACAGTCAAATCTTGGGTGAGAACCTCCTTCCCTCAGCCAGGGCATTGAAAATGGGTCGTGGATGGGTATTCCAGCATGACAATGACCCAAAACACACGGCCAAGGCAACAAAGGAGTGGCTCAAGAAGAAGCACATTAAGGTCCTGGAGTGGCCTAGGTAGTCTGTGGAGGGAGGTGAAGGTTCGAGTTGCCAAACGTCAGCCTCAAAACCTTAAAGAGTTGGAGAAGATCTGCAAAGTGGAGTGGGACAAATCCCTCCTGAGATGTGTGCAAACCTGGTGGCCAACTACAAGAAACGTCTGACCTCTGATTGCCAACAAGGGTTTTGCCACCAAGTACTAAATCATGTTTTGCAGAGGGGTCAAATACTTATTTCCCTCATTAAAATAAAAATCAATTTCTAACATTTTTCACATGCGTTTTTCTGGATTTTTTGTTGTTATTCTGTATCTCACTGTTCAAATAAACCTACCATTAAAATTATTGACTGATCATTTCTTTGTCAGTGGGCAAACATACAAAATCAGCAGGGGATCAAATACTTTTTTCCCTCACTGTAGGTGTGTGATTAATTGTGGATACAGATTCTGATTTTATTGAGTCCTCTTTTATTGCAGGGCATGGAAATAGTTCAGACCATGAACAGTGATCCTGGTTTAGCTGTGGGTAAGTTCATGTTATGGGTTAAGTTTTTTTGTTACTTCTTGTCCTAGTCCTGTGATGTATGTACTCTAAATATAATTGCTAATTTTTAGGCCTACAACGTGATTTCATTATAGCAGTGTATTGAAAAGGTGCTGGAAAGAAATATATACATTTTTAAATTCCAATGAACTGAATTGACCTGACTCAACGTAATGACCTCCCCCAGGCTACACAGCGTTCAACGGGGTGGACTTTGAGGGCACCTTCCACATCAACACGGTGACGGACGACGACTATGCAGGCTTCATCTTCGGCTACCAGGACTCCTCTTCCTTCTACGTGGTGATGTGGAAACAGACAGAGCAGACCTACTGGCAGTCGACACCCTTCAGGGCCATGGCCCAACCTGGCCTGCAGCTCAAAGTGAGTGATGGGACACAAACACAGCAGCCTATAGGTGGTGCTACTGATAAGAACCTTGGCTGAATCGGGACACTTCCTGAGAATCACCTTCAGACAGACTCTGTTGTTGGATATAAGTACAACAAAGCATGTTGTGGTGGCATTGTAAAAACCTTTGATGGTTATATAAAATAATCTACTACAGGGTTCAGAATATACAACAATCTGTCTTTCTGTCTTTCTTGTTCCCCTACAGGCAGTGAAGTCCCGTACAGGGCCTGGTGAGTACCTGCGTAACGCCCTGTGGCACACAGGGGACACCAACGAGGAGGTGAAGCTGCTGTGGTCGGACCCACGGAACGTTGGCTGGAGAGACAAGACATCTTACCGCTGGCAGCTCAGCCACAGGCCCCAGGTGGGCTACATCAGGTAGGCCACACCCCTCTTTCTCTCTTAGTTATTTATTCTTTTTATTTTATTTTAATCTACTACTTTCTATTTGTAGCCGATGTTCAGTAACTGTTTTATTGTCAAAGTCCTTTAGTACCTGCTTAACTATGTATCAGAATTCCATCGTTTTTTACTTAATTAAGGGCAGATGGGTTCGATGGGTTTGCACTTGAAGCTGAGTTCATCCTCACTGGACAGGACACAGTTGTGGTACACAGCTGTGTGACCACTGTTGACCACTAGAGGGAGTTTACACTGCCTTGGCTTGGCTTGGATGATTAAAAAAGAAAAAGAAAGATGGCTGGTGGCAGTTTGGTGGACTTGGTGGCTATTCACCAATTTATACTCCATATTTTTTCCCTCCGAAACCTCTTTGTGACTTTTACAGAGAGACCGGGCCCCCTGGCCCTCTATTGTCCCTGTTGCCATGCCAACCAAATCCTTGGCAAGAATTTTCTGAGTGCCGTTCATATGCAGATCCAGAGGAAACTACTGTAGAGTGGGGGTCTGAGAGAGAGAAAGCGAGCAAGAGAGGGGGGGGGGGCAAGAGAGGGAGAGAGCAGGGAGAGTATCAAAGTCAGAGAAATAAACAGAAAGATAAACAAGTGTGAGGGAGTCACTGAGAGTAACATAGCAGAATAGGGAAAAATCTCAAGCAGATTGTCAAATTCTAAGAGTGTAAGAGAATATCTTGAATCAGATGTCATGTCTGAGGAACATAAAGCTTATGCAAATAGTTTAATAAACCAGATTTATTGGGTGGCAAAATACCACATTGTGCTCAACAAAGCATCAGCAAGACATTTTCAGAAAACACATTCATTTGAACCAACACCTGCGTTTGAGCATCTCTCAAAACCCTCACATCTCTGGCCCATTATCAGTAGCGATGTGTAGGTAAAATCACCGGGGAAGCCAAGCCAGAACAAAAAGCCATATTATGTTGTGATATTTATTTGCTCTATAACCTGCCTTGACACCGTGATTTATAAGGCATAAGGCCGAGACAATAAGAAGACACAGCGGCAGAATAAATTCAACCACATATTTGTTTCATTACAAAATCGGAGAGCAACATCTGTCCGGTGAAGTCCACAAAGCATATTGCATGTAACAAACAGTTACATGACCTACAGCATGGTCAAGCAAGGTAATGTTTCTGACTATTTTCGGATTACTAAACAACTATTGATTTAGAACCACTGAGAGTTACCACAAGTCGTAAAGAAAACAGGAGCTGCCTCCACTATTCCAGCACCATTTCAACTTCAACATTTCAACATCATCAAATCACCTCTCCTTAGTCTAATACAGTGACAACTAAAATATACCAAAAACGATTTAGTCCAATCAACGTAAACTAAATATGATGTGGCTGTCCATGGAACTGATTTGTGTGTGTGTGTGTGTGTATATTTGTGTGTGTTTGCATGCGTACAAGTAGAAAAAACTTGTTGACGCACCTGACTTGTAGAGAAACGCCAATGTCATCCTCCTCTCTAATGTTGCCTAAACGGCCTATGACTCTGTCATACAATACACACTTTTTGTTTTCCTTGCCATTTAGCCTAACTACCTTTCATGGGCAACGATGCACCAGGCCAGCATACTACATCTAGCTACTTGTTAACATCCAGGGGCACAATGTATGAATTTATGGTTAGATCAGAATCGCTGTTATAATCATTGGCCAGTACGGAGAATTAAGTAAAACCACAAGTCCAAATCCCGATCTCCATCCCTTGCTACTTTTAGGAAAGGCACGATTTTAGCAAGCTAGCCCCCGGAAGACAACACAAAGAGATGCAACAATTCACGTTTTTTTTCTGTCAATGATGATGTTTGGCTTGTGATGTGATTAGTCTGAAGCCAAATCCAAACTGGCTTCCCTTGACACTTTTTTTTTTTTGGTGCTCCAGGACCATTCAGAGCTGAGCTCACACAGTTTAGCTCAACACTGATTGGCTATTATTATTTTTTATTTCTAATCAATGGAGACCAAATGCTCGCTGGCTTCCCTTGCATTCAATGCTATGGGCAGCAACAATTTCATACTCTTTCTGACCAGAAAGCGTCGGATAGATTCGCTACACATACTGAGACAGAGGGGCACTGTTACGTTAGATCAGATGCTTTCTCTGGTGAGATACATTCATCCCGTTGCGAATTGAAGGAAATGTATGAAACACAGAGGCAAAAGATACATAATTTTTAATGTTTTTTTCTTGGTCCATTTTTTGGGGGAAGCCTAGCTTCCCTTGGAATCAATGAATACACGCCACTGCCCATTATAAAAAAAAGTTTGCCAGGGAAAAGGAGAGTTGGGGGGTGGAGTTTAAGGAGGTTGTGGAGGGAGGGAGGGGGGGTCTCTCCAGTTGGGTGCAGTGAGGGGAGAGTGGAGAAAGAGAGAGACATGTTTTTTAGAGGCAGGGAGGCCCTATTCAGACCCAAACAGAGAGACACCTGCTTTGTATGCTGTGCAGAGGAGTCAATGGAGCACTGCAGCGATGCACTGCACTCACTCAGGCAGCGACTGGGACAGGGGCTGGGCCTGCTCTCTCTGTCTCTGTTCATCCAAATCACCCATTTTGAGTTCTGTGTTTACTTGCCACTGGGTTTTGGTTTGATAGCACTTCATTTGACTAATCTCTTATATGACCACATGCCAACTACTACAGCTACCCACAACAATCACGTTATGGGTATGTGACAGTGGTATAAATAAGGACAGTGTAAAGTTATAGGATGACTTTCATTTAGATAATTACCAGAGGGAACATGACTTGGGAATGACAAGGGAATTTAAAGGTCCCCTGATTTGTGCATTGTTCTGCGCTCTGTGGCAGGGTGAAGTTATATGAGGGGACGGAGATGGTGGCTGACTCTGGCGTGGTGATTGACACTACCATGAGAGGCGGACGACTGGGGGTCTTCTGTTTCTCCCAAGAGAACATCATCTGGTCCAACCTGCGCTACCGCTGCAACGGTAAGCAGCGTTCTTCACATTGCTACTCACCACTAACGATACTTGTATTGAACAACATAATGCTAGTGAACTAATTTACTTGTATGTTCTGCTTCATGTATCTGTTGTTTATTAGACACTGTTCCAGACGACTTCAACCCATATCGCAAACAGGTTCTGCTGCACATCAAGGTGTGAGAGGATTCGAGGATGTGTGAGTGCTGAGGCATGTAGATGAGTAACCTGTCCAGCACTGTCTCTCTACACACAAACACTCTCACACACACACTCTTACTGCCTCTCAGTACAGAATTTCAACTGCTGTTAAAATGTGTGTGACTGTGTCTGCCCATGAGTGAAAGGGGAGGAGTTTCAGAGTTGTGGTAAAGGAGAAAGAAGAACCAATTTACAACATTGTTGTTATACCAGACTGGAAAAGCAAAAAGGTACTAGACTTTGGAAGAAAGTATACATGATAATGAATGTATGTAGGACTGTGTTACTTCTGGGTTTGAGTTGCTGTCCTTGCCTTCAATTTCACTGTATGAACGGTGGTTGTGTGAATGATAGCGGTTAACCGTTGAGTTTGACTGTTGCGTTAGGTATGAGTGCTGTTGTTGCTTTGTGTTTGTGTATTTACAGCTATCATAGGAATAAATTGATTATATTTTGTGTTTTAAGACTGAACAGTTAAAGGATGTTTTTAAAAATCGCATATCTAACTGTAAAATAAAAAACATAAGCTAGTGTTACAGGGATGAGGGGAATTTGAAAAATACTGTACATCCTCTGAATATGAAACTCCGGGAAACTCTGTCATGACCAGATAATGTCATCTCAGCAGCAAAATACCGATCTGTCACAAGAGACTGTAGACTTGCAGTTATTTAGCCATATTACTTTAAGCCTTTAATAGTGGAATTATGTCCCTAATTTGAATAAATGTGGATCTCTGTGGATTCTAGTGTATACTTTCCTGGGCATCTGATTCTGTGCCCAGTAATTGAATATGAAATAAAGCCTTATTGGATGTGTTTCTTTAAGTCATCTTTAACTGATTAGTTAAACAGAAGCATAAACAAAGAGCAACACAGTCTTTGTCCACAAAAAATAATAAACAATTGAATTTCTTAAAAATATGTTTATTTGACCTTTGTGATTCTGTACACAGCAAGAATGCTAATGAATGATACGACTTAGAAAAAAAACTGTCAAGAGCAACTGTGAGTGTGCACTGCTGTTCCGAGGTCATCCAGTCAGTGAAGTATGTGGTGACACTGGTGCTAACTGTATCTAATCGTTGAGTGCTGTGGTTGTCATCATACCTCCCAGGAGCAGACAGACCCCAGGGCTCAACTGACTGAACTGCCCAGTCTGTCTCCACTGTCTTCTTCTCTGTTCCATATTAATAGCCAGTCATAGAAATCCATATACATTGTACAGAACTTGCTATATTTAATATTATGTGTCACATAGCCTAATTACGTTATTCTTATGTCGGTGTAGTAACACTGTAATAACTCAATGATGACACTGTATTTTAACATGTTACATTGTAACTTGCTTTGTAATGGAGTTGAGCATTTGTGCTACCACATAATTGAAATAAAGCCTCTTCCCATTCTACTTGTGTAATAACAACAAAACAAGTTCCCGGCTGAGGACAGACTTGAAAATGAATTTGGATTCCATTTAGAATGGAGTATTTTAAGCATTATTCTATTAAGCTGGAGATGTCCTGCTATTGACCCCTGACTACTGTGTCTGGATTCCAATCTGATCATTCATTCTCTTTGCTCTATCCTGACTAACTCTCTCTCAGGTGTGAATAGATGCAATATGATAGGCATTTGTCATCCTAGGTCTTGTTGGCCATACAGAGTTTGTGCAATACTGCTTCCTATCCCAATATGAGGGAACTTTCAGAGTGAAGTCACAAGGGCAGAGGGAGGAGAATGACTTAGTGGAGTTGGCAAAGGTCCTCACGTGGCAGCTAGCCAGCCAGTGTCTGGTGCGGACAGTGGGACCGTTTGGAAGCAGAGGCTTGCCAACTGTTTAGAATAAATTCACTGGGCTTCTCCCATAACAGGCCACATGTGAATAGATAGAATAAATTGGGTCAATATGGCGAATGACATAGTATTACAGATATGTTTCTCTAAATAATTGTAGTAGTAAAATGTATTGTAGAAAGTGATTTTGAAAATATATTTTTAAGTGAGAACAAAGTTTTCAAGTACATATCACAGTGTTCTTACACACATGTACGGAGAGAAAATAATGAGGAAAAACAACCTTTCTGAGCTCCTCTGTTAAAGATGGAATACCCTGGGTCCGGGAGGCCGGGACGAGTGCAATATTGGGAGGGCATTGTACAACAGTGCACCACATCCCACACCTGCCTGGCCCTGGGAGGGGTTAACACTTAATCTGCCTCCCCAAGCACCAATATTTCATGATCTGGCTGCAGTCCCAAGTTTACCCTCTCTTCAGATATGTCTGAGACTCACATTGCCTGAGGAAGACAAAAGTGTTGCATATTAGTCACTGTCTAAAAGAGAGCTTAGGCTCTCTCTCTCTCTCTCTCCCTCCCGTGTGCGCACACACACACACACACACACACACACACACACACACACATACACACACACACACACAAAAGCCCTAACAGTTACCAGGGCAACAGGTCTCCAAGCCACATAGGGGTAATCTGCTAGGGTAACCAAAAAAGTCAAGGGAAAAAAAGTTTTCTATGGAAAAAACACTTCCACATTCTAAAATGTATTGTCAAAAGTATTATAATAAATAAATATATATATATTGTGATACATAACAGGTGTATAATTTCGTTTGGGGAAATGTTTGGACTTTGGAGGAGTGTGTCCAAACACACTGTCTAAGCCCTTATAAACAAGTACACTAACTAAGATAAACATTTAGACCAATGAAAATGTGTTTAAAACCTTACCTCAAGTCACAAGTGATTCATTGCCTCTTCATTCATATAGTGTCGTCATTCTCTGGAATATGTTTGATATGGCCTATGAAAATGCATCAGCAACAATTCGCCAGGCAGTTAGAAATATGGGTTCTTATTAGTCCAGAATTCCTTATATGCTGGATCTGTTTTCTTAAATGCATTCCGAACCCATTCTGCAATTATCCATAGCCGAAGATACAGGACTTCTTTCCTCTCCTAAAAGCTCTCTGACAATGGACCTCGCGCTCCGAATAGCCACTGCTTGGTCAATGGACCCCGCCTCCACTGCTACAACAAACAAAGGCCACAACGCAACGCTCACTGAGGCATGTTGGTGCCCCTCTTAAAAGGCTAAAAACTTCGGACATTCTCCGCAGTTGAGTAAACACGTCTGACTATCCTTCCCTCTGTATGTGTATCCCTGCAGGAATGTCTACATTTTAAAACTTTTAGTAAATCATGATTAAATAGGTTAAACTACAATGGACTCACCCAAATTCGGCATTCGGCAGATGTCAATCAATGAAATTTCGCGCCACTGGTGCCCGCCACATATCACGTGAAAACCTAGCGATAAATTGAAAGGGTAAAACGTGTAGTCATGTCATTTACTGACATTCGCCTACTGCCTGAAAACATTATCACACGTTTGGTCACTTTGTTGCATTTTCTATACCAGTTTCAAAGTTTCTAAATACAGTATAGCCTTACAGTTTGTTTGGGGGGTTTGGCACCTGTCCTATTCCTGCTGAGTTTAGCACCTTGGCTGTGTGAATGGTGCAGGCCACTGGCTTGGTTGGGTCGTCATACAAACCACGCAGCCTGGCCTCAGAGCCATACGGAACATACTTTACGTATTTCTGGACACCTCCAAGCCCTATGTTACCTACTAATGGTCTAGTTACTTTAGACAGAACTAAAAGTAGGGCGATTGGATCAGGGAGGCTTGATGAGCGTAATCTGCGACCATCTTGCAATCTCAATGTTGCGTGTTTGAGTCAAGTTGGGGACAACTGTAGTATTTTAGCTAACCCTTCCCCTAACCCTTATTCTAAACTTAACCAAATTCACTTAACCTGCTATGTAAATTTACCTAAACTTTGTCTTTTTAGTTCTCCTAACCTTTTACGTAAATTATCCTAACATTTGTCGTTAGTTTCCCTAAACACCAATGTAAATTCTCCACGTAATTCTCCTTTGTTGTGGTATACTACGAGCTAACTAGATCTACTCAGGCTTTTATAAAGCTAGCTAGCTTCAGTTACCTTCACATTCCATGTCAGGCTTCATCCGTATGATGGTGGATATTGCTCGTCCGCCTGCCGCTAACTGCGTGTGCATGTCGCATATGGCTAGTCGAAGGCGAACTCTTCATTGAGACAATGCTGAAATATCAAACCATTGGCGGGTCAGTGCCACATTTTCATTTGTGCTGAAATTATAATGAAAGAAAAGTTATCCTTATTTTAGTACTTATCGTTAATGCCATGTTTGGTGTACTTATCAATGCACGGCCATATTTTTCCCACTACTATCGCTCCTCCTCCTTTGATCTGTGGAACAGCTTGCTGCATTTTGGCCGTATATAGACATATAATCCATAGCAGGGTTTTGGAATCTTTAACCCTGGTAATTTTACAGATAAACTCATGGATACACTAGCAATGGCTACCAGTCTTGACTTGAATGGGAACTGCCATCTATGGATTATTCGTCATTGGTTGGTTGCGGTTGTCAGTTTTCTTTTGGCCAATTTTAAAATACAATTCCGCTAAAAAATGTACAGTTTGGAAAGCAAATGCTGTCATTATTAAATGTGCAATGTGAGGGTATTTTAACATTGCAAAACATTTTTAAACACACATTGGTCCTCAACTAGTGGCTCAAACACTCCTTCAGGACACATTGAGTTAGCTTGCCCCAAGCAGGTTAGTTCTGAAGGATTCGTTGCCATAGAAATTTACCTGGCTAAAAGGTGAGCGACTTTCGTGGTACCGGTTAACCCAAATTGAACTAAGAGTTGACCAAAGTTACAGTACCTGCTAACTCCTCAAACCTGATTCATAGTTAAGGGCTCTGGTCTCAGAAAGATGTACAATACTATACATCATCCAAGACGTATGATAAATGACATAATCCAATTTGTATGCTATTGTATGACCTGGTAAGAGGTATCTCACTGGGTACACCACCTTATCTCAATGTGGATAACTGGGTAGTATTTGGTTGAGATGTTGATTAATGAGATTACAAACTATATTCATCCACTCAAAAAGACAGCCAAAAGTTCGCTGAATTTCCAATGTGTTATCAATATGCTTCCAACCATCTGAAAGCACAACCTAATTCCAATGTAAAAACAATGTCTGATTTTTTGTTTAGTTGGCACCTGAATGTCTATCACTTCACTTTCAACCATTTAAAAGTAGAGCAAAGTTCAAATTGGAATATAATGTCAGATATTTTGTTTATTTTTATTTATACAAAGGCCATTTAAGATTCTGCACAGATTATTACAGCAATTGTGAAGACCTGCGAAGACCTATGCATGTTATCTTGAACATACTGTACACATTTTATATGATTACATAAGAAGTATAGTTACAATAACCTCAAAATGTGGCCATGGATGTGTTACTCTTTTTAAGGTTGAATGTTACATTAGTTTGGAAGATAGCCTTAACTTTAGGCTATTTACTGTATTAAAAAAGTAACATTGAATTGTTTTTGGTTTAAAATGCAACCAAATATCAACATTTATATGTACAGTGCATTCGGAAAGTATTCAGACTCCTTGACTTTTTCCACATCTTGTTACGTTACAGCCTTATTCTAAAATGGTTAAAAAATACAAATAAATCCCTCAATCTACACTCAATACCCCATTATGATAAAGCAAAAACAGATTTTTAGAATTTTTGCAAATGTATTACTAATAAAAACTGAACTATTACATTTACATAAGTATTCAGTGTCACGATCGTCGTAAGGAGCGGACCAAAATGCAGCGTTGTATGTGTTCATGATGATTTTTTAATTAAAGAAAGCACTGAACACTGAATACAAACTATACAAAAACAATAAACGAATAACGACCGTGAAGCTATAATGAGAACTGTGCTGACACAAGCAACTAACATAGACAATCACCCACAAACAAACAGTGAAACCCAGGCTAGTATGATTCTCAATCAGAGACAACTAATGACACCTGCCTCTGATTGAGAACCATACTAGGCCGAAACATAGAAATCCCAAAATCATAGAAAAACAATCATAGACTGCCCACCCCAACTCACACCCTGACCATACTAAATAACGACAAAACAAAGGACATTCAGAACTTTTACTCTGTACTGTACTTTGTTAAAGCACCTTTGGCAGCTTTAACAGCCTTGAGTGTTATTTTGGGTATGATGCTACAAACTTGGCACACCTGATTTGGGGAGTTTTTCCCATTCTTCTCTGCAGATCCTCTCAAGCTCTGTCAGGTTGGATGGGGAGCGTCACTGCACAGCTATTTTCAAGTCTCTCCAGATATGTTCAATCTGGTTCAAGTCCGGGCTCTGGCTGGGCCCCTCAAGGACATTCAGAGACTTGTCCCGAAGCCACTCCAGCATTTGTCCTGTTGGAACCATCGCCTCAGTCTGTGGTCCTGAGCACTCTGGAGCAGGTTTTCATCAAGGATCTCTGTACTTTACTTTGCATCTTTCCCTCGATCCTGACTAGTCTCCCAGTCCCTGCCGCTGAAAAACATCCCCACAGCCTGATGCTGCAGCCACCACGCTTCATCATAGTGATGATGCCAGGTTTCCTCCAGATGCGACGCTTGGCATTCAAGCCAGAGGCCCTGAGCGCTCTTGATTTCATCAGACCAGAGGATCTTGTTTCTCGTGGTCTGAGAGTCTTTTAGGTGCCTTTTGGCAAACTCCAAGCCTGCTGTCATGTGCCTTTTACTGAGGAGTGGCTTCCGTCTGGCCACACTACCATAAAGGCCTGTCTGGTGGAGTGTGGCAGAGATGTTTGTCCTTCTGGAAGGTTCTCCCATCTCCACAGAGAAACTCTGGAGCTCTGTCAGAGTAACCATCGGGTTCTTGGTCACCTCCCTGACCAAGGCCCTTCTCCTCCGATTGCTCAGTTTGGCCAGGAAGAGTCTTGTTGGTTCCAAACTTCTTCCATTTAAGAATGGAGGACACTGTGTTCACATTTTTTGGTACCCTTTCCCAGATCTGTGCCTAGATACAATACTGTCTCAGAGCTCTATGGACAATTCCTTTGACGTCATGCCTTGGTTTTTGCTCTGACATGCACTGTCAACTGTGGGACCTTATATAGACAGGTGTGTGCCTCTCCAAATCATGTCCAATCAATTGAATTTAACACAGGTGTATTCCAATAAAGTTGTAGAAACATCTCAAGGATGATCAATGGAAACAGGATGCACCTGAGCACAATGTCGAGTCTCATCGGAAAGGAACTGAATACTATGTAAATAATGTATTTCTATTTTTATTTTTATTTGATAAATTACCAAACATTTCTAAAAACCTGTTTTTGTGTTTGTCATTATGAGGTATTGTGTGTAGATTGATGAGAAACATTTTTTTAAATCAATTTTAATTTTAGTTCCATCTGAGCCATCCTATTTTTACTTTTATTTTTGGTTGAGTTGGAGACCTGAATCCAGCATATTATTTGTTAACTTGTCGACAAGTTAATAGGCTATGTATTGTATTTCAAAAGTGTGGCACAGAGTGAATTGTCCAAGCAGAAGATACATCTCCATCAAATGTTGACATTTGTTTGCGTTGACAACCCAACACAATTCAATATCACTAAATATCTTTACATTTTAAATCAAAGGTTAAAACCTTAGGCCTAATATATAGTCTATTTTCTGTTGAAATCTTTGAATTATAATTTCTTTCTGATAATGGATCTAACGTTGAAGATCTGATTTTGTTTTAAAGGTATAAATTCAACATATTTTATACAAGGTTTGTCAATGTTGAAATTTGGTTACCATGATTACATAATCCTTTTGTTTAAATTTCACCCTAAAAACAACAGTTGATTGCTTTTTTCAAATCCAATGTATTTTTCACATATACTGAACAAAATTATAAACGCAAGATGTGAAGTGTTGGTCCCATGTTTCATGAGCTGAAATAAAAGATCCCAGAAATATTCCATATGCACAACAAGCTTATTTCTCTCAACTGTTGTGCACAAATATGTTTACATCGCTGGTAGTGACCACTTTTTTTACTCAACTGGCTACGATATCTGTCAAAATTACATGAACCGATTTTCTTGGGGATTTATGATAGCCTGCGAACCAAGAGGGCAACAAATATAGAATGGCCTCCTATAAAAATAAGAAAACACACTAGCAACAACAGGATGCAAATAGAACAGGTTGCCAGAGCCGCTGTGATAGTTTGAAATAGCCCCCCGGTGCCTCGGAGAGTGTGCGCCCAAGTGGACAGTTGTTACGCGAGCAGCAGGTGTTCGACACGAGTGATTTATACCACTCGTGGAGAAACACTGTTAAATATCTCACTCATCTGATAGCCGACATCGAGGGAGGAAGGAAAAGCGGCTTGCCATGAAACCAGTTTGAGACTGGACATCAGTGTCGGCAGCTCACTCGGACAGTTTGGGAGTTTGGTGTCAGTGCAGGCAAAACCTACTTCGCCTTTTTCCTATTGGAACGAGTGAGGTGGGGACATTTACGCAGTGTCTCATACGGAGCTTCAACAGAGGTGTGATTTGGTGAGGATATGAATGGTGCGATTTGGTGAGGATATGAATGGTGCTTTGCCTGGTTCATTCTTAAAATAATCATGTGCTACACAATTCAGAAATGTGGCCTATTATTTACCTACCCACTGGGCACAGACGTCAATTTAACGTCTATTCCACGTTGGTTAAACCTAATTTCATTGAAATTACGTGGCAACAATGTTGATTTAAGCAGTGTGCCCAGTAGATGCTACTATTTAATTGTGAGCTATGACGAATGTATGGATTGGGTCAAGCAAGTATAAAGCTTTTATTTGGTTGGAACATATGTTTTTCTAACATTGTACAATTCACTTTGTCCCCTAATGGAACTTGTTGCTTTAAATACTTTCTCCATGGCCTAATATTAGAACAAATTCCCTGTCATTGTGAGTAAATCAAGAAATACAGCAGAATGGCATGTATTGTAGACTGACATTTGGGTGACATTGGCAATGTGGAATTTAAAGTTACATTAGCAGTTATATAACAACAATAGAATGATATCCTTATATTTGCCATTCATTAATATAATAATACCCCTTGAATAGTCCTGAAGTACAGCAACTGATTGTCATAAATATTTGTTTTAATCAAACCTATGCTTTCACAGATAATTCATATTGATATAGATAGAATGTACAAAAGATAGATTATCAATAAAATAGATCATACAATTAGTCAATCAGTCTAAAGTTATTTGAATGTTTGATAGTGTCCATCAAAATACACTGACCTTCCCACTGTCACAGTTAAGACATGTGACAGTGGGAAGGAAAACTTCAGGTGGAAGGAAACCTTGAGAGAGCGAGAGAGAGCTGCACTATTACAAATACAAAGATGCTATGATGTGCATACATTCATTGACCTTTCCTATGCAGACACAACCATATTGGATTCACATTAAATTCTCATTCATCAATAAATCAAGTGAGGTTGAGCCAAACATCCAATAGCTTGCTCTGTGTGTTTGTGGTCTTTGTGTCCAATACCAGTTGGGGATTGATCTAATGAATGAGTGAAAACCACTGGTCTTTACGTGAGCTGGAGTTGACACGTAGAACCACATGAACATGTCACTCCAGGCCAAGCCGTGAGAAAAAAACATCTCTGAGTCTCACATGTGACCAACCCCTATGGTGACGTCGTGTGTGTGTGTTTGGTTTTACTATTCATGTGGGGACCAGAGATCCTCATAAGGGTGGTAGCCTAAAACAAATCAAACAAGTGGGGACATTTCACTGTTCCCCACAAGGAAAAAGGCTGTTTTAAGCTTAGGTTTAGGGTTAGAATTACATGTTAGAGTTAGGTTTAGTTTTAGGGGTTTGGGGTTAAGGTTAGGGTTAGAGTTAGGTTAAGGGTTAGGGCTAGGTTTGAACCCCACAAGGATAGTAAAACAAACGTGTGTGTGTGAAGGAGAGTTAGGGTTTTGTGGTTAACAAGTGTAGTGCAGTGTTGCCCTAAAGGTAGTACCGTATTGATGTTTAATCACAAGTGACTGTCTGTGTGTGCATGCACAGTGATTATTTGCTGTTCATGGATGGAACAAATAGGACCCTGTCAGTGTTGTTGGTCTGTGCACAGAGGGAGGTCACTGTGATTTTCAAAGCAGTGCAAAAAAAAAGTGGGGGGGGGGCATACACCCCCACTCCAAAAGTGCAGCTGCATCAGAATCCATTGGTCGACATTCCAGACCTCAGCCACTACACTAGTGAACACAATGCCCATCGGACAACAAAAGGAGACCAATCTAGGGCATTGAAAAACGTTTATAACAGAAGTGAAGAGACTGGGTTGGGGCAGTTCTATACACTGCTGCTGTTAGTTGGAATACAGTTCAAGAAGATTCATTTGATAATGTAAGTTGAAGATGTGTCTGATTGAAGACTGATTGTGACAACTAGTAGCCATAGCCACTCCCTCCCTGAGTAGTGGAACTGCCGTTGGGCACACCTGCTTACCCTTTCCTCCTCTGCCTTATAGCCCTGACTATTTCAGACCAGGGGAACACATGAAGGAAATAGGAAATGGCCTGGGTGGAGAGAGAGAGAGTCTGGTATATTTAGCATGCTCTATTTCTGCCCCTGCTGCTCGTAACCCCCCTTCATACCCCCTCTCCCTGGTGCACTGCACAGGTCTCCCAAACTGTAATAAAGGTCAGACTGTAGTGTTGGTTCAGAGAGAGAGAGGACCACACACAAACGCACTGCACACATGGTTCAATCTGGCCCATGCCATGACGCTTTCAAAGGCACACTTGGCACCAATGCTTTAGGAATACCTTGTACTGCCAAAGGTTTCACTATGTAATGCACATAAGCTCTGTGAAGGTCTTACCAGAATGTAGGCTTACACCTTTCCTTAAACTTAGATCTTTCCACACATAAATCAAATACAATAATGCCATCCTTTTGGTTACTAAATTGGACATGACAAAGAGAGACTTTCTCTGGCCCTTGTTTGTTCTCCGATGGCAAATGGAAAAGGGAGAAGAGTCCAAATTGAAAAATGCCCAATTGACCAAGTGACCAACATTGTTGTAGCCTAGCTTTGACAGGTAAATGCTTGCTTTATACCAAGAACTGAAATATAACATAAAATGGGGTTTTGATACATAGTGCTGTGGCACACATGGTAGCCATAGTTTTTCTTTGTTTTACTATATTTTGTCTCAAGCCTAGCTTCACAACACTAACAGATAATTGTTTACAATGGCAGTTTATCTACTGTATGGAAACTTAAGCTCTGTAATGTAAATACTGCTGTTTATAGGACTATTATTATGGCTATGATTATGGCAGCTTCAAACATGATCTGATCTGACCGGTGGTCAGGTGGATAAGACTGCCTTCATAAACTAAGACTGTTGATCAAATTATTGGTCCTATTCCTAAATGTGACCAAATGGTGGCCGCTGGTGTTGCTTTTCTCTGATTCTTGAATGTTTGTTTGTCAACAGTTTTCTCTCCATTGTCCTCATCTTGTCCATACCCAGCACTTGACTTCAGTCTGAGTGCTGTTGATGGGTTCCAAGAGTGTGGGAGATCATTTTGCAACAACACACAGTCTTAAAAAATAGTTAGCATCTATTCAAATAGGTATGAACTACATGTACTTAATTACTTACAATTACAGTTGAAGTCAGAAGTTTACATACACTTAGGTTGGAGTCATTAAAACTAGTTTTTCAACCACTCTACAAATTTTTTGTTAACAAACTAATAGTTTTGGCAAATCGGTTAGGACATCTACTTTGTGCATGACACAAGTCATTTTTCCAACAATTGTTTACAGACAGATACAGATAGAGAATATTTCACTTATAACTCAGTGTATCACAATTCTAGTGGGTCAGAAGTTTACATACACTAAGTTGACTGTGCCTTTAAACAGCTTAGAAAATTCCACAAAATGGCTTTAGAAGCTTCTGATAGGCTAATTGACATCATTTGAGTCAATTGGAAGTGTACCTGTGGATGTATTTCAAGGCCGACCTTCAAACTCAGTGCCTCTTTGCTTGACATCATGGGCAAATCAAAAGAAATCAGCCAAGACCTCAGAAGAAAAATTGTAGACCTCCACAAGTCTGGTTCATCATTCGGAGCAATTTCCAAATGCCTGAAGGTACCACGTTCATCTGTACAAACAATAGTACTCAAGTATAAACACCATGGGACCACGCAGCCGTCATACCGCTCAGGAAGGAGACACGTTCTGTCTCCTAGAGATGAACGTACTTTGATGTGAAAAGTGCGAATCTATCCCAGAACAACAGCAAAAGACCCCGTGAAGATGCTGGAGGAAACAGGTACAAAGTATCTATTCCACAATAAAATGAGTCCTATATCGACATAACCTGAAAGGCCGCTCAGCAAGGAAGAAGCCACTGCTCCAAAACCGCCATAAAAAAGACAGACTTTGGTTTGCAACTGCACATGGGGACAAAGTTCGTACTTTTTGGAGAAATGTCCTCTGGTCTGATGAAATAAAAATAGAACTGTTTGGCCATAATGACCATTGTTATGTTTGGAGGAAAAGGGGGAAGGCTTGCAAGCCGAAGAACAGCATCCCAACCGTGAAGCACGGGGGTGCCAGCCTCATGTTGTAGGGGTGCTTTGCTGCAGGAGTGGCTGGTGCACTTCACTAAATAGATGGCATCATGAGGAAAGGAACATTATGTGGATATATTGAAGCAACATCTCAAGACATCAGTCAGGAAGTTAAAGCTTGGTCTCAAATGGGTCCTCCAAATGGACAATGACACCAAGCATACTTCCAAAGTTGTGGCAAAATGGCTTAAAGACAACAAAGTCAAGGTATTGGAGTGGCCATCACAAAGCCCTGACCTCAATCGTATAGAAAATTTGTGGGCAGAACTGAAAAAGCGTGTGCGAGCAAGGAGGCCTACAAATCTGACTCCATTACACCAGCTCTGTCAGGAGGAATGGGCCAAAATTCACCCAACTTATTGTGGGAAGCTTGTGGAAGGCTACCTGAAACGTTTGACCCAAGTTAAACAATTTAAAGGCAATGTTACTAAATACTAATTGAGTGTATGTAAACTTCTGACCCACTGGGAATGTGATGAAAGAAATAAGGGCTGAAATAAATCATTCTCTCTACAATTATTCTGACATTTCATATTCTTAAAATAAAGTGGTGATTCTAACTGACCTAAAACAGGGAATTTTTACTCGGATTATATGTTAGGAATTGTGAATAACTGAGGTTAAATGTATTTGGCTAAGGTGTATGTAAACTTCAACTGTAGATCTTGTGATCCGCTTGTTATATGATAAAATATTACAATTTGTATTCAATACAAATTGCACTCTATCTTGACAAATGGTTGACTGGAGTTGAGCCCAGATTGTGCCTGTGGTAGTGGTGTGGCGTTTCCATCTACAGGCCACAGTGTGTAATGTCTGTCTCTATCTATGCCCTGCCTGCATCTGTAGCCCCTGTACTGAGCCTGAGCCTGGTCTGCAGCCCTCGGCCTGAGGCTGGAAGGGGATGGGGACACTGGCCCTTTGCAGCCACTACTCACAGCTGTCATGGAAACGCAGCGTCATAGTGGCAATGCTACTGTTTCACCTGTGCTGCCTGCAAGGTGCTTTCTATGATCCACAGCCTTTGTCTTCAAACTACCCAATAATGTCAAGCAACTGTGATATTTCTGTTACATGCTCAATGGAAAGACATATTTTCTCCTACTATTGTTACATTATTATTGATTAATAAACTGGAGCTTCCAACTGTCTCCCTCCTCCCACAGTATGGGCATCCTGTCGCATCCTGAGGTGCAACTCTGACTTTGTAGCTGTCACCCTGGACCTTGGGGGCAGTGGAGGGGGCGGAGGAGGAGGCAGCAGAGAGGGCAATGCGGGCTACTGCAGCGCCCTCCGCTCCTATGCCATGTGTACCCGCCGCATGGCCCGTGCCTGCCGGGGCGACCTGGCCTACCACTCGGCCGTGCAGGGCATCGAGGACCTTCTCATCCAGCACAGCTGCCCCAGGACAGGACCCACCGCTCAGCCCCGGCCCCTGCCACAAGCCCCCATCTCTGGGGACGCCTGTATCTATGAGAAGGGCTACCTCCAGCGTGAGGGCCGGACCCCTGACTATCTCCACTGTGGAGTGTTCGGGGATCCCCATGTTCGCACCTTCCGTGATGAGTTCCAAACGTGCACTGTACAAGGGGCCTGGCCACTGATAGATAATGAGTATCTATACGTTCAGGCAACTAGCGCCCCCATGAGAGGAGGGGTGTATGCCACGGCTCTCATCACGGTAGGCCTCATTTCTAAAATAATATATAGTAAATTATATTTTATAAAATATTTTTTTAAATTATACAAATTATGATCTGTTCTTAAAGGTCCAGTGCAGTCAAAAATTAGATTTTCTACCCTGAGGTTTGAATAATACTGTGAAAATTATGATAATGCCATTTTAGTATAAGAGCTGTTTGAAAACGCCACCTGAAATTTCTACCTGTTTTAGTGGGATGGAGTTTTGGCCTTCCTGGTGACATCACCAGGTGGTAAATGAGGTAATATGGCAATAAGAAAGAGAGTTCCAAACCTCTCTGCCAATAACAGCTAGTGTCACGTTGGTATGGAGGATAGGGAGACAGGCACAGGAATGCATAATAGGGGTTTTTATTTCCCAAATTACAGCGTGCCGTGTAAAGGCACGGGGATGAAGACCAAACAAACATGTATACAAAACACAGGGTAGAAATCCAAACAAAAGTGCGAGGAGATCCTCGAATAAATAACACAAGCGCACAATGATACCACACGGGACGAGACCCGTAATCATCTGCGCAATCCACAATGGCACAATAGCTAAAACACAGCACAGGACATTGGAACAAAAATCGATAGGACAATGGTGAACAAAGGGCACACTTATACAATTACTAATCAACTGGGAATAGGGACCAGGTGTGCGTAATGACAGTTCCGGAGGGATCTGTGACAGCTAGTTTTCAGTTTTCCCTCCCCACTCTTGCTTGAGAAATTGCTTTTTGACAAGAAACTTTAATTTTGGGGGGGTACCATTTTGATTGAAAATAATCACAGTAAAGATACTTAGTTATTACCCAGAAATGATTTATTATTGAGATAAAAATGGCTTTATTGGACCTTTAAAATATAACTATGTACAATGCATGACATGTATTTATACATAAATAAAGCATACGTACGTCTAGCTCATTGGAAGGGTGTGTGTAACAACAGGGTTGTCTCTCCACCAGATTACCATCATCTTTAAGAACTGGCGCCAGTGTATCGAGCAGCAGATCTACCAGGCGGAGCTGGACAACGTTCCCGCAGCCTTCGTGGACGGCTCAGTGACCAGCGGGGAGAGGCAGGGCCAGCACAGCCTGAGCGTCCACTCTGATCTGCCTGGGCACCAGGCTGAGATCCGTGCTGCCCACATCGGCACCACCCTGGTGGTGCGTCAGAGTGGGCGGTCCCTGGGCCTGTCAGTACGCTCGCCAAGTGCCATTGCTGAAGCATTCACCCCCGAGCAGGACCTGCAGCTGTGTGTATATGGCTGCCCACCTTCACAGCGCCTAGAGACGCTACCCAGCCCCTCTTCTTCCTCCTCCCTTTCCTCCTCTTCCTCAAGCCAGCCCTCTGCTGCAGCCCATGTCCACTGTGCAGCCCTCCTCCCTGCTAGGGACATCTACTACCAGGCCTGCCTGTTTGACCTGCTGGCCACAGGGGACCTCAACTCCAGCACGGCGGCTGTGGCGGCCCTGGAAGACGCCCGGGGAATGATCTCAGACCCCAATAAGGTGCATCTGCTACTGGTGGGCAATGCCGATGGTAGTAGCCCATGTCTGCCTCTGATCCTGGCTGTGGCTGTCCTATCAGAGCATCTGTTGGCTCTGTGGACTGGGCAGTGTTTATGAACTAGTGACTGGTAGGAGCTGTGGGCATAGCATTAGCCACACTGACTCTGACTGAGCAGATGCTTTAAAAAAAATCTTGATGGCCTTGTTTCATAAACAACAGGCATCACCTTTGACTGGTTGGAACCCAGTGGCATTGTGACTGGTTACAGAGGTCAATGTTTCCCTGATTCGTTTTCTTCCAGCAGGAGAAGAATGTTGATAGGAATAAATACAGGTGAATGCTCTCAGTGAGGATAGAAGTGAACTATTGAAGCTTGACACTAGTTGTGTTGATTCTAATCCCTTAACTACGCTGAGACAAATGTATTAAAACAATATGTATTATCCATCTCAGCACAGAGGATGGCCTGTTGAATAATTCCACGAATCCAGACAGTCAATGGAATCTTCAACTCTTTTTTTATATACTTACTGTTATTTTCTGTTTATTTTATCATGGAGGGAATTTAGTGGTTTATTTATAGTAAATATAATACTACAGTGGTATCATCCTCTGTAAAGAAACTAATTTATCACTAATTTATTATGTCATCTTTGTGTGTCTACATTTGGTTTGCAGTGAGTTGTAATAATGTCTCGATTTCATAAGGGACTGTTTTTGAATGTACGTTTGGTTCATATGTCAGTATTTGTAAGACAATGTTTACAATGTATTGTTCATCCTGTTCATATTTTTACCTAGTGTAGTTGCCAAAGTAAAAAATATATCTTCCCAAAGTTACTCATACCATCTTTCTAAAACAATACAGATCAAACAAGGAGTAAATTAAAATAATATATTGTTTTCCAAATGAAAATATCTCAAATTGCCTTCCATGTAATAATGTGATCTCTGTCAAGGAAAAAAGATATTTATACCTACAGATTCTAATATATTTCCCTTTGTGAGTTTTATTAAATTTGATCGTTTTTTTCCCCCAAGACCAGAAAATGGTCTGTATAATGTCCTGAGTGTGTATTTTTAATGAGCGACCTTAACTGGGATTTTGTGAACCTTGAAATGTCCAATACAACTGCAGTATTCCTCTGGAGGGGCTACTGAGGCAGCATTTGGGTGAGTTGAGTTCTCCTTTGCTGTGACTGGTAGCTCTCTTCTACCATCTGATGTCAGATGTCTTCTCTGGTGTACTGTCCAGCATTCCTGTTGTTGCTTCTGTGATAGCTGGAATGAGTCCATTCTAGACCCCTCTTAGCTTCTCCGATGGAATAGGTCAATGTAGAAAGTGACAGGAGGGGGGGTTGTGGTGTCCGGGGCAGTGGTGTGGATCAAAAAGGGGGGGAAATTTTATTGTTTTTTTATTGATTGTATTGGTTTTGATGTGATTCAATAAAAAAATTTCACAACAAAAAATAAAGTGATAAGAGACAGCGAGGAACCACACCTTAATACAGTAAACAATATTAGAAGATGTATACTTGGCAATTAAGGACACTTTATTTCAATGATCTTTCAGTATTCTTCTGTACAAAACACAAATCAAATTTGTAATGAGAATCCTTCATATTACATACTGTGAATGACTAGAAGTGAAGTAAATTGAAATTAAGTTTGAACCTTACTCTCTTATTGCTCTATTCATCAGATCCACTTTAGCCGACATCTGCATAGAGGTTGTTTTGGCGGTGTCGGAGGTGAACTGCGTTAGAGCTGTCAAATCCACAAGGGCTCCTGGCATTATACCTCCATCGGACATTGCTATTGGCTGCACAGCGTCACATTAAGAGAAATCCCATGTAGCCTTGTTTACAAGTTCGAACACTAGAATGGAGATGTAATCTTCACCTCGATTAGGCTGATAGAAATCCTCATTATTTAGATTAATGATTTTCAATTAGAGCATCATTATTTCTATATAGCCTACACTTTCTTATTCTGTCCTTCTAACGCCAGTGGGACGGTGTGGCTTCATGACAGTGATCAAGAGCAGCTGCTCACCGATTTGACTGCTCTAATGCAGCTACACCTCCGACACTGCCAAAACATCAGCCATTTTTCTACCCAAGCCTTTTTTCACTTTAGTGGATAAGCTTATATCTTTTTGGGGGGAGCGGTGGGAGTCCAAGAATACATAAAGCATTCCTCCAGAGAGATAGAACACACAAGTCCTTCCTAACTTTATGCATTATTGCTGGTCATCGACTATACAAAATATTGTTTACTGGCTTCGCACCCCAGAAACTGACTTGTGTCAAACAGAAGTCAACCCCTATTTCTCTTCCTCTTTGTCAGCTTTAGTCACCTCCAATCTTACTATTTCAGCTTCGCGCTACACATCCAATCCAATTGTTGTCAATATTCTTAAAATGTGGCCTTAATTCCGTCAACACTTTAAATTCTGTGAATTCTCTAAGTTCCTATATGTAATAATCACCTCTTCCTTTCAGCCAAACTGGATTCAGCTTGAAGTCTGTGGCAGAGGAATGGCCTTACTAAGTTTAATGGCCTTTATATTGATGGCACCTTTACATTTGATAGCGAGGTCATCAACATTGGCAATCTACCCCATTCAAGTGTATTTAGGTATTTCCAAATGTAGGTATTTTTGAGATAATCATGTCCTTTGATAACCCATCACTTAATAAAATTAGATCTGGGCGGGAAAAGGAACTTGGTTGAGAGACCTTGGACGAAGTCTGGAATAGTGCCTTGCGTGGGGTAAATGGAAGCTCCTCTTGTGTCCGGCTCAGCTTTATACTTCACTGTATCCATTTCAGTAAGGCCAGGCTCTCCAAATTCTACCCAAATATTGATGGTACATGTGACAGGTGTAAAAGCTCTTTGGCACACTTGACTCACATAATGTGGTTTTGTCCCTGTCTGGCAGACTACTGGTTCACTATATTTAAAACACTTTCTGAAGCATTTGATATAGAGTGGCAGCCTAGTGCAGAAATTGCTATTTTTACCAAACAACAATCCTTCCCTGACCAATAGACTGCTAGATGCCATTGCCTTTGCCTCCCTGTTGGCACACAGAAGGATTATATTGGATTGGAAATCTATCAACCCTCCCTCAGCCTCTCTTTGGCCCAACTAATTTTCCTAAAATTAGACAAAATTAAGTAAACCTTTCAAGGTTCAACCAACTAATTTTATTCCAGCTGGGACCTGATGATATCCTATTAGTATTCTTGTCCCCACCTCCAGCCCTTAAGGTTACTGCTACATAGGCCTATAGCATCACCTTCCTCCAGATCAGTATTCTTGTCCCCACCTCCAGCCCTTAAGGTTACTGCTACATAGGCCTATAGCATCACCTTCCTCAAGATCAGTATTCTTGGCCCCACCTCCAGCCCTTAAGGTTACTGCTACATAGGCCTATAGCATCACCTTCCTCCAGATCAGTATTCTTGTCCCTACCCCCAGCCCTTAAGGTTACTGCTACATAGGCCTATAGCATCACCTTCCTCCAGATCAGTATTCTTGGCCCCACCTCCAGCCCTTAAGGTTACTGCTACATAGGCCTATAGCATCACCTTCCTCCAGATCAGTATTCTTGTCCCCACCTCCAGCCCTTAAGGTTACTGCTACATAGGCCTATAGCATCACCTTCCTCCAGATCAGTATTCTTGTCCCCACCTCCAGCCCTTAAGGTTACTGCTACATAGGCCTATAGCATCACCTTCCTCCAGATCAGTATTCTTGTCCCCACCTCCAGCCCTTAAGGTTACTGCTACATAGGCCTATAGCATCACCTTCCTCCAGATCAGTATTCTTGTCCCCACCTCCAGCCCTTAAGGTTACTGCTACATAGGCCTATAGCATCACCTTCCTCCAGATCAGTATTCTTGTCCCCACCTCCAGCCCTTGAGGTTACTGCTACATAGGCCTATAGCATCACCTTCCTCCAGATCAGTATTCTTGTCCCCACCTCCAGCCCTTGAGGTTACTGCTACATAGGCCTATAGCATCACCTTCCTCCAGATCAGTATTCTTGTCCCCACCTCCAGCCCTTAAGGTTACTGCTACATAGGCCTATAGCATCACCTTCCTCCAGATCAGTATTCTTGTCCCCACCTCCAGCCCTTGAGGTTACTGCTACATAGGCCTATAGCATCACCTTCCTCCAGATCAGTATTCTTGTCCCCACCTCCAGCCCTTAAGGTTACTGCTACATAGGCCTATAGCATCACCTTCCTCCAGATCAGTATTCTTGTCCCCACCTCCAGCCCTTAAGGTTACTGCTACATAGGCCTATAGCATCACCTTCCTCCAGATCAGTATTCTTGTCCCCACCTCCAGCCCTTGAGGTTACTGCTATATAGGCCTATAAAATTAGTACTCTTGGCCTCCCCGCCAGCCCTTGAGGTTACTGCTATATAGACCTAGAAGATCACCTAATCACTTGAAATTGTTAGGCTATTACATTTTTGCTTTGTATTGAAGTAATATTATGTTGTATACTTTAGTGTTGTGTTTTCTGAGATGTAACTCAATGACTTTCCCTTTCTTTTTAAATGTGTTTGGAATAATTCTGGGTTTGTCGGCTAGTTATGGGGTGTCAGCTAGCGCCTATTAACAATTGGTCTGATTGAATCTAGGCCTAAACCTCTCACATTGAATGCTAATGTTAATGTAGTTCCTTTTGTATTTAGCCCAGTCCCACGTTCTCTTTTTTAAACAGTTGGACCCATTATAAACACTTCTCTCTTTCAATACTTACAGTGCCTTCGGAAGGTATTCAGACCCCTTGACTATTTCCACATTTAGTTATGTCACAGCCTTATTCAAAAATGTATTCAATTGTTTCCCCTCCTCATCAATCTACACACAATACCCCATAATAATACCCCATAAATACCCCACAATACCCCATAATGACAAAGCTAAAACAGATTTTGTCATTTTTGCAAATATTTTTGGAAATATCACATTTACATAAGTATTCAGACCCTTTACTTTGTACTCAGTGCTTTGTCGAAGCACCTTTGGCAGCGATCGAGGGAAAGATGAACAGAGCAAAGTGCAGAGAGATCCTTGATGAAAACCTGCTTCAGGGCACTTAGGACCTCAGACTGAGTTAAGGGTCTAAATACTAATGTAAATGTAATTGCTCAGTTTTGTATTTTTAAGAAATTTACAAAAATGTCTAAAAACCTGTTTTTGCTTTGTCGTTATGGGTTATTGAGTGTAGCTTGATGAGGGAAAATAATGATCTAATCCATTTTAGAATAAGGCTGTAACATAATATATATTTTTTTTAAGTAAAAGGGTCTGAATACTTCCTGAAGGCACTGTTTATACTAATATGCCAACAAAAACACAAAGACAATAGTATACTAACTAAACAATATACACAAAGAATTTGAACACCAAGTTCTAATAAAATAATACCAGTGTAAACAAGCTTCAGTATCACACAGAATGTCCCAATATTGCACATACACCATCCATAGATATATACAGCCCCCTGTGTGTGTGTGTGTGTGTGTGTGTGTGTGTGTGTGTGTGTGTGTGTGTGTGTGTGTGTGTGTGTGTGTGTGTGTGTGTGTGTGTGTGTGTGTGTGTGTGTGTGTGTGTGTGTGTGTGTGTGTGTGTGTGTGTGTGTGTGTGTGTGTGTGTGTGTGTGTGTGTGTGCATTTGATCAATGGTGGAATGTATTTAACAGTGAAAGCAGGCAGACACAAAGTCACTGACATCAGATGGTAACTCCATTTGAAGTTAGCCAGACTGGTTAACTCCAACTGAATTATCCAACCATACAGATCCTCAAGTAGTCTAACCCACAGAGGCAAGCGGTGCCTAGAAACATATTCAACTACAAGCAGGGTTAGGACCAGAGTCCATTCTACTGTCCAAGATTGTCTTGAGGCCTCATATACATCCAAGTGGTTGTGTTTGCTTAAATAGTGTTTATGTGTGCAGTTCCATCTGTGTGGGTTGTTCCCAGTCTCTCTGGTGATGTTTGAATACAAGTCTTAATGGCACTTCAGCCTTTGGCCTGTGAGCTTGCAGTCCAATCACTGATGACAGACCAGCTTTAAAAGGGGTAAAGAACCTTTGATCTGTAAGTGCAGTCTGCCTGCAGATCTCATTTCAGTTTAATTTCACTCAAGAGGTGGAACTCCTCCCAAACAGCTTCCTTGAATCAAGAACTGGTCTCCATGGCGCGAGTGGGCATTCTTAGGCGTCTGCTAATTGGTCAGAGGTCAGCTGCTCACGGTCTGACACGTCATCCGCTGGCAGCCGTGCCCGGTCAAAGAACCCACACTGAGGAAGAGAGGGTTAAGTTATACTAAAGTCGTGTGTGTGTGTGTGTGTGTGTGTGTGTGTGTGTGTGTGTGTGTGTGTGTGTGTGTGTGTGTGTGTGTGTGTGTGTGTGTGTGTGTGTGTGTGTGTGTGTGTGTGTGTGTGTGTGTGTGTGTGTGTGTGTGTGTGTGTGTGTGTGTGTGTGTGTGTGTGTGTGTGTGTGTGTGTGTGTGTGTGTGTGTGTGTGTGTGTGTGTGTGTGTGTGTGTACCTTCCACATGGCCAGTGTTAGCATAGCCAGGACCAGCAGTCCCAGTAGGATGGCCAGGATGATGACCCACAGAGGAACAGCAAACGCCACATCAGGAGTCCCCCACAGCACCAGTGTACCCATCTTTAACACACACAATCACAGTTAGTTACATGCTGGGTGGGGTTCAGGGTAAAGGTTATTGTAGGTAATAGCTGGGGTGGATGTCACATCTTACTGAAGTGGTATGTTGGTGTAGGGAGGAGGACTGGAGGCTATAGGGCAGGGTAGAGGTATGGGTTAGTGTTATCTTATTGAAGTGGTGTGTTGGGGTAAGTAGGAGGTCTGGAGGCTATCAGGCAAGGTAGAGGTCAGGGTTCATGTTAGGGGTATCTTATTGAAGTGGTGTGTTGGTGTAGGGAGGAGGACTGGAGGTGATAGGGCAGGGTAGAGGTAAGGGTTAGTGTTATCTTATTGAAGTGGTGTGTTGGGGTAAGTAGGAGGTCTGGAGGCTATCAGGCAAGGTAGAGGTCAGGGTTCATGTTCGGGGTATCTTATTGAAGTGGTGTGTTGGGGTAAGCAGTAGGGCAGGGTACACTCTTAGAATTAGTGGTGACTCTAGGAACCCTGGAGATCTTTGAGGAACCATTGATAGTCAATGGTTCACATTTGCACCTATGGTTAGGTTCATGGAGGAACCTTTAATGTTTCAATGTAGCAAAACCCTTGACTGGAGGCATGTCTTAGTGTGGGCGTGGCTTTTCAGGCCACCCGTGGGGGTAAATGTCATTCCTGTTCATCTGTTCTGTTGCATTGTCATCACATGTTAAGGTTGAACACGGACAGTTGTGTAGCTTCAATGGGGTTTACAGAGATGTATGAGTTCCTCGAGAGTCCATGCAAATCCCAAAGTTGGAATAGTTACCACTTTATTACTATATGAATGACTGAATGAAATTGATATTTTCTTGTCAAATCGCCAACCCATCCCTTATGGGATTAATTGACACATAAACAAACATTACAATAATTCGCTATGGTAATTAAATGATCATTCTTCTTCCGGAGTTCTCTGCATTGTGCATTGCATATCGTTCAAAAGTTTGGGGTCGCTTAGAAATGTCCTTGTTTTTGAAAGAAAAGCACATTTTTTTGACCATTAAAATAACATGAAATTGATCAGAAATACGGTGTAGACTTTGTTAATGTTGTAAATGACTATTGTAGCTGGAAACTGATTTTTTTTTAAATGGAATATCTACATAGCCGTACAGAGGCCCATTATCAGCAACCATCACTCCTGTGTTTCATTGGCACGCTGTGTTAGCTAATCCATGTTTATAATTTTAAAAGGCTAATTGATCATTAGAAAACCCTTTTGCAATTATGTTAGCACAGCTGAAAACTGTTTTCCAGATTAAAGAAGCAATAAAACTGGCCTTCTTTAGACTAGCTGAGTATTGGCTCTTTATTTATCCGTTATTTTACCAGGTAAGTTGACTGAGAACACATTCTTATTTGCAGCAACGACCTGGGGAATAGTTACAGGTGAGAGGAGGGGGATGAATGAGCCAATTGTAAACTGGGGATTATTAGGTGACCGTGATGGTTTGAGGGCCAGATTGGGAATTTAGCCAGGACACCGGGGTTAACACCCCTACTCTTACGATAAGTGCCATGGGATTTTTAATACCTTCTTTTAAGGTATCTATACTTTTACTCAAGTATGACAATTGGGTAAATTTTTCCACCACTGTCGAAAACCCTTTTCAAAGGGGTTCCTCATGGAACCTTTTTGAACTGGAAAGGTTCCCTGTGCGACAATTATTAGAACCTCAGAAGGTTGTTCCAGGCTCCTTTCCTTCTAAGACTGTATAGGTATGGGTAAGTGTTAGGGGTATCTTACTGAAGTGGTGTGTTGGGGTAAGGAGGAGGGCTGGAGGCGGTAGGGCAGGGCCGTCACTCTGAAGGACACGGTGGAGTTGAGGAGGTATGGGTCGTTACGTCTCTGCAAGGTGAATAGATGTTATAGATACTTTATTTCTTAATACTAATAATAACATTAATATGAATACTCCCAGTAGTACATAAGTTTGGGTTTATGTTTGTGTACTCACCTGGAGGAAGGTGTGAGCCCAGAGTCGGGAACGGATCTTGACTACAGCGCTCTGACCACGGTCCAACCGCCCAACCACACACAGAACTCTTAGACAAATGATGTTACTGCAGTTCTACAGAGTGGGTGAGACAGAGAGAGAGAGTTCATATACATTCCAAAACTGCTGCTGTATAGTAATACCAAACAAGCTGACAGTGAAATCCAAGGCTGCTGATAATGAAGTGCACGTATTGTAAGTACCAGGGTCTTGCTGATGTAGGGCTGGGCAGCGCTGGTGGCTCGTCTGTAGCGGTGAGGAGAGCTACTGTTTCTCAGAAAGCCCAACAATTCTGGAGTGTCCTGGACAGAGGACATCTGAGAGAGAAAGAGAGAGAGCGAGGGAGACAGAGAGACACAGAGACAGAGACACAGAGTGCGTGTGAGAGCAAGAGGGGAGAGAATTAGGTCAAATTATTACATACCACTTATAAGACCAACCAACCATCTATACAAAAAACACTACAGGTACACACTTACAGTGCCTTGCTAAAGTATTTAAGCCTATTTTTTACTCCTAAACTAATTTAGGCTTGCCTAAACAAAGGGGCAGAATACATATGCAACGACTATATTTTAGTTATCACATTTTTATGAATATATTTTTTTTATTTAATTTTTATTTGACTTTGACATTACATACAGTGGGGCAAAAAAGTATTTAGTCAGCCACCAATTGTGCAAGTTCTCCCACTTAAAAAGATGAGAGAGGCCTGTAATTTTCATCATATGTACACTTCAACTATGACAGACAAAATGAGGGAAAAAAAATCCAGAAAATCACATTGTAGGATTTTTAATGAATTTATTTGCAAATTATGGTGGAAAATAAGTACTCGATTGAGGGACTACTCGATTGAGGGACCTTACAGATAATTGTATGTGTTGGGTACAGAGATGGAGTAGTCATTAAAAAATCATGTTAACCACTATTATTGAACACAGAATGAGTCCATGTAATTTATTACGTGATTTTTGAAGCACATTTACTCCTGCACTTATTTAGGCTTGCCATAAGAAAGGGGTTGAATACTTATTGACTCAGGTTTACATTTTGTAGTAATAAAAAAAAGGTGACACAAATCTCAATGTAATACATTTTAAATTCAGGCTGTAACACAACAAAATGTGAAAACAGTAAAGGGGTGTGAATACTTTCTAAAGGCAGTGTATATATCTATTTCAATATTTTTTAAACTTTCTTTACTTTAGGTAGATGTTACATATCGTCTACTATATTTATATCATTCCAGGCCAAGCAGCACTAATGTTATCCTTGGGAAGCCAACTAACAGCCCTTAGGAACCCTTAGGATAATGCCTTTTGCCTCTATCCAGATCAAGCAGCAGAACTGTCAGCCCTGGTGAACACAGTGACAGCCATTGAGAGCCAGGTGGCAGAGTTGATGGCCAAAAAAATACATGTGACTAAAATGTTTTACTTATCAGAGCTACTTTTTATTTATTTTTATTTATTTCACCTTTATTTAACCAGGTAGGCTAGTTGAGAACAAGTTCTCATTTACAACTGCGACCTGGCCAAGATAAAGCATAGCAGTGTGAGCAGACAACACAGAGTTACACATGGAATAAACAATTAACAAGTCAATAACACAGTAGAAAACAAAGGGGGAGTCTATATACAATGTGTGCAAAAGGCATGAGGAGGTAGACGAATAGTTACAATTTTGCAGATTAACACTGGAGTGATAAATGATCAGATGGTCATGTACAGGTAGAGATATTGGTGTGCAAAAGAGCAGAAAAGTAAATAAATAAAAACAGTATGGGGATGAGGTAGGTGAAAATGGGTGGGCTATTTACCAATAGACTATGTACAGCTGCAGCGATCGGTTAGCTGCTCAGATAGCTGATGTTTGAAGTTGGTGAGGGAGATAAAAGTCTCCAACTTCAGCGATTTTTGCAATTCGTTCCAGTCACAGGCAGCAGAGTACTGGAACGAAAGGCGGCCAAATGAGGTGTTGGCTTTAGGGATGATCAGTGAGATACACCTGCTGGAGCGCGTGCTATGGATGGGTGTTGCCATCGTGACCAGTGAACTGAGATAAGGCGGAGCTTTACCTAGCATGGACTTGTAGATGACCTGGAGCCAGTGGGTCTGGCGACGAATATGTAGCGAGGGCCAGCCGACTAGAGCATACAAGTCGCAGTGGTGGGTGGTATAAGGTGCTTTAGTGACAAAACGGATGGCACTGTGATATACTGCATCCAGTTTGCTGAGTAGAGTGTTGGAAGCCATTTTGTAGATGACATCGCCGAAGTCGAGGATTGGTAGGATAGTCAGTTTTACTAGGGTAAGCTTGGCGGCGTGAGTGAAGGAGGCTTTGTTGCGGAATAGAAAGCCGACTCTTGATTTGATTTTTGATTGGAGATGTTTGATATGAGTCTGGAAGGAGAGTTTGCAGTCTAGCCAGACACCTAGGTACTTATAGATGTCCACATATTCAAGGTCGGAACCATCCAGGGTGGTGATGCTAGTCGGGCATGCGGGTGCAGGCAGCGATCTGTTGAAAAGCATGCATTTGGTTTTACTATCGTTTAAGAGCAGTTGGAGGCCACGGAAGGAGTGTTGTATGGCATTGAAGCTTGTTTGGAGGTTAGATAGCACAGTGTCCAATGACGGGCCGAAAGTATATAGAATGGTGTCGTCTGCGTAGAGGTGGATCAGGGAATCGCCCGCAGCAAGAGCAACATCATTGATATACACAGAGAAAAGAGTCGGCCCGAGAATTGAACCCTGTGGCACCCCCATAGAGACTGCCAGAGGACCGGACAGCATGCCCTCCGATTTGACACACTGAACTCTGTCTGCAAAGTAATTGGTGAACCAGGCAAGGCAGTCATCCGAAAAACCGAGGCTACTGAGTCTGCCGATGAGAATATGGTGATTGACAGAGTCGAAAGCCTTGGCAAGGTCGATGAAGACGGCTGCACAGTACTGTCTTTTATCGATGGCGGTTATGATATCGTTTAGTACCTTGAGTGTGGCTGAGGTGCACCCGTGACCGGCTCGGAAGCCAGATTGCACAGCGGAGAAGGTACGGTGGGATTCGAGATGGTCAGTGACCTGCGTACTACATGTACGCTTCACCTTAAAATGATTCAACTAATGTTAGGATGTGATCAAGCAAAGCAATGTTTCCAATACCTACATCACAGTATATTGTTTTCTTGTATGCATTATTTTCTGTCCCTGGAGGCCAGAGTGTCGCGGGGGAGATCTAAACTCTGCCTTGTCTCAGGCAGCGCATCAACTCTTCATTTAACGGATTACAGTTTGAATCGGACAGCAGTCAATCAAATTGTGCCAGGTTGTGCAAAGTTACACGCGGCAATGCAGATGAATGTCGGTGGTTGAATTCAGTCGTAGCCCATGGAATGATGATACACAAAATTATTATTTTCGGACATAAATACTACGCTGTAGTCAACAAAAAACGGATTGCAACTTGCAAAATATGCAGGAAGAAAATGACAGACAGTTCCAACTTTGTTACGACATTTGAAGCTACAAAGCAACCCCTACACGGTAAGTCGTGGCTAATATATATATATATTATAACTTTTTATATATATACTATATATAACTTTGCTTGTGTAGCATGTAGGCTAACGTAACATTAAGTCAATGAGCCTCCATACAGTCCGTCAGTGCGGGAACATGATCATTGCACCCAAGATTGAGCTACAACTGGTTAGGCAGTTGGTAGCCTAAATCCTGCCTGATGTTACTGCTGTTCCTAAAACCATTGACATACGTTAGCCTATTGTAACCACGCCTACTGTGTGTGTGTGTGAGAGAGAAGGTTGGACGATTGTGTAATGTTAAAGCCTTGTAATGTTAAAGCCTACATTGCCCGATTGCGCCCCATAGCGGGGGTCTTTCTCATGACTACCTGGCCTGATGACTCCTTGCTGTCCCCAGTCCACTTGGTCGTGCTGCTGCTCCAGTTTCAACTGTTCTGCCTGCGGCTATGGAACCCTGACCTGTTCACTGAACATGCTACCTTGTCCCAGACCTGCTGTTTTCAACTCTCTAGAGACAGCAGATGCGGTAGATGATCGGCTATGAAAAGACAACTGATATTTACTACCAAGGTGCTGACCTGTTGCACCCTCTACAACCACTGTGATTATTATTATCTGACCCTGCAGGTCATCTATGAACGTTTGAAAATCTCGGCCATGTTCTGTTATAATCTCCACCCGGCACAGCCAGAAGAGGACTGGCCACCCCTCATAGCCTGGTTCCTCTCTAGGTTTCTTCCTAGGTTCTGGCCTTTCAGGGAGTTTTTCCTAGCCATCGTGCTTCTACACCGGCATTGCTTGCTGTTTGGGGTTTTAGGCTGGGTTTCTGTACAGCACTTTGTGACATAAGCTGATGTAAGAAGGGCTTTATAAATACATTTGTTTGAGAGTGACAGCCAGTGAGAGTCATGTGGCAGAACTGAAGGGAAAGAACGCAGGTGACTATATATCTTTACTTATAAAAAATACTACGTATATGTCTCATTTTAACATGATTCAGTTTATTTCAGGTTGTGGTAAAGCTACATCTTGGTTTATCGTTTTCACCATAAATTATGTTTCTGCATAAATGATTTTCTAGCCCTGGAGGCCAGAGTGACAGCCAGCGACAGGCAGGTGGCAGAACTGAAGAAAGAGAATGCAGGTGACTAAAATGTTTCACTTATAAGAACGACTGCATGTATTTGTCACCTGAACATAATAACATTCAGCTCATGTCAAGATATGAGAAACCAAAGCGATGTAACAAAGCCACATCATGGCTTATCATTTTCAAAATAAATTATTTTCTTGCATAAATGATCTTCTAGCCCTGGAGGCCAGAGTGACCGCCAGTGAGAGCTAGGTGGCAGAACTGATGGGAAAGAATGCAGGTGACTAAAATGTTTTACTTATCAGAGCTACTACATCTACGCTTCACCTGAACATGATTCAGCTAATGTTAGGATGTTATAAAGGAAAGCAATGTTACAAAGCTACATCACAGTTTATTGTTTTCTTGTATGCATTATTTTCTGGCCCTGGAGGCCAGAGTGACAGCCAGTGAGAGTCATGTGGCAGAACTGAAGGGAAAGAACGCAGGTGACTATATACACTATATATACAAAAGTATGTAGACACCCCTTCAAATTAGTGGATTCGGCTATTTCAGCCACACCCGTTGCTGACAGGTGTATAAAATCGAGCACACAGCCATGCAATCTCCATGAACAAACATTGGCAGTAGAATGGCCTTACTGAAGAGCTCAGTGACTTTCAACGTGGTACCGTCATAGGATGCCACCTTTCCAACAAGTCAGCTTGTAATTTCTGCCCTGCTAGAGCTGCCCCAGTCAACTGTAAGTGCTGTTATTGTGAAGTGGAAACATCTAGGAGCACCAACGGCTCAGCTGCTAAGTGGTAGGCCACACAAGCTCACAGAACGGGACCGCTTAGTGCTGAAGTGTGTAGCGTGTAAAAATCATCTGTCATTGGTTGCAGCACTCACTACCATGTTCCAAACTGCCTCTGGAAGCAACGCCATCACAAGAACTGTTAGTCGCTGACTGATCTAATCAGGATGTATCTAAGCACAGCAATGACAACAAAGCTACCCTCAGAGTATCTGTTTATTAAGATATTATTTTCTTGCTATTTCAGCCCTGGAGGCAAGATTGAGTGTTGCTGAGAGCCAGGTGGAGGAACTAAGGCTAGGTAAGAACAGATAAATTCAATCAAACCCACAGTGTGGTATGAAATGAAGACATGTTAGACATTTCGGTGGGCTTGATTGAATTCATTCTCATGTGTTCGCACAGAAGATAGTTGGCCTTTTCTGTTGGTTTGACGGACTCTGGTATGTGGGACCCTTTCAAACTGAGATCACTCTGGTCTATGAAAAAGTCTTCACCGACATTGGCAACGGTTACGACCCAAACTCAGGTACAGCTTACGCCGACAATACTACAGATGAAACTTACGCCGACAATACTACAGGTTCACCCACACAGCAATACATCTACAACTCAGATAAAGGTATAAACATAAACACACAATCTCCATGCTCACGTGTTCACCACAGGAGGCTGCTGAGGGGAGGACGGCTCATAACATTGTCTGGAATGGCGTGAATGGAATGGTATGTGTTTGATGTGTTCGAAACCATTCACTTCAGTTCGTTCCAGTTGTTCCTATGAGCCCGTCCTCCCCAATTATGGTGCCACCGGGCGCCTGTGGTGCCCACAGGGGCCAGCTACTGGCACAGACCCAAACCACTAACAGGCTGCTACAATGCCTAAGAGAGACGGATAGTGCTGATCTCTCCCTGCTTCCCCTCTGATACAGGTATGTTCTCAGCACCAGTGAGAGGAGTCTACTACTTCACCTCCATGGGTCGAGAGCCTGGACAGAGAAAATGGGTGTTTACTTGGTCAAAAATGGAGAGCAAATGATATACAACGTCCATGACAACTTCCATGGTGGTTATGAGTACATGACAGGTGCCGTGGCTCTGGAGCTAGAGAAAGATGACCTGGTGTACTCAAGGCTTCCTAAGGGCTGGGGGCTGTATGATGACAACTACAATCACATTGTCTTTACTGGCATCCTGCTCTTCACCACCAACCCTGCTATGGGCCGACTCTACTAGTCCCTCTCTGTCCTCCTACAGTCTTCAATAAACATGGAATGAGTGACTTTGTCCTGTCATCATTAAAGCACATTACTCAGTCATCATCACAAACATAAACCAGACGGTAGATGACATCCTATTACCCTATTTTATTATGAGAAGAACTGAGCTCATAGAACTAGCATCAATGCTAGATCGGGTCAGTAAATATTTGATCTAACTGAGCTGTAATTTCACAAAAACATTTATGCCATTGTTTCTGAAGC
Organism: Oncorhynchus tshawytscha; assembly: GCF_018296145.1. Lineage (NCBI taxonomy): Eukaryota > Metazoa > Chordata > Actinopteri > Salmoniformes > Salmonidae > Oncorhynchus > Oncorhynchus tshawytscha. Next base: position 16,112,720 of record NC_056431.1, on the reverse strand, counting down.
ATTGGAGACCAATACAGGTTAATTCATATAGAACATTAGTGCATGAGTACAGTGTCCAGTGTCCAGTCTTAGCAGGAGGTGTTATTGTGTTACCTGTAGGCCCAGGAGGTTGAGGCTGGTGTTGCTCCGGCAGCTGATTGGTCCTTCCGTTAGAACCTCCAGAGCGTAGAGCAGGTGTTCGTCACGGAAACGAGAGGGCCAGCCCACCTGGAGCTCCGCCTCCCGAATACTGCTGGGACCTGAGTTATGGAGCTGAGAGAGTAAGAGGGAAAGGAGAGAGATGAGAGGAAGAGAGAGGGGGGAGTAGAGAGGGAGGGGGAGGGAGGGAAGTAGAGAGAAGGAAGAAGAGAGAGAGTATGAGAACACCAAGCCACTCAGCTTAGCCCCTTTCCACACACTCATTAATTCTGAGGGTGGTGATGGTGAGTCACCATCAGGAGATGGTCCCAGTGCTCCAGGCAGGAATTCTCTGAGAGAGAAACTCTGGCCGGCCTAACTATAACCAGCTGGACAGACTGCAGGACAGGAGCAGTGCAGCCCCAGACCCTGCAGACATCCAGCAGATGTCCCTCTTCACTGCATCTTCAACACACACACGTATAATATCTACATAGGTGTACAGAGGCTCATTATCAGCAACCATCACTCCTGTGTTCCAATGGCACGTTGTGTTAGCTAATCCAAGTTTATCATTTCAAAGGCTAATTGATCATTAGAATACCCTTTTGCAATTATGTTAGCACAGCTGAAAACTGTTGTGCTAATTAAAGAAGCAATAAAACTGTCCTTTAGACTAGCTGAGTATCTGGAGCATCAGCATTTGTGGGTTCGATTACAGGCTCAAAATGGCCAGAAACAAAGAGCTTGCTTCTGAAACTCGTCAGTCTATTCTTGTTCTGAGAAATGAAGGCTATTCCATGCCAAGAAATTGAAGTTTGCGCTGTTCTGTGAAGGGAGTAGTACACGCAGATGCAATATTCGTGTTGTGGGACTCCCGGAAAATTCTGAAGGGACACGTTCAGTAAAATTCTTTGAGGAATGTCTCCCTGGCTACCTACAAATGGACACTAAGGCTGGTCGTGTGAAGCTGGACAGAGCCCATCGCTCTCAAGCACCGATACCCGGTCCAATGATTATTCCACTGCGGTTGTCCGAAGACGCAAAGCGTTTGATGAGGCGAAGGCTGTGACTCAGGAGAATGGAGATGGACTACGCACTGTTGTACCCGGCCACATTGAAGATTGTGGTCAACGGATCACCTAAAAAGCTCTACAGACCTGAAGAGGCTGCTGCATTTATTGACTCTCTCGGGTAAATAACTTTAAGCTGCACCTCCGTAGCATTGGATAACTTTGTTTATTTTTGGTTGAATCTGATCATGAAACAGTGGTGTGAGTCCTCACGTACTCCGGCTCAGTAATATTCGTATCTTTATTATTTTTCTTGCTAAAGTAATAGCCACTATAGCTCAGGCTGAGATATGTGTGAATCCATATTGGTGCCCAGGCTTGGTTTTAGGTGGAAGAGCCTCAATATTCTTCTATTGATTTTCTTTTCCATACATATAAAGGATGAGGCTATTGAGTGGCAATGCAGACTTAAGAGTCTACATTGGAGAGTTGAAATCCCCTGCATGTTAGCTAGTGGGAAAACCCCCTTTTGGATCTTTACATGTTTAATTTTTGGGTTTAGTATAGTTCGAGTTCAGGGTTCATATTGTTTGTTTATGCTCGGTGAGATAGAGGAGAGTTCAACACATGGAAAAAGGTACCACCCCACTTTTACAGTAGGATCCAGTCTGGATATTGAATGGTCAAGACACAATGGCAGGTAACGGACTGCGTGTATGTACATGGAACATTAGAGGGAGCCATAACCCCATTAAAAGGAAGAAGGTACTGTCTTTTTTTTTTTTAAAGAAAATATTGATATTGCCCTGTTGCAAGAAACTCATTTGGATGATAAGAAACACCTGAAATTACAACAAGGGGGGTTTGGTCAAGTGTCTTTCCTCATCATTTACATCCAGAAGTAGAGGTGTAGCAATTCTGGTGAAAAAGAACTTACCACTTAAGGTCTTGAATTGTTTGAAAGATAAATTTGGTCGCTTTGTTATAATTAATGGTACTTTACAAGGGCAGAACATTTCCATAATGAATATTTACTTCCCCCCTGCTCACCCCCCTGATTTCCTCACTAAGGTATTTCTAGACTTTTCAGAATTAAACTCGGACACTGCAGTGGTTGGAGGAGATTTTAACTGCTTGTTGAACCCCCTGATTGATAAGTTTCCCAGCGGTATAGCTTCACTCTCACCTCAAGCTAAGTCACTTAAAGTTATTTGTGATGATCTGGGGTATGCGGATGTCTGGAGAGCTTTTCATCCCTCCAACAGAGAGTTCACTTTTTTTCTGCACCTCATGGATGTCAGACTAGAATAGATTACTTTTTTATGCCCAGGACGTCTTTTCAGTCTGTTTTATCCGCTAGGATAGGAAGCATAGTCATATCTGATCATGCTGAGGTGATCCTGGACATAAAACTCAATGGGGCATTCAATCGGTCAAGACATTGGAGGTTGAATACAACCATTCTTAAAGACCATACATTCACATCATATTTTATTACAGAGTTTAAAGCATTTTTCTCTATTAACTAAAGAGAAGGACTACATTAAAACGCCCACTCCTGCCCTATTAAAGGAAATATCAGTCCTTAGATCAACGTTAGACTCTCTCCTAACACAGGACGCTGAAAAGAAAATGAGATTTGTCAGGCAAAAGCTATATGAACATGGCGATAAGCCAGGAAAGTACTTGGCATACCTAGCTAAAAAGAGAGCTGACTCTCAGTCAATTGCTACTATTACTGATTCTAATGGTAATCATTTATATGAAAATAAATTGATAAGTGACTCATTTAAGACATTTTATACAAACCTTTATGCCTCAGAACTGCCAAAGGATGCACCCAAATTAATGGAGAACTTCTTTTGTAAGATTGAGCTCCCCACTATTTCCGAAGAACAGAGGTCTCTCCTTAATGCCCCTATTACCAAGGAAGAGATAATGTTCGCAATTAAGAATCTGCAAAATGGTAAGGCCCCAGGACCAGACGGGTTTTGTAGTGAGTTCTATAACGAGTGCCATGGCCTGATCCTTGAGCCATTGCGTGATATGTTTATCCACTAATTTTCAAATGACCAGCTCCCTCAAACGCTGAGAGAAGCCAACATTTCACTTATTCTCAAAAAGGGAAAATGTCCTAACTAAGTCAGAGGCTATGCCACTTGGTAGCCTACACTCTGTACCTAATACTTCTCCCCCCTTCCCTTTTAAATGGTCTCCCTCAGGTTTCATGTATCTGGGTATATTTTTTTAACTCCTAAATTCATGCAAATGTACAAAGCCAATTTTGTTCCCTTGTTTGATACAATAAGACAGGATCTGGAGCGCTGGAACTCTCTCCCGATTTCTTGGTTGGGTAGAATATCCCTCTTGAAAATTAACATTTTACCTAGACTACTTTACCCAATCCAAATGATCCTAGTATTACTCTCCAATAAGGTAATAAAGGATGTAAATGGATGGCTAATTTCCTTTATACGGAGTAAACGCAAGCCAAGACTTAAGATGGCAATATTGCAGCTGCCAAGTTCTATGGGCGGCTTGGACCTGCCCAATATCAGGATCATTCAAATGGTGTGCCCACCTTTGTTATATTTCTGACTGGATCACAAATGATGACTCCTCTATTTGGTTAGACATTGAGACTTTTCTTTCAAAGTACCCCTTACAGGATATTTTATTTTTCAGACGTTTCAAGTCTGTAGAAGATCACTGCAATAATCCCGTTACACTTAACACACTCAAAGTATGGAGATCAGTTCAACGCTTCCTGGGAAGGTCCAAACTAACCTCTGCTCTTACCCCAATTCTTAACAACCCAGATTTCAGTCCAGGATTGCTGGATGCTGGCTTTAACTTTTGGCTTAATAAGGGCATACGCAGGCTAAATGACTTATTTGCTGATAAGATTTTATTGTCATTTGAGCAGATGGTCGAGAAATATCGACTCCCAAAGCAGGACTTTTTCAGTTTCCTACAAGTAAGACATTATATTCTGAAGAGCACCACCTTAATTGGTAACCCTGATGTGTCTGTCATTGAAATAATGTTTTTTTCCCACAAAGGAAAATGTCTGTAAGTCTGTTTTATGATACTTTAAGGTCCTTTTTTGCACGCCCAATTTTTCAGTTTTTGATTTGTTAAAAAAGTTTGAAATATCCAATAAATGTCGTTCCACTTCATGATTGTGTCCCACTTGTTGTTGATTCTTCACAAAAAAATACAGTTTTATATCTTTATGTTTGAAGCCTGAAATGTGGCAAAAGGTCGCAAAGTTCAAGGGGGGCGAATACTTTCGCAAGGCACTGTATATATATATATTATATATATATATATATATATATATATATATATATATATATATATATATATATAGGTATGTGTAAGTGAGTGCTGTTTTTTTGTTTTTGTGTGCTTTGTCTCTGTTGTTGTATCTCTTAATATGGGTGAAAATTGTGAAATTCCAATAAAAATACTGTTAAAAAAAAAGCCTTTTAAAATGATAAACTTGAATTAGCTAACACAGCGTGCCATTGGAACACAGGAGTGATGGTTGCTGATAATGGGCCTCTGTACACCTATGTAGGTAGATATTCCATTAACAAATCTGCCATTTCCAGCTACAATAGTCATTTACAATATTAACAATATCTACACTGTATTTCTGATCAATTTGATGTTCTTTTAATGGACAAAAAATGTGTTTTTCTTTCAAAAACAAGGACATTTCTAAGTGACACCAAACTTTTGAACGGTAGTGTTTGTCTGATTCCCCCTCGTATCCCTCCACCCCGCTCTCTCTTTCTCTCTCTCTTCCTTTATGACAGTAATTAGAACTGTTCAGGAGGCCTTTGATCAGACAGCAGACAGCACTTACAGGGCTACTGCTTTTACTGTGTGTGTATGTACCTCGTAGATGTGTGTGACCTGGGGTCCTACGTCATCCTCTTTGACCGGCTTCTCTTTGGGCTCCCAGTGAGGAAACGGAAGAACCACCTGAGAGGGATGACACACCCTGGAAAGGGAGAGAGAGAGAGAGGCAGAGATGGGAAAGAGAGAAAGAAAGAAAAAGAGGAGCAATAGAGAAATAAAGAAGAGAGAGAGTATGAGAACAAATGATATGGAGAACAAATTATATACAACATCCAGGACAACTTGGGGGGTGAACACCAAGCTACTCGCCACTCCGCTGCCAAACACAACTTACCCAACGCCGGTTGGACCTTAACCTCCAGCCCCCCACACCCACAGCCCCCCACGGATCACTGTCTGTTTGTGTGTACAACTGCCTTAGAACCAGCCAAGTCACTCTGGGGTCCAGGCTTTGAAGTGTGTTTGTGTGTGTGGGGGGATAGTAAAACAAGGAACATTCGGACAAGTGGGGACATTTCATCAGAACCCACAAGGAAAAAAGCTATTTTAGGCTTGGGAGTTAGGGTTAGGGTTACAATTAGGGTTAGGGTAAGGTTTCGTTTTAGGGTTAGGGGTTGAGCTTAGCGTTAGGGTTAGGTTAACGGTTAGGGAAAAAAGGAGTTTGAATGGGAATCAATGTTTTGTTCCCCACAAGGATAGTAAATCAAACGTGTGTGTATGTGTGTGCAAGCGTGTGTGTGACGAAGGAGCACTAGCACTGGCTCATGTGTGCATGATTAGCAGAGATCTATTCATAGAAACATACACAGACACAACCACACTAGGCAATAGAAATACAGAAAACTAAATGAGCCTGTCTCACCTACATGGCACAAGACAAAGAGATACACTGTATGACAACAAAGTGCATCAAACACAGCAAAGATATTCTAATGTCACAGGGTTAGAGAAAAGATCAATCAGAACAGAGATGTATCACTCACCCCCTCAGGTCTAGCTGAGCTCTGGCAGAGATGGAGAGAGACAGACTGACTGGGTTGCTCTTGGAGTTGTCTTTGTTTGAACTGTAAGATAAGAGACACACATGAGTCAATAAAGATGTTTGAATGTAGAGTCTGCACCATGGCCTGACGATGTATGGTGTGTGTGCGTGTGCATGTGTGCGCATGTAAGTAAATGAGTGAGTGAGCGTGTGTTTGTGGCGAGATGAACAGTCAATGTTTTGTGTCGTCTGTTTCCCTCCGGCCATCTGTCTCGACGCTCTTTGTTTGGGAAAGCCACAGAAATCCTCAGAATTCTGACAGAGGTTCCTTTTTACAGTTATGTGTGTCACAGCTCTTCCGCAGTGTGTGTGTGTGTGTGTGTGTGTGTGTGTGTGTGTGTGTATGTGTATTTGCATGCCTTTGCGTGTGTGTCTGTCACCTGTGGATCTGTAGGTCAAAGTCAATGTGAGGACCGGCATCATCCAGCCTTTGGACAGCAAACCTTAAACCTACAGATACCTGGAGACAGAGACAGTGAGACAAAGAGAGGACAGAAAGAGAGGGACAGAGACAGAAAGAGACGATTCAAAGTCTGTGTCAGTGACATCTGTAAGTGTTCAGTTAAACCGAGCAGCCTTCTAACCCCATGTAGAGTTTCCCTTTGTTAAAGCTAACCAGAACCTGGCCATGGTGTGTGTATCTGGGTTAATCAAATCAAATCAAATCAAATCGAATTTTATTTGTCACATACACATGGTTAGCAGATGTTAATGCGAGTGTAGCGAAATGCTTGTGCTTCTAGTTCCGACAATGCAGTAATAACGAGCAAGTAATCTAACTAACAATTGCAAAAAAAACTACTGTCATACACAGTGTAAGGGGATAAAGAATATGTACATAAGGATATATGAATGAGTGATGGTACAGAGCAGCATAGGCAAGATACAGTAGATGATATCGAGTACAGTATATACATATGAGATAAGTATGTAAACCAAGTGGCATAGTTAAAGTGGCTAGTGATACATGTATTACATAAGGATGCAGTCGATGATATAGAGTACAGTATCAACGTATGCATATAGATGAACAATGTAGGGTAAGTAACATTATATAAGGTAGCATTGTTTAAAGTGGCTAGTGATATATTTACATCATTTCCCATCAATTCCCATGATTAAAGTGGCTGGAGTAGAGTCAGTGTCATTGACAGTGTGTTGGCAGTAGCCACTCAATGTTAGTGGTGGCTGTTTAACAGTCTGATGGCCTTGAGATAGAAGCTGTTTTTCAGTCTCTCGGTCCCAGCTTTGATGCACCTGTACTGACCTCGCCTTCTGGATGGCAGCGGGGTGAACAGGCAGTGGCTCGGGTGGTTGATGTCCTTGATGATCTTTATGGCCTTCCTGTAGCATCGGGTGGTGTAGGTGTCCTGGAGGGCAGGTAGTTTGCCCCCGGGTGATGCGTTGTGCAGACCTCACTACCCTCTGGAGAGCCTTACGGTTGAGGGCGGTGCAGTTGCCATACCAGGCGGTGATACAGCCCGCCAGGATGCTCTCGATTGTGCATCTGTAGAAGTTTGTGAGTGCTTTTGGTGACAAGCCGAATTTCTTCAGCCTCCTGAGGTTGAAGAGGCGCTGCTGCGCCTTCCTCACGATGCTGTCTGTGTGAGTGGACCAATTCAGTTTGTCTGTGATGTGTATGCAGAGGAACTTAAAACTTGCTACCCTCTCCACTACTGTTCCATCGATGTGGATGGGGGTGTTCCCTCTGCTGTTTCCTGAAGTCCACAATCATCTCCTTAGTTTTGTTGACGTTGAGTGTGAGGTTATTTTCCTGACACCACACTCCGAGGGCCCTCACCTCCTCCCTGTAGGCCGTCTCGTCGTTGTTGGTAATCAAGCCTACCACTGTTGTGTCGTCCGCAAACTTGATGATTGAGTTGGAGGCGTGCATGGCCACGCAGTCGTGGGTGAACAGGGAGTACAGGAGAGGGCTCAGAACGCACCCTTGTGGGGCCCCAGTGTTGAGGATCAGCGGGGAGGAGATGTTGTTACGTATCTGTATTGTGTGTGTGTGTGTCTCAGTTGGAGGATCAGTACAGATCTGAGGGCTGAGACAGACCAGATCCCTTTCCCTCTAGTCTTCAGACCCCAGTTAAACCCCGCTCTACCCTTGCTTAACTCACACCATGTGGAGGGCTTAGTTCATAACCATGATTATGATAATGGCTTCTTGCATTTGTGTGTGTGTGTGTGTGTAATAATGTTGTCATGAAAAACAGGTCAGACACTAGTCAATGCTGGAAACTCTTAAACACACGCTAAAACTACAAGGGAGAAGCCTGAGGGTGGAAACTCATTAGGACTCCAAAGTCAAAGAGACTTTATTGTACATCAGAGAGAGAATCAGTAAAACTCAACAGAGATGACGAAAGACCAAATGAGTCTAAATCACTGAGGTCCCCAGGCTGAGAGAAAGAGAGAGAGACAGACAGAGTGACCCAAATATATCTCTCTCCCCAAATCTGGAAAACATGTATTTCCTGTTGCTTCTCTCCCATGTCTTGAACAGCACCACCACCACTATAAAACTGTCTAATCTGGATCTACTGTAAAACACACCATAGTACAGAGACAGAGTTTGTCAAGGAAATTATCTAGTGCATCGAACAGCCATCGACCTGATCTAATGCATCGACCTGTTCTAATGCATCGACCAGCCATCGACCTGATCTAATGCATCGACCTGTTCTAAGGCATCGACCAGCCATCGACCTGTTCTAATGCATCGACCTGTTCTAATGCATCGACCAGCCATCGACCTGTTCTAATGCATCGACCAGCCATCGACCTGATCTAATGCATCGACCTGTTCTAATGCATCGACCAGCCATTGACCTGTTCTAATGCATCGAACAGCCACCGACCTGATCTAATGCATCGACTTGTTCTAATGCATCGACCGGCCATCGACCTGGTCTAATGCATCGACCAGCCATCAACCTGTTCTAAAGCATCGACCAGCCATCAACCTGTTCTAATGCATCGACCAGCCATCAACCTGTTCTAATGCATCGACCTGATCTAATGCATTGACCAGCCATCCACCTGTTCTAATGCATCGACCTGATCTAATGCATTGACCAGCCATCCACCTGTTCTAATGCATCGACCAACCATCGACCTGTTCTAATGTATCGACCTGATCTAATGTATCGACCAGCCACCGACCTGTACTAATGCATCGACCAGCTATCGACCTGATCTAATGCATCGACCAGCCATCGACCTGATCTAATGCATCGACCAGCCATCGACCTGATCTAATGCATCGACCAGCCATCGACCTGATCTAATGCATCGACCAGCCATCGACCTGATCTAATGCATCGACCAGGCATCGACCTGATCTAATGCATCGACCAGCCATCGACCTGATCTAATGCATCGACCAGCCATCGACCTGATCTAATGCATCGACCAGCCATCGACCTGATCTAATGCATCGACCAGCCATCGACCATGGCTCTGTGACTGTTCCCAGAGAAGGGATGTAAGAGAAGGGATTGACACTGTCGACCAAACTAACAGATAGGTATCTATTTGTTTTTCTGGCCAGTGAGACCTCTGATTGCTCTAAGGCTATATATGGTGTTCCACAGGGCTCTGTACAGGGGCCGTTTCTGTTCACATTGTACATGCTGACTGTCTGGCAGAGGTGGCACAACAGGCCCCAGAGTAGTGTAGTGGAAGACAAAATTCTGAGGCCCTTCATTTTTCCTGATCTGGTAACTTAACCAGGTAAAACTCTGGACCTTATACGGTATGATGTGATTCATCTGTTTAATATGGGCTATGATGGGACCAGAGTTTTTCTAATCAGGTCACATGGTTTGGGGGAGGATGAAAACCCTGTCAAACTGCAGCAACCTTTTACTTGTTCATATGAATTATATTTTAAAGAAGGACTAGGGGGGTCCTATAGACAGACACTGAGAAAGAAACATGATTGGACAATAAAACACAGGGGTGAGCTTGCTTTATGTAGGTTTGCATCATGTAGTTTGCATTATTGTGTTTATATGTTATATTATTGTGTTTATATTTCACAAACAAATGGGCTATAAATAGCCTACACAACATTACCTGCTTTGTTTACCCTGGCCAGAGGAACAGGGCCCATAGTAGACTAGACTATGCAGCTGCTGTTAGTATTCTACAGTTGATCAGACCGAAAAATTGTCTCGTTTCCATGCAGCACATCATGTCAGCTCGCTAATGTTTAGGAAGGCTGCTCCATTTATGTAAGAGTTTCTGCTTGTATCTGTCGGGAGTGATGTGTTATCAGCTTGCTAAATAAATACCAGAGGAAAGTGGAGAGTGCCTTGAGCTTTATGCCAGCCTGCGGGACCTGCGTTATCCATTCATCTGATTGGTCAAGACACACAAAGAGCCTGTAGCAGCACTCCAGTGTGCAGTCTGCATTTTAGAAGCTTGACTCAAAAATATTAGAATGAGAAAAAGATACATTCAAAATGGTCTACAAGCGTTATTCCGGCTGCATGATTAGTAAGTGTGTGTGTTTATTATATAAAAGCTCATGAATTCCTATAGGTCCAAAGGGGCAAGGGTAAGTATGTATGGGACACATCTGGTCTGAAGGAGAGCTGACGTGCACCCACGCACACAAACACACACACTCTTCAACCCCTTGGAGCCCTCTAAAGCCGCGCCCCAGAAGTGAAATATGATCACATAATTGATTAATCAGAATGCTGTGTGTCGCTTCTAGAGCTAACAAATACCGCTCTCAGGCTCACAACACACACACTTATGCACATAGCCAAGTATACACACACACACACATACACACACAAACACACATGCACGCCCAGACAGACAGACTGGTTACAGAAACACAGGGTAGAGTTACATGTCGGAAGGGACCACTCTTTACTTAACAAAGCCTGTGCTTCCTGGATGTGTCATGCAAGGGGCGAACGGATTAACACACACAGAAATACCCACAGACAGCTTCAGAGTGTGGGACTCATTGGGGCACGGGGTATCTGGGTGATCAATCACCATGGTAAATATCAATCAGCACCGCTGTATCTGATTGACAGCTTCCTGTTTGGACAGGAAGTGGATGTTTCCAAGTAAAGGGGAGGTCAGTGTGGGGGCATGTACGTGTGTGTATTTTTTGTGTGTGTGTTGGACTTACTTCTGTTCCAGCAACCATAGGGTTCCCCAGGTCACACACCACTAGTCTGGAGTCATTCACCATCCTGTACTCACAGTTCAACTTGGATAGAGACTGGAGAGGAGAGGAGGGCAGGCAAGAGAGGAGGTGGAAGGGAGAGGGTGGAAGAGGAAGAGAAGTGATATGTGGGGGAAGGGAGGAGAGGAAGAGAGTGATGAATGTTCTGACAGTAACAACCTCATCCATCTTAGTGCCCCATTACTCTCTATCTCTCACAAACAAACACACTATGAGTCCTCTAGAAAAAAAACCTGACATTGTCAACAGGATGTAATGTAATGGTAAAGAGGTCAGCAAGGCGGTAGGGTCTAGTTGAGCTGGGCTAGGGTCAGTGTGGGGGGTGGTAGTGTGTGTGAATGTGTGTTCTCACCTCTATCCTGCGTTCCACTCCTATGTAATCAGCCTCAGGGGGTAGGAGTGTGTGTAGCTCTGTCTCATATGCCCCCTCTCCTTTGTTAACCGCGTTTATGGTCAACATGACCAGGTTGTCATCCCCGACCACCAGCTCTGTACGGTCCCTGTATTTGTGTGTGTCCAGGAGAGAGAAAAAAACAAGTCAATACTATGTCAAACAGTAGAGGTCAGAATATGTGTGTGTGTCAGTCAGAGGAGAATGACAGGGTGTTTTTGTTGGGCTGCCATGGCGATAGCATACAGATGGAAACAGTAGAAAAACACACACACACACAGGCCTCACTACACGCTTGCTAATGTAAACAATCAGAGAGTAAACTTCTCTCCGTGCATACTGTAACACAGTCCTACACTTTGTTTGGGTGTGTGTGTGTGTATATGAATGTGTGTGAGTGTGAGTATGTACATATGTTGAAAGTTTACAGGTTGACAAGGACTTTTCTGAATCTTCCCAATATGCCTCACTTGACAGGGCAGGGCACAACACACACCACAAGGCGTAACACACCCCTATATCAGTAAGGTTACTTAACTGCTGTTTTAAATGAGACTGTAACTGATTCATGTTGACGTATATGCTACATATGTTAGATACAGTACATACTTACATGCTTGCAGACAGCTGGAGGTCTGGAATACACTCGTTGTCTTCCCCACAGTCCAGCAGAATATACGCCTGAGAAATAAAGGAGAGAGGGATTGGGAGAGGGATGGGGGGAGGATTTAGGTCTAGTCTAACAGTACTCATATGCTGTAAGTGGTCTTGATTGGATGAGAAAGAGAGCCCATACACACACACACCTGTTCCTGCAGGAAGGTACTGCTGTAGCGGTTGAGGATAGGGGGGAGGTCCAGGTTGGAAGGAGGGGCTAAACTGTAGTTCAGAGCCAATGAGATGGGAGTCAATTTATCCCTAAATTCATCCTCCTCCTGAGAGTGACAGAGAGAGAAGGGGGGGAGAAACCATGTAACAGAAAGTTTGTTCACTATAACACAATAACGGGTCCAAAAACAGGTTCAGCTGAGTTGGCAGATATTTTAAGAGGATCTTGTCCAAACACAGCAAGGACGGAGGCCTCAATTAAAAAAAAAATCCAATCCATTATTTGGCAGTGGAGTGTGTTTGACTTACTCGTAGGTAGACCGTGTAGTTCAGGCAGGAGTGTGGACGGCTGTGGCCAAGAGTTAGGACCCCTGTGTGCTGGGGCTGATGGGAATCCAGGAAATGAACTCTTTTTACTCCGCCCCTCACACCTTTCAGCCAATCCAGTTGCAGCTCTGCATTCAAGACTGGGAGAGGTGGAGGAGAGAGGGGGATGGAGGGAGAGAGTGAGGAGGGGTTCCATATGGTCCCATCCTGTGTGGAAGTGTGTGTGTATTCTCATCTGGTGTGCAGGAGGGAACCCTGTGTATTGTCTACTTTATCCCTTTTAGATTCAACAGAGCATCATTAGCCAGTGGAAACAATGCATTCATACATTCATATAGTCAGCATCTCTAACACGAACTTATACATAAACCTCTACATCCCCCCTCTTCATCCCCAGTCAGAGCTACTTACCTACAGAGTCTGGGATCCCCACACCGCTCACCTTTGCACAAATATCTACCCTGAGACTGGATAACAGAGAGAGAGAGGTAGAGATACATGGGAGATTGAGACAGGATAAAAACATTTCTCTTCTGTATATATGTCTGCGTGTGTACGTGTCAATGTGTGTTTGTGTGTGTGTGTGTGTGTGTATGCGCTCATTAGATTCCAGGATATTAATGGTGCAAGTCTCCCTCTGTAGGAGTTACTTTCCTGTTCCTGATAGAAGGGACAATAACACATACTCACACACACACACACACACACACACACGACACACACAACACATACTGGGGTTCTCTAGCAGTGAAATGCCTGTCAACCAGAACCACTCAGGACAGAACAATGATTAGAACAAAAACTTCCTCTTTACCGCTCGTCCTCTCAGTCTCCCCAAAACCACCAGAAAAACAACTCAACTGGCAAAAGCTCTCAATAAAACAATTATTCAATGAAAGAAAAAGCAACAGTCCCAGACAGTCCTAAAAACTCCCTAATAGTACATGTGTTGTTGTGTCCTGTCTCGTTCCTCCAGCCAGTCTGATGGTTTATTTCAATCAGCCGTGTTTGTTTTGACTGAATTCCACAATTTAGTGTTGTCTGTCAATCTGCCCAAACACACCATGTCTCTGTCCCTGCCAACACACATAGCCTATAAAGCACCCTATTGGTCTTACGTCTGTCACTCACTAGGTTACCATGGTGTAGGGTTTCTGGAAAGGTAGGGCATGTGTGTGACTGCTTGTGTGGGTGCATGTGCTTGCATGCGTGTGTGTACTCACCAGGTTACCATGGTATCAGATTCTGTCAGGAGGCAGGATCGGTCGTCAGGGTTCAGGATTCTAGGAGTCAGGATCATCTCAGCCTCCACTGACACTACAGGACGAGCCCTACACAAACACACGCATGCACACGCACACAATTCATTTCACCATTGTAAACTAGCAGCCAATCTGATACACGAAACAATGTAGTCTAGCCAATCAGAGAATTAGATATCTTACCTGTACACCGACACCTCCCCTTTACCAAATGCTCCCACTATCAGATCTACAGTGAAAGAGAGAAAGACAGACAGACAGACAGACAGACAGACAGACAGACAGACAGACAGACAGACAGACAGACAGACAGACAGACAGACAGACAGACAGACAGACAGACAGACAGACAGACAGACAGACAGACAGACAGACAGACAGACAGACAGACAGACAGACAGACAGACACAGAGAGAGAGAGAGAGTCTATGAGCTTCAAAGAAAACCACAGATGGGACTGATTTCATGGTCTGAGCAATCTCATCAAGCACAGACCTCTGACACATAGATACACACACATACACAAACACATTTAGTCTGTACCAGCTTTGAGTTGTGAATATAACCATTTTCGCACTATTTTGGTTCAGAATGAAACTATCCAAATAGGAACACAGTGTGTGTGTCGCAACGGAGAAACCCCACGGCACATTCCAGCTCCATTAGAACGTTCCCATTGGTCTAATCAGATCCCTCTGCTACACAACAACAACACTCCCTCACTTTACTATAATCATGTGCCTTATACAACCAGTCAGTCTGCAGCAGCCACTTTACTATAATCATGTGCCTTATACAACCAGTCAGTCTGCAGCAGCCACTTTACTATAATCATGTGCCTTATACAACCAGTCAGTCTGCAGCAGCCACTCAACTAGTCCATTGCTCTACTCAGTTAATTTGTGATTATGTGTTTTGAAGATGGAGTCTTAAATGGGTTTTTGTTTAAAATAGGAGTGACTGGGATATATAGAATAGGCCCCCAACCATAGATCTAGCTAGTCCTGTCACTGGAAGACAGAGGTTAAGCTAAGCTCTGAAGCTGCTACAGCACTGGGACTGGGGACAGAGGCTAAGATAAGTCATGCTAATATCAATGAGGCTGAGGGTCAGAGGCTAAGGTAAGTCATGCTAATATCAATGAGGCTGAGGGTCAGAGGCTAAGTTTACTTATGATAATATATCATTGGGACTGGTTAAGCTCATTAGTTCTGACCTCTGCAGTTCTGTTTGAAAGAGTTCTGAGCTCTCTAGTTCCATCGGTCTAGTGGAGGTCATGAGAAAAATGTGATCAGGACCTATAAGGGTTGATGTGGTTCTGAAAACTTGTGACAGAGAGGTTGTCTCCAGTTTACTAGAAAGAGTCAAGTTGAGAACTCCTCCTCAGATAGCCTTTTATCTGTTGGGAATATACAATCCTGGCTATCCATCAAATAAAACAGACTAGGTTAAGTGTTGATGCTGATAGAGGGCTAAAGTGTCATACACAGGGGCACCCTGTTAGTGACATCTGTTTAAATGGTTAAACTATTAGAGTCAAATACTAGAACGTTCCCATAGATCTATTGAGTGTGTGTGTGTGTGTGTGTGTGTGTGTGTGTGTGTGTGTGTGTATATATATATATGTGTGTGTTCTTGTGTGTGTGTGTGCACGTGCGCGTGTTTAAGTGAACGTGTATCTAAATTGAATGTAGGAGTGGTCCATCTGTTTTTGCAGTCAGTGAGAGTGCCTTAGCCTGCTGAAACCACAACATTCAACATTACACCCTAGCCCCCAGTGTATGTGTGTGTATGTGCGCATGTGTGCGTGCGTGCGTGTGTGTTTTATAGGTGTAACAAGGGGCGGTAGAGAAAGGGGGACCTCTAGCTGTCTGTGGGGTATGGGGGGCAGTTGGAAAGGTAGAGGTGAGGAGGGAAGGAGGAACGGGGGAACGAGAGGGAATGAGGAAGAGGGGAAAGAGAGGGAAGAAGGAAGGGGGAACGAGGCAGAGAGGAGGAAAGAGGACAGCAGTTAAAGCACTTGGCCTTTCAACCACAATCTGCAAGTCATCAAAGCTAAGGTGTGCTTTCAGCAGGCAGATCTAACCTCACACACGCACACAAAAAGTACAGTCCAAACATCAGCTCAGCCTCAGGGACCCAAACCTCCAACAGAAGAATTCCGCTCTCATTCCAAAGTCCTGGATCTGTCCGTCTTACACTCCAGAGAAACCCAACCCCACTTCTCCCGTAGGTGTATGTGTGCATACATGCGTGCCAGTGGAGGCTGCTGAGGGGAGGACGGCTCATAATAATGGCCGGAATGGAGCGAATGGAATGGCATCAAACACCTGGAAACCATGGAAACCATGTGTTTGATACCATTCCGCTCCAGTCACTACCAAAAGCCTGTCCTCCCCAATGAAGGTGCCACCAACCTCCTATGGTGCGTGCCTATGTGTGTGTGTGTGTGTGTGTGTGTGTGTGTGTGTGTGTGTGTGAGTGTGTGCACGTTCCTCCCATAGGTACAGTTGTACATACACTAGAGCCAAATACATTTAAACTCAGTTTATCATAATTCCTGAATTTAATCCTAGTAAAATCCCTGTTTTAGGTCAGTTAAGATCACCACTTTGTTTAAAGAATGTGAAATGTCAGAATAATAGTTGAGAGAATGTCACGACTTCCGCCGAAGTCGGCCCTTCTCCTTGTTCGGGTGGTGTTTGGCGGTCGTCGTCACCGGCTTTCTAGTCACCATCGATCCATGTTTCAGTTTAGTTTAGTTTTGTCTGGTTTCAATTACATATCACGTTCCTTATTTAACCCTCTGGCATATATTCCTGTTCTGTCTGTGATTGTTGGTGTCATAAGTGGTTGTTGTATGTGCTAGTGTGAATGTTTGTTCCTATTTGGAATTTTTGCTTGACTTTTTTGAGTAAACTCCGTTGTGTTGCTCAAACCTGTGTCCTGCGCCTGACTCCGCTACATTTCTGCACCCAATCGCTGACAGAATCACGGACCGTTCAAATGGAGTCAGCAGGTGCAGCCAGCCCTTCTCTCCCAGTAGAGGAGCGCGTTCAGCAGCACGCGACCATGTTACACATTCTAGGGACAGCCATGGATCGCGTGCTGCAAACAATGGACAGATGGGAGAGAGGAGGCTTTCCTGTAAATACTACATCATCACCTCCGCCCGCACCTCAACCTACACCGATGTCCACCCCTCCGTCGTCAGGACCCAGTGGGACTGAGTCAGGTTTGTAGGCCTCCTTGCTCGCACATCCTTTTTCAGTTCTGCCCACAAATTCTCTATAGGTTTGAGGTCAGAGCTTTGTGATGGCCACTCCAATACCTTGACTTTGTTGACCTTAAGCCATTTTGCCACAACTTTGGAAGTATGCTTGGGATCATTGTCCATTTGGAAGACCCATTTGCGACCAAGCTTTAACTTCCTGACTGATGTCTTGAGATGTTGCTTCACTTTATTTATATAATTTTCCTTCCTCATGTGGCCATCTATTTTGTGAAGTGCACCAGTCCCTCCTGCAGAAAAGCACCCCTACAACATGACTCTGTCACCCCCGTGCTTCACGGTTGGGATGGTGTTCTTCGGCTTGCAAGCCTCCGCCTTTTTCCTCAAAACATAACGAAGGTCATTATGGCCAAACAGTTCTACTTTTGTTTCATCAGACCAGAGGACATCTCTCCAAAAACTACGATCTTTGTCCCCATGTGCAGTTGCAAACCATAGTCTGTCTTTTTTATGGCTGTATTGGAGCAGTGGCTTCTTCCTTGCTGAGCGGCCTTTCAGGTTATGTCGATATAGGACTCGTTTTACTGTGGATATAGATACTTTGTACCTGTTTCCTCCAGCATCTTCATAAGGTCATTTGCTGTTGTTCTGGGATGGATTCGCACTTTTCGCACCAAAGTACGTTCATCTCTAGGAGACAGAACGCGTCTCCTTCCTGAGCAGTATGACGGCTGCGTGTTCCCATGGTGTTTATACTTGCATGCTATTGTTGGTACAGATGAACGTGGTACCTTCAGGCGTTTGGAAATTGCTCCCAAGGATGAACCAGACTTGTGGAGGTCTACAATTTTTTCTGAGGTCTTTGCCGACTTCTTCTGATTTTCCCATGATGTCAAGCAAAGAGGCCCTGAGTTTGAAGGTAGGCCTTGAAATACATCCACAGGTACACCTCCAATTGACTCAGTTGTCAATTAGCCTATCAGAAGCTGCTAAAGCCATGACATCCTTTTCTGGAATTTTCCAAGTTGTTTCAAGGCACAGTCAACTTAGTGTATGTACATTTCTGACCCACTGGAATTGTGATACAGTGAATTATAAGTTTAAAAATCTGTCTGTAAACAATTGTTGGAAAAATGACTTGTGTCATGCACACAGTAGATGTCCTAAACGACTTGCCAAAACTATAGTTTGTTAACAAGAAATATGTGGAGTGGTTGAAAAACAAGTTTTAATGATTCCAACCTAGGTGTGAGTATACTTCTGACTTCAACTGTACATGCATTGTGTTTGTTCAGTGTGTGTGACTGAGTAACTCGATGTGGGGTGATTCTGTATAGGGACTGGCTTTGGTTCATAGCCTGGCACAGACTCAATACTTACACTCAGAGGCCAGAGAAATTGATCACAAGCCATGCAGTGCATGTGTGTGCATGTGTGTGTACGTGTGTGTGTGTTAGTGTGTGTGATGTTTTCATTATAAAAGACCCAGATTTCCTGTTTGCAGAATGGAGAGATCAGAGCAGGTCTGTTGTTGTTACAGAAAGAAGAAAAGATGGAAAGAAAAAAGAAAAAAAATAATAATTCCTACCTTTCAGCTTGGTCTATAGAAGTACAAAGACTGAACTATGCTGCCTTTAGAATGGCTACATTTCAGCTTGGTCTATAGAGGTACAAAGACTGAACTATGCTGCCTTTAGAATGGCTACCTTTCAGCTTGGTCTATAGAGGTACAAAGACTGAACTATGCTGCCTTTAGAATGGCTACATTTCAGCTTGGTCTATAGAGGTACAAAGACTGAACTATGCTGCCTTTAGAATGGCTACCTTTCAGCTTGGTCTATAGAGGTACAAAGACTGAACTATGCTGCCTTTAGAATGGCTACTTTTCAGCTTGGTCTATAGAGGTACAAAGACTGAACTATGTTGCCTTTAGAATGGCTACCTTTCAGCTTGGTCTATAGAAGTACAAAGACTGAAATACACTGCTTTTAGAATGGCTACCTTTCAGCTTGGTCTATAGAAGTAGAAAGACTGAACTACACTGATTTTAGAATAGCTCCAAATTGAGGGGAAAACAAGGGGGTTTTAAAGTTTAATTTCAAAACATGTGCAGTCTTAAATCACCTTTTAACTTCTTGGATATAGGGGGCGCTCTTTTAATTTATGGATAAAAAAACGTGCCCGTATTAAGCGCAATATTTTGTCACGAAAAGATGCTCGACTATGCATATAATTGGTAGCCTTGGAAAGAAAACACTCTAAGGTTTCCAAAACTGCAAAGATATTATCTGTGAGTGCCACAGAACTCATGCTACAGGCGAAACCAAGATGAAACTTCAACCAGGAAATGGGCAGAATTTTTGAAGCTCTGTTTTCCATTGTCTCCTTATATGGCTGTGAATGCACCGGGAATGAGCCTGCCCTTTCTATCGTTTCTCCAAGGTGTCTGCAGCATTGTGACGTATTTGTAGGCATATCATTGGAAGATTGGCCATAAGAGACTACATTTACCAGGGGTCCGCCCGGTGTCCTTTGTCTAAATTGGTGCATAATCTACAAGCTGCACGCAGTCATCCAGTGATTGAGAGGAGAGATGAGGCGCACCAAACGGAGCAATTTCTCCTAAACAAATAATCTTTCAGGAAAAACTGAGCATTTGCTATCTAACTGAGAGTCTCCTCATTGAAAACATCTGAAGTTCTTCAAAGGTAATGATTTTATTTGAATGATTTTCTGGTTTTTGTGAAAATGTTGCCTGCTGATGCTAACGCTAAATGCTAAGCTAGCTGCGTTAGCTGTTACACAAATGCTTGTTTTGCTATGGTTGAGAAGCATATTTTGAAAATCTAAGATGACAGTGTTGTTAACAAAAGGCTAAGCTTGAGAGCTAGCATATTAATTTCATTTCATTTGCGATTTTCATGAATAGTTAACGTTGTGTTATGCTAATGAGCTGCGGGGATAATTACACTCCTGGATACAGGTTTTTTTCGTAGCTAAACGTGACGCACCAAACGGAGCGATTTCTCCTAAACAAATCATCTTTCAGGAAAAACTGAGCATTTGCTATCTAACTGAGAGTCTCCTCATTGAAAACACCTGAAGTTCTTCAAAGGTAAATGATTTTATTTGAATGATTTTCTGTTTTTTTGTGAAAATGTTGCCTGCTGATGCTAATGCTAAATGCTACGCTAGCTGCGCTAGCTGTTACACAAATGCTTGTTTTGCTATGGTTGAGAAGCATATTTTGAAAATCTGAGATGACAGTGTTGTTAACAAAAGGCTAAGCTTGAGAGCTAGCATATTAATTTCATTTCATTTGCGATTTTCATGAATAGTTAACGTTGCGTTATGGTAATGAGCTTGAGGCTGTATTCACGATCCCGGATCCGGGATGGCTCGACGCAAGAAGTTAAGAGCCCATGATTCCAAGTAAATTAATATGTATACAAACACTCACACAGACATTCAGACTACCACTGACTGAACATGTAAATACAAACACTCCCTTCAGATTGCTGTAGTGTGGCATGTTCATCTGTACCATGACATCACAAAAGAGGAAGTCTCTCCAAAGTAATACTAGCCATATGTTCTTCTGAAGAATTGGAGGCTTGTGTCCGCTAGAGGCCTACAACGCTATGGTGAAATATCTGGCGAACAGACTAAACACTTTCAAATTGATTTTTTAAATTTTTAAATTTGCAAATAAATTCATGAAAAAATCCTGCAATGTGATTTTCTGGATTTTTTTCCCTCATTTTATCTGTCATAGTTGAAGTGTACCTATGATGAAAATTACAGGCCTCTCTCATCTTTTTAAGTGGGAGAACTTGCACAATTGGTGGCTGACTAAATACTTTTTTGCCCCACTGTATCTCCTTCATATCTATTTTTCCACAAAACATGAAAACACCATTTTCACATAAGTTGATGTTGGGGTGGTGCTGGAGATGATGAATATGAAGTTGCAACATTTTGACATTTCTTTAAGATGTTTTAGCGCACAGAGAACAGACGTATTGCGTGCCACCCCCCCTCTCTTCCTGGGACAGGACAAGAAGTCATCAGAGAATCATTGTGGCAACAGCTCTGTAACCCGACTACCCCTCCTGAGTAACGACTTCACCAGAAGAAGGGAGGAGAGAAGTGAAACGGAAAAAAGAGGAGAAAATAAGTAAGGTGCATGGGAGTGTACCAGGGTAATGGTTGTTGTCCAGGTCTCTGTCCCCCCTCAGGGTGAAGCCGTAGCCGGAGAGGCCACTACTGGAGGCCCAGGCTCCATAGAGCTCCTGGCTGAGGGTTAGGCCGCGGGCCGTCAGGTCTCTCTGGCCATTGTAGATCAACACCAGGCCACTCCGGTCCTCCCCACCAAACGGACAACCCACTGCCACGTCTATGAGACAGAGAGAGAGAGGGGGGTATGACGGTAGGAAACACAGATAGAAACACAAAACCAACTCCAGTATGAGTTATAAGGCTGGCCTTCTGAAGTGATACAGCAGACCAACTTACATCAGCAGGAGAGAGGGATGAGAGAAAAAGAACAAGAGAGAGGGATGGGAGGGATGGTTTAGACATCAAGTGAAAGCCCCTGAGGGAGAGGTAAAGAGACTACCTAGGACTACCCCTCTCGCTTTCCATTTCCTTCTCTCTCTCTCCAAATGTATATGTCAAACATGTAGAACTGTCTAAAAGGCACAGGCAGGAGATTCCTGTGACAATGAGCAGCCAATGGCTACCCTTCACCAGCGATTGCCAGGTGTTAGCCCCACCCCACTGTCCCACCCCACACATACACTCACACAGCGCAACTCCCCACCTGCATCCTGTCTGCTGTTGGAGCTGAAAAATGGAGCTGAAAACTACAAACAGTGTTGTCATGGTTACACTGCTCTGTGATGATGAGGGAAGTAATCAGAGACAATCAGAGTGACAGATATAGGGAAAATAATCAAGCAGGTGATGGAGTCCAGTTGAGTGTCATGAGGTGCAGGGGCGTGAGACGATGGTGACAAGTGTGCGGGATAATCAGCAGCCTGATGACCTAGAAGCCGGAGAGGGAGTATACGTGACACACACACACACACACACACACACACACACACACACACACACACACACACACACACACACACACACACACACACACACACACACACACACACACACACACACACACACAGAGAGATACAAACACTACTGTATGATAATGAGGGAGAACATCACAGCATCTCAGACTCTAGTCTCCATTGTGGCTCAGGCAGCGCTGCCAGAGTCTCCCGTCTGTCCTGAGCTGCCAGAGTCTCCCGTCTGTCCTGAGCTGCCAGAGCCGCCAGTCTGTCCTGAGCTGCCAGAGCCGCCAGTCTGTCCTGAGTCGTCAGTCGGCCAGGAGCTGCCAGATCCGTCAGTCAGACAAGCTGCCAGAACTGTCAGTCAGCCAGGAGCTGCCAGAGCCGTCAGCCAGGACCTGCCAGAGCCGTCAGTGAGCCAGGAGCTGCCAGAGCCGTCAGTCAGCCAGGAGCTGCCAGAGCTGCCTGTCACGCCGGCGATGCCAGAAGCTGCCGGAGTCTTCCACCTGTCCGGCGCTGCTGGAGTCTCCCGCCTGAGTCTCCCGCCTGTCCGGCACTGCTAGAGTCTCCCGTCCATTCGGGACCCGTGGCGAGGGTCCCCAGTCCGAGATCGGCGGCGAGGGTCGCCGCTCTTAAGAGGCTACGGAGGCGAATAGAGAGGCGAAGAAGGACTATGGTGGAGTGGGGTACACGTCCCGCGCCAGAGCCGCCACCGCGGACAGACACTCACCCAGACCCTCACCTATATGTTTAGGTTTTGCGGCCGGAGTCCGCACCTTTGGGGGGTGTACTGTCATGTTCTGACCATAGTTCTGTTATTTTGTCTTTGTTTTAGTATGGTCAGGGCGTGAGTTGGATGGGCAGTCTATGTTTGTTTTTCTATGTTGGTTTTTGAGTTCGGCCTAGTATGGTTCTCAATCAGAGGCAGCTGTCAATTGTTGTCCCTGATTGAGGATCATACTTAGGTAGCCTGGGTTTCAGTTTTGGGTTGTGGGTGTTTGTCTTCCGTGTCAGTGTTTGTCGCCACACGGGACTGTTTCGTTCATTTCACGTTTATTGTTTTGTATTTCGTAGTGTTCAATTTTTTTTTAAATAAACATTATGGACACTTACCACGCTGCGTTTTGGTCCTCCAATCCTTCTCGCTTCTCCTCCTCAGAAGAGGAGGATGAGATCCCTTACAGACATCTACTGTGTGCATGACACAAGTCATTTTTCCAACAATTGTTTACAGACAGATTATTTAATTATAATTCACTGTATCACAATTCCAGTGCGTCAGAAGTTTACATACACTAAGTTGACTGTGCCTTTAAACAGCTTGGAAAATTCCAGAAAAGGATGTCATGTCTTTAGAAGCTTCTGACAGGCTAATTGACATCATTTGAGTCAATTGGAGGTGTACCTGTGGATGTATTTCAAGGCATCCACAGGTACACCTTGACATCATGGGAAAATAAAAAAAATCAGACAAGACCTCAGAAAAAAAATGTAGACCTCCACAAGTCTGATTCATCCTTGGGAGCAATTTCCAAACGCCTGTTCATCTGTTCATCTGCACAAACAATAGTACGTAAGTATAAATACCATGGGACAGCGCAGCCGTCATACCACTCAGGAAGGAGACGCGTTCTGTCTCCTAGAGATGAACGTACTTTGGTGCGAAAAGTGCAAATCAATCCCAGAACAACAGCAAAGGACCTTGTGAAGATGCTGGAGGAAACAGGTACAAAAGTACCTATATCCACTGTACTATATCGACATAACCTGAAAGGCCGCTCAGCAAGGAAGAAGCCACTGCTCCAAAACCGCCATAAAAAAAGCCAGACTACGGTTTGCAACTGCACATGGGGACAAAGTTCGTACTTTTTTGATAAATGTCCTCTGGTCTGATGAAACAAAAATAGAACTGTTTGGCCATAATGACCATTGTTATGTTCAGAGGAAAACGGGGGAGGCTTGCAAGCTGAAGAACACCATCCCAACCGTGAAGCACGGGGGTGGAGCATCATGTTGTGGGGGTGCTTTGCTGCATGAGGGCCTGTGCACTTCACAAAATAGATGGCATCACGAGGAAGGAACATTATGTGGATATATTGAAGCAACATCTCAAGACATCAGTCAGGAAGTTAAAGCTTTGCAAATGGGTCTTCCAAATGGACAATGACCCCAAGCATACTTCCAAAGTTGTGGCAAAATGGCTTAAAGACAACAAAGTCAAGGTATTGGAGTGGCCATCACAAAGCCCTGACCTCAATCCTATAGACAATGTGTGGGCAGAACTGAAAAAGCATGTGCGAGCAAGGAGGACTACAATCCTGACTCAGTTACACCAGCTCAGTCAGGAGGAATGGGCCAAACTTCACCCACCTTATTGTGGGAATCTTGTGGAAGGCTACCCGAAACGTTTGACCAAGTTAAACAATTTAAAGGCAATGCTACCAAATACTAATTGAGTGTATGTAAACTTCTGACCCACTGAGAATGTGATGAAAGAAATAATAGCTGAAATAAATCATTCTCTCTACTATTATTCTGACATTTCACATTCTTAAAATAAAGTGGTGATCCTAACTGACCTAAGACAGGGCATTTTTACTCGGATTAAATGTCAGGAATTGTGATAAACTGAGTTTAAATGTATTTGGCTAAGGTGTATGTAAACTTCCGACTTCAACTGTAGGTCCTGGATGGCAGGAAGCTTGGCCCCAGTGATGTACTGGGCTGTACGAACTACCCTCTGTAGCGCCTTACGGTCAGATGCCAAGCAGTTGTCATACCAGCAGGTGATGCAACCGGTCAGGATGCTCTCGATGGTGCAGCTGTAGAACTTTTTGAGGATCTGGGGACCCATGCCAAATATTTTCAGTCTCCGGAGGGGACTGCACGACTGTCTTGGGGTGTTTGGACCATGATAGTTTGTTGGTGATGTGGACACCAAGGAACTTGAAACTCTTGACCCACTCCACTACAGCCCCGTCAATGTTAATGGGGGCCTCTTCGGCCACAATCAGCTCCTTTGTCTTGCTCACATTGAGGGAGAAGTTGTTGTCTTGTACATGCATTTGAGTGACTGATTGAGTTATGCCTCAACACTGATAGACATTGATTCAGATTTATTGATTTAGTTCTGATGATGATGATGATGTGGAGGGAGAGTGGCTCTAAAACATTAATAAAAACATAAACACATACATAAATAGCTAAGTAGTATTGTCATCATATGTTCCACAGAGAAATATTCATTGGTCCCAGTTCAAGACCACATGCCTGAGGCTCTGAAAAGCATTTGTTATGATCCGTTCTCCCCTCAGCTGCCTCCACTGATGTGTGTGTGTTAATAAAACAAACACAACGTGAGGCAGAATGAACTCTGGGCAGAGGGACAGAAACTTCCAGATGACCCTATTTTAGCGGACATCTGGAGATTAAAAATAACCCTCTCTCTCTCTGACATACACACGCGCACACACCATAACCCTGCTCATCATTACGGGAAGAGTGGGAAGAACTTCACAAGGAAACACTCTAACACCGCACTTCATGATTGGCTGAAGACCCTTCCGTTTCCCCCATCGGAGCATCTGATAGGATATCCGCTCTCCAAGACCAAAGAGCCAGAGATGAAGAGGGATTTTTTTTCTAATTATTTATTTAACTAGGCAAGTCAGTTAATTAAGAACAAATTATTATTTACAATGACGGCCTAGGAACAGTGCCTTGTGAAGGGGCAGAACGACAGACTTTTACCTTGTTAGCTCTAGGATTTGATCTAGCAACCTTTCGGTTACTGGCCCAACGCTCAAACCACTAGGCTACCTGCCTCCCCATATAAAAATATTTGCCTACCAATACACTGGGAATGGACATTGAACGGGAAGAAAGAGAGGGGAAATACACACACACACACACAGCTTACCATTGTATCCGTCCTGGTTGAGGTCTCCTAGCGGGGCGATGGCAGTGCCAAAGCGTCCAAAGGTGTGTGTTCCCGTCAGGAGAAGGGGCTCGGAGAAGGTGAGCGGGGAGTGCTGGAGGTACAGGTAGACACGGCCCACCTCCTTGGGCTTACTCTCCCTCTCTCTCTCCATGTAGAGAGGGGCTCCTACCAGTACATCATCATACCTGCGGGAAAGATACACAGCTTTAGAATAGACACACACACACATGTAGATGAGTGTGTTATACAGACATATCAGAAAGGATGTGGTCTGGCTCCAGAAATAGAGTTCAGTCATCATAATCAGAGAACAAGCTACAGCTGGAACACATACTAACAATCCTCTCTCAATTCAATCCAGGACCAGCTTGCTTAGGGGACTCTTCTCCAGGTTCATCTCTCTGTAGTTGATGGCTTTGTTATGGAAGGTTTGGGAATCTTGGTTGTAGAATTTAATAATTGAATAATGGATTTTGATAATTAGAGGGTATTGGCCTAATTCTTCTCTGCATGCATTATTTGGTGTTTTACATTGTACACGGATTATGTTTTTGCAGAATTCTGCATGCAGTCTCAATTTGGTGTTTGTCCCATTTTGTGAATTCTTGGTTGGTGAGCGGACCCAAGACCTCACAACCATAAAGGGCAATGCGTTCTATAACTGATTCAAGTTTTTTTAGCCAGATCCTAATTGGTATGTCGAATTTTATGTTCATTTTGATGGCCCTTCTTGCCTTGTCTCTCAGATCATTCACAACTTTGTTGAAGTTACCTGTGGCGCTGATGTTTAGGCCAAGGTACAGTATGTATAGTTTTTTGTGTGCTCTATGGCAACGGTGTCTAGATGGAATTTGTATTTGTGGTCCTGGTGACTGGACCTTTTTTGGAACACCATTATTTTGGTCTTACTGAGATTTATTGTCATTGCCCAGGTCTGGCATAATCTGTGCAGAAGATCTAGGTGCTGCTGTAGGCCCTCCTTGGTTGGTGACAGAAGCACCAGATCATCAGCAAACAGGAGACATTTGACTTCAGATTCTAGTAGGGTGAGGCCGGGTGCTGCAGACTTTCCTAGTGCCTGCGCCAATTCGTTGATATATATATTGAAGAGGGTGGGGTTTAAGCTGTATCCCTGTCTCACCCCATGGCTATTTTAACCTCACACTTGTTGTTTGTGTAAATGGATTTTAGAATGTTGTATGTTTTTCCCCCAACACCACTTTCCATAAATTTGTATAGCGGACCTGTCATCGATTGGGTGCAGAGTTATAGCGGAGTCAGGCGCAGGACACAGGTATTGAGTAACATAACGGATTTTACTGAAAATATCAAGCAAAATCCCAAATAGGAACATACAAAAACACTAGCACATGACACAACCACTAACGACATCAACAATCACGGACAGAACAGGAATGTATGCCAGAGGATTAAATAAGGAACCTGATATGTAATTGAAACCAGGTGTGTATGTAATACAGACAAAAATAAAATAAACTGAAACATGGATCGATGGTGACTAGAAAGCCGGTGACGTCGACCGCCGAACACCACCCGAACAAGGAAAACAAGGAGAAGGGCCGACTTCGGCGGAAGTCGTGACAGTACCCCCACTTTGACGCGCGGCTCCAGCAGCGCGCCGACACCGGCCTCGGGGACGACCCGGAGGACGGGACGCAGGGCGATCCGGTGAAACTCCTGTAGCAATGAAGGATCTAGGATGTCCTCCACCGGTACCCAGCATCTCTCCTCCGGGCCGTACCCCTCCCACTCCACTAGGTACTGAAGGCCCCTCGCCCGACGCCTTGAGTCCATGATGGCTCACACGGTATACGCCGGGACCCCCTTGATGTCCAGAGGGGGCGGAGGAACCTCCCGCACATCAGACTGCTGGAGTGGACCAGCCACCACCAGCCTGAGGAGAGACACATGGAACGAGAGGTTAATGTGATAATCAGTGGGGAGTTGTAACCTATAACAAACCTCGTTCAGTCTCCTCAGGACTTTAAATGGCCCCACAAACCGCGGACCCAGCTTCCGGCAGGGCAGGTGAAGGGGCAGGTTTCAGGTCTGACCCGATCCCCCGGGTGCACACACCGGGGCCTCACTGCGGTGGAGGTCGGCACTCGCCTTTTGCCTCCTGACGGCCCTTTGTAGCCGCACATGGGCAACGGTCCATGTCTCCTCTGAGTGCCTAAACCATTCATACACCGCAGGAGCCTCGATCTGGCTCTGATGCCATGGTGCCAGGACCGGCTGATAACCCAGCACACACTGAAATGGTGATAGGTTGGTAGAGGAGTGGCGGAGGGAGTTTTGGGCCATCATCTGTAAACCGCCCACTCCCCCGGCCGGTCCTGGCAATAGGACCACAGAAACCTACCCACATCCTGGTTGACTCTTTCCACCTGCCCGTTACTCTCGGGGTGAAAACACGAGGTAAGGCTGACCGAGACCCCCAGACGTTCCATAAACGCCCTCCAAACTCTAGACGTGAATTGGGGACCCCGATCAGAAACTATATCCTCAGGCACCCCGTAGTGCCGGAATACGTGGGTGAACAGGGCCTCCGCAGTTTGTAGAGCCGTAGGGAGAGGAAGAAGGCAGCAGGACTTAGAAAACCGATCCACAACGACCAGGATCGTGGTGTTACCCCGCGACAGGGGAAGATCCGTCACGAAATCCACCGATAGGTGTGACCACGGTTGTTGTGGAACGGGAAGGTGTTGTAATTTCTCTCTGGGCAGGTGTCTAGGTGCCTTGCATTGTGCGCATACCGAACAGGAGGAAACATAAACCCTCACGTCCTCAGCTAAAGTGGGCCACCAGTACTTCCCAACAAGGCAGCGCACCGTCCGACCGATGCCAGGATGACCAGAGGAGGGTGACGTGTGAGCCCAACAGATCAAACGATCGCGGACATCAACCGGAACGTACAGATGCCCAGCTGGACACTCAGGGGGAGTGGGCTCTGCACGTGACGCCCGCTCGATGTCCGCAACCACCTCCCATACCACCGGTGCACCCAGGCGAGAAGCTGGAATTATGGGAGTGGGATCCGTGGACCGCTCCTCTGTATCATACAGCCGGGACAGTGCGTCTGCCTTAACGTTCTGGGAACCTGGTTTGTAGGAAAGGGTGAAAACAAAACGGGTAAAGAACATGGCCCACCTTGCCTGGCAAGGGTTCAGTCTCCTCGCTGCTCGAATGTACTCCAGATGGCGGTGGTCAGTCCAAATGAGAAAAGTGTGTCTAGCCCCCACAAGCCAATGTCTCCACGCTTTCAGAGCCTTGACCAAAGTCAACATCTCCCGGTCCCCCACATCATAGTTTCGCTCCACCGGGCTGAGCTTCTTCGAAAAGAACTTTAGTGGCGTACCCGAGCGCTGAGACAGCACAGCCCCTGTCCCTGCCTCGAAAGCGTCCACCTCCACTATGAACGCTAAGGAGGGATCAGGATGAGCCAACACGGGAGCCGAGGTAAACAGAGCCTTCAGGTGACCAAAAGCCCTGTCCGCCCCAGCTGTCCATTGCAGTCGCACCAGTCCCCCCTTCAGCAGTGAGGTAATGGGAGCCGCTACCTGACCAAAACCCTGGAAAAATCTCCGGTAGTAGTTGGCAAACCCTAAAAACCGCTGCACCTCCTTTACCGTGGTTGGAGACGGCCAATTACGCACGGCTGAAATGCGGTCATTCTCCATCTCTACCCCTGACGCTGAAAAGCGGTACCCTAGGAAGGAGACGGACTGTTGGAAGAACAGACATTTCTCAGGACATTTCTCAGCCTTGACGTACAGGTCATGTTCCAACAGTCTACCAAGCACCTTGCGTACCAGGGACACATGCTTGGTGCGTGTAGCGGAGTATATTAGAATGTCATCTATATACACCACTACACCCTGCCCGTGCAGGTCCCTGAAAATCTCATCTACAAAGGATTGGAAGACTGATGGAATGCCCATAATGCCCAGAAGTGGTGCTAAATGCTGTCCTCCACTCATCTCCCGCCCAGATACGCACCAGGTTGTAAGCGCTCCTGAGGTCCAATTTTGTGAAGAAGCGCGCCCCGTGTAATGACTCGGTCATACTGGTTATGAGCGGTAGCAGGTAACTGTATTTTACCGTGATCTTATTTAAACCTTGATAATCAATACATGGGCGCAAACCTCTATCCTTCTTCTTCACAAAAAATTAACTTGAGGAGACAGGTGAGATGGAAGGCTGAATGTATCCCTGTCCCAGAGATTCGGTGACATATGTCTCCATAGCTACCGTCTCCTCCTTTGACAGAGGATACACGAGACTCCTGGGAAGTGCAGCTTCTACCAAGAGATCTATCGCACAATCCCCCTGTCGATGGGGTGGTAATTGAGCCGCCTTCTTTTTACAGAAGGCGAGTGCCAAATCGGCATATTCGGGGGGAACCTGTTTTGGACTTTCCACCGTAGCGGCACCCAAGGAAACACCTACACACCTCCCTGAACACTGACAGGACCATCCCTTGAGAGCCCTCTGTTGCCACGAAATAATAGGATCATGAGAGGCCAACCAAGGAAGACCCAATACAACAGGAAACGCAGGAGAGTCGATCAGGAAGAGACTAATTCTCTCCTCGTGACCCCCTGCGTTCTCATAGCAATGGGCGCTGTGACCTCCCCAATTAGCCCTGACCCCAAAGGACGACTATCTAAGGCATGTACAGGGAAGGGAACATCAACAGGAACAATAGGAATCCCTGATCTATGTGCTAAGGAGCGGTCAATAAAGTTCCCAGCTGCACCTGAATCTACTAGCGTCTTATGCTGGGAATGCGGGGAGAACTCAGTAAATTCTATAGGTAACCACATGTGTGCAACAGGGGGCTCTGGGTGAGTTGTGTGCCTACTCACCTGGGATGACCCACCAGTGCTCCGCCTGCTACCTCGACCTCCTGGAGAACCACCCCAGCACCGACCAGCAGTGTGCCCTCTGCGGCCATAGTTGGCGCAGGGAATGCTCCACCCTCCGGTCCCCCTCATAGCAGCCCCTCGTAACTCCATCGGTGTGGGATCCAAGGTGCTGGGAAATGGAACGGGCGGACCCCGATCCAGACGTCCACGGGAGGCCAACAGGTTATTCAGCCGGATAGACAAGTCCACCAGCTGGTCCAGGTTGAGAGTAGTGTCCCTGCAGGCTAGCTCCCTGCGAACGTCCTCTTGTAAACTACACCTGTAGTGGTCGATCAGGGCCCGCTCATTCCATCCCGCACCAGCTGCCAGAGTTCGGAAGTCCAGTGCGAACTCTTGAGCGCTCCTCATCTCCTGTCTCAGATGAAACAGTCTCTCTCCCATCGCTCTCCCTTCAGGTGGATGATCAAAACCTGCCCGGAAGCGGCGGGCGAAGTCCTCGTAGTCATCCAGAGTCGGACCTTCCCTTCCCCAGATGGAAGCGGCGGGAGAAGTCCTCGTAGTCATCCAGAGTCGGACCTTCCCTTCCCCAGATGGCGTTGGCCCACTCCAGGGCCAATGGAGGGGATGAAGTAGGATTGACAGGAAAGCCTCCTCTCTCCCATCTGTCCATTGTTTGCAGCACGCGATCCATGGCTGTCCCTAGCCTGTTTAACATGGTTGCGTGCTGCTGAACGCGCTCCTCTACTGTGAGAGAAGGGCTGGCTGCACCTGCTGACTCCATTTGAAAGGTCCGTGATTCTGTCATCGATTGGGTGCAGAGTTATAGCGGAGTCAGGCGCAGGACACAGGTATTGAGTAACATAACGGAGTTTACTCAAAATATGAAGCAAAATTCCAAATAGGAACATACAAAAACACTAGCACATGACACAACCACTAACGACATAAACAATCACAGACAGAACAGGAATGTATGCCAGAGGGTTAAATAAGGAACCTGATTTGTAATTGAAACCAGGTGTGTATGTAATACAGACAAAACAAAACGAAACTGAAACATGGATTGATGGTGACTAGAAAGCCGGTGACGTCAACCGCCGAACGGTCGACTTCGGTGGAAGTCGTGACAGGACCCTCATGCCAAATTGAGTCTAAGGCTTTTTTGAACTCAACAAAGCATGAGAAGACGTTGCCTTTGTTTTGGTTTGTTTGTTTGTCATTTAGGATGTGCAGCGTGAATACGTGATCTGTCGTATGATAATTTGGTAAAAAGCCAAATGACATTTGCTCAGTACATTGTTTTCATTGAGGAAATGTACCAGTCTGCTGTTAATGAAAATGCAGAGGATTTTCCCAAGGTTGCTGTTGACGCATGTCCCACGGTAGTTATTGGGGTCAAATTAGTCTCCACCTTTGTGGATTGAGGTGATCAGTCCTTGGTTCCAAATATTGGGGAAGATCCCAGAGCTAAGGATGATGTTAAAAGAGTTTTAGTATAGCCAATTGTCATTTGTTGTCTGTATATTTGATCATTTCATTGAGGATATCATCAACACCACAGGCCTTTTTGGGTTGGAGGGTTTGTATTTTGTCCTGTAGTTCATTCAAGGTAATTGGAGAATCCAGTGGTTCTGGTAGTCTTTAATAGTTGATTCTAAGATTTGTATTTTATCATGTTTATGTTTTGCTGTTTGTTCTTTGTTATACAGCCAAAACGATTGGAGAAGTGGTTTACCCATACATCTCCATTTTGGATAGATAATTCTTTGTTGTTGTTTGTCTATGAGTCTATGGATTCTTCAATTACATTGAGCTGATTTCTGATGTGCTGTTCCTTCTTTTTCTGTAGTGTATTTCTGTATTGTTTTAGTGATTCACCATTGTGAAGACGTAGACTCAGGTTTTCCGGGTCTCTATGTTTTTGCTTGGATAAGTTTCTCAATTTCTTTCTTAGAGTTTTGCATTCTTCATCAAACCATT
Organism: Oncorhynchus tshawytscha; assembly: GCF_018296145.1. NCBI lineage: Eukaryota > Metazoa > Chordata > Actinopteri > Salmoniformes > Salmonidae > Oncorhynchus > Oncorhynchus tshawytscha. The sequence continues at coordinate 16,079,536 of NC_056431.1, read as the reverse complement.
TGTCGTTGTTGTTCATTTTCTTCGGTATTCTATTTGAGATATTTATATTTGATAGGAAAGCTGAGAGGTCAAATATACTGTTAAGATTTTCTACTGCCAAGTTTACACCTACACTATTACAGTGGAACGTTTCGTCCAGGAAGTTGTCTAAAAAGGATTGAATTTGTTGTTGCCTAATTGTTTTTTGGTAGGTTTCCAAACTACATTCCTTCCATCTATAGCATTTCTTAATATTACTCAGTTCCTTTGGCTTTGATGCCTTATAATTGAGTATTGCTCTGTTCAAGTAGAATGTGATTTTGCTGTGGTCTGATAGGGGTGTCAGTGGGCTGACTGTGAACACTTTGGGTTGAGGTCAGTGATAAAGTAGTCTACAGTACTACTGCCAAGAGATGAGCTATAGGTGTACCTACCATAGGAGTCCCCTCGAAGCCTACCATTGCCTATGTACATACCCAGCGTGCTGAGGGTTTCAGGTTCTTGTCTGGTTCTGGCATTTAGGTTGCCACAGACTAGTATATGTCCCTGGGCCTGGAAATTATTGATTTCCCCCTCCAGGATGGAGAAGCTGTCTTCGTTAAAGTATGGGGATTCTAGTGGGGGGATATAGGTAGCACACAGGAGGACATTTTTATCTGTTAAGATCATTTCCTTTTGAATTTATAGCCAAATGCAAAATGTTCCTGTTTTGATTAATTTAATGGAGTGAGTTAGGTCTGCTCTATATCAAATTAGCATACGCCCTGAGTCCCTTCCCTGTTTCACACCTGGTAGTTTGATGGATGGGACTACCAACTCTCTGTAACCTAGAGGGCAACCAGTGGGTTTGTCTCCTCTATACCAGGTTTCTTGTAGGATGACAATGTCTGTATTTCCGATTTCTTTGATGAAGTCCAGGTTCTTGCTCTTTAGGCCAAAGTCAGATGACCTCAGGCCTTGGATATTCCAGGATGAGATAGTGAAGGCTTTGTGTTCCATAGTGTCCAATGTTTGTCGTGTGGTTTGGCCTCAGGCCAGTAAGTGTGAGCAGATCCTGCTGAGAATCTGGTACATGCCATTGGCTTGGGCTAGTGTACGAGTGGGGGTTGGGCTTGTTTGCCTGCTCACGGTCTGGGCGTATGTCTGGCTTCCACATTGAGGCCCTTTTTTGGGGGTGGGGTACATGGGGTGGGCAGGAGGGGCATAGGTCTGATCTGAGGGGGCCTAAATGGGGTGTAGGCATGGTTGACTTGGGGGGGTGTTGATTGGTTGGGGTGGGGGTGTGGATGTGGCTGGTGGTGTTGTGGTCTGGATGTATGTCCTCTTGGCGTGGGTCCTCTGTTGCTCCTGTGTGAAGTGTTGGGGCTGCGTTTGAGAGCAATGTCCTTTTAGGGTCCTGGCGGAAATGGGCATTGCTGCCTTGTAGAGGTGGTCCTGGTCATAGAGGCTGTTCAAGTCCAGGGTGGAGTGGTGGGCAAGGAAAACATTTGGTTTTGAGGCACAGTCACGGGAAATACTTGCATTTACCCGCTGTATGGGGGGATGCTCAGAGGGGGTGAGATCCCCTGGGCTTGGGGTTCTTAATTTGTATGTTCTGCTGTGATGTTGACGCTATGGTCAGGGTCTGGTGTGGACTGTTCTGCTGTGGTGTCGAGACTTTTGTCGGGAGCTGAGGTGGGCTGTTCTGCTGGCTTCTCTGCGGGGGTGGCCACCTCTCTAGTGTTCTGTTCTTCTCCTGCTCTTGCTTTTTATACCTTTGAAGTTGTCTCACCACAGTCCAGAGTGAAGATATGTCTCTCTCCACCTTCAGGGTCTGGTTACGTTAAGGGGGTGTTGTTGTGCTGGACTGTTGTCTGGGTCTGTGCTGACTGGAGTGTAATCACCTGCTGACCCAGCTCCACCTGCCTTACCTCCAGCTGGGTAAATGGATCCTTCATTTCAATGAGGGGGTAGTACTCGGTGCTGGGAGGTTGACTTTCCGATTGGGGTTGCTCGTCTGTAGGGTTATATAAAGAAGAGGTCTGGTCTGACCCGCTCGGGGTGGGGGTATTATTCTCAAGGGAGAGCTTCTCCAGCTGGGCAAATTCTTTGATTATGTGAAAGTCCAGCTGAAACTCTTTGGGGTTGCCCTGTACCAATACTGTTCCAGACTTATAGAGATTTATATTACCTGACTCAGAGTCCTCGTTGTCTAGTATCCTGAGTTTCCACCCCTCGTTAACACCCCCCCCTCTTAATAGAGGGATAGTGTGCTAATATAGCACTGTGCCATGCCAGGGGATGGTTTGTGTGGAAGATGAGGTTGCTGATGTTCCCATTATTATAAGAGTCAGCAAAAAGTGTCTCTTGATTTTCTATATGGAGCTTCATTTTGTGATCTTTTCTTGCCTCATCATTCTTTACATACACAGGGTACTGTATTTGAATTACCTCTGAACAGCAGGAGGCAGCTTCTAAGGCCTCTCCATTTGGTTGGAGTAGACTGCGACTATCCTGCCATTGTTGGGCTAAAGGTCTTTGACACTTCTCACTTGACACGTCAGTGCTAATTAGTGTTGTATCAAGCTTGGCAGCCTTAATTTAGCATTCAGCCCTTATAAAGTAATGTAACGTATTTTTCTTCTTGGCTTTTGGAAATAAAATATAGCTTCAGACTAAACGTTACTCACTCAGTTCCAGGTTGGATGGTGTTTTCAGGTTTCTGTTGTTTTCCAGAGCATTTGCTGTATAGCTTTGGAATAATAATCTTTGGTAGTTGTAAGCCTTCCAGATGATTCCATCCAAAATCAGGTTGTAGGTTTTGAGTTTTGATTTGGAGTGAAGGTTATGTTGTAGAGGGTAGAATCCTGTATATGTTCCTGACAAGAAAATCCAAGTTTATCTAACTCTAAATCTATCTTTCTTCTTCAAAGAACATGCTGAAAAATGTTCTCCCTCCCTCCCTCTCTCCATTCTTGGCTCAGACTAAACAATTCTTTCACTACAAGAACCATGAAGATGTGTAGGGACAGGAAGAGAGGGAAAGAGTGACAAAGGTGCCAATAGACAAAGAGAGACAAAAGAGACGAGAGAGAAAAAAGTAAAGCCCCTTAAATTGAAAATGTGAGAGAGAGATGAAAGATAGAGCCATAGAAAGATAGATAACTCACCCGTCTCCATTGAGGTCAGTAACAGCCACAGAATAGCCAAAGTAGGAAGCCATCTGACAAAACATTTCACAACATGACTCTACAGTCAGTGATGTACAGTGGTGCTATAAAGTAGTTGGGTAAAAGATTAATAGCCGTGTGTGTACGTGTGTGACGTTACTGTGTGTTGCTGACCTGCTCTCCTGTGAAGTTCATGATGAATGTCAGATTAGTGGAGTTAATCACAGCTACCTGAAACAGAACACAAGAGTCACACACCTGATACAGGTACACACATGCATCATGCAAACGCATACACAGGATGTAATGAGCTGAAATAGAAACTCTTTCTTTCCCTCTGCCTGGTCCCCCTTCCCCCTATCTCCCTCCTTCACCCCCCATTGTCCCCACTGCCTCACCCCTCCCCCTCCTCTGTTCCATACCCTCCATTTCCATAACCCCAGTTGTGGGGGAGACAGGGGGGCTAAGAATTCCTTCAAAAGACTACAATAACAACCACATGGAGACAGCCAGGGGCTACACATTCACACACTCACCCACACACATGTGCATGCACTCACACAGTTAGAGAGACAAACACATACACAAAACACCAACAAATATAGAGAAACAGACAGGCAGACAGACAGAGAAACGAACAGATGGACAGACATACACACAGACAGATAGGCGGTCGATCGGAATGACAGACAGAGGGGCAGACAGAATGAAAGACGTGCAGACACTTAACTCCCTGGCCCCCCCTCCTCCTCTCTCTCAGGGGTGTCAGACTGGTTGTCTCGCCAGGTTTGAGAGGCCTAACGTGGGCTGACAGCTACTCTAGTCTCATCAGGCCAAACAGGCCTAACCCTGACGCCCACTGACCACAAATGTGAGGGCTACCGGCCCCAGAGCCTGTTGACACAACCACACAGGCTTGTCTGCTCTGAATACATCTCTATCTAGATTTCAGTGTGTGTTAGAGGTGAGGGGGTCGTGTGTGTGTCAAGGGAAAGGGGTCAGGCTGGGTCAGCTCTTATGGAGCTGAAGTCGTGTGTCATTAAGGAGACAAATGTCTTGGTGTGAGTTAGGACTGTGTTGTGGTCAGAGTGGGGGGATTTGTTGTTGCTAAGCGATATCAACTAGGAATGGAATTCTATTTTGGAAACATTTCCTCTCTGGACACGCAGGAATTGTATAATTCCATACTTACATATACTGTGTGTGTGTGAGTGTGCTGCTATGCATGTTTGCATGCGTGTGTATGTGTGTGTGTGATTCTGTACTCACATATCCAAAGTTCTGTGCCCCTCTCGGAACCCCAGCTATCAGCTCTGGAAAGGAGAGAGGAACACACATTATATAACAGTGCCTGCCTGCTCTTCTGTCTACCTGTCTGGATGCCTGCCTTTCAGTGTGTCTCTGTCTCTAGGCCACCCTGACTGAAGACACTAAAAGCTGACAACAGATTGACTGATGATGGGAAGGGAGAGAGAAAGATAGAGAGAGACAGAGAGTGGTTTTGATCTGAGTACCTCCCCCAAACCCTGTTCCCGGTATAGACCAGACCACAAACCCAGCCCAGCAAGCTCCAGCTTTAAGGAATTCAAAGATGAGAACACAACCAGCCTACAACCACAATACAACCCTTGTATAAAATCATTATACAACCATGTGTCAACCCTTAGAGTCATGTTTTAATTAAGAAGATGATGTAGGAGGCAGAAAATATGGTTTTGTAGCAAGTTACTTTTCTTGGTTAGTTTGCAGTGTAGTTACTAGTTACTTACTGTCCATCGGACTAGCCTCTGAAACACTGCAAGCACCAAACACACAGGGATGAAAGTGTTGTCTTTTACCTTGCTCTGAGTCTCCTGTGAATTCCCCCACTGCCACAGAGTAACCTGTAGACAAGAGAGATATTAGTTAGTGAGTGCGTGTGTGTGTGTTTGTGTGTGTAGATGAAACTGTGTGTGTGTGTTACCTAGGTAGCTGTCGTCATGGGTATCAGCTGCAGCGTGTGTCTGTTTCTCTCCATGGACTCTCCTGAGCACAGCTTTCAGAGAGTAACCATTCAATATCTCTGCTACGCCTGCAGTCATCACCTGACCTGGAGAGAGAGAGGTCAGAAACACATGGTCAGTAACGGACAGGCCAACCCCAGACCCAATATGGGGAGCAATAACTTCTGCACGGTCATTCTGTCACACAAACATGCACGCCCCTACACACACTTTCCTGCCCTTTGTTTTGAAACTCACAGGTATGAGGAGCTCTTCCCTGAGGAACACAGAAACACCCCGTTACCAGGAGTTAGAATGAAACACACACTGTGTTGCATATTAGTCACTGTCTAAAAGAGAGCTTATGCTCTCTATCTCTCTGCTATTGTAGCAAATGCCATGCTGTGGAGGGGGAGGTCAGACAAACATAGGCCTACTGCTTTATTTCCAGCTGCCCTCAACCTCACATCAATCCTCCTTAATGTGGTGGGTACTGACAGAGAGAAATTGCCCCTGTCTCAGACTCCCACTTTCCCTAACTCCCTTCACAGACATGGATTCTAACCCTAATTATAGATGCATACCTACAAAGACACTAACCCAAATCACAGACACACAAACACAGACCTTCTACTCAGACAAGACAGACCCTCTTCACAGACCATAACCATAACCACAGACACAGAAACAGAGCCTCTCCAGACACACACACACACACCATAATAACAGACACCCACTCCACAGACAGCTCCTAATCATAGAGACAGACCCCTAACCCTCTGCAGACATCCTCATTACTGATAGTATAAGAGGTTCCTTCAGATCCTCTGATAATAAGCTGTATAAAATGCTTCCCATAATAACTCAGCATAAACACCTGTGATAATAGCTGTATATTAGAGACCATAAACTCTCTGCTCTGAGAGCTTTTATAAACATCTAGAGGAAGTGTTTAAACACCAGGAAGCTGAGCCAAGCTGAGGGCAATTTCATGCCCACACACACACACACACACACACACACACACACACACACACACACACACACACACACACACACACACACACACACACACACACACACACACACACACACACACACAACACACAAACACACACACAAACCAGGGGCATAGAGAGATCATAAACCACCTTCAACAAAGGATTAATACAACATAATATTAACTCATAAAAAGACTCACTGACTATCCATCTCTCTCTTACCCACTTCTGTCTATCTCTCAATTTTAAAGGCATATGGCAGACAGAGTAGGCAGTTCTTGTTGTAAAAGCACGTTCATATCCTCTTTCATTTTTAAATGAATTAAGTGACTGGAGCGATAGGGCACAGAGGTTAACATGATAGGAGTGACCATGATCAAAGGAGGAGAGTTTTACTACCCTGTACTAGTAACTGTCTCTCATACACACACATAAATGCAGACTTGCATGCACACTCATCGTCACACACACACAGCTGTGTGCTAATTTCCATTCAATGAAGATAAGCGAGGAGACATCAGGACAGGAAGAGTACAACCCCCCCCCCAACACACACATCCACCCACACACCTTCAAAAGTCAAGGTCCACTGTCAGACTGAAGCAGGTGTCTGCCCTCCAACTCACACACCCATTACCATGGAGAGTGGGAGTTCCTCCACACCCCATTACCCTCTGATCAGCTCATTACAACTGAGCCTAGACTCACTCAAACACTTCCTGTCAGAGAGAGAGGAGGGAGGGTCTCTCACTCTACCTTGTCCTACTCTGGCTTCTCCTGGGATCAAACTGCACATCAGGAATGAGAGAAATTAACTGGAGCAGTGCTTCATCAAATACTATGTGAATCCAGGTCTGGTGCTGGAATGTGCCTTGATCGTGCTGCTAAACTCACCTCTTTCTCCCCCTCTCTTTGTCTCTCTGCCTTTTTGTTTGCAATTCTAGTGTTTCACATAGAGGGGGCTAATATTACCTTGCCAGTAGAAGCTTCCAGGTCCACCCACCACCAGTGTCCCCTCCTGAGGAAGAGAAAGTCAGGGTCAGTCCAGGGTTAGGACTAACTTCTTCAAGACTGGACAAAAGCTGAATTTACAGTGCATTCGGAAAATATTCAGACCCCTTGACTTTTTTTCACACCGAAACAGTCCCTGTCACCGTCCCCAAAAATGAAAAGTTTGGGTTTAGTCAAGTCTTTGGCTCGTCCCTTGGATCGAGTTATTGATTCAGCATTTGAGAAACCGGATCCTGTCTATGCTCCGTTTATCTCTACTGGTTGTGTTTCCTTAACAGGAGAACCAACTGATCAAAAGCCTATCCAAATCCTACGAGACACCGGGCGGCACAGTCAGTAATCGTTACTGATGCTTTACCCTGGTCTCCTGAAACGTATTGTGGCTCACATGTCATATTACAGGGGATAGAGACAAAAACCGTACCTGTACCATTACACTGGGTCCACTTAGTGTCAGACTTGGTATCAGGACGTTTCCGTGTTGGTGTAGTGTCTACACTGCCAGTATCAGGAGTCACATTGCTACTAGGGAATGATATTGCTGGTGGTAATGTCACTCCTGTGTTAGAGGTAGTAGACAAGCCAGAAATCAGAACTACAGATGAGAAATTGGTTCAAGCATTTCCACATGTTTTTCCTGCTTGTGTGTTAACGAGGGCACAATCTCGCAAGCTAGGAGATGTGGTGGATTTGGCTAGTTCCATTTTTGAGAATGTTGAAGTAGAAGACAATGCACCGAGTATGCCTTCTGAAATGTCGACAGTTTTTACCCCTGTAAAAACTAAGGCAGGGGAAAACGAAATTGTGCCCCAATTACATGACATTCTTTTGTCTGTCACCCCTGAGAAGGTGATTGAATGTCAAAAAGAAGACACCAGTCTTCGCAAGTGTTTTGCTTCGGTAATTTCCATTGAGGAAGCAAAAACTAGAGAGACCACCTACTTTATGGAAGCAGGAGTTTTGATGCGGAAATGGGCTTCTCATGACACCGTTAATGACTGGAGTGAAGTGTGTCAAGTGATTGTTCCTACACCGTTCCGACAGCAGGTGCTGTCACTCGCCCATGACCAGGCGTGGTCTGGACACTTGGGGATCACAAAGACTTATAACCGTGTCCTTCGTCATTTCTTCTGGCCAGGTTTGAAGTCTGACGTGGTCCAATTTTGTAAAACATGTCACATATGTCAACTCACTGGGAAAGTGAATCAAACAGTTCCACGAGCGCCACTCTGCCCGATTCCTGTGGTGGGGGAACCGTTTGAAAGAGTGATAATTGATTGTGTATGTCCATTGCCGAAAACCAGGTCAGGTAACCAGTTCCTACTAACAATAATAAACATGAATAACCACCACGCTGCGTTTTGGTCCGCCTCTACTTCACCTAAGGAAAACCGTTACATAATCTGCCTGTGTTAAACCAAATTCAATGCACTTTAAAGGCCCAGTGCAGTCAGAAACATGATTTTCCTGTGTTTTATATATATTTCCACATTATGATAATGCCCTTTTAGTGTAAGAGCTGTTTGAAAAGACCACCTGAAATGCCAGCCTATTTTGTTGGGTTGTAGTTTTGGCCTGAGTGGTGTCATCACCAGGTAATACATTAGTTAATAGACCAATAAGAAAGTCAGTTCCAAACCTCTCTGCCAATAACAGCTAATTTTCAGTTATCCCCTCCCCACTCAGACCACTCCCAGACAGTTATAGCAAAATTCTTGCTTTTGAAATTGCTCTTTGCTAAGAAGCTATTTTTGTTTATTTTATACCCTTTTAATCACCCCAAAAATGTTTTAATATTCAGATAAAAATGGTTGCTTTGGACCTTTAAGTGGTCTAGCTCGTCCTGACTTACCTGTATACGCACTGATTGATAAACATTGAAGAAACAATCATAAAAGACCATGTGTGTGTGTCTGTTGGGTTTCTATGTGTGTGGGTGTACTGTCTTCAGTCATCCATGTGTACTTCCTGTTGAAAATGACAGCTTCCTGTACAAGAGGGTACGTTGAGCAGAGAGGAAGAGGGTTCAGATGTTCACATGACCAAGGCCCTCTGTGATTGAAACGGACAAAGTTTCATGCCTCCTAGCTCTCTCCCCTCTAACCCTTATTGTGTGTCTCTCTATTGTCTTGAGAGAGGATGGGTCAGACAAAGAGAAAGGGAGGATGAGGAGGAGGGAGGGTGTTATGACAAACATGTCTTTTTACACACACACACGTCTTGGGAATATTTTGACTCGGCTGTGATTGTGTGAAAGAAAATAACTAAGGGGTTCTCTCTGTATTGAGGATTGTTGACGGTGATGAGGATGTCATGACATGGACGGTGATGACGATGTCATGACATGGACGGTGATGAGGATGTCATGACATGGACGGTGATGAGGATGTCATGACATGGACGGTGATGAGGACGTCAAGTGGGTAGTGATGGTTGTTACCTTGGTGAAGTCCACACTGAACCCGGCCTGGCAGAAACCCTGTCCCTCCGGGTCTGGATCATCTGACAAACACAATCACACACCATATCAGAACATCGTTTCAATCCTCCTATGATGAATTGTTATTAGTTGAAGTCTTCCACAAAGTCTGACCCTGGCCCTCCATGTAGCTCAAACTTTACCTCTCCACTATTCCATATGTCCAAACTCTATGTGGAATAAATCGGCGTGCATGGTGTGTGTGTGTGTGTATATAAACCTGGCTGATAATGAATCATTCCCCGTGTACCAGAGGCACCCCGAGGAGAGGTGAAATGAGTCGTAACCACACACACACACACGCACGCACGCACCCACGCACACACACGCACACACACACACACACACACACACACACACACACACACACACACACACACACACACTGACTGCTATGTATGTAAGCTGGAGTGTGTAAGCTCAGAGGTCATAAATCCACATTCAAATCTAAACAAGGAGCTCCCAGAGAGAAAGGTTGAAAAACACACACTGGGTTGGAAACATTACAGAGACTGAGTGTGTGTGTGTGCATACGTGTGTGTGTATATGTGTATGTGTGCGTGCGTGCGCAAGTGCTAGTGTGCTAGGTTTGTACAGTAGCATTGTGCGTCCAACCCCCTTGGGACCATCATGTTGATCTCAATAAAAACTGTCCAGTAGAGTAGAATGTTTTATGTTTTTCTTTGTTTGATGTCGATGTTGTCAAATCTCACTGACAACATAAAACAAACCCTTAAATAACCTCCAGAATCACTAAAACACCAGATCTGTTTGTTTGTGTGTGTGTGTGTGTGTGTGTGTGTGTGTGTGTGTGTGTGTGTGTGTGTGTGTGTGTGTGTGTGTGTGTGTGTGTATATATGTGTGTATATGTGTGTCTGTCAGGATGTTTTTGTTGAGAGTCAATGATTAGGTTGTACGGTATTCAGATTTTCATATTATCATACCTTCCTTCTCTCATACCGGGATTTACGGTATTACCGGCATAGCACACAAGGGGGGTCTACAAACACAAGAAAAGCCCACTGGGCCTCTATTCCCAGAATGCTAATAAAGTTTGCACAAACTAATAGTGAAATTACATAGCTAACTGCTAACGAGCGAAAATGAACAAAAACTAATTGCAGACAGGCAAATACAGCTCATGAAGGTAAACAAGCATAGCTAGTACCTACCAAATGTCATTTTCGGTGAGTGTGGACGTTTCCAAGCAAAAGTGAACAAGAGATGTTGTGCAAATGAACAAAGTTGTGATGCGTGCTTTTCTAAAAGAAGAGCAGCATGTGTAGATGGGAGATGAACGGGGGAGAAAAACTATATTGGTAGCTGCACGGGGAAAAAATGGCAGCAATACAGATATTTCATCCAGAGCTCTTTGACTTCTGGCAGAAAGCCCTTATTTAGCAGGGATTTGCATACAAGTGTAACTTCATCACCTCATGTGCGCTGCACAACAGAGACTCGCAGAGAGATATAGAAAGCTATGGTCTCACCAACTCGCTTTCTCCCATTGTGCTATTTACAAACAAACACGTGACTGGCTCAACTGTTCTGGGGAACTACTGTGAGGTTCATCTAAAATATTGTGGCAGGTTAAAATGAAGAACGCAATCTGCTTTATCTCCTAAGGTATTGCACAAGTTGACTGCAGGTAATAACTTCAAAAGTAGCTAGAAATATTTGAAAAAAACTGTTTTGACAGTTGAAAAACTTTTTCCAAATACCCCGTTTTGATACTGCCCAAGCCTAGCGTATATGAAAAGCCTAGCCATCTGCCCAAGCCTAGCGGCTTTTTACGGTATACCAAAGCGTATATACGGTATACTGCCCAAGCCTAGCGTATATACGGTATACTGCCCAAGCCTAGCGTATATACGGTATACTGCCCAAGCCTAGCGTATATACGGTATATACGGTATACTGCCCAAGCCTAGCGTATATACGGTATATACGGTATACTGCCCAAGCCTAGCGTATATACGGTATATACGGTATACTGCCCAAGCCTAGCGTATATACGGTATATACGGTATACCGCCCAAGACTAGTTGTGTGTTCCAGTGGGTGTTTACAAATGGCCACCTGATAGTGACCTTAGCTTCTTATCCTGTTAATGGTTTTGACTGTAGCCTGTTAGTCTCCACCCATAGACAGTATATCGGAGTACTGAGTATCTAGCCTCTGTTACTACAAGATGCTGTTGTCTTGCAATTTGTTGTGTGTGTATTAGGGCTGGAAATTGCCAGGGTTTCTCATGATTCTATACATATTGCAATTCGCTACTGCGATTTTATTGCAATTTTATGTTCACTTTTATTGCAACTTGATTGCTCACTATTCTGCATGTCTGCTGCAGAGAGACAAGAGAGAGCATGAGAAAATGAGTTTTAATCAGCCATGGAAATAAAAATGCTGAAAACATGTTGGCTCACTATTTAAAAAGAAGATTGTCAACAAGCTATAGGATAAAAAATACCTGAGTTTTGGCGCAGGTTCAGCCGATTAGCTAATGCTACCTAGCATAAAAAAATTTATAAATACATTTTACAAATCGATACCTGGAGTCAAAGTATCGATATAATATCATTGATTTTTCCCCCACCATCACAAGTACGTATGTGTGTTCGTGTGTGTGTGTGTGTGTGTGTGTGTGTGTGTGTGTGTGTGTGTGTGTGTGTGTGTGTGTGTGTGTTCGTGTGTGTGTGTGTGTGTGTGTGTGTGTGTGTGTGTGTGTGTGTGTGTGTGTGTGTGTGTGTGTGTGTGTGTGTGTGTGTTCGTGTGTGTGTGTGTGTGTGTGTGTGTGTGTGTGTGTGTGTGAACTCACTGGTCCTACAGGGTGAGTATTCTGCATAGGCGCTGAAGTTCTGCACGGCAACATAGCAGGTTCCTACCGGGTCCTTCTCACCGTTCACCTTCACAGCACGCCAGTGGTAGAGAGGAGCACAGGCCTAGACACACAAACACACACACACACACACATGACATGTACATGGCTGGTTCAAAGTGTATTAGTTAGTCATAGCACTGATGGTTTACATCTATGACGGATTAGGGTTAGACAGAATATCATTCCTCACCACCACTTTGCCTTTGTGAGTTCTAACTGAGGCTCCAAACCACTGGTGAGACTTGAACTCCAGAGGCTCCCTGGTGCCATTAACCTTAATCATCCTGTTATCTATAGAGAGAGATGGGGGGAGGGAAAGAGGAAGAGAATTTTATTATGGCATCAATCGACCTGGCCCAGCCCTAATAGGTCTAGTCTCTGTACAACATGGGTCATGCCTGCCTATACACCATGGAAGGCCCAGATTTGGAAGCTAACTAAAGTAATACTAACTTTTTTAAATGTTTCTATTGACATTTCTAGAAATACACCTTGATTTTTAATGTCCATTGTCATGCTGTAAATGTGAATGACTGTGTGTGTGTGTGTGTGTGTGTGTGTGTGTGTGTGTGCGTGCGTGCGTGCGTGTGTGTGTGTGTCAGTGGGTGTTAGCCTGCTTCATTGTAAATCCTTTCCTGTGTTATTGAAGGCCAGCTGGGCCTGTTTAGAGAGACAGAGTCTCTACGCCTCATAAAACACCAGCAACCTACACACACACACTGAAGACCGCAGTTTCTCCTGACCCATTCTAGACGACAAGGTAAGAAAGAGTTGAACTAATTATGAAATTTGAGTGAACAATCCCCATACATCTTATGCCATGTTTTGTCATTAGAATGACCTCATGCGCACCTGCACTGTTCCTAACCCCTAACCCAGTAAGTGGCTTCCCTTTGACTGCACCAGGCCAGGCGCACCACAGCCATGCCACTGATCGCCATATTGCACCCTCTCTAGTCTTATTGCTTAATTCCTTCAAACGCTCTCTCCTTCCCCCTCATCTCCCTGTCTTTCTCCCTGACTGAGGCCCTACCCAGTATTGCTCTGTGTGTGTGTGTGTGTGTGTGTGTGTGTGTGTGTGTGTGTGTGTGTGTGTGTGTGTGTGCTTGTGCGTGCGTGCGTGTGATGATAGATGATATGTGTGGATGTGTGTCTCTCATGTCGCTGGTTTGTACCTGTATTAATGAGGCTACAGTAACTCTAGCCATATCCACCAGATCCATGCACATCAATCACACACACACACACACACACACACACACACACACACACACACACACACACACACACACACACACACACACACACACACACACACACACACACACACACAGGATGAATTTGAAGATCTAATAAAAGCAGACCTCCCCTCCCTCTTATCCCCTCCAGTCTCAAAGGGAAACTAAATTCCCATGTGCTCACAGTTTACCCCAGACTAGCCCCCTGACCGCTTCATACACACTCACACTTTACCCCTCCCCAGGATAATTGAGAGAGAGAGAGAGAGAGAGAGAGAGAGAGAGAGAGAGAGAGAGAGAGAGAGAGAGAGAGAGAGAGAGAGAGAGAGAGAGAGAGAGAGAGGGAGAGGGAGAGGGAGAGAGGGAGAGAGGGGAGAGGGAGAGAGGGAGAGAGGGAGAGAGGGAGAGAGGGGGAGAGAGAGGAAGCGAGGCAGAGATTTAGGGAGAACGGGAGTAGAGGAGTTATTCATCTCTATGAAATTGATTGCCCATCCTATCAGAATAGACTGATTAGTGCAACAGGAAGTCATTTTCAGTAAAGAACCAGGGGTGACAGTACCAGAATTCCAGAACACCAGACAGACAGATGCATTCAGCCACCACCCACTAACATATCTTTCTCATAGAAATTAATAGTAGTTATTTTTCTATGGCCCTCTGATGACCTAGAGGCCGGAGAGGGAGTATACGTGACACACACACACACACACACGGAACATGCACACACTTACACACATTAGAGGTGAGGGCACTCTCTTGTGTTCTGTTATTTGTCCGGATGAAGTGCATCGGGTGAAATTACACTTCTAACAGGAACACACACACACACACGTACAGTTCTTCTGTGCTCCTGAAACCTGAAGCCAACCACATGGGCAGGAGTTAACCCCTTCATCCTCACTCATGAACTTTGTACGAGCAGAACTAGCACATACACACACACACACACACGCACACACACACACTCACACACACACACACACACACACACACACACACACACACACACACACACACACACACACACACACACACACACACACACACACAGCATGGTGTAACTCACTGGTGTTGTCGAAGGGTATCTGTGTGCAGCTGTAGGGTTGCTTGGTGGAGTCGGGGTTTGGGGGATAGGGACAGTAGTAGACAGCTCCTCCCTCTATGATGCCTGGCTGGGATGTGTTGGCCTTGGGCGCTCCCACCAACACACTCAACCTGCAGGGACACAGTCATGACAGAGATATAATGCCACTAACCGAATGTTCACACAAAACTTAAGAGAAATAAATGGTCTTTAGCACATAGAGACACACACACTGCTATAGAGACAGATAATGACACATATTCATTGGGCAAGACACATTAATATTTTTGTCATTTAGCGGAAGCTCTTATCCAGTGCATAAAACTAAGGAGCTGAAACAAGAAACATGATAGGAGCATCTTGGTAATAAAACCGTCCTCAGTTCCTTTACAAATTACAGAGTCAGCACAGAAAGCATAAGTACAGTTGGCTACTAGCACTATGAAATATTGGTGTGCTTGGAAAACGGTCCCAACTTAGTCTACTATTCTGTGACATTTGTAACTGTATTTGTGTTCACTTGCGAGACGAATTTCCTGTTGAATTAATGATATTCTATTCTACTATTTTATTAGGAGAGTGAACCCATCTCTCTGTTCGGACATGTTGTTTTTCTGGGAATCCAGACCTAATTCATATTAACCCAACATGAACCCGCAGACCTTTGTAGGCTGTTCCAAATTTAAATGAACAACATAAAAAATGCAATGTTTTAAAGTGATAGTTGTGGTCTCGGACTGTTGTCTCGGACTCACGTGCTGCTTTCGGGGGTCGGTCGGTAGAAGTCCACGGAGTAACCAAAGTAGCTCCCCTCTGGTCCTCCGTACACGGCCGGGCGCTCCGCATGCAGGTTGAACCCCGAGACCACCGAAAGGACCAGCCACAGCACCGGCACCACGCGACACAACATCCCACCGAACGTGCACATCCTATAAGCACACATTAACACCTTCCCCGCAGCCAGAGCAGTAGTCTATCACGCCGCTTGAATCCGTTAGCAAGGAGAGAGATAGATGATAGAAGAGATGGAGCGAGAGAGGTGTTTCTGTCCTGCCGGGTGAGTTATCCAAAGTTGTGCCCGTGCGTTCCGCTCTTCCCTTCTGTCTCCCACACAAGCTACACACACACTCTCCTCCAGGTCAGATCTATAGATGCTCTCACTCACACACACTCTGCAGCCTGTAGCCAGACTCCTGTCGCTGCGGCGTCGCGCTTGTATTCTGTGCGCGCCCCGGTTGCGCAACACTTCGACCCCGCGCCCCCTCCAAGACCGCATCGAGACCACATTAGAACGCGCTCCAAGGGGCTGCTACATCAAGCTATCGTTTTATGGGGAAAAAAGCGATTTTCTCATTTCGTAGGTTTTGATCGTGAAGCAATAAATATTATAAACTGGATGTATTAATTATCTATCTCTCTTTCTCGCTCGCTCACACACACGCGCACGCACAATGGCCATATAATATGACATGACTTCAGTCAGTGTGGTGATACTGATATGTCTGATATTACAGATCTCGGGTTTCGCGGTGTTTTATTATTAAACCGTTTATTCTGACCGCACCGGTTTAATGAGGTGCGTTTCCTTCCATTAAAGAATAATCACCGGTAATTATATCGCGTAATTATTACTGAGATCTAAAGTTAAACACGCCAGCCTGAGCACTAAAACTAAAGACGGGTTAGGCCTATCACGTCGTATGTGTGTCGAAATGTGTTTGTGTGTATAGGCCTATGTGTGTGTATGTGTGTGATGGGTTTTCAACGCACGCGTTACCAATCCCCTGTCCTGCGCGAGTCCTCTCCCAAAAGTTAAGCTATAAATAAACTCGTAGCCTATTCTGATCCAGACACAATGTGTGGGTGTGCATTTTTTTTAGCCATCTTGCCTGCATAGCCAACATCCTGTAGATATACAGTGTAATCATATCAAAGCAGAAAAATCCACTATGATCACATCACTCCTCCAGTGTGTGTGTGTCCTGTGTGTGTGTTTCTGCATTAACTCAGTCTGCTCCTAATCAGCATCAGGAGAGTTTTAATTTAATCTGAACTTTAGAATGTTTGTTGTCAAAAGACGGGAAGTCTCATATAGTCATAGTGAGCTGTAAAACTGTGACTGTGTGCTGGGGAGTACTGGTCTTTCTCAGCTGTTATGAGGAACATGTTTAGGAGATGCTTTATGTCCATTTGTGTTGGAGTAACATGACTTATGTGGACCACATTGTCCAAACATCTGTAATGACCTTAGTAACAATTTATTTAGCTATGGACCAAAATGAAGTACTTAGGCTGAAACGTATGCATTTCTATGTCACTGTGTGCGTGTGTAAAGTTAGGATGTTACTGTAAACCACTTCTTCATATTTTCAGACAAGTGATGTGAACCAGGTGGGGTTGTGTATGTTGTGTGTGTCTGAGTGTGTGTGTTATAGAATCTGAGGCTGCATGGTGATGAGAGGGAGTCACAGTGAACAACCTTGACCTACCAGATGGAGAATTCAGACAAGTTTCCCCAACTCTCCTTAACCCCTCCCGTTCGCATGCCCTCTTCCTCCTTTACCCCTCCTTCTCTTTCCCTCTGCTGTTCTCAATCTCTTTCCTTACGTCTCTCGGCACTCCTCTTGCTGTCCGTACCTCTATCTCCATCTCAATCTACCCTTTCCCTCCCTCCCTGCTAATGTAAACTCAGCAAAAAAAGAAATGTCCTCTCACTGTCATCTGCATTTATTTTCAGCAAACTTAACATGTGTAAATATTTGTATGAACATAACAAGATTCAACAACTGAGACATAAACTGAACAAGTTCCACAGACATGTGACTAACATAAATTGAATAATGTGTCCCTGAACAAAGGGGGTTCAAAATCAAAAGTAACAGTCAGTATCTGGTGTGGCCACCAGCTGCATTAAGTACTGCAGTGCATCTCCTCCTCATGGACTGCACAAGTTTTGCCAGTTCTTGCTGTGAGATGTTACCCCACTCTACCACCAAGGCACCTGCAAGTTCCCGGACATTTCTGGGGGGGAATGGCCCTAGCCCTCACCCTCAGAAATAACAGGTCCCGACGTGCTCAATGGGATTGAGATCCGGGCTCTTCGCTGGCCATGGCAAAACACTGACATTCCTGTCTTGCAGGAAATCACGCACAGAACGAGCACTATGGCTGGTGACATTGTCATGCTGGAGGGTCATGTCAGGATGAGCCTGCAGGAAGGGTACCACATGAGGGAGGAGGATGTCTTCCCTGTAACGCACAGCGTTGAGATTGCCTGCAATGACAACAAGCTCAGTCCGATGATGCTGTGACACACCGCCCAAGACCATGATGGACCCGCCACCTCCAAATCGATCCCGCTTGGTGAGACAAAACCATGACTCGTCAGTGAAGAGCACTTTTTGCCAGTCCTGTCTGGTCCAGTGACGGTGGGTTTGCGCCCATAGGCGACGTTGTTGTCGGTGATGTCTGGTGAGGTCCTGCCTTACAACAAGCCTACAAGCCCTCAGTCCAGCCTCTCTCAGCCTATTGTGGACAGTCTGAGCACTGATGGAGGGATTGTGCGTTCCTGGTGTAACTCAGGCAGTTGTCATCCTGTACCTGTCCCGCAGGTGTGATGTTCAGATGTACCGATCCTGTGCAGGTGTTGTTACACGTGGTCTGCCACTGCGAGGACGATCAGCTGTCCGTCCTGTCTCCCTGTAGCTCTGTCTTAGGCATCTCACAATACGGACATTGCAATTTATTGCCCTGGCCACATCTGCAGTCCTCATGCCTCCTTGCAGCATGCTTAAGTCACGTTTACACAGATGAGCAGGGATCCTGGGCATCTTTCTTTTGGTGTTATTCAGAGTCAGTAGAAAGCCCTCTTTAGTGTCCTAAGATTTCATAAATGTGACCTTAATTGCCTACCGTTCCACAGGTGCATGTTCATTAATTGTTTATGGTTCATTGAACAAGCATGGGAAACAGTGTTTAAAACTTCTTAGGGATAGGGAGCAGTATTTTCACATCCGGATGAAAAGCGTGCCCAAACTAAACTGCCTGTTACTCAGGCCCCGAAGCTAAGATATGCATAAAATTGGTAGATTTGGATAGTAAACACTCTAAAGTTTAAAGTTCATTATCAAACAAAATGATGTTTCTGGGACATTTGAGTGCAGAAAGAAGATCTTCAAAGGTAAGGCATTTATTATATTGTTATTTCTGACTTTTGTGTCACCACCTGCCTGGTTGAAAATTATTTTGATGTGTTTGTATTCAGGGCGCTGTCCTCAGATAATCAAATGGTCTGCGTTCGCCGTAAAGCCTTTTTGAAATCTGAAACTGCAGCTGGATTAACATGAAGTTAAGCTTTATTTTGATGTATTACACTTATATTTTCGGTTATCTTGAATATTGATATTTCTGTAGTTTGAATTTGGCGCTCTGCAATTTCACTGGATGTTGTCAAATCGATCCCTCTAAAGGGATTGGCGCGTGAAGGGATCACTAACAGGTTAAACCCTTTACAATGAAGATCTGTGAAGGTATTTGATTTTTGCAAATTATCTTTGAAATACAGGCACCTGAAAAAGGGATGTTCCTTTTTTTTTCCTGAGTTAATGTTGAACTCCAGAGACAGATGGAACCATTGTGGCTCATTACATTACAGACGAGCATATGGTCTCACACATGCATATGGTGACCAACAACAGACAGACACAAACATAGAATGTACCGTGCCTGTATACCTGCCATTCTCATAGAGCACATATGCTGTGTGAGCATGTTTCTTCTTGCTGTGTGCAGGCACCCAGAGGTGGACAGTTTAACCCAGTGTACACACACACGTGAACATCACTCTTAAAATTGCCCTTTTGAACAATGTTGAGGTGGACTGTTCTTTCTCAACTGTTTCGTGTAAATCCAAGATGAACAGAATGAAAAGAGAGACTTCAGATATTCAACAGGATATCAGTTCTTAGAAACTTTACCTGGCGAGGATACACATGCGTGTGCGTGTACACACACACACACACACCGAGAGGACTAGAACAAGAGTAGTGCTCCTCTCTTTGGTGTGCCACATGCCTGTGTTATGATGGTCATTCACTAGGTAAAAGCATTCTAATTTGTATGAGTTTCAGTGTGCGCTCAATAGTTCAACCATCTGTTATTGTTCTCTCCATCTCCCAGACTCATCCAACAAACACAGAGATATCCCCTTTCCAATAACACACATACACCACAGACTGACAGACATGCAAGCACATACATACAGGCCATGTTCGAGAGCATTCTGTTGAAATCAATGATGAATTGTGGGTAAATTGTGACTGACTGATCTACAAACAATGATGAGTAGTTACTTATGATGCAAATAGACGGATGGTTAGGTGAGACTACGATGCAATGTGATGTGTAGATTAGTTAGTCGACAGTCGCCTGCAACATCGAACAAGCCCACACACAAGTGAAGAAAAACGGGTTTATTAGTTTGGGGGGTGGGGGGGCAATAAATACATGAATACCATATCACTTCCTGTGTTGGTATGAAGAGAGAAGTCAAAACCAGCCAAAGGTTCTACTCCCAGGTCAAACCACTAAACAGGAGGAATTTCCTCATATTGCTGCTGTGATTGGTCCCTTTATGCTGTAAACACCAGGGTGTGTGTATGTGTGTGCGTTACCCTTTTACTCTAATCTCCTGTGAAAACCCTTGAGGCTAGTTTCCCAGCCCCAGATTTAGGCTGCTCCTGGACTATTTCAATGGAGATAATGCAGTAAACCTAATCTGGGTCAGGGATACCCTGCCTCAGTACTAAGAGGTCAAACTAACTTAGCTGTAGTTAGAATAGGAGAGTGTGTGTGTGTGCACTTGGAAAAAGCTTTGGTTGTTTCTCTTTAACAGTCAGACAGCTGGGTGGTACAGAAGCATAGATCCAGTCAGTCAGTTAAAGGTTTACATTCCAACGAGGTCAGCTATCTCCTTTATATGTAGTTCTTATTAGGTGAATATATCCCAGAGTATAAAACAGAGTCATCTATAGAGTGATAAGTCTTTCAGCTTTTTACAACAAACCAAAAACATCCTGTGACTTCATTTACAGTCATGTAAAACAACAGAGTTAACAGTAAACAAGTGTGTCTGTATGTCAAATGTGTGTAGTGGCATATATGTTCTGTGTGTGTTTTTCGCCTGCCCAGGACAGTGAGCAAATTCCTGTGTGTGCAGCAGTGTACATGCACTGTGTCTCTCAGTCTTTGTGGCCTTCTTTCCTTTAGAGACCAGTCAGTCCTCTACGACCCTAGCATTGAGTTAGTTCAGTGAAGGGGAGCGGTCAGTATTCCACAGCAGTTCTATGTAGGGCCACTTGGTCTGGAGGCAGCGCTTCACTGGAGTGTCATCTGTCCTCACCATGGGGTCCTCAAAGCCCAGGACCAGGGCTGAACCCTGCACATACTCCACCTGACAAAGAGAAACACACACACACACACACAGTCAGTATGCACACACACATTACATTCTCATTCTTACCCCCCTTTTGACCTCCCTTTCCGTAGCAACCAGTGATCCGGGTCAACAGCATCAATGTAATAGTATAGCTTCCGTCCCTCTTCACCCCAACCTGGGCTCGAACCAGGGACCTCTGCACACATCGACAACAGCCACCCTCAAAGCATCGTTACCCATCGCTCCACAAAAGCCGTGGCCCTTGCAGAGCAAGGGGAACAACTACTTCAGGTCTCAGAGCGAGTGACGTCACCCGATTGAAACGCTATCAGGGCGCACCACCGCTATCTAGCTAGCCATTTCACGGTTACATATATCTTACCCTCTCATTGTGGTTGGACTGTTTCAGGCCATTGTAGTGGTAGACAGGGAAGGAGTCTGGGATTCCAGTATCCTGTAAACACAATATATAAACCAGTTAACAATCATCCCTGGGGTGTGTGTGTCGATAACTCTGCTCTGGAAGATGTGGGTATATCGGAACCCACAGTTTGACTAGAGAACATTCTCTAACCCACAGACAATTCAGCATACTTTAGCCTGAAACCCATAACACACGTATGTGTGTGTGTACGCATGTGAAACCCTAACCCCAATCCCACAGAACAGCCTATATTAGAAACCAGTCAATAACGACACAGGCCCAAACACTTTGTTGGGACGTTCCAGAATGCTAATAGACTGTGTGAGTGTGTTTATGTGAAACCATAACCTCAGTCTGTGTGTGTGTCTCCAGTTGGCTAATGGCAGTATAATTTCTTTGTGGCCGAGGGCCATTCCTCTGGTGAGTCCCCGAAGCCCTGATCACTTTAACACACTTCCCGCTCCTCTCTCTTTGTCCCCACCTCCCTTTCCCACCTCTTTCCCTTTGCCTCTCGCTCTCCCTCTCTTCAGAAATGGTTCCCTGCCACTGAGACCCTGTCTGAGCAGGGGTTTGTGTAAACATATATTTAAACATTTCGGTCACCATTGCATTGCTGTAAAAGATTTGATTCAACAAATTCATATCCATCGTCAGCCACAAACCACTAACAAAACGGAAGCGCTCATGTACGTACATGCATATGCCAAAGATATTTCTTGTTTATCGGTCTTCGCAGTTTGTTTTATGGATATTGCTGCAGCTTTGAAGTATCTCAGCTCCTCTTCAGTTACCTGATCAGGGAAGAACTCCAGGAGGAACGGAGCCAGCAGCACGATCCCCAAGCCCTCTGGATCCAACTTACTCTTCATCAGACTCACACTGGAGACGGAGCGAGGGAGAGAAAGAGAGGAAAGAGTTACATTTGTCAAACATTTCAACATGATCTTATAGTCTAAGCACAGCAATGAGACATACCTCCAATTCTTCAGAAAATCTTAAAAATTGTCCCTGTTTTAAAGCAATGATAAAACTTATGTCAGTTGGAGGGAGAGAAGGGGGAATTGAGAAGGGACATTGGGTGAGAGCTAGAGAAAGGGTGGAGGTGAGGAGGGAAGGGGTGAGGGAGGGCGATGGGGTGCAGGTGAGGACAAGGGGTGCAAGTGAGGAGAAGCCAAAGGGGTGGAGAAGGGAGGGGTAGAGGTGAGGAGGAAGGGTGGAGCTGAGGAAGGAGGGGTGCTGGTAGTGAGAAGGGCTGTCTGAGGTATAAATGTGTCATGTTCTGCGTAAAAGATTTGGTGTAAGAAAGCAAACACTGGAGAAATGTACGGTAACCCCGTCTGATGGTGTGTGTGTGATACTAAATATACCACTAGACATTCCTGTGTGTTAGAGCAGGAATATTATTCTTATTCCACAGTGACAAAACAGAGAAACATTTCCCTTTTAAGGCAGAAATAGAGTGTTACATGCCCAGACAGAGGCTGATAACCCACTTAAGACTGTGTGTGTGGGTGTGTGTGTCATCTGATGTTGCAGTCAGATAAATAATCCTCTGCATTGTCATTAACAGCAGACTCCTACATTTCCTCAGTGAAATCAACGTCCTGAGCAAATATCTAAATGGGCTTTTTACGAAGTTACCATACAACAGACCAGATATTCACCCTACACATCCTAATTGACAAACAAACAAAACAAAAGCAAAAAGTATTATTATGCTTTGATGATTTCAAAAAAGCTTTCGACTCAATTTACCATGAGGGTCTGCTATATAAATTGATGAAAACGGTGTTGGGGTAAAAAAAAAAAAACATACAACATAAAATCCATGTACAGTCGTGGCCAAAAGTTTTGAGAATGACAAATATTAATTTCCACAAAGTTTTCTGCTTCAGTGTCTATAGATATTTTTGTCAGATGTTACTATGGAATACTGAAGTATAATTACAAGCATTTCATAAGTGTCAAAGGCTTTTATTGACAATTACATGAAGTTGATGCAAAGAGTCAATATTTGCAGTGTTGGCCCTTCTTTTTCAAGACCTCTGCAATCCGCCCTGGCATGCTGTCAATTAACTTCTGGGCCACATCCTGACTGATGGCTGCCCATTCTTGCATAATCAATGCTTGGAGTTCATCAGAATTTGTGGGTTCTTGTTTGTCCACCCACCTCTTGAGGATTGACCACAAGTTCTCAATGGGATTAAGGTCTGGGGAGTTTGCTGGCCATGGACCCAAAATATCAATGTTTGGTTCCCCGAGCCACTTAGTTATCACTTTTGCCTTATGGCAAAGGTGCTCCATCATGCTGGAAAAGGCATTGTTCGACACCAAACTGTTCCTGGATGGTTGGGAGAAGTTGCTTTCGGAGGATGTGTTGGTACCACTCTTTATTCATGGCTATGTTCTTACGCAGAATTGTGAGTGAGCCCACTCCCTTGGCTGAGAAGCAACCCCACACATGGTCTCAGGATGCTTTACTGTTGGCATGACACAGGACTGATGGTAGTGCTCACCTTGTCTTCTCCGGACACGCTTTTTTCCGGATGCCCCAAACAATCGGAAAGGGGATTCATCAGAGAAAATGACTTTCCCCCAGTCCTCAGCAGTCCAATCCCTGTACCTTTTGCAGAACATCAGTCTGTCCCTGATGTTTTTCCTGGAGAGAAGTGGCTTTTTTGCTGCCCTTCTTGACACCAGGCCATCCTCCAAAAGCCTTCGCCTAACTGTGAGTGCAGATGCACTCACACCTGCCTGCTGCCATTCCTGAGCAAGCTCTGTACTGGTGGTGCCCCGATCCCGCAGCTGAATCAACTTTAGGAGACGGTCCTGGCGCTTGCTGGACTTTCCTGGGCGCCCTGAAGCCTTCTTCACAACAATTGAACCGCTCTCCTTGAAGTTCTTGATGATCCGATAAATGGTTGATTTAGGTGTAATCTTACTGGCAGCAATATCCTTGCCCGTGAGCCCTTTTTGTGCAAAGCAATGATGACGGCATGCGTTTCCTTGCAGGTAACCATGGTTGACAGAGGAAGAACAATGATTCCAAGCACCACACTCCTTTTAAAGCTTCCAGTCTGTTAATCGAACTCAATCAGCATGACAGAGTGATCTCCAGCCTTGTTCTCGTCAACACTCACACCTGTGTTAACGAGAGAATCATGGACATGTCAGCTGGTCCTTTTGTGGCAGGGCTGAAATTCAGTGGAAATATTTTTGGGGGATTCAGTTCATTTGAATTAATTGCAATTCATCTGATCACTCCTCATAACATTCTGGAGTACAGTTGAGCAAAAAAGTATTTAGTCAGCCACCAATTGTGCAAGTTCTCCCACTTAAAAATATGAGGCCTGTAATTTTCATCATAGGTACACTTCAACTATGACAGACAAAATGAGAAGAAAAAAAATCCAGAAAATCACACTAGGATTTTTAATGAATTTATTTGCAAATTATGGTGGAAAATAAGTATTTGGTCAATAACAAACGTTTCTCATTACTTACTTATATATATACCCCTTGTTGGCAATGACAGAGGTCAAATGTTTTCTGTAGGTCTTCACAAGGTTTGCACACACTGTTGCTGGTATTTTGGCCCATTCCTCCATGCAGATCTCCTCTAGAGCAGTGATGTTTTGGGGCTGTTGCTGGACAACACGGACTTTCAACTCCCTCCAAAGATTTCCTATGGGGTTGAGATCTGGAGACTGGCTAGGCCACTCCAGGACCTTGAAATGCTTCTTACGAAGCCACTCCTTCATTGCCCGGGTGGTGTGTTTGGGATCATTGTCATGCTGAAAGACCCAGCCACATTTCATCTTCAATGCCCTTGCTGATGGAAGGTTTTCACTCAAAATCTCACGATACATGGCCCCATTCATTCTTTCCTTTACACGGATCAGTCGTCCTGGTCCCTTTGCAGAAAAACAGCCCCAAAGCATGATGTTTCCACCCCCATGCTTCACAGTAGGTATGGTGTTCTTTTGATGCAACTCCGCATTCTTTGTCCTCCAAACACGAGTTGAGTTTTTACCAAAAAGTTATATTTTGGTTTCATCTGACCATATGACATTCTCCCAATCTTCTTCTGGATCATCCAAACACTCTCTAGCAAACTTCAGATGGGCCTGGACATGTATTGGCTTAAGCAGGGGGACACGTCTGTCACTGCAGGATTTGAGTCCCTGGCAGCGTAGTGTGTTACTGATGGTAGGCTTTGTTACTTTGGTCCCAGCTCTCTGCAGGTCATTCACTAGGTCCCCCCGTGTGGTTCTGGGATTTTTGCTCACCGTTCTTGTGATCATTTTGACCCCCCGGGGTGAGATCTTGCGTGGAGCCCCAGATCGAGGGAGATTATCAGTGGTCTTGTATGTCTTTCATTTCCTAATAATTGCTCCCACAGTTGATTTCTTCAAACCAAGCTGCTTACCTATTGCAGATTCAGTCTTCCGAGCCTGGTGCAGGTCTACAATTTTGTTTCTGGTGTCCTTTGACAGCTCTTTGGTCTTGGCCATAGTGGAGTTTGGAGTGTGACTGTTTGAGGTTGTGGACAGGTGTCTTTTATACTGATAACAAGTTCAAACAGGTGCCATTAATACAGGTAACGAGTGGAGGACAGAGGAGCCTCTTAAAGAAGAAGTTACAGGTCTGTGAGAGCCAGAAATCTTGCTTGTTTGTAAGTGACCAAATACTTATTTTCCACCATAATTTGCAAATAAATTCATTAAAAATCCTACAAATGTGATTTTCTGGATTTTTTGTTCTCATTTGTTGGTCACTTATTTTCCACCATAATTTGCAAATAAATTCATTAAAAATCCTACAAATGTGATCAGGGATGTGGGGTGCAACAGAGATGCAGCTTGAGCCCCACCCTCCAACAAACCATTATTTTTTATTTTACCTGTATTTAACTAGGCAAGTCAGTTAAGAACAAATTCTTATTTTCAATGACGGCCTAGGAATAGTGGGTTAACTGCCTGTTCAGGGGCAGAACGACAGATTTGTACCTTGTCAGCTGGGGGGTTTGAACTTGCAACCTTCCGGTTACTAGTCCAACGCTCAAACACTAGGCTACCCTGTTGCCCCGTATTGTCAAAAGCACATAGGCAACATTATTTACTGTATCGATAGCGGAGTGGGCTAGTGTTCAATAACGTAATTTTATGTGCTAGTATTACTTATTTAATGGATCAATTAAATTATAAACGTGGACGGGTACGCGATTTCATTCAATGATTACGTTATTGTACAAGGTAGACACAGGAGTAGTCTATAGCCTACAATTATGTAATTGAATGTGCTGTAGTATCATTTATTTAATATATGAATACAAATTGTTAAATGGGGATGGTAGGCTACTTCACTTAGTGAATACTGAATATATTGCCATCTCCTGGAGTATGTTAATGACGGCTTTTCAGCTGTTAGTCAAGATGTAATGAGCCAGAGCAACCAATCAGCATTACTGCAGCTGTTCTACCCACCACCCACACTGATCTCCCTCCACAAGCAACCACATCCTCTTCTCCTGTTCAACTAATTTGCCACCACACTAAAAATGACTGTACATATACCCCTGTGCCCATCTCAGTGTAACTTGATCCATCCAAGGCCTTAGCTGGGTGCATAAAATGTGACAAGGCAAAGCAAAGCACAATTGCCCCAGTGTCGTCCGGGTTAGGGTTTGGTCGGGGTAGGTCGTCATTGTAAATTATTATCACGACTTGCCCTGTTAAATAAATACTTCAATTTTAAAAAACGCTAATAAAACATGACGTGTCTAACTTGCACCGTTATGCAATTATTAGGAGACTAGATACGCTGCTACTGCTACTACATTGACCCCCCCGTTTTGTACACTGCTGCTACTCACTGTTAATCTATGCATTGTCACTTCACCACTACCTACATGTACAAATTACCTCAACTAACCTGTACCCCCGCACACTGACTTGGTACCGGTACCCCCTGTATACAGCATCGTTATTGTTACTTTTTATTATCTGGTAAATATTTTCTTAAACTCTTCTTGAACTGCACTGTTGGTTAAGGTCTTGTAAGTAAGCATTTCACGGTAAGGTCGACACTTGTTGTATTCGGGGCACGTGACTAAGTTTGATTTGATATAGCTAATCCTGGCTACCAATGTCCTAGTATTAATTTATTGAGGCAAGCAGATCAGAGATGCCATGTGTATGTGACACACATATGGGCATATCTTTGTTTTATTTAGCTTATTTTGCCTCCCAGGTATTCGCATTTAATGCATGAATACAGTTGAAGTCGGAAGATTACATACACTTTAACCAAAAACATTTAAACTTGGTTTAAATGTCAGGAATTGTGAAAAACTAAGTAAACATTCCCAGTCTTTAGGTCAGTTAGGATCACCACTTTATTTTAAGAATGTGAAATGTCAGAATAGTAGAGCGAATGCTTGATTTCAGCTTCTACTCCTTTCATTACATTCCCAGTGGGTCAGTCGTTTACATACACTCAATTAATATATCCACATAATTTCCTTTCCTCAAGATACCATCTATTTTGTGAAGTGCACCTGTCCCTCCTGCAGCAAAGCACCCCACAACATGATGCTCCACCCCCGTGCTTCACGGTTGGGATGGTGTTCTTTGGCTTGCAAGCCTCCCTTTTTTCCTCCAAACATAACAATGGTCATTATGGCCAAACAGTTCCATTTTTGCTTCATCAGACCAGAGGACATTTTCCAAAAAGTACGATCTTTGTCCCCATGTGCAGTTGCAAACCATAGTCTGGCTTTTTATGGCGGTTTTGGAGCAGTGGCTTCTTCCTTGCTGAGCGGCCTTTTAGGTTATGTCAATATAGGACGCATTTTACAGTGGATATAGATACTTTTGTACCCGTTTCCTCCAGCATCTTCACAGGGTTCTTTGCTGTTGTTCTGGGATTGATTTGCACTTTTCACACCTAAGTACATTCATCTCTAGGAGACAGGATATTGACCTCATCCCGTCAGTAGAGGATGCCTGGTTATTCTTTAAAAGTGCTTTCCTCACCATCTTATATAAGCATGCCCCATTCAAAAATGCTTGAACCAGGAACAGATATAGCCCTTGGTTCTCTCCAGACCTGACTGCCCTTGACCAGCACTAAAACATCCTGTGGCGTACTGCATTAGCATCGAATAGTTCCCGCGATATGCAACTTGTCAGGGAAGTTAGGAACCAATATACACAGGAAAGCAAAGGCTAAGGCGTCCACCTGGCTACTCCTACCCCGATCAACAGCCCTGCACCCCCCACATCCACTTGCCCAAGCCTCCCCATTTCCCCTTCACCCAAATCCAGATAGCCGATGTTCTGAAAGAGCGGCAAAATCTGGACCCCTACAAATCAGCTGG
Source organism: Oncorhynchus tshawytscha (assembly GCF_018296145.1). Taxonomy (NCBI): domain Eukaryota; kingdom Metazoa; phylum Chordata; class Actinopteri; order Salmoniformes; family Salmonidae; genus Oncorhynchus; species Oncorhynchus tshawytscha. The sequence continues at coordinate 16,050,488 of NC_056431.1, read as the reverse complement.
GCTAGACAATCTGGACCCTCACTTTCTAAAATTACCTGCCGAAATTGTTGCAACCCCTATTACTAGCCTGTTCAACCTCTCTTTTATATCATCTGAGATCCCCAAAGATTAGAAAGCTGCCGTGGTCATCCCCCTCTTCAAAGGGGGAGACACACTAGACCCAAACTGCTACAAATCTATATCTATCCTACCCTGCCTTTCTAAGGTCTTCGAAAGCCAAGTTAAACAGATCACCGACAATTTCGAATTCCACAGGTACCTTCTCCGCTATGTAATCTGGTTTCTGAGCTGGTCATGGGGGCACCTCAGCCACGTTCAAGGTCAAAAACTATATCATTACCGCCATCGATAAGAAACAATACTGTGCGGCTGTACTCGTAGACCTGGCCAAGGCTTTTGACTCTGTCAATCACCACATTCTTATCGGCAGACTAAACAGCCTTGGTTTCTCAAATGACTGCCTCGCCTGGTTCACCAACTAATCTCTGATAGAGTTCAGTGTGTCAAATCGGAGGGCCTGTTGTCTGGAACTCTGGCCACCTCTATAGGGGTGCCACAGGGGTCAATTCTCGGGACTCCCCCCTTCTCTGTATACATCAATTATGTCACTCTTGCTGCTGGTGATTCTCTGATCCACCTCTATGCAGACGACACCATTCTGTATACTTCTGGCTCTTCTTTGGACACTGTTAACTAACCTCCAGACGAGCTTCAATGCCATACAACGCTCCTTCCGTGGCCTCCAACTGCTCTTAAATGTAAGTAAAACTAAATGCATGCTCTCCAACCGATCACTGCCAGCACCTGCCCAGCATCACTACTCTGGACGGTTCTGACTAAGAATATGTCGACAACTACAATACCTAGGTGTCTGATTAGACTGTACACTCTCCTTCCAGACTCACATTAGGCATCTTCAATCCAAAATTAAATCTAGAATCGGCTTCCTATTTCGCAACAAAGCATCCTTCATTCATGCTGCCAAACATACCCTCGTAAAACTGACTATCCTACCGATCATCAACTTTGGCGATGTCATTTACAAAATAGCCTCCAACACTACTCAGCAAATAGACTACATCCTATCACAGTGCCACCCGTTTTGTCACCAAAGCCCCATATACTACCCACCACTGCGACCTGTACGCGCTCTCGTTGGCTGGCCCTCGCATCATATTCATCGCCAAACCCACCGGCTCTAGGTCATCATAAGTCTTTGCTAGGTAAAGCCCTGCCTTATCTCCGCTCACTGGTCACCATAGCAGCACCCGCCCAAAGGAAGGCGTTCTAGCAGGTATATTTCACTGGCCATCCCCAAAGCCAGTTCCTCCTTTGGCTGGCTTTCCTCTGCTGCCAATGACTGGAGCTAAATGCAAAAATCACTGAAGCCTCATAGCTCCCTCACTAACTTTAAACACCAGCTGCCAGAGCAGCTCACAGATCACTGCACATAGCCCACCTGTAAATTGCCCACCCAGCTACCTCATCCCTATACTGTTATTTATTTTGCTCCTTTGCACCCCAGTATCTCTACTTGCACATTCAACTTCTGCACATCTATCACTCGTGTTTAAGTGCTATATTGTAATTATTTCACCACTATGGCCTATTTATTGCCTTACCTCTCTTATCCTACCTCATTTGCACAGACCTTTTCTAATGTATTATTGACTGTATGTTTATTTATTCCATGTGTAACTCTGTTATTTGTGTCGCACTGCTTTTCTTGATCTTGGCCAGGTCGCAGTTGTAAATAAGAACTTGTTCTCAACTAGCCTACCTGGTTAAATAAAGGTGAAATAAAAAATACATGTATTGTGTGTGGGGGGAATTGAAATATGTTTACTCTGATGCCTGTTTATTCATAAAAAGCAGAAGATGGTAAATAGCATTAATCACAATCGTTAGCCTATGCAAATTAATAGGCCTACATTTAGCCTAATTGGTAATAAATGACATGGGGGAAAGTCAGGATCCTAGTCAGGCTTTTGTTTGTCAATTCCAGATTAAATATAGGTCTACACGTGTATCAAATATGTAAGCAATTGTGTGCTAAATCAATGACAAACAGCTTAAATGTTCAGGATTCATTATGATCTGTGATCAAAACAGGCTGGGATTCTCCCGAATAATGTTTGTGTTTGGTCGATGAATAGACCCATACCGATTCTAACTTTTTGGTATGTTGCATAGCTCTACATTATGAAGCATTTAATAAACCAACCACATTTCCTGGTGATGTTTAGGCTGCGCAAGACCTTCGATAGGTTAGTAGACTGGAAATAATTGTGGAGTTTATCATTGTTACAGCCTAGATCACTTTATAAAATCTGGACTGTTGCTTTTCCTATGACTAAGCAAACAAGTGGTAACATATGCTTTTTGCACTTCTCTATAACAAGGCCAAAATCCTCACATATCCCATCAATTCAAACCCTGCTTTTAACCATAAGACATCCCCACAGAAATGTATAGACGAAGGATTGCATGGTGACAGTGATTGTGTCTGTTAATACCTTAAACTGGGAAGTGGGGGGAAAAAATGAGGTCAAATCATGACATCATTGATTTTCAGGTCAGAGAAAGACGCCAGTGTCATGTCTTTACTATCATTAACTGAAGACTTAATTTTTATCAAAGATTCTCTGTAATTAGCATTTGGTGATTAACTAATCAGGCAAATGTAAATAACTAGGAAGTCGGGGCACCAAGGAAAATATTCAGATTAAAGTTATAATTTTCCTAATATAAGTTTTCAGATATTTTATTTCTGATCAATTAGTCTTCTGATTAATGACTTATTCTTTATCTCACGTTAGTCTCATTCCAAGCGTCGTAAATTGTCTTCACTCTGAGTCATTCATACATCAATTGTCTTAAATAATTGATTTATTAACTTCCAAAAAATCACAGAAGTGCACACACAAACAAAGTAAATATGGTTACAAGAAATGATAGGGGAATGTGCCCTAGTGGGCTAAACCGGCATAGCGGCTTGTTGTAAAAAAGGGAAGTGGGTGTCGACTGAGATAAGACAACACACAGTTGATAATTATAACAATTGAAATGCTAATCCTTTGCACATGAACGCTCACTCATTCAGGAACAATTGCCATCAATATATATATTTACGCTCAGTGTGTCGTCGGGGTTTCTGTTGAAAAGTTTGTTTCTGTTGGAGAGTCTGTCCGCCTTCTCTGACGTGGTTAGAATGGATAGTTCAGAGTGACATTCATTAATTTCGTTATGGATAGATGTTTCAGCGGTTGTCGGTCTTCGCGTTCATTGATACCGAATTCCTAGCTGCAGACTAGTAATTCATATCAAAGACTTGCTCTTATTCTGTTGGTATCGATAGTCTAAAGAGTTTAACCACGTGGTATGGTTAATATTAAAAGATTCAGTCATCTACTCAAATCTTGGCCCTCTTATTATCGAGGTAAGGTGGTCTGCAACCTTTGTCCTCTCGTAATTGAGGGAAACATGGCCTGTTGAGAAATTCTCAGTGTTTTTTAAAATTTGGAGTTGCAGAAAAGGGCCTGTCCTAGCATGCCCGACCCTAACTGGGCTCATGGGCAGTCCTCTGATTTAGTTAAAACTCAAAAGGGAATTGGAGTTTCCTTCATTAAACAGTCCAAAATCACATTACACAATTTTACAAACAGTATCATCCTCACTTAACAATTAGATGTAAACATATCTGAGGCTATTATATAAACAGCGTTATGGTAATGTGGCCGTATTGTCTCCCATGAGTTTCACAAAATTGTACCAAACGGACCAGTTCGTAGCTGGATTCTTCAATCTTTTATACCTTCTCCAGAACATAAATGTTGTTCGGACCTCAGGGCCTGTGAGGTGGAAGAAATTCCTTTGTCCTCTATGAAAATTCTCTCTCTCTCTATACTGTGGCCATGAGGAGATAATATCCTCCAGGAATGTACAACCTCTCTCTGACCACAGCAGCCTGGGTGTAGAAGACGGGGAGAGGGATTCAGAGTTGGATGACTGTTAAAAACAAAAGAAAAATCCCAGTGTGAGCTCACCCCCCCAGGGTTCCCAGTTGTCTTGAAAGCACTGAAGTCGGAAGTCAGAGATTGCCAACTTCAGAGTTATTTTGAATGCGTCACTAGACACCTAGGCTACCTCCAATAAAGAAACAGAAAGGGGGATTCCTAGTCAGTTGTACAACTGAAAGCTTTCAACTGAAATGTGTCTTCCGCATTTAACCTGTAGTGACGCCAAGCCCGTGAACGGGACTGTTATCATCATCTGACACTAATTAGCATAACGCAACAGACATAAATCTTCCTAGAAAATATTCCTATTCATGAAAATCACAAGTGAAATATTGGAACACAGCTTAGCCATTTGTTAATCACCCTGTCATCTCAGATTGTCAAAATATGCTTTACAGCCAACGCTAGACAAGCATTTGTGTAAGTTTATCATAGCCTAGCATAGCATTATGCCTTGCTAGCAGCAGGTAAACTTGTCATGGAAATCAGAAAAGCAATCAAATTAAATCGTTTACCTTTGATGAACTTCGGATGTTTTCACTCACGAGACTCCCAGGTAGACAGCCAAAGTTCATTTTTTCCCAAAATATTATTTTTGTAGGCGAAATAGCTCCGTTTGTTCTTCACGTTTGGCTGAGAAATCGCCCGGAAATTGCGGTCACCACAACGCCGAAAAATATTCCAAATTAGCTCCATAATATCGACAGAAACATGGCAAACGTTGTTTAGAATGCATCCTCAAGGTGTTTTTCTAATATCTATTCAATAATATATCAGACGGGACAATTAATTTTTTCACTCTGACCGATTGGAGTAATGGCTACCTCTGTATTTTACGCGAGAATCTCTCTCGGAGCCACCATGTGACCACTTACGCAATGTGGCTGCCTACGGCTATTCTTCAACAGAAATGCGTAAAACTACGTCACAATGCTGTAGACACCTTGGGGAATAGGTAGAAAGCGTAAGCTCATTGATGGTACATTCACAGCTGAATAGGGAGTCATTGGAACACAGCGCTTTCAAACCCTGGGGCACTTCCGGATTGGATTTTTCTCAGGCTTTCGCCTGCAGCATCAGTTCTGTTATACTCACAGACAATATCTTTACAGTTTTGTAAATGTTAGTGTTTTCTATCCAAAGCTGTCAATTATATGCATATTCTAGCATCTTTTCCTGACAAAATATCCCGTTTAAGACGGGAACGTTTTTTTTTCTCCAAAAATGAAAATACTGCCCCCTAACACCAAGAGATTAACCCAACCCCTCTGAATCAGAGCGGTGCTGCCTGCCGTATTCGTCGCCCAGGGAACAGTGGATTAACTGCCTTGCTCAGGCAAAAAAAATAGAGAAAAAAGAAAGTTTGTCAGCTTTGGGATTCGATCTTGCAACCTTTCAGTTACAGCTCTAACCACTAGGCTACCAAGATGCCCTCATGTTTGTATTGATGCGAGAAATAGGCATATCTACACAGTAACGGTGGCTGCGATATCAACTAGCTTAATAATTTTTTTGCATTGAGGTAATAGGCCTATTTTTAGCTAAATCGACATATGAAATTGATGAACTAAAACAGACACTTAAACTAACATGTAGATGTTCATGGTAACATCGTTCATAATAAACTTACACACAAACTGACATGTTATGTGACATGAACACTACGTCTACGTGTGACGTGAATGCGTCAGCAGTTTGACGCCTTAGAAACAAACTTGTCTTCATTGACATTCCATGTTAATTCATGCTGTTATTTTATGGCGCTAGGAAGACGTTAGGTGACTTGGTGAGAGGTATCAGTAGCTTCACAAGGCTTAATTCTGGAATGAATCACCCCCCGTAGAATGCAGCGCAGAACACAACTGAAGAAAGAAGAGACAACCAACTTATTAGTTACAGCATCAGCGCGCGCTCTGGAAAGGCAGCTTGCCAGTTACAGCAGCGCATCCCCTGAACGATAACGAAGAGGTAACGTTAGGTGAGAAGCCTGACCACGGAGATGGGGGTGAGAAGGTGATGAAGCGTACTTCATGAGCCGTAACCGAAAAACTACTGGCATTTGGAAAGTTTGTGGTGAGGGAGAAAGTGTGGTGGATCAAGTATTAGCATTGTTAAGTATCTTGCTAGCTGGATTGAATTCTCCTTAGCTAGCCAGAGAAATGTTGAGCAACATTAGCCAAATCTGATAAAATTATTGAGTTTATGGTGTGAAAATTAGCCTGCTAATAAAGTCAGACAGCAAACAATAGCTAGCTAATGTTACATCAGATGAGCCAACATGAGTAACCTAACCAATTCGCTATAGTATTAACTGGTATGACTTCTTGCCGTTCAAGATGCAGGCAGTTTATTTGAAAAGGTCAAAGGTATAATTGAGCCCCCTATGAATTTACCTGACACCTCTGTGCACTCATCCACCAGGTTCTCCTTTTCATCCTTCTGTTTCAGAAGTGTGTAAAGCCCTGAAAGAAATTGATGGGAAAAAAATCCCCTGGCCCTGATGAACTAGACCCCCGCCTCCTACACCTAGCGGCAGACATCATTGCTCCCCCTTAACATGTATTTTTAACCTCACGCTTGACGTTAAGGAAATCCCCAAGTTATGGAAATCTGCTTTTGTAATGCCTCTCCTGAAAGGTGGAGATCCTTCGCTGCTTGACAACTATGAACCCATATCAAAATTGTCTGTATTGGAGTCCTTAGTAGGCAGCGAAAGGTCTACATCCAAGAAAACAACATCTTAAATGGAAACCAATCAGGTTTTAGGTCTGGCCACAGCACTGTTTCAGCAACATTGAAGGTTTTAAATGACAGCCACTGTGCTCTTGATAAGAAGCTACATTGTGTGTCTGTTTTTATTGATTTGTCGAAGGCTTTTGATACCATGGACCATGCTGTGTTAGTGCAAAGGTTAAAATGTTGTGGAATTACTGGTCATGCTCTAGATTGGTTTATAAATTACCTATCAAATCATACACAATGTGTAATGGCAGATGGTTGTAAATCTGAGTCCATAGAGGTGTGCTCAGGTGTTCCGCAGGGTCTGTTTTGGGCCCACTGCTGTTCATTTTGTATATGAAGAACATTGGGGATCTTATTGAAACAGCGGATGTTCATTTTTATGCAGATGATACTGTTCTTTATTCAAGTGGTAGTAGTTCATCTTTAGCTTTTGAAAATGCCCAAAGAGAATAAAACATACAACAGAATCTGTATGATTTAATGCTGATTCTAAATTTGGGTAAAACAAAATGAATGGTATTTTCAAATGCCAGGCATGTTCCAAATCATGTCATTGCTCCATTGGCTGGAGATACTATAGAGCAAGTTAAAGTGTAGAACTATTTGGGTGTGTGGGTTGATAAGCTGAGCTTCACTGTGCATGTAGAGAACTTGATAAGGAAGCTCAAGCTGAAAATAGGATTTTATTACCGGCATAAGGCTCGGTTTTCTTTTGAGGCCAGGATGGAGCTGGTATGATGAACATTACTGTCGATTTTAGTGATGATATATATATCTATATATATATATAAAGGAGCGTCTTCTACAGAGGAACTTCAAATGTCCTGTCAGCTAGCTAGCTAACAAGCTTGTGCTAGCTAATTTAGCTAAAAAGCTTGTGTGTGCAGAGCAGCACCAGAATTTAAAAACATGTCTTACAATTTTTTATGTTAATAAATCCAACGTGAAACGGGATAACTAGGTCTATGGTATCCGTAACCAACGTTGAACATGTTAATTCATTATTCTCTAGCTAATTAAAAAAACTCCCCATGTTCTGAATCAAGCGACAATGTAACATCAGTAGGCTAGAGGGGGAGGGGCAGGTAACCTTAACAAGCACAGGCAAATATTTTCAGCTTCCAGGCAGATACTGGAGGGCTTTGCATGAACGTTTTCTTGTTGGACTAGATTAACCGGTTCTCATGCTTTTAAAATAACGGTTCTGTTCTCCTGCCAAATGTATGACCATATTAGAGAGCCATATTCCCCTCAGAATACACTGGCCCACAAAGAAATTGAAAACAATTCAATTTTGGTAACTCCCATATCTATTATGTGAAACACCAGTGTGCCGTCACAGCAGCAATATTTGTGACCGGTTGCCACACTAAAAGGGCAACCAGTGAAGCACAAAAATCCATTGTAAATACAAAAGTACATGACCAAAAGTATGTGGGCACCTGCTCGTCAAACATCGAATTTAAAAAATCATGGGCATTAAAATGGAGTTGGTCCCCCCCCTTTGCTGCTTTAACAGCCTCGACTCTTCTGGGGAAGGCTTTCCACGAAAATGTTGGAACATTGCTGCGGGGACTTGCTCCCATTCAGCCACAAGAACATTAGTGAGGTTGGGCACTGATGTTGGGCGATTAGGCCTGGCTCGCAGTCGGTTTTCCAATTCATCCCAAAGGTGTTCAATGTGGTTGAAGTCAAGGCTCTGTGCAGGCCAGTGAAGTTCGTCCACACCGATCTCGACAAACCATCTGTATCGACCTGTCTTTGTGCATGGGGGCACTTTCATGCTGAAACAGGAAAGGGCCTTCCCCAAACTGTTGCCACAAAGTTGGAAACACAGAATCATCTAGAATGTCATTGTATGCTGTAGTATTAAGATTTCCGTTCACTGGAACTAAGGGGCCAAGCCCGAACCATGAAAATCAACCCCAGACCATTATTCCTTGGAGCAGGTAGCGTTCTCCTAGCATCCGCCAAACCCAGATTCGTTCTTTGGACTGCCAGATGGTGAAGTGTGATTAATCACTCCAGAAAATGCATTTCCACTGCTCCAGAGTCCAATGGCAGCGAGCTTTACACCACTCTAGCCGATGCTTGGCATTGCGCATGGTGATCTTACGCTTGTATGCGGCTGCTCGGCCATGAGAACCCACAGTTCTTGTGCCGACGTTGCTTCCTGAGGCAGTTTGGAACTCTGTAGTGAGTGTTGCAACCGAGGGCAGATGATTTTTACACGCTATGCGCTTCAGCACTCGGCGGGCCCGTTCTGTGAACTTGTGTGGCCTACCACTTCACGGCTGAGCCGTTGTTGTTCCTAGTCATTTCTACTTCACAATAACAGCCCTTACAGTTGACCGGGGAAGCTCCAGCAGGGTAGAAATTTGACAAACTGACTTGTTGGAAAGGTGGCATCCTATGACAGTGCCACATTAAAAATCACTGAGGTCATCAGTAAGGCCATTCTACTGCCAATGTTAATTTCACTTTTGTTTATTATCTATTCCACTTGCTTTGGCAATGTAAACTTGTTTCCCATGCCAATAAAGCCCTTTGAATCAAACTATTCCCCACTGTAAACCCTCAATTACTCCTGATGTTTAGTGTTTGTTTATGTGTTGAACTTGTGACACACATATCCTGATCAGTCGCACATTTTAAACAAACACACACACATTTACATACACACACTTATCCAGCTAGTTAGAAACATGGTTATAGATGAAACCCTGAAGGCAACATAGCTGTGGAAACGTTTGTTAAATGTATTGCATCGGAGGCACAGAGTGTGCGGCTTGTCTTTTCTAAGAAATATGGTTATATTCAGCTAACTTTTCTGCCATTGTAACTTGAACTGGTCTGTCTTGTCCCCACAGTGTGAAAGCTGTCCAGGTTGGTGTGGTCAGGTCAGCTGATGACTGATCTAGGCTGACCTTAAGGCGGGGTTAACCCGAACCTGGTTTGAAGCAGCACATTAAAGCATTTCCTCTGTGTTCCTGCTAGCAGTTTAATGCCCCCACCCCCCGCCATCATCCCCTGCCCTCTTTCTCGCTTCCTCTGGATGTTTAGTGTTCTCGCTCTCTGGTTCTGTCTGTGTTTTCTCTGCTCTTTACCCAACAGCAGTGAAACATTAGCTGAGGCGGCTGGACAAGAGCACACACACTTACTAGTATTCAGGTTCTGAGACGAGGTCTAGTGCCTTCATCACCTCCTCCAACAGACAGTCTGGAATAAAGCCGTTATCTAGAGGGAGAGAAAGAGACAATATTGTTCAGAGAATTTTAGTCCAGACACAATAAGGAGACAGACTCATCTGCAATTCTGTGTCTGTTTTCTGGGAGTCATTATCAAAGAGGTGGGGTGAAGAGGGTGCCCCATTATCAGCAAGTCCCAGTGGCACTGAAACAGGACAGGCCTTCACGCAGACTGAACACACAGTTTACATTGTGCTAACAGAGGTACCTCATCACACACAAACACATATGTACACATGCAAGAACACACATGCCTAAGCACGAACGCCGGCCTTGTCCTCTCCTCTGTCTAACCTACATTCCTCAGCTATGACTTCTCTACCTGAGAGAACGAGCTTTAAAACACTACCACGTGTGTCCTACCCGTCTACTTAAAATACTAACATATGATTGTGTGCGCGCGCCACGAGTACAGTATGTGTGTTGTACACACATACTGGGTAGAACTACAGCTGAATCATAGCTTTACCCTAAGTTTCAAATTCTGTGTGAAACACTAACAAAGTGGTGTGTTATTGCGTGCATGGGAGACCTGTGTGTGTGTGTGTGTGTGTGTGTGTGTGTGTGTGTGCATGGGAGACCTGTGTGTGTGTGTGTGTGCATGGGAGACCTGTGTGTGTGTGTGTGTGTGCGCATGGGAGACCTGTGTGTGTGTGTGTGTGTGCGCATGGGAGACCTGTGTGTGTGTGTGTGTGCGCATGGGAGACCTGTGTGTGTGTGTGTGTGTGCGCATGGGAGACCTGTGTGTGTGTGTGTGTGTGCGCATGGGAGACCTGTGTGTGTGTGTGTGTGTGCATGGGAGACCTGTGTGTGTGTGTGTGTGTGTGTGCATGGGAGACCTGTGTGTGTGTGTGTGTGTGTGTGCATGGGAGACCTGTGTGTGTGTGTGTGTGTGTGTGCATGGGAGACCTGTGTGTGTGTGTGTGTGTGTGCATGGGAGACCTGTGTGTGTGTGTGTGTGTGTGTGCATGGGAGACCTGTGTGTGTGTGTGTGTGTGTGTGCATGGGAGACCTGTGTGTGTGTGTGTGTGTGTGTGTGTGTGCATGGGAGACCTGTGTGTGTGTGTGTGTGTGTGTGTGTGTGCATGGGAGACCTGTGTGTGTGTGTGTGTGTGTGTGTGTGCATGGGAGACCTGTGTGTGTGTGTGTGTGTGTGTGCATGGGAGACCTGTGTGTGTGTGTGTGTGTGTGTGCATGGGAGACCTGTGTGTGTGTGTGTGTGTGTGTGCATGGGAGACCTGTGTGTGTGTGTGTGTGTGTGTGCATGGGAGACCTGTGTGTGTGTGTGTGTGTGTGTGTGCATGGGAGACCTGTGTGTGTGTGTGTGTGTGTGTGTGTGCATGGGAGACCTGTGTGTGTGTGTGTGTGTGTGTGCATGGGAGACCTGTGTGTGTGTGTGTGTGTGCATGGGAGACCTGTGTGTGTGTGTGTGTGTGCATGGGAGACCTGTGTGTGTGTGTGTGTATGGGAGACCTGTGTGTGTGTGTGTGTGTGTATGGGAGACCTGTGTGTGTGTGTGTGTGTGTATGGGAGACCTGTGTGTGTGTGTGTGTGTATGGGTGACCTGTGTGTGTGTGTGTGTGTGTGTGTGTGTGTGTGTGTGTATGGGAGACCTGTGTGTGTGTGTGTGTGTGTGTGTGTGTGTGTGTGTGTGTGTGTGTGTGTTGTGTGTATGGGAGACCTGTGTGTGTGTGTGTGTGTGTGTGTATGGGAGACCTGTGTGTGTGTGTGTGTGATTGTGTGTATGGGAGACCTGTGTGTGTGTGTGTGTGTGTGTGTGTATGGGAGACCTGTGTGTGTGTGTGTGTGTGTATGTGTGTGTGTGTGTTATTGCGTACATGGGAGACCTGTGTGTGTGTGTGATTGCGTGCATGGGAGACCTGTGTGTGTGTGTGTGATTGCGTGCATGGGAGACCTGTGTGTGTGTGTGTGATTGCGTGCATGGGAGACCTGTGTGTGTGTGTGTGATTGCGTGCATGGGAGACCTGTGTGTGTGTGTGTGTGATTGCGTGCATGGGAGACCTGTGTGTGTGTGTGTGTGTGATTGCGTGCATGGGAGACCTGTGTGTGTGTGTGTGATTGCGTGCATGGGAGACCTGTGTGTGTGTGTGTGTGTGATTGCGTGCATGGGAGACCTGTGTGTGTGTGTGATTGCGTGCATGGGAGACCTGTGTGTGTGTGTGTGATTGCGTGCATGGGAGACCTGTGTGTGTGTGTGTGTGATTGCGTGCATGGGAGACCTGTGTGTGTGTGTGTGTGCATGGGAGACCTGTGTGTGTGTGTGTGTGCATGGGAGACCTGTGTGTGTGTGTGTGTGCATGGGAGACCTGAGACCTGTGTGTGTGTGTGTGTGTGTGTGTGTGTGCATGGGAGACCTGTGTGTGTGCGCGATTGCGTGCATGGGAGACCTGTGTGTGTGTGTGTGTGCGATTGCGTGCATGGGAGACCTGTGTGTGTGTGTGTGTGTGCGATGCGTGCATGGGAGACCTGTGTGTGTGTGTGTGTGTGTGTGTGTGTGTGTGTGCGTTGCGTGCATGGGAGACCTGTGTGTGTGTGTGTGTTGCGTGCATGGGAGACGTGTGTGTGTGTGTGTGCGTGCATGGGAGACATGTGTGTGTGTGTGTGTGTGTGTGCGATTGCGTGCATGGGAGACCTGTGTGTGTGTGTGTGCGATTGCGTGCATGGGAGACCTGTGTGTGTGTGTGTGTGTGTGTGTGTGTGTGTGTGTGTGTGATGTGCGTGCATGGGAGACCTGTGTGTGTGTGTGTGTGCGTGCGATTGCGTGCATGGGAGACCTGTGTGTGTGTGTGTGTGTGTGTGTGTGTGTGTGCGTGCGATTGCGTGCATGGGAGACCTGTGTGTGTGTGTGTGTGTGTGTGTGTGCGTGCATGGGAGACCTGTGTGTGTGTGTGTGTGATGCGTGCATGGGAGACCTGTGTGTGTGTGCGATTGCGTTCATGGGAGACCTGTGTGTGTGTGTGTGTGTGTGTGTGTGTGTGCGATTGCGTGCATGGGAGACCTGTGTGTGTGTGTGCGTGCGTGCATGGGAGACCTGTGTGTGTGTGCGATTGCGTGCATGGGAGACCTGTGTGTGTGTGTGTGTGTGTGTGATTGCGTGCATGGGAGACCTGTGTCTGTGTGTGTGTGTGTGTGTGTGTGTGTGTGTGTGTGTGTGTGATTGCGTGCATGGGAGACCTGTGTCTGTGTGTGTGTGTGTGTGCGATTGCGTGCATGGGAGACCTGTGTGTGTGTGTGTGTGTGCGTTGCGTGCATGGGAGACCTGTGTGTGTGTGTGTGTGTGTGCGATTGCGTGCATGGGAGACCTGTGTGTGTGTGTGTGTGTGTGTGTGCGCGATTGCGTGCATGGGAGACCTGTGTGTGTGTGTGTGTGTGTGTGTGTGTGTGTGTGTGTGTGTGTGTGATTGCGTGCATGGGAGACCTGTGTGTGTGTGTGTGTGTGTGTGTGTGTGCGATTGCGTGCATGGGAGACCTGTGTGTGTGTGTGTGTGTGTGTGTGTGTGTGTGTGTGTGTGTGTGATTGCGTGCATGGGAGACCTGTGTGTGTGTGCGATTGCGTTCATGGGAGACCTGTGTGTGTGTGTGTGTGTGTGTGTGTGCGATTGCGTGCATGGGAGACCTGTGTGTGTGTGTGCGCGTTGCGTGCATGGGAGACCTGTGTGTGTGTGTGTGTGTGTTGCGTGCATGGGAGACCTGTGTGTGTGTGCGATGCGTGCATGGGAGACCTGTGTGTGTGTGTGTGTGTGATTGCGTGCATGGGAGACCTGTGTCTGTGTGTGTGTGTGTGTGTGTGTGTGTGTGCGATTGCGTGCATGGGAGACCTGTGTGTGTGTGCGATGCGTTCATGGGAGACCTGTGTGTGTGTGTGTGTGTGTGTGTGTGTGTGTGTGTGTGTGTGTGTGCGATTGCGTGCATGGGAGACCTGTGTGTGTGTGCGATTGCGTGCATGGGAGACCTGTGTGTGTGTGTGTGTGTGTGTGTGTGTGCGATTGCGTGCATGGGAGACCTGTGTGTGTGTGTGCGCGATTGCGTGCATGGGAGACCTGTGTGTGTGTGTGCGATTGCGTGCATGGGAGACCTGTGTGTGTGTGCGATTGCGTGCATGGGAGACCTGTGTGTGTGTGTGTGTGTGATTGCGTGCATGGGAGACCTGTGTCTGTGTGTGTGTGTGTGTGTGTGTGTGTGTGTGCGATTGCGTGCATGGGAGACCTGTGTGTGTGTGCGATTGCGTTCATGGGAGACCTGTGTGTGTGTGTGTGTGTGTGTGTGTGTGTGTGTGTGTGATTGCGTGCATGGGAGACCTGTGTCTGTGTGTGTGTGTGTGTGCGATTGCGTGCATGGGAGACCTGTGTGTGTGTGTGTGTGTGTGTGTGCGATTGCGTGCATGGGAGACCTGTGTGTGTGTGTGTGTGCGTTGCGTGCATGGGAGACCTGTGTGTGTGTGTGTGTGTGTGTGTGTGTGTGTGTGTGTGTGATTGCGTGCATGGGAGACCTGTGTCTGTGTGTGTGTGTGTGTGTGTGTGTGTGTGTGTGTGTGTGCGTTGCGTGCATGGGAGACCTGTGTGTGTGTGCGATTGCGTTCATGGGAGACCTGTGTGTGTGTGTGTGTGTGTGTGTGTGATTGCGTGCATGGGAGACCTGTGTCTGTGTGTGTGTGTGTGTGTGATTGCGTGCATGGGAGACCTGTGTGTGTGTGTGTGTGTGTGTGCGATTGCGTGCATGGGAGACCTGTGTGTGTGTGCGATTGCGTTCGCGTGCATGGGAGACCTGTGTGTGTGTGTGTGTGTGTGTGTGTGTGTGCGATTGCGTGCATGGGAGACCTGTGTGTGTGTGTGTGTGTGTGCGATTGCGTGCATGGGAGACCTGTGTGTGTGTGTGTGTGTGCATGGGAGACCTGTGTGTGTGTGCGATTGCGTGCATGGGAGACCTGTGTGTGTGTGTGTGTGTGTGCGCGCGATTGCGTGCATGGGAGACCTGTGTGTGTGTGTGTGTGTGTGTGTGTGCGCGATTGCGTGCATGGGAGACCTGTGTGTGTGTGTGTGTGTGTGTGTGTGTGTGTGTGTGTGTGTGTGTGCGCGATTGCGTGCATGGGAGACCTGTGTGTGTGTGTGTGTGTGTGTGTGTGTGTGCGATTGCGTGCATGGGAGACCTGTGTGTGTGTGTGTGTGTGCGCGATTGCGTGCATGGGAGACCTGTGTGTGTGTGTGCGCGATTGCGTGCATGGGAGACCTGTGTGTGTGTGTGCGCGATTGCGTGCATGGGAGACCTGTGTGTGTGTGTGCGCGATTGCGTGCATGGGAGACCTGTGTGTGTGTGTGTGCGATTGCGTGCATGGGAGACCTGTGTGTGTGTGTGTGTGTGTGTGCGTTGCGTGCATGGAGGAGACCTGTGTGTGTGTGTGTGTGTGTGTGTGTGTGTGTGTGTGTGTGTGCGATTGCGTGCATGGGAGACCTGTGTGTGTGTGTGTGTGTGTGTGTGTGTGCATGGGAGACCTGTGTGTGTGTGCATGGGTGACCTGTGTGTGTGTGTGCGATTGCGTGCATGGGAGACCTGTGTGTGTGTGTGTGTGTGTGTGTGCGATTGCGTGCATGGGAGACCTGTGTGTGTGTGTGTGTGTGTGCGATTGCGTGCATGGGAGACCTGTGTGTGTGTGTGTGTGTGTGTGCGATTGCGTGCATGGGAGACCTGTGTGTGTGTGTGTGTGATTGCGTGCATGGGAGACCTGTGTGTGTGTGTGGTGACCTGTGTGTGTGTGTGTGTGTGTGTGTGTTATTGCGTGCATGGGAGACCTGTGTGTAAATTATTGCGTGCATATGGGATGTGTGCACACTCTGGCGCCTCTCTTCTATAACACAGTGAACTGGGCCGACTGTAGATGTGACACTGGCAGATTTATAGGGCTTTGACACTGCTCTCAGCTCTGCTGGTTCTAGTGTGTGTATAAACATCCATATGGCGTAAATGAAAAATCTCACGAAACAGCAGAAACACATCTCAGTGTAGACAGACCTATCAATTTCTCTGTTTACTACATATTTGGTGTGGAGGTAACCAGAACAGACAAGACTACTCTCAGCTGGTGGCGCTCACTTTGTTAGAAACGTCAACACAAACAGGCGCACACAACCCCTCAGCTACGTCAAGAGGCATATTGTTCTTATAAACACGAAACAGAGGAATGTTGTTTATGCAGTCAGAAATTATTCCTGCTGGAACACACACACACACACACACACACACACACACACACACACACATATCAAAGACAGCGACAAACACACAAATGTGTCTGTGCAGGTTTGGTCCATGGGGTGTGTGTGATGACTACGGTGACCTTCAGCTGGACACACTCACACTCCAGCAACATGCATCACGCTCTCATTGTGTAGTGTGACAATCACACATACCATGGGTAACTCAATCTCTCCATATATACTTTTGTGTGTGTATATATAATGTATGTGGACACCCCTTTAAATTGTGGATTCGGCTACTTCAGCCACACCCGTCGCTAATAGGTGTATAAAATCGAGCACATAGCCATGCAATCTCCATAAACAAACATTGGCAGTAGAATGGCCATACTGAAGAGCTCAGTGACTTTCAACGTGGCACTGTCATAGGATGCTACCAAGTCAGTTCGTCAAATTTCTGCCCTGCTAGAGCTGCCCGGGTCAATTGTAAGTGCAGTTATTGTGAAGAGGAAAAGTCTAGGAGAAACAATGGCTCAGCTGCAAAGTGGCAGGCCACACAAGCTCCAGAACGGGACCACAGAGTGCTGTAGCGCATAAAAATAGTCTATCCTCAGCTGCAACACTCACTACTGAGTTCCAAACTTCCCCTGGAGCAATGTCGGCAAAATAACTGTTCGTCGGGAGCTTCATGAAATGGGTTTCTATGGCAGAGCAGCAGCACACAAGCCTAAGATCACCATGCGCGATGCCAAGCATTGGCTGGAGTGGTCCAATAGAGGTGAGCTTTGCACTCTGGAGCAGTGGAAATGGGTTTTCTGGAGTGATGAATCACACGTCACCATCTGTCAGTTCGACAGATTAATCTGGATTTGGCGGATGCCATGAGATCGCTACCTGCCCCAATGCATAGTGCCAACTGTACAGTTTGGTGGAGGAGGAATAATGGTCTGGGGCTGTTTATCATGCTTCGGGCTTGGCCCTTAGTTCCAGTGTACAGAAATCTTAATGCTACAGCATACAATTATATTCCAACAGTTTGGGGACGGCCCTTTCCTCTTTCAACGTACCCGTGCACAAAGCAATGTCCATAAAGAAATGGTTTGTCGAGAACTTGACTGGCCTGACTGAAGATATCCCTCTAGCGCTGTGGGGACTGAGCTTTGGGAAAGTGGGTGGGGTCATCTCCTGCCTGGATGGCCCTGTCTGGGGGTATCGTCGGAAGGGGTCACAGAGTCTCTGACCCATCCTGTCTCAGCCTCCAGTATTTATGCTGCAATAGTGTGTGTCGGGGGGCTATGGACAGTTTGTTATATCTGGAGTATTTCTCCTGTCCTGTATGAATTTACGTATGCTCCCTCTAACAAAACACGCTCTCTCTCTACCTCCAACAAACTCTCTCCCGGAGGACCTGAGCCCTGGGACCTTGCCTCAGGACTACCTAGCCTGATGACTCCTGGCTGTCCCCAGTCCACATGGTCTTGCTGCTGCTCCAGTTTCAACTGTTCTGCTTGCGGCTATGGAACCCTGACCTGTTCACCAGATGTGCTTCCCTGTACCGGAACTGCTTCCTTGTACCGGAACTGCTATTTTCAACTCTCTACCACACCTGCTGCCTCGACCTCAATGATCAGCTATGAAAAGCCAACATACATTTACTCCCGAGGTGCGGATCTGTTGCACCCTCTACAACCACTGTGATGATGATTATTATAATTATCACGATTCCCTGCTGGTCATCTATGAGCGTTTGAACATCTTGGTCATGTTCTGTTATAATCTCTACCCGGCACAGCCAGAAGAGGAGTGGCCGCCCCTCAGAGCCTGGTTCTTCTATAGGTTTCTTCCTAGGTTCCTGGCTTTCTAGGGAGTTTTTCCCTAGCCACTGTGCTTCTACATTGCTTCCTTTTTGGGGTTTTAGGCTGGGTTTCTGTATAGCACTTTGTGACATCGGCTGAACTAAATTTGATTGACTGCAAGAGCCCTGACCTCAACCCCATCAAACACCTCTGGGATATATTGTAATGCCGACTGCAAGCCAGGCCTAATCACACATCAGCGCCATTCCTCACTAATGCTTGTGGCTAAATGTAAGCAAGATCCCACAGAAATTTTCCAACATCTAGTGGAACGCCTTCCCAGAAGAGTGGAGGCTGTTATAGCAGCAAAGAGGGGACCAACTTCATTAATGCCCATGATTTTGGAATGAGACGTTCGACGAGCAGGTGTCCACATATACTTTTGATAATATAGTGTCTCTCCCCCCCATCGTTCATTCAGCTCACCTTCTTTCCACGACCAAAAGCAGAGAGTAGTTATTAGAAAGCAGCGGGGCCTTAGAATCTGACATCCTCAGTGACTCAGTATAGGCTCAGTGACTCAGTAGAGGCTCAGTAGAGGCTCAGAGTGTGAAGTAGAACTCTCATATGTCCCTCCTTTCTCCAGCCAGGTCACCTGTGATACAAGTCAGTATTCGACATCCATCCATGTCTATCTATTACCTTCAAGTAGGTTTCGGTTTTGCTAGGGTGTTGTGGACAGGGATGGCAGATAATTTGTAAGCATCTGCCTCGGATTCCAAAGGTTGCATGTTCGAATCCAGCAAGTTTGAATCTGCTTCCGAGTTAATGCCTGAACTTTAAACACCTCGGAATTGGACTCTCTCTGACATACTAAAGCAACCAATATGAGCGGAAGAGGCAAAACCGGAGGCAAGGCCAGGGCGAAGGCAAAGACCCGTCATCCTGTGCCGGGCTCCAGTTCCCCGTGGGCCGTGTGCACAGGCTGCTGCGCAAAGGCAGCGTGTGGGCACTGGCGCACCAGTCTACCTGGCCACCGTGCTCAAGTACCTAACTGCTGAGATCATGGAGTAGGCCGGCAACACCGCCTGTGACAAGAAAACTCGCATCATTCCTCGTAGCTGACCGTCCGAAATGACGAAGAGCTGAACAAACTGCTCGGCAGTGTGACCATCACTCAGGGTGGTGTGCTGCCCAACATCCAGGCAGTGCTGCTCCCCAAGAAGACAGAGAAGGCCGTCAAAGCCAAGTAAATAATTCTAATTCTGACACGAGAGAGCTGGTTGCCCTTCTCTCTCCCATCACATAAAATATTATTCCTCTTTTTATCACTATCCTTGCCCTTTTCTTTGCCTTCCCGCCCCCGATCACCCCAAAAGGAGGAAGAAGAGGATGGGAGCAGGTTGACTCAGCTGTGGGGGGGATTGGGGCAGGCGGGCGGGCTGACACACACACACTAACCCCAAAACAACAACAGCAGAGATGAGACGAGAGAGGACCCCTGCTCAGAGGATGAGGAGAAGAGAGGATGAGAATATAGGAGTCTGAGGTTATACAGGCACATGCTCTACCAGGAAGGAGAGAGGAGAAAAGATAACATGTCCAGGATATTGGTGTGTGTGTGAGAGAGAGAGACACACACTATTAGGCGATATACCGTTTATACCGTATGTTGGGGCATTTCAAAATACAGATGGTATGATATTCAAAACCGATAAACCAGGGTCTGTGGGGGTGCGTGCTACGCCACTGCTTAGAACAATAAGAAACCTAAGATGTGTCAAATTATATCCAGCTCAGGGCTCCAGCTATGCATTTGGTTTGCTAACTTGCTTGCTAAGTGTCAAGATCAAGCGTCTTGGTTACAGCAGAGACATTCAATCCCCTCCTGGATCAAGATCCCTGTTGCCTAAATTGTTGTGCGTTTCTATTTTAATATCGCCCCTTGTGTGCACTTCCGGTAATACCGTATACCACATTATGGTTCCTGAAACGGTATGAACATCTGGATACCGCCCAACCTTAGAGACTATCAGACTATCGTTGAACAGTATTACCTTCTGGGTCGAAGGTTTGGAAGACTCTCCTGGCCTGTTCAGACGGAGACTCAGGAGCCACCAGACACATCTCCTACAAATACAAGAGAGGGACATCTGTCAGATATCTCAACATTATATTATAGTCTAAACACAGAAATTAGGCAGGCTTCCAAATCTCCATAAAATCCAAAGAGAAAGACAGAGCGAGAGAGATGTGTAGACCGAAGCACACAGATCACATAGGTCAAGAATTAAGATTACAACAACGGCTCTAAGGAATGCGCGCGTGTGTAAGCTAGCGTGTGAATGTAAGAGCTTACGTGCGTGTGGACTATCATAATCATCAGGCTATGTTGGGTTATTAGCTGATCTGCAGATAAAACCAGACATGATGTTTTCACTCAAAACACATCAGCCAATCAGGCACTCACACAGAGAGTTATAGTTGTTTGTTTGCTGACTCAGAGGGTCGTTGCCGGGGGGACTCTGAGGAGAAATAAGGAGAGACAGATTTCACAGAGATAGGACAGTGTGTGTGTGCTGGGGGGGCGGGGGGTTTAGTTCCAATCTTTGGATTCATCAACCCCCTCACACTCCAAATTTGTACTCCCTTACCCAAGTTTCATAGTGAAATATGACAGTTGACAGGCTGGGAACCAAACTGCAAAACTCAAACACGCACAGTGGGTAGCATAGTATTAATGACACTTGCCGCATCCACTGAACTGGAGTATGTTTACTACAGTGGTGTTTTACACAAACACACTCAGCCAAGAGCAAATAAACTGAGCTCATCTCCCTGAGCCAGCCTTTATTAAAGTAGGAGTTCAGATGAGACGGTACTTATTACTGTCACTGACATATTACCGTCCTCAGGGGTCACAGAGGAAGAGAGAGGGACAGAGGAAGAGAGAGGGACAGAGGGAGATCAGGGGAAGAGTTGGGGAGAAAGATCTCAAGAGGAGAAGACTCCCAGCTGGTAGGGAGGAGTGCACACACTCTTCTCCCTGTCAGAGCAGCTGGTGTACAGAATGGTTAGATTTGTTAGTTTAAGTAGCTCTATAAATCAAGCCGTACATTCTTCATCTCGATAGACAGACATGGAGTCAGACGTGTGTTAAGGGTTAATGAATGGTCAGAGGGTTAACGTCCCTTACAGTTTACATGAGCATAATTTACTGGAGGAGGCTACTAAAGGGAGTGCATTTGTGTGACATACAGTATAACCCAGTTACAGTATAACCCAGTTATAGAGATGGGGTTAACTCATATACTCTCCTCTAGCAGTAAGGGTTAAGATTCAGGAAGAGTTATAACTGTAGGTAATAACAGTGCTGGAACCTTGTAGAAACAGGAGATAGTCCCAGTCAACATTCAAGTAATATTGAATTCCCTCGACCATGCCCACAAATTGCAGAAAACAAACAGTCTCTATTTCACCCCCATTGTAAAGAGGCAACTTCTTCATCGATTTTGTTCTACAGAAATAACAGAACATGCTGAAAACTGCTGTGTTGTTCAATGTACATGTAGCCAGGTCAACAAAAAAAAAAATCACAACCTACGGCTCGCAATGCTCCCATGTAGGAAAATAAAGCCTGCGAGAAGCGCCCTGTGTCTTCAGGGTATCCGGTGTGGGAGAGTAGGAAATATGGGGACGCAGTGGCCAAGTAGGCTACAAGTAGTTATGTGTGGAAAACATTTCATCACAGGTAAGACATTTAACTTGTTTAGTATAGTCCGTTTGTAACTCCACTCACCACTAGTAGCTGTATAGTCTGTGTTGTTGGTCTTAGCTAGCTTAATATTCCAGTCGATAGTTAGCATTCACTCACTCAAGTGGCTGCAAGCATCGTCATGAAAAGGGGCGAGGGAAGCACTACAATATTACCTTTTTCTTAGTTGTGAGAATGCTAGGGAGCAGGAAATGTTGAAAAGTAAACTTTAGACATGTTGTACTTTTCTTAAATGTAGTTTTGTAAATCGACTAAAACAAACAAGAAAATTGTTTTTGAAAAATTTAAAGTTTTTGCTGTGAGGCAATGGGGTAATCACCACAGGTTGTTTTCCCCACAAGTGGGCAGGGTCGCAACATTTTTCACCTCCATGTCTCTGTCATAATCAGATCTTAAGTCTCCTTAGAGACAGTAAACATACTGTCAACTACAGACAAGGCAACATCTCATTACCTGAAGCCTGCACACACACACACGATGAGCTCAGATACAATCACGCAATACACTTTAATAAAACATGTCTATGTACAGGTAACTGCCAAAATAAAGGAAACACCAACATAGTCTTAATAGGGTGTGGGGCATACACAAGTTAATGCACATTGGCATAGACTACAAGTGTCTAACTTCATTGGAGGGATCCGACACCATTCTTCCATGAGACATTCCATCATTTGATGATTTGGTGATGGAAAAAGCTGTCTCAGGCACCGCTCAATAATATTCCAGAGGTGTTCAATTGGGTTGAGATCTGGTGACACACACAGGGTTGCAAAGGGTCTGAAACTTTGAAGTACATTTGGGAAGTTAAGCCCTGGAATTAGTGGAATTTTGCTTAAATTCATTAAAAAAAGAGCTTATAACAGTGAACCTAATTGAGGAGTGTTAATTCACTTATTTCCATACACGTTTCATTTTAAAACATTTATTTTACAAAGGAGTTGTTCAATCTAACTGCTTAACTATTTATCTGTACATGGAATTGCATTTGTTTTTTTTTCTTTACAGGAAATGCCACAAGCACTATCTGATGTGTGGAGACATTTCACTGCAGCTAATGTATAAGGAAAAGCTGTGTACATTTGCAAATACTGTGCCAAATCATATGTGAAGAAAGCAAAAAAGATGCAGAATCATCTGGCCAAGTGCATAAAGTTCCATCAGCGCTCACAACAAGCAACCTCTGACAAAAGCCCTCTCTGAAAATTATGAATCAGACACCTTATTGATAGCAACAGCTTATGGTCATCCTGGAATCAGAAGTTTTTGACTCAACGGAGGAACACAGTCAGAGAAATGCTGATGAATGTCTTGCTCAAGCTGTGTGTGCAACTGGTTCACCTCTGATGCTCACAGGCAATGTGTATTGGAAGAGATTTCTGAATGTTCTTTGCCCAACATACACCATTCCAACCAGACATGCTTTATCTACTCATTTGCTGGATGCAGAGTTCAAGTGAAGGTCAAGCAAATCATAGAGAAAGCAGACTATTGCAATCATCTCTGATGGGTGGTCGAATGTTCACAGGCAAGGAATAATTAACTACATCTCCACTCCTCAACCAGTATTCTACAAGAGCACAGACACATTGGTCTCTACATTGCAGATGAGCTGAAGGCAGTCATCGATGACCTTGGACCTCATGCATTGAATCTGCTCATCAAGGACATCATGGCACTGAAAACAATGGCTACACTCTACAAGAGAGCCAAGGAAATGATTAGGCATGTGAAGGGGCATCAAGTTATAGCAGCAATCTACCTCACCAAGCAAAGTGAGAAGACCGACCGACCAACCAGTGCTCCCGCACATTGGCTAACCGTGCTATCTGCATTGTGTCTCACCCACCAACCCCCCTTTTACACTACTGCTACTCTCTGTTAATCATATGTGCATAGGTCACTTTAACCATATCTACATGTACATACTACCTCAATCAGCCTGACTAACCGGTGTCTGTATGTAGCCTTGCTACTTTTATAGCCTGTTTTTTACTGTTGTTTTATTTCTTTACCTACCTATTGTTCACCTAATACATTTTTTGCACTATTGGTTAGAGCCTGTAAGTAAGCATTTCACTGTAAGGTCTACACCTGTTGTATTTGGCACACGTGACAAATAAACTTTGATTTGAATAAGAACACCACATTGAAGGTGCCCAACAATACCCGTTGGGGTGGTGTTGTCATCACATTTGGCTGTCCCCTGGAGGGGAAGGAGTCAATCCAAGAAATGGCCATATCACAGTCTGTTGATATGGACAACCTCATCAAGAGGATCCTCCTAGATGAAGTATTTTGGGAGAGAGTGGTAAGCAGCATGACAATGCCATCTTGTCTGATGTTCAGACTCTGCTTGCAGATGTAAGATAAGAAATCTGTACTTCACTGTTGCTCCAAGCAGAGGAAACTGCAGTTCAGAAAAGCATTAAAAAGAGTGAAGACTTCTGCCTGAAGCCCATACACACCGCAGCATACATGTTGGACCCCAAGTGTGCTGGCAAGAGCATCCTGTCTGATGCTGAGTTCAACAAGACCTATGGTGTCATCACTACCGTGTCTCGCCACCTTGGCCTGGATGAAGGCAAGGTTCTTTGCAGTTTGGCGAAGTACACTTCCAAGCAAGGGCATTGGATGGAGATGCAATACGGCAGTCGTGTAAACATATCTCATCAGCCACCTGGTGGAAGGGACTGTGGATCCGAGGCTCTTTCTCCTGTTGCCTCCATTATCCTCAAAATCCCACCAACATTAGCCACCTCAGAGCGCAACTGGTCCTTGTTTGGGAACACACATACCAAGGCACACAACAGGCTGACCAACACAAGGCAATTTGCCATCCAGGCAAATTTGAGTTTTTTTGAGCCTGACAACAAGGTTGGAGAGTGACAGTGAAGATGATGCCTCAGTGTCTGAAGTTCAAGAGGTGGACACTGAGGAGGTCGTTTTGGGTAGCCTTCCACAAGCTTCCCACAATAAGTTGGGTGAATTTTGGCCCATTCCTCCTGACAAAGCTGGTGTAACTGAGTCAGGTTTATAGGCCTCCTTGCTCACACAGACTTTTTCAGTTTTGCCCACAAATTCTCCATAGTAATAAGGTCCGGGCTTTGTGATGGCCACCCCAATACCTTGACTTTGTTGTCCTTAAGCCCCTTTGCCACAACTTGTGGAAGTATGCTTGGGGTCATTGTCCATTTGGAAGACCCATTTGCGACCAAGCTTTAACTTCCTGACTGATGTCTTGAGATGTTGCTTCAATATATCCACGTAATTTTCCTTCGTCACGACGCCATCTATTTTGTGAAGTGCACCAGTCTCTCCTGCAGCAAAGCACCCCCACAACATGATGCTGCCACCCCCGTGCTTCACGGTTGGGATGGTGTTCTTCGGCTTGCAAGCCTCCCCCTTTTTCCTCCAAACATAACGATGATCATTATGGCCAAACAGTTCTATTTTTGTTTCATCAGACCAGAGGACATTTCTCCAAAAAGTACGATCTTTGTCCCCATGTGCAGTTGCAAACCGAGAGCATCCTGTCGGGCTGTATTTCCGCCTGGTACGGCAACTGCTCCGCCCACAACCGTAAGGCTCTCCAGAGGGTAGTGAGGTCTGCACAACCCATCACCGGGGGCAAACTACCTGCCCTCCAGGACACCTACACCACCTGATGTCACAGGAAGGCCATAAAGATCATCAAGGATAACAACCACCCGAGCCACTGCCTGTTCACCCCGCTATCATCCAGAAGTACAGGTGCATCAAAGCAGGGAACGAGAGACTGAAAAACAGCTTCTATCTCAAGGCCATCAGACGGTTAAACAGCCACCACTAACATTGAGTGGCTGCTGCCAACACACTGACTCAACTCCAGCCACTTTAATAATGTGCCAGGTGCCCCTGGATGAACAATCCAAGGCCTACACTGCATTCTGGACGCCAATGGGCCTGTTCCAGTTCAAGGTCATGCCATTTGGCCTTCATGGGGCCCCGCCAACTTTCCAGCAGCTGATGGACAAGGTCCTCCAGGACTGTGACGATTACTGTGCTGCTTACTTGGACGACGTGGTGATCTACAGCCACTCCTGGGAGGAGCACATACAGCATCTTAGCAGAGTCCTATGGAAGATCTATGATGCAGGCCTCACGCTTAACCTCCTGAAGTGTGAGTGGGTGAAACAGGAGACAAAGTACCTGGGTTACCAGCTGGGTAAGGGTAACGTTTGGCCTCAGGTGGACAAAGTGGAGTCCATCAGGAACAGCCCTCAACCCAGAACCAAGACACAGGTGAAGTCCTTCCTAGGTCTGGCAGGGTGGTACCGGAGATTCATTCCGCAGTTTTCGACCATCGTTGTCCCTCTGACCAACCTCACTTCAAAGGTGGCCAGCAACCCTGTGAAGTGGACTGAGGAGTGTGAGAAAGCCTTCAGGAAACTGAAAAAAAAAAAACAGTGCTTATTCCCTGTTCTCCAGACCCCTGATTTTCAGAAGAGATTTCTCGTGAAGGTGGACGCGTCGGCTGTGGGAATTGGAGCTGTACTGGCCCAAGGAGAGCCAGGAGAAGAGCTTCCCGTGCTGTACCTGAGTCGGAAGCTGTTGCCAGGAAAACCAGGTATTCTACAATTGAGAAGGAGTGCATGGCTATAAAGTGGACCCTAGATAGTCTCCGTTACTACCTTCTTGGGAGGGTATTTGACCTGCACACAGACCACAGAGCACTGACCTGGATCCAGACCATGAAGGACCAGAATTCTCGTGTGACCAGGTGGTATCTGGAGCTCCAGCCTTTCAGGTTCTGTGTCCGTCACAAGGCAGGAAAAGAGAACGTCACGGCGGACTACCTATAAAGGCTCCCGAACCTGGTCGCTTCAGGAGAGGAAGAAGGTAATGTGATGTAGAAGTCCGTCACTGGCCGCGGGCAGAATTTGGTTCTTTAACGCACGCACACATTCATCACTCCTCCCTGCTCAGGTATAAGATAAGGTAACAATGTGGGTCAACACACAAATTAACTTCTGTCTTAGTACATACATTTCACACTTGTCAGTGTTCATATTTAATATAAGCAATATGTATTATACTTATCTGTGTTGTGGATGAGCGCTTTGTTTGTTTGTTTTGTTCCTCTCGCTCTCTGTAGCTTCCGGGTATGCTGGATAAGGACCCGAGCAAAGGGAATTGGGCTGACTTTGTAGTGCCTGTCCCAAATGGCTCATTAATGTAAATGTGCATATTGAAAGACACAGTAGTGAGTAGTCAGTAGTGATGTAATTTTGTAAATGTTATGTGGTGATAGTTTAAAAACGTGTTGCAATGTATGTATGTTTAGTTAATGGAAAATGTAGGTTTGACTAGATAATTGCTTAATTAATTTGTGTTAATTGTTCTGAGGGGAGGGGCTAGCCCTACAAAAGAAGCCACTCTTTCAGTTCATGGAGGCCATTTTGGATTGAGCTGTGAATGGGGCAGCATTGTGTTTAGCTGTCCCATAAGGTATACGTTTGATGGCAGTACTGTGGTTTTTGTTCCGGCATCACTTTGTAAATAAACACCCTGAAGCACAGAAGAACTTTTGTGGCTCCACCATCTTTTTATTTTGATAGAGGTTAGGTTTTCCAGTATAGCCTTCTGGCCTACTCTACGTGACAGAAATGTATTTAAAATATATCACTAGCCACTTTAAACAATGCTACTTAATATAACGTTTTAATACCCTACATTACTCATCTCATATGTATATACTGTACTCTATACCATCTACTGCATCTTCCCTATGCCGTTCTGTACCATCACTCATTCATATATCTTTATGTGTTCTTTACACATTCTTCTGTACATATTCTTTATCCCTTTACACTTGTGTGTATAAGGTAGTAGTTTTGGAATTGTTAGGTTAGATTACTCGTTGGTTATTACTGCATTGTCGGAACTAGAAGCACAAGCATTTCGCTACACTCGCATTAACACTATGGTTTGTTATCAAGAAATTTGTGGAGTGGTTGAAGAACGAGTTTTAAATGACTCCAACCTAAATGTATGTACACTTCCGACTTCAACTGTATGTTGAAAACGTTTTTGGGAGATGCGATGGATCATTGGAGATCATTCAAAATAAAAAGAATTGTTCAGTGAAATCATCCCATGTGAAGAGTCAACTCATTTAATGAAAGTTATGATTTTAACTAAATAGTTTAAAATTTCTATTGGAATGATTTAATAATTTGCAATTATGTTTACTCATAATATATCCAATGAAAAAAAAACATCTACATTTAAACGGTATTAACATTAATTTGCATATATTTCCGATAAGTCCCATACATTCCCATGGAAAGTTTACACCTCTGAATATTCCCCAAAATGTGCAACCCCACACACAGACACTTTAAACCCCCTATGCTCCTTTGAGACCACTCATTCAAAAAGTGAGATCTCTTAACCATGATAGCCAAAACAAAACAGGCAACTGTGTATTTTTATTAATTAATTAATTTAACACCTGCTTTCAACATACATTGTATCCCTCATTTACTCAACTGTTTCCATTATTTTGGCAGTTACCGGTACGTGTGTAGCGTGTGGGTGTGTTAAATGCCAGGCCTGCTAGTATGTCTTTGATGTGTGTTTTATTAGAGGCCTGGAGATGCTGCTGAGTTTAGATGTCATGTCACACACTCCACAGGGAAGGGGTGTGTGTATTAGCCCCATCTCCTTCAGCCATTTGTTTGCTTGCACTGGACCAGAGGACTGCATTCTCTAAATGTGCATGCACGTGCACACACCCCGATGGTACCAAGAAAGTGTGTGCGCACGCGTGTCTGTGTGTTATGAAAATCAAGAGGAATGCATTCCGAACGAGCTCAGAACCTAATTCTGTTCCCCAAACCCTCAAGTCTGTATTGAGTCTTACCAATCAGATCTAGCTCCTGAACAGCAACAGAAACCCTCCTAAAATAGAAACACACTAGTCCAGCTCATCTCTATCCATCTGGTTCTCTCACCTTCCACTTTAATTTGGGTGTTTCCAACCCTCTTTCTATCCCTCTCACCTTCCCTCTCCTGAGATGTAAGGAGCTGTAGATGGGTGTAGCCTTACCCCTCTCGTCAATCCCCCTCTTCAGCTTCCCCTTCCTCCTTTCTCTACCCCTCCCTCTTGGTCCCTCTGTTCTGTCCAGACACATACTTTCATCTGTCTCTCCATCTATCCATCTATCCATCCCTGACCATTCTTTCCCTCTCTGTCACGCTAACAGGAACTCCTAGTCTACAGTGTCTGTGTGGTGTTGGTTTAGTGTTTCTCTTTGTTAGGTGGAGAGCCTCTTGAAGCAGAAGACTCAATTACACTCAGACCTTTGTCCTGGCTAAGAGGGGCTGAGAGGTGTGTGTGTTAGGGGAGAGGTGTGTGTATGTGTGTGTGTGTGTGCCAGAGACAGACAGGTGATTAATGGGCTGTCATCAACAACAAGCTGTCTGGGGTCTCTGAACAACAGCGCAAGACTATAGAGAACAGGGATATACAGGACAGCTATAGACTGAGACCAGTCACAGACAAGGGGCCAGGCCCTATCACACACAGCCTTTGTCCCTGCTAGAATAGAACAGGTCAGATGTGTCAGAGAATATTAATGACTGTTACTGTACACTTCTTTCACTCAGATCTAGCTGTGTGTGTGCGCACACTCACAGGTAAGGTACCATAGCTCTTTTCTCTTTCTAAGATTCTCTGAAAGTGAGACCTGCCTCAGACTTAATGACCCATCCTCTCTCTCCCTCTCACTTTGAGACATTTAGGGACATGTATAGTACAGACACAAGTAACATCAGACACATGCTCTTTGGGGAAAGACACTGTGTGTGTGTGTATGTGTGTGTGTGTGTGTGTGTCAGTCTCTTTAGGGACACTGAGGGCCAAAAGAGCTGCTCTATTTCCCATTAAATCACTGACCCATAACTGTGCTACTGCACACACACACACAAGCCGGTTAAACCATCAGAGCGTGTAAACACACACAGACACACAGCTCCCGAGAGGGGCTTAAGGATAAGAGGATGGAGGCCTGTGAATGTCATCACTCTCAGATGGAAGGAAAGAAACACTACAGAGAGAAGAGAGAAAGAGGACATGGTCCCTAGGGAAGCCAGAAGCCCCTTTAAAGTACATCCTTCCTTCCGCACTCCCTTCTATCCTTTCAGGATTAAAATATGTCATTATGACTGATGTGACATGACAGGATAGGGTTAATGATGGGGCTGTAGTGGAGCAGGTTGAGAGCTTCAAGATCCTTGCTGTCTACATCACCAACAAACTATCATGGTCCAAACAAAACAGTCGTGAAGAGGGCACGACAACACCTATTCCCCCTCAGGAGACTGAAAAGATTTGGCATGGGTCCTCAGACCATCAAAAAGTTCTACACATGCACCATCGAGAGTATCCTGACCACCTGGTATGGCAACTGCTTGGCCTCCGACCGCAAGACACTACAGAGGGTAATGCATACGGCCCAGTACATCAAAGCTTCCTGCCATCCTGGGGCAAAGCTTCCTGCCATCCAGGACCTCTATACCAGGCAGTGTCAGGAAGGCACCAAAAAATTGCCAAAGACTCCAGCCACCCTAATCATACACTGTTCTCTCTGCTACCGCACGGCAAGAGGTACCGGAGCGCCAAGTCTAGGTCCAAAAGACTTAACAGCTTCTACCCTCAAGCCATAAGACTCCTGAACAGCTAATCAAAATGGCTACCCAGACTGTTTGCATTGTCCCCCCAATTTTTATGCTGCTGCTACTACTACTACTCTGTTTATTATCCATGCATAGTCACTTTACCTCTACCTACATATTACCTGGACTAACCTGTGCCCCCGCACATTGACCCTGTACCGGTACCCCCTGTATATAGCCTCGCTACTGTTCTTTTTTTTGTTGCTCATTAATCACTTATTTTTCCATTTTTAACTGCAGTCGGAGTAAATACTTTAACACCCTTTTTTCTTAACTGCATTGTTGGTTAAGGGCTTGTAAGTAAGCATTTATTTCACTGTAAGGTCTACACTTGTTGTATTCGGCACATGTGACAAATAACATTTGACTGGATTAACTGTATAGTAGAATTATGTAAAGTAACATGCTATAAATGACATCAGAGCTTAGAGTCTGGCCAACTTTTGCAACATTTTTGTAGGACAGAAAATTTGACCAACACATCAAGAGAACATCCCTGGTCATCCCTACTGTCTCTGATCTGGCGGACTCACTAAAAACAAATGCTTAATTTGTAAATTATTTCTAAGTGTTGGAGTGTTCCCCTGGCTATCTGTAAATTAAAAAAACAAGAAAATGGTGCCTTCTGGGTTGCTTAATAAAGAATTAACAGATTAATACTTTTATATTTCATACTTAAGTATATTAACTGCCCAAATATACTTAACTATCAAAAGTAAAATGTTAAAACCAAATACTTCCAGACTTTTACTCAAGTAGAATTTTACTGGGTGACTCACTTTTACTTGAGTCATATTCCATTGAGGCATCTTTACTTTTACTCAAGTACGACAACTGGGTACTTTTCCCAACACTGCATAAAACGCATGTCATAGTGTCAAGGTTTATGATCACTATGTTTGTACAAGATGACTTGGTGTGATACCCTGGGTTGTCTTGAACAGAATGAGCCTGTTTTTTGTGAAGGAAATTTGCTGAGCACCACGCATCTGAATGCACACGACTCATTTCTGAGAACCAAAATGATGATCTGCCTTGTGAAAGCCTAACACGAAGATCTTATTTTATACTTTAGCTAGTCATGTTGGCAATAGAAGCTTTCAGATTATGCTCACCTGACCCAGATTGAGATTTATAATGGACCAACAGTAATTGGGTAAAGGTGGGGATACTGGGCTGTGTTCAAAACAAACTACTAGTGTGGTTGCTCTAGTTCCTCAACGGCACAGCTAAGAGAGATTAAAATAAATAAATATGTATATATAGTTGAAGACTCTTCTTTGAGAAAAAGTGCATTGAATTACTTAGGAACTATGCACACTTAGGCGAGGTATGGATGTCTCAGTTTTCAAATACACAAAATCTTCTCCCCAATCTCTCCTCTCCTGCCTTTCTTCCTTCTCCTCCTACTGTAGTCTCATCCCCCTCTCCTCTCCCGCCTCTGTGGTGACAGAAGGCCTCAGATCCCATTACAGGCCATTATAGATAGCCTGTAATGGGATGAAGAGAGGTGGATGGGGGGTGAGAAAGGTAAAAAGAGGGAGGGTGGTGGAGAGGGGGAGCTTTTGTCCCGTTAGATCAGATAAAAACACTAATGCTATGAGGCAGTCACACACTAATGGTCTAAAAGCCACACTGTAACAATGACGGGACATCACACACACACACACTACATTAGGGACACAGGGGAATCCTAGCACAGGCATCACAAGATGCATGGTTTGAGGTCAGCTCCAGAGCTCTCTTAACACTAACACACTGAATGCTGTTGTCGTCACACACACTGACATGAACTAGTTACAACTGTTCTAGATGTGACATTTACTCTTCCCCCAACCCACAGTAATGACACGGTGTGCAGTACGCACGTGTGTGTATGTGAAAAAGCTCCTCTCCCTAATCAGCGTAGCGTCAGCTGCATGAGCATGGTGGAGAACCCAAATCGGATGCCATATCCTACAGATCTTTGCTTACCATAATAATAAGCGTAACCTGCTTAATTGCTTACACAAAAGTTAATGGTTTGAAGTACAAGGGGTAAAAAAAAATATATATATTTCTGGTTTTAAATTTGACACTTTTTCATGATATCCTATTGTTAGTTACAATCTTGTCTCATCGCTGCAACTCCCCAACGGGCTCGAGAGAGGCGAAGATCGAGTCATGCGTCCATCCGAAACAAGCCGCGATGCTTCTTAACACCTGCTTGTTTAACCCAGAAGCCAGCTGCACAAATGTGTCGGAAGAAACCCCGGTCAACTGACAACTGTAGTCAGCTTACAGGCGCCTGGCCCGCCACAAGGAGTCGCTAGAACTCGATGAGCCAAGAAAAGCCCCACGGCCAAACCCTCCCGTAATCCGGACGACGCTGGGCCAATTGTGTGCCACCGTACAGGACTCCCAGTCACGGTACAAGTGTTTTTCTATAACCCTGATTACAGAATTCTCAGAGGCCTCAACTTGTGACAATCCAACCTTGAACTAGCTCTAGCTCCTGAATATCACTCTCTATACCAAAATCAGCAGATGCCTAACTGTTCAATTGAAAAGTTGAATGAGATTCATATCACCCCACGTCTGCAATGATGCATGTATACGTAATTCAGAAAGACTATATAGCCTTGAGTAGAGGTTGACCGATTAATCGGAATGGCCAATTAATTAGGGCCGATTTCAAGTTTTCATAACAATCGTTAATCAGCATTTTTGGACGCCGATTATGACCGATTACATTGCAATCCACGAGGAGACTGTGTGGCAGGCTGACCACCTGTTATGAGTGCAGCAAGGAGCCAAGGTAAATTGCTAGCTAGCATTAAACTTATCTTATAAAAAACAATCAATCTTAACATAATCACTAGTTAACTACATATGGTTGATGATATTACTAGTTTAACTAGCTTGTCCTGCGTTGTATATAATCAATGCGGTACCTGTTAATTTAAAAAATAATTAATTTTTTAAACCTGCAAATTTAGTTAAAAGAAATTCATGTTAGCAGGCAATATTAACTAGGGAAATTGTGTTGCTTCTCTTGCGTTCAGTCAAAGCAGAGTCAGGGTATATGCAGTAGTTTGGGCTGCCTGGCTCATTGCAAACTGTGTGAAGACCATTTCTTCCTAACAAAAAACATAAATAATTTGCCAGAATTCTACATAATTATGACATAACATTGAAGGTTGTGCAATGTAACAGCAATATTTAGACTTAGGGTTGCCACCAGTTTGATAAAATACAGAATGGTTACGTATTTCACTGAAAGCATTTTGTTTTCGAAATGATAGGTCATTAATATGGTCAAATCCGGAAACTAAGGCTCGTATTTCTTTGTGTTTATTATATTATAATTAAGTCTGATTTGACAGAGCAGTCTGACGGTGGTAGGCAGCAGCAGGCTCATAAGCATTCATTCAAACAGTAGTTTCCTGCGTTTGCCAGCAGCTCTTCACAATGCTTGAAGCACAGCACTGTTTGACTTCAAGCCTATCAACTCCCGAGATTAAACTGGCAATACTAAAGTGCCTATAAGCACATTCAATAGTCAAAAGGTATATGAAATACAAATAGTATAGAGAGAAATAGTCCTATAATAACTAATCTAAAACTTCTTAACTGGGAATATTGAAGACTCATGTTAAAAGGAACCACCAGCTTTCATGTTCTGAGCAAGGAACTTAAACGTTGGCTTTCTTACATGGCACATATTGCACTTTTACTTTCTTCTCCAACACTGTTTTTGCATTATTTAAACTAAATTGAACATGTTTCATTATTTATTTGAGACTAAATTGATTATTACTTCTGTATTATATTAAGTTAAAATAAAAGTGTTAAT
Organism: Oncorhynchus tshawytscha; assembly: GCF_018296145.1. Taxonomy (NCBI): domain Eukaryota; kingdom Metazoa; phylum Chordata; class Actinopteri; order Salmoniformes; family Salmonidae; genus Oncorhynchus; species Oncorhynchus tshawytscha. The sequence continues at coordinate 16,016,140 of NC_056431.1, read as the reverse complement.
TCAGTATTGTTGTAATTATTTAAAAAAAAATATATATAAAAAAAAATTAAAAGGTCCTCCAATAATCGGTATCGGCATTGAAAAATCCTAATCGGTCGACTAGGCAGGGTAGCCTAGCGGTTAGAGTGTTGGACTTAGTAACCGGAAGGTTGCAAGTTCAAACACCCGAGCTGACAAGGTACAAATCTGTCGTTCTGCCCCTGAACAGGCAGTTAACCCACTGCTCCTAGGCCGTCATTGAAAATAAGAATTTGTTCTTAACTGACTTGCCTAGTTAAATAAAGGTAAAATAAAAAAATAAAAATAGCCTTGAGATTCAAGAATAATTGGCCTTTTGGGTGATTTGTTTCTTAGCCATTATGGATTTTTAGCCACTGCTTTTGACATAGTGTAGATGTAAATGCCATGCTATTAATTTTGTACTATGCGCTTGCATCTAAGCTGTATCTTGTCCTCACATCTGCATATTGAATTTAAATTCATATACACAAACGTGTTACTTCGACCACACCATGGCCTTGAGTCTCCTTTCTCTCCATCCAAGTGAACAAATCAGAAATGAGGGGTCCACAGTGTCCACGGTCTCCAGCAGGACAAACGGATCCAGATGGGAACTCTGGGATCACATTCCCAACAGGAAAACATCCACCTGAGGGCACACACACATCTCCTACGTCCATTAATGCTAATCAGGATCAGGTTCCCCGCTCTCAGGAATGTGTGTACTATGTCACCAGTGCCTTGACTACCAATAACCTCCATGGCTCCCATCACAGTGAAATCATGAGGACCATGACTCATGGTCCTCATCTGGTTCATCTAGTTTGCCTCTACATGTGTTCCAGCCCCCTAGCAGGCAGACACTACCCAGTACCCTGCTTTATCCCGGGGGACATGGAGCAACTGCTCTAATCTAAAATGATAGTTCACTCCAACATCAAGATGTTTCTAACCCTCAAGACATGAGTGGAGTCGTAGATGTTGTGTATTGTACTGTACACAGTTGATATGGGACTTGGATTCATCTTAATATAAGATCCCTTTAAAAGGCCTGGAGACTGCTGACAAACTTCTGCTTTTGGAGTTATTGATCACTTCATACAATAATTGTATTATCCATTTCTTCGAAAATCCATTGGGTGTAGTGTTATGAGGTAAACGCTAGCTGTAACATTCTGTTTTCCTCTGATGCCATATCCAGTACCAGAGAGAATCAATTAGCTCCGCCTTAAGCTGATTGCTGGCTTTGATACGCAGGTATAGCAGTATACAGTTCCACACACGATCCACAGCCAACAGAATCCAGTGCCTGTATACATATGCAGAAGGATCTTTGAATGAGTGTTAGAAATTATTCCAAGAATAATCTAAAATAGTGCTCCAAATTGTTAAAGTAATTTTACTTCAAGATAGAATGTGCAGTAGGGGAGAAACAGTGCCACCCCACCACCATTGTTATAGGTCGTCTTCAATAAAACGTCACAATACGGTGCAGAGCATTCGATTTGCCTGCGAGGGGGCAAGGAGACCCCAGCTTTACTTAAACCATTGACAACTACATGCCGTTTTCAAGGGATTGTTAAATAAAAAGTGAATTATTTGGTTGAAATATAATCACCTCTTAAATTTTAGATTTTTCCATACAAAACAATTGCGCATATTTAGCTCAGCCCTTTCAGAGTTATACAGCATGCTCATGCTCAGTAAACATCAATTGATGTCATACATAAGGGTAGCATTGCTCTCTCAATATTGGCCACCATTAATTGGATATTTGAGTGATAAAATAGTGAACTATACCTGACAAGTATGAGTGGTTTATGTTCATTTCCACATCCTTTGTGGGCTCTGCCTGTCAAACAGCAGAAGGGCACATTTGCTGATGCACTGTTAGCTGATCATTTTTACCAAGCAAGCTACCAGTAGAAATGTTGTACAGTTGGCTAAACATAGTTGTAAGTAGACCGAATGTACTTTTTTATCCAACCAATGTAGACCTACTTAGTGAAGTTAGCTAACATCCCCTTTTCAACTTTAAGTGTTTGAAAGTTAGAGGCATAAATATTGTACCTGTCAAAAAAAAAATGCTAATCTCCCCTTTTATTTTAATGGTGAGAGGTTATGTCTTGGGCGGGATGATATTTGTGCGTCTAACTTTTTCACTCATTATTCACGATTCATTCCGGACTATCTGTAAATATGGTAGCATGTTTAGAAACATACATTATTTACCATTCATTTCTATGGGGCACAAAATGATGTGAAACCACCAAAACAAACAGAAAAAGCATCCAACAAGTTTGTAGGGTCACAAACTTGATGTAAACATTGTGTGCTAGGAATATGGAACCAGATACTCAACGTTTGACTACTTAAATACACATACAGTACCAGTCAAAAGTGAACAGCTACTCATTCCAGGGTTTTACCTTATTTGACTGTTTTCTACATTGTAGAATAATATTGAAGACATATATTTGTTTAGTGTGTTGTGTAGTGTCCTTGATGGCATGTACCCCACTTGTTTCTGCCCCACCAAGATTTACATGCTAAAATCACCACTGCATATTGTGCACTGATGACTGAGGGGGGGAAAATTGTGATGTTTTTAGTAACTTTTGTTGCTGTAATATCGCAAACAAATGGGGCAGTTTCACCATTAAGGAACCCAGCTTTAAGAGTCCCTTTGTAACAATAAATAAACGCTATGAACATGCTGTCATTTCTCAACCCCCATATCAGCTGTGTTACACGCACACTGCTTCACCCAAAACACTGGTGTGTGTGCATTTTACAAGCTGGTTGGCCCAGTTGCAGCTGACCACAAGGTTTCAAGACAATGCCAAAAAACAGCAGCAACTAGCCATATAAGACCATACTACTGCAGTCTCTCTCATGTGAACTGTGCAGTACTAAATCTGTTAAAGCACATTCCTGGTTCTTCTTTTTCTGACCTGCCCGCTGGAAGAGAGACTGGCTTATATTACACACAGACACACACACATGGCCCAGGTTGAGTGTGTGTTTTTGTGTGATTCTTACCTTGGCGAAGAACACTGAGAGATGAGTCTCACTGCCAAGGATCCATATAGGGAATTTAGGAGACTTCAGGAACGCACCCACCTGAAACACACATACAAACCAAAACTGGAGCAAAGCAGTTCTGATTCAGATTCCAGACCAACTTAACTGCCTGAACCCAGACCAGGTTAGTTTTACAGACTAAAGGCTTTCTGATGCCATTTCAACTGACAAAAGGAATGATCAGGGAATACAATCTGATGATGTAATAGAATATGTACAGTAAGAGAGAAGAAAAGACTCATATTGTTACTAATACAATGGTTGTTCAATGAGCAGGTTTATAGCATGAACATACCTATGTACCCAGGTCTAACTCATCTACCCAGACTTACTCAGCTATTCTACTGTAGTCCCTGCTCCTTACACATTTCCTGTAGCCACTCTTATTTTTTTTAATGTAAAATTTTATTTTCTCCCTCGAATCTCACAGTATGTGTGAATGTGTGTAGGGTTGGAGTTAGGTGGTGAGGACTATTGCCTCCAAACACATTTTCACATGGGATCTTGCAGAGTGGTTTGTTTTCCACCACTATCCAGATCATAAAATGTCCTACTGCACAGAGTCAGTCACACAAAAGAAGTGGCAGTATGTGTGAGAGAGGGAGTGTGTATGACAATGTATTTATTTGTGGTGCTGATTCTCTCACAGAATGTTTGAATCTCTCGCCGCAATCATTCGTGACTAGTGAACAAGAACAAATTCACCACTATGGTTTGGACATAACAAGCCTGAAGGAATGTCAGTCTGTGTTTGTTCGTACCTTGCAGTAGCGTAGTGACTCCATGAGAGTGAGGAAGCCAACTGATGCCTGGTTGTGGATACCATGGAGCTCTGAGGGAGGGAGGGAAAGAGAGAGAAAGACCAGCTTAGACCAAAAAAAAAAAAAAAAAGTGAAACAGCTTCTTTGGTCTCTGTGTGTATGAAAGTTTGACTGACCACTGCCAGCTAGTGTTCAGATGTGGTATCACAGTCACCAGGAAACTGGCCAATGTCTTCGCAACACCTTCCGTAAACAGCAATAAAGTCGCCAAATGCTCATTGAAGAAAAGATTCCAATTAAATCACGCTGCCAGATAATGAGGTTTATTCGATTCCCACAGGGGACCAGTATGGGGGGGAAAGTATACAAATGTATGCACTCACTAAGTTGCTCTGGATAAGAGCGTCTCCTAAATGACAAAAACAAATTACAAATAAGTCAGCCTCTGTGTGGAGTACTTACTCATGCCAGAGCACTCCCTGTCTCCGTCCCACACATTAGAGACAGCATGGCCCGTCACTAACAGGTTAACCAGACTCTGACTGCAAAGAGAAAGAAAAGTAATGGCTTAAGTTTTTTGGAACATCACTTATCTCAAGTTGTCAAAAGAAATATAGCTAATAAAGTGAGGGATCAGGGATTGTACCTGCCGTGGCCATAGACTGGATCTATGAGAGGCTCTGTAGTATCTTCAATCTCATTCCTGATGTTCTCTATCCTCTGTAGAGACAGAAAGAGAAAAGTGGTTACACACACACACACACACACAGAGTGCAGAGTAATATGCACACACACAAACACACACAGAGCCTTACCTTGGTGAGGATGACAGAGTAGAGGAAGAGCAGGACTCCACAGCGCCCTTTCCAGGATTCATAGAGAGACACCACCTCCTCTCTAAGCTCTGATAATGACTTCACAATACGCTTCCTGTAGAGATGAGAGGTCAAAGGTCAGGGGCTAGAAGTCAGCGAGACCACCTCTAATGACATTGCACTCATTTAGAGGTCAGAGGCAGGAGGGTTCATGCTGACAGTGTTGTATAATGTCATTATGCAATGTGCCAGATGGCAATCGGATGCTCCTCTGGCAGAAAATCAAAGATTGTGTGTGTCTCATTAAGGAATCAATGAGGAATGTGCGTGCAGAGTCAGGAGTGTGTGCTGAGTCAACAGGTTGTAAATCATTATTGAGAAACTCCAGTCACACACACAAGCTTAGCCAACCCCAGACAGTTGGATATATACACACTAGCATTCCTGACTTTCCTGCAATGTAGTGGTCCTTTCATCTCCATGAAGTCATGGCCAATAGAGAGATGAGCCACAGTCAGTAGAGTTACTTACTGGAGGATGCTGTGAAACCGCTCAAAGCCAAGATCCTCAGCAGCCAAAGCAGCTACACACAGGAGACACACACAGATGCAAACATACACATTTTAGTGAAAATATTTAGGTAACGTTGATAGAACACATGTCATTATTCTAGATTAACAGTGACAGCAATACTACTCACTATGCGGTCTACCCACTATCATATGCGATGATTAATACCATCTCACTATAGCAATGCAGTTATTCATATTACATGGGTATTAGTGGATAGATGAGTAGTGGGACTCACTGGGTTGCTGGTCTTGCTGGGTCTGGCTGGTCTCCGGACCCCCTGTCAGGGATGTGTGAGTGGTAGTGTGGGGGCACTGTCCTTTGGCCCAGGTCACCAGGCAGTAGGAGGTGGTGGAGGAAGTAGAGCAGGCCTGTTCCAGGATCTCAGCCAGAGTAGAACATAGGGCCGCTTTCTGCTCCTCCTCTACAAGGAACAGAAGATATAGGCTACGTTTCTAATATATATATATTATATATATATAGTTATGATGGATCTCCATTTGGAGCTCTCTCTGTTTAACAGGGTCAGTTTGGGATGAGAAGTTATGATTACCTGTGACGTGTCTCTAGTTACAACTTTTTCTGTTAAACAGGGTCAGGGCAAAGTTTCCCAAACTCAGTCCTTGGGACCCCAAGGTGTGCATGTTTTGTTTTTTCCCTTAACACCACAGAGCGATTTCAAATAATCATCAAGCGTTAATAAGTTGAATCAGCTGTGTAGTGTTAGGGCAAAACCCAAAATGGGCTCTCCTTGGGGTCCCGAAGATTGAGCTTGGGAAATGCTGGGTTAGGGTTAGAGGTCAGGGTTACCTGTGATGCGTCTCCAGTTAGAACTCTCTCTGTTAAACAAGATGTTCTTCAGAAGGAAGGCCTGCAGGAAACACACAATCAGGAAATATTCTACAAGCTGTAACCCATCTCTATAGGATCAAAAACACAACCTGCCGTCCTCATTAACCCTATCCACTCTGTCTAAGAACAGATGTTTGCGAAGACACTCCAGCACCATAGAGTACTATAATAAATAAACAGTAGTAGAGAAGGCTTCTCAGCTGAGTGCCTGTCAGGTGACTTCTGTAAAGTGCTATCTAAGAAGATGTGTGCCTGTCCTGACATCATCATTCTGGTAACAGACACCAACACCCTCTCCCTGGTCACAGGCTGGGTCATGTTTGTGTGTAAGGTTATGCACTGTCTGGTCTGGGGACTGGTCAATACCTGTACAGGAGCAATGACAGCGCAGGGTCCTCCTTCAAACTGCTCCAGTGCTGTGTGTTCTGTCTCACTGAAGACCATCCCTAAAATACAGGAATCACAGAGTCACTTATTTTGCCCCACCACTGACAATGTCTAGGATTGTGTTCAGGTTAGAGGGGGGTGCGCCAGAATGGAGCGAAGTAGGCGAGAGGTAGCTTACCCTGGGTCCACCTCCGGAAGAGTGAAGCTGACACCCCGTTGCTGCCTGGTCTTTCCCAAACTAGATCCACAACCTCTTTATTTAACTCCCCCATCGCTCTATAACACTGTTCCAACAGCCCTGGCAAACGGTTAGCTGTCTAGCTAACTACAATCAAATACAGAGCTGTCACTGCGCACACAGCCACAGTCCGGTTCGGGTTGGAGGATAGCTAACCTTAGCTAGCGTTGTGGTTTACTCTTCAACTTTCCATGAACTGGTGCTTCGCTTCCCTCGTCAAACGGGGCCGGTGGCATCGGCCACAACGAAGCTCCGTGGCAGGGCAGTCTCCCCGGTCTGACCAGCGGACAGATGGGAGATAGGAGCATCAACGTTAGTTAGCTACCTAGCTTGTAAAGTTAATGTTATGTGGGCGCGTCTGACCGGCTATCTTAGCGTGGGCCAATATCTCCAGCAAAGCAGCGGGCGTAAACTAGTTAGCTGCCTGGTCAGTTGTCCAGATTGTTAACAATAAGTTAGGGAGCCAGACTGTTAGTTGACTGCTCAATTCTCCTTGGTCCAAGTCGTAACGTTACCTTTCTACTAGTAGCCTGCTAACGTTAACTCGTTAGTACCAATTTGCTATGTTTTAGCTAGCTAAATGCATAACGTTTTGACGTTCCAAAGAGCGCTGAGACGGTGGCAGTTTAAATTCAGGTCTGAATGCCGGTAACTTTAGTTTAGTCAGTTTTTAGAAGGCAAACGCCTGTAATAGATATCCGAAGTAGTAAAATTTTGAGAAGAATATATGATTGTCGTCGGTATCAAAGACTAGCTAGCAGTATGTCATTCGTCTATTTACAACAGCTGTTTGGAAATGTGTATTGAGTGACGAAAACTCGTAGCTGTGGATTGGTCCAAATCCAGAATGTTCTTGAGGTATGGGCTCCAGCTTGGCAGTCCATTGGTGAGTTCAGACTGTCAATTATTCACATCATATCTTTCCCGCCTATTTTCCGTTAACAATACTCCAATGACGTTTGTTTCAACACTTTATCAATGGAATTTGATCAAAGACTCAACTAATTAAGGTTGTATATAGTACATGAGATAAGAAAACGCAACATCAAATCGATTGCCTTTGTCATTTTCAAACAGCGACCGTTCTTACTGCCATTCACATTTAACTGGAACTATTTGTCCACTATCTTTCTCCGTAGCTGCTGGGTTAGCAGTACTGAGCATGTGCACTCACAACCTACGCGTGGACTAATTTGTCCCCAATATTTTTACAGTGATTCTGACATAAATTATAAACTTGATTACAAATCGTCATTGTTTTAATGGGAGGCCAAACCAAGGGCAAAAAGAAGAGCAAAGCCAGGAGGAAAGATCCGCGCTCTAACGGAGGTATATTACATACAGTAACTAACGTGTTAGCTAGATCGCTATAAAGGACAACTAGTGTTGTCCATGTTTGATATCTGTTATATTATGTGTGATAGCTACAGTGTCTTCAGAAAGTATTCATACCGATTGACATATTTCATATTTTGTTGTCTTACAGCCGGAATTCAAAATGTATTAAATATATATATTTTCCTCACCCTTCTACACACAATACCAAATCAAATGTGTTTATAAAGCCCTTTTTACATCATCAGATGTCACAAAGTGCTTATACTAAAATCCCAAACAATGCAGATGTAGACGCACGGTGGCTAGGAAAAACTCTCTAGAAGGCAGGAACATAGGAAGAAACCTAGAAAGGAACCAGGCTCTGAGGGGTGGCCAGGCCTCATCTGGCTGTGCCAGTAAGGCCAGATTATTCTTCAAGATGTTCAAACTTTCATAGATTACCAGCAGGTTCAACTAGTAATCACTGTGGTTGTAGACCACCGGTCAGTAACTCAGGAATAAATGTCAGTTGGCTTTTCATAGCCGAACATTCAGAGGTCGAGACAGCAGGTGTGGTAGAGGGAGTCGAAAACAGCAGGTCCGGAACAAGGTACAGTAGCACGTCTGGTGAACAGGTCAGGATTCCATAGCCACAGGCAGAACAGTTGAAACTGGAGCAGCAGCAAGACCATGTGGACTGGGGACAGCCAGGAGTCATCAGGCCAGGTAGTCCTGACGCATGGTCCTAGGGCTCAGGTAGTCCAGGAGGGAAGGGAGAGAGAAGGAGCATACTTCAATTCACACAGGACACCAGATAACACAGGATAATTACACCAGATATAACAGACTGACCCTAGCCCCAGGCACATAGACTATTGCAGCATAGATACTGGAGGCTGAGACAGCGGGTGGGTCGGGGGACTTTGTGGCCCCTTCCGATGATACTCCCGGACAGGGCCAACCAGGCAGGATATAACCCCACTACTTTGCCAAAGCACAGCCCCCACACCACTAGAGGGATATTAACAGACCACCAACTTACTACCCAGAAATACCCCAAATACCCCAAGTGAAAACATTTGTCAGTGATTACAGCTGTGAGTCTTTCTGGGTAAGTCTCTAAGTGCTTCCGACACCTGGATTGTGCAACATTTGCCCATTATTCCCAAAAAATGATTAATGTTATGTCAAAATGGTTATTCTTCTTTGCTAGACAACCATTTGCAGGTCTTTCCATAGATGTTCATTTAGATTTAAGTCAAAACTGTAACTCGGCCACTGTCTTTTTGGTAAGCAACCCCAGTGTAGATTTGGCCTTCTGTTTTCAGTTATTGTCCTGCTGAAAGGAGAATTAATCTCCCGGTGTCTGGTGGAAAGCATTCTGAACCAGGTTTTCCTCTAGGACTTTACCTGTGCTTAGCTCCATTTGGTTTATTTTTGATCCTCAAAGTGAAATCCCTGATCGGTTTCCTTCCTCTACAGCAACTGAGTTAGGAAGGACGCCTGTATCTTTGTAGTGACTGGGTGTATCGATACACCATCCAAAGTGTAATTAATAACTTCACCATGCTCAAAGGGATATTCAATGTCTGCTTTTTGATTTACCCTTCTACCAATCGGTGCCCTTCTTTGCAAGGCATTGGAAAACCTCCCTAGTCTTTGTGGTTGAATCTGTTTGATTTTCACAGCTCAACTAAATGACCTTACATATAATTGTATGTGTGGGGCACAGGGATGAGGTAGTCATTCAAAAATCATGTTAAGCACTATTTTTGGTCACAGAGTGGGTCCATGCAACTTACAGTTGAAGTCAGAAGTTTACATACACCTTAGCCAAATAAATCACAATTTCTGATTTACAATTTTACAATTTAATCCAAGTAAAAATTCCCTGTCTTATGTCAGTTAGGATCACCACTTTATTTTAAGAATGTGAAATGTCAGAATAATAGTATAACTTATTTAAGCTTTTATTTCTTTCATCACATTCCCAGTGAGTCAGAAGTTTACATACACTTAATTAGTATTTGGTACCATTGCCTTCAATTGTTTAACTTGGGTCAAACATTTCAGGTAGCCTTCCACAAGCTCCCACAATAAGTTGGGTGAATTTTGGCCCATTCCTCCTGACAGAGCTGGAGTAACGGAGTCAGGGTTGTAGGCCTCCTTGCTCAAACAAGCTTTTTCAGTTCTGCCCACAAATTGTCAATAGGATTGAGGTCAGGGCTTTGTGATGGGCACTCCAATACCTTTACTTTGTTGTCTTAAGCCCTTTTGCCACAACTTTGGAAGTATGCTTGGGGTCATTGTCCATTTGGAAGACCCATTTGCGACCAAGCTTTATCTTCCTGACTAATGTCTTGAGATGTTGCTTCAATATATTCACATAATGTTCCATTCCTCATGATGCCATCTATTTTGTAAAGTGCACCAGTCCCTTCTGCAACAAAGCACCCCCACAACATGATGCTGCCACCCCCGTGCTTCACGATTGGGATGGTGTTCTTTGGCTTGCAAGCCTCCCCCTTTTTCCTCCAAACATAACGATGGTCATTATGGCCAAACAGTTCTATTTTTGTTTCATCAGACCAGAGGACATTTCTCCAAAAAGTACAATTTTTGTCCCCATGTGCAGTTGCAAACCGTAGTCTGGCTTTTTTTCTGGCGGTTTTGGAGCAGTACCGTCTTCCTTGCTGTGCGGCCTTTCAGGTTATGTCGATATAGGACTCGTTTTACTGTGGATATAGATACTTTTGTACCTGTTTCCTCCAGCATCTTCACAAGGTCCTTTGCTGTTGTTCTGGGATTGATTGGCACTTTTTTCACCAAAGTATATTCATCTCTAGGAGACAGAACACTTTTCCTTCCTGAGAGGTATTTATTTGTTTAACCTTTATTTAACTAGGCAAGTCAGTTAAGGACAAATTATTATTTTCAATGACGGCCTAGGAACAGTGGGTTAACTGCCTGTTCATGGGCAGAACTACAGATTTGTACCTTGTCAGCTCTGGGATTTGAACTTGTAACTTTTCGCTTACTAGTCCAACACTCTACCCTGCCGCCCCAAGTGACAGCCCATGGTGTTTATACTTGCGTACTATTGTCTGTACAGATGAACGTGGTACCTTCAGGCGTTTGGAAATTGCTCTCAAGGATGAACCAGACTTGTGGAGGTCTAAAAAAAATATTCTGAGGTCTTGGCTGATTTATTTTGATTTTCCCATTATGTCAAACAAAGAGGCACTGAGTTTAAGGTAGGCATTGAAATCAGAAGCTTCTAAAGCCATGACATAATTTTCTGGAATTTTCCAAGCTGTTTAAAGGCACATTCAACTTAGTGTATGTAAACTTCTGACCCACTGGAATTGTGATGCAGTGAATTATAAGTGAAATTATCTGTCTGTAAACAATTGTTGGAAAACAGACTTGCCAAAACTATATTTTGTTAACAAGAAATTTGTGGAGTGGTTGAAAAACAAGTTTTAATGACTCCAACCTAAGTGTATGTAACCTTCCGACTTCACCTGTATGTGACATTTTTACTCCTGAACTTTAGGCTTGTCATAACAAGAATAGGGGTTGAATAGTTATTGACTCAAGACATTTCAGCTTTTCATTTTACTTTTTCAAAAACATTATTCCACTTTGACATTATGGGAGTATTGTGTGTGGGCCAATGACAAAACAAAAATCACAATTTAATACATTTACCATTCATGCTGTAACACAACAACATGTGGAAAAAGACGAGGGGTGTGAAGGCACTGTAGCTCGCTAGTCCAATCAGGCAATTACAACCTAGCGAGCTAACTTGCTAGTTAGCTACTGTAGCCAGACTTATGTAGAATATTGTTGACAATAGGGACTGTGTTGCAACAGGCTCTGGATTGGCAGGTCTGTCACCTCAAGATAGAATGAAGTTGAAGATGCAGGAGAAAGCCAAGAAAAAAACTGCTGAAAAATATACTGTTGAACAACTATTGGAGAAGGTAGGACACACACACACACACACACACACACACTCCAGACATACTCTCTCTTTCTCCTATTTCAGATGGAGTCAGGAGTGTACGGACAGTTTGGAGTTTGCCACACTCTGTACACTAACATCTGTGTTGTGTTTCAGACGGAGGAGTGTATGGACAGTTTGGAGTTTGAGATGGCGGGGAGGTTCTGTCAGCGAGCACTAGAGGTGGAGCCTGACAACCTCCTTACCCTGGACCTGCTAGGACACATCCACTCTGAACTGGGAGACACACAGAGGGCCAAGGAAATATCCTTCAGTGCGTGTGTGTATGGTGTTTGCATGCATCTCTGTGTGCATGTGTGTGTTGTGCAAATGCACATGCGTGTGTGTTCCTTAACCCCAGCTCTAAGTGTTTCTGCATGCAGTGCAGTTGAGTCCTGAAGAAGGTCATAGTAAATACATGTCTTTAGGGCAGATACACACAGGCCAGGAGGCTGTGCAGTACTACACCAAAGGAGTACAGATACTACTGTGTATGCTGGAGAAACACGCACAAGCCACAGTGAGTATACGCACACACACTCATGGGATCTTGTTGAATGCATGTCTAACACAGAACACTAGGAGGAGCTGTTTGAACACTTCTACTGACTGTCACAAACTGACTATCACAAACTGGCAGCCAGAGATGCTGAATACTTCTACCTCAACCATCTCCCTGTCACCCCAGGCAGGAGCAGGCGCTGAGGCAGCAGCGTCTCCACTCCAGGACTCGGGGTCAGAGATCCCGATAGCCAGACACGTGTGTGTTGCCTACTGTTCTGTGGCAGAGATCTACTTCACTGACCTCTGGTAACACAAAAATCATATATACATTTTTGTTACCTGAAAGGCCTGTTGTGTATTGAATTCGCAGATTTGTGTGTGTTTGTGTGTAGTATGGAGGAGAGGGCAGGAGATCAGTGTCGAGAGGCCATAGAACGAGCGCTGACCTATCAGCCTGACAACCCAGAGGCTCTACAGTTGATGGCCAGCTACCTGTTCAGTACAGAGAAGAACCAGGTCGGTACACACACACACACACACACACTGTATGCCTATAAATCAGAGGCAGGTATGTCTCACGCTAAGTTATCATCTTGTTAAAGCAGCGATCAGAGTTAATTCATGAGAGAAAATAAAATAATATGCCATTAATCTGATGAGCTATGAACACACACACACATTAATAAGTTTATGACAGATATTAATGCAGAATGAGTTATGAAGCAGATACATTTGGACACAGGGATCACATCTGACAAAGAGAGGAGGAGGGAAGATGGGGGGAGAGAGAGAACAAAAGAAAGTGATGAGGGGAGACAGAAAAATGGTCTTTAACTGAACAATCCGAGCATTTGCAATTGTCATACAATTTTATGATAATCTGCTAGTCCTAGCACTGCAATGAGACAGGCCTCCAATTCTTCAGAGAGCCTTAATCTTTAGGGAGTAACAATAACAGCAAGCTAAGGATTTACTCCTAAATGACTCTTACATTTCAAAGAGGGGACAAGTTTAGGAATACTGCAGCTCTTCTCAAGGTTACTTTTGTAAATATCTCCTCCAGCCACCAGATGGCACTGTGGATCTAACCAGATGGAGTTGATTTGACAGTTGTGTGTAACCTTGACTTAACTCGGCAAATCAGTCAAGAACAAATTCTTATTTACAATGACGGCCGTCAATTGTGCGCAGCCCTATGGGACTCCCAATCGCAGCCGGATGTGATGCAGCCTGGTTCAGGGGAGCAGATGTCAGATTCTGTGTGTGTGTGTGTGTGTGTGTGTGTGTGTGTGTGTGTGTGTGTGTGTGTGTGTGTGTGTGTAGGAGGGGAAGGAGTACCTGATGAGGAGTGTGGATGCGTGGCTACCTGCCCTGAAACAGAGTGAAGCTCCACCCAGCAGAGAGGACGTAGAGGAGGAACACACACAGGTGAGAGACTTATTACCCCCCCAACCACACACACAGGCGAGTCAGGCAACCCAGAGCATAAAAGCCAAGTCAGAGGGCCAATTTATCGCTCTGTTTGTGTGACTTCGTGTGTGTCTGTGTGAGAGCAATTGTGTGTGTGTGTGTGTGTGTCTGTGTCTAACTCTTTTTGTTCCCTTTCCAGAGTGACATCCCACCATATGAATCCCGCATCACCACGGCCAAACTCCTCATAGAGGCAGAAGAGTACGAGGTAAGAGTGTGTGTGTGTAGGATGAGTTTTCTCTGTGAAAAGAACAGTGCTCTGTATTCTTTATCTTTGCCAGAGATCATCTTCAATAATAGAGGAGTGGTCTTTACCCAGAGAGAGAGGTAAACGGAGGGAGGAACAGCGATGATAGGATGGAGGGCTTTAGAAAAGATCTGGAGGGAGAGGGGTAGAAAGGTGTGTGTGTGTGTGTGTGTGTCTGACACATTGTTTGTCTTCATCCTCGTGCATGTGTCAGCAAGCCACACAGACTACATACTCTGCATCTATTGAGGAATCAGAAACAATTGAGGTGGAGATGAGGATGAAGATTGTTTCCAGGCTCACAGCATTCACCACGATAACAACAAGATGGAAGCAGCAGATAACTGGAGAACAGGAGATGCAGGACAAGATTACTCAGATCTAGAGTAACTGAGACTATTTTAGTCCTCTATTGTTAAAAAAAATATGCCTCTGTGTTGATTCCACACAGCAGTGGTAAACCCAGAGGCAAGTCATTAACATCGCAGTTTAACTCTAAACAACAACAACATTTTAACTCATAAATTACACACACACATCGGAATCGAATAGGGAATCCGTTGTTAAACAGCAGACAATAAGCATTTGACCCTAGTAGAGCAGAGGGAACGAGGGAAGGAAATGGCGGAGAGGAAGACGGTGGTTATAACCAGGGTCAAATATAATTAGCAGAGGCTACGAATACAGATTTCTCATCCACCTCCCGCCCCTCTGGAAACTCTTTTCTCATAACTATGGATGTGAATGTTCTGCACATGTTATTTTACACATTCAAGTTTTTCTCTTTACTGTACGCTTTACTCACCCTCTTCTGAACCCTTAACCAATTTGATATTTCTGAACAGCTGAAATAAAAACTGGTGATACACTATATATACAAAAGTATGTGGACACCTTCAAATCAGTGGATTCGGCTATTTCAGCCACGCACGTTGCTGACAGGTGTATAAAATTGAGCACACAGTCAAATGTATTTATATAGCCCTTCTTACATCAGCTGATATCTCAAAGTGCTGTACAGAAACCCAGCCTAAAACTCCAAGCAATGCAGGTGTCGAATCACGGTGGCTAGGAAAAACTCCCTAGAAAGGCCAAAACCTAGGAGGAAACCGTGAGCGGAACCAGGCTATGAGGGGTAGCCAGTCCTCTTCTGGCTGTGCCGGGTGGAGATTTGAACATCTTGGCCATGTTCTATTATAATGTTCATAAATGACCAGCATGGTCAAATAATAATCACAGTAGTTGTCGAGGGTGCAGCAAGCCAGCACCTCAGGAGTAAATGTCAGTTGGCTTTTCATAGCCAATCATTAAGAGTATCTCTACCGCTCCTGCTGTCTCTAGAGAGTTGAAAACAGCAGATCTGGGACAGGTAGCACGTCCGGTGAACAGGTCAGGATTCCATAGCCGCAGGCAGAACAGTTGAAACTGGAGCAGCAGCATGGCTCAGGTCCTCCAAGAGAGAGAAAGAAAGAGAGAATTAGAGCGAGCATACTTAAATTCACACAGGACACCGGATAAGACAGGAGAAGTACTCCAGATATAACAAACTGATCCTAGCCCCCCGACACACAAACTACTGCAGCATAAATACTGGAGGCTGAGACAGGAGGAGTTAGGAGACACTGTGGCCCCATCTGATGATACCCCCGGACAGGGCCAAACGGGAAGGATATAACCCTACCCACTTTGCCAAAGCACAGCCCCCACACCACTAGAGGGATATCTTCAACCACCAACTTACCATCCTGAGACAAGGCCGAGTATAACCCACAAAGATCTCCGCCACGGCACAACCCAAGGGGGTCTACATTGGCCGTAGAATGTCCTAACTGAAGAGCTCAGTGACTTTTCAACCACTTCCTTCAACATGGCACCAACATAGGATGCCACGTTTCCAACAAGTTCATCAAATTTCTGCCCTGCTAGAGCTGCCTTGGTCAACTGTAAGTGGTGTTATTGTGAAGTAGAAGGAACAAGAACTGCTCAGCCGCAAAGTGGTAGGCCACACAAGCTCACAGAATGGGACCGCCGAGTGCTGAAGCACAAAGTGCGTAAAAATCGTCTGTCCTCAGTTGCAACACTCACAACTGAGTTCCAAACTGCCATGGAAGCAACGTCAGCACTATAACTGCTCGTTGGGAGCTTTGTGAAATGGGTTTCCATGGCTGAGCAGCCGCACACAAGCATAAGATCATCATGTGCAATGCCAAGCATCGGCTGGAGTGGTGTAAAGCTCGCCGCCATTTGGCTCTGGAGCAGTGGAAACGTGTTCTCTGGAGTGCAGAATCTCGCTTCACCATCTGGCAGTCAGATGGACGAATCTAGGTTTGGCTGATGCCAGGAGAACGCTACCTGCCCAAATTCATAGTGCCAACTGTACATTTGGTGGAGGAGGAATAATGGTCTGGGGCTGTTTTTCATGGTTTGAACCCTTAGTTCCATTGAAGGGAAATCTTAACATACAATGACATTCTAGACAATTCTGTGCTTCCAAATTTGTGTTCAGCATGACAATGCCCCTGTGCACAAAGCGAGGTCCATACAGAAATGGTTTGTCGAAGAGCTTGACTGGCCTGCAAAGAGCCCTGACCTCAACTTGGGATGAATTGAAACGCCGACTGCGAGCCAGGCCTAATTGACCAAAATCAGACGAGCAGGTGTCCACATACTTTTGGTCACGTAGTGTGTATGTATATATACAGTTGAAGTCGGAAGTTTACATACACTTAGATTGGAGTCATTAAAACTAGTTTTTCAACCACTTCCCAAATTTCTTGTTGACAAACTATAGTTTTGGCAAGTCGGTTCTACCTTGTGCATGACACAAGTAATTTTCCCAACAATTGTTGAAGATTATTTCACTTATAATTCACTGTATCACAATTCCAGTGTGTCAGAAGTTTACATACACTGAGTTGACTGTGACTTTTAAACAGCTTGGAAAATTCAAGAAAATTATGTCATGGCTTTAGAAGCTTCTGATAGGCTAATTGACATCATTTGAGTCAATTGGAAGTGTACCTGTGGATGTATTTCAAGGCCGACCTTCAAACTCAGTGCCTCTTTGCATGACATCATGGGCAAATCAAAGAAATCAGCCAAGACCTCGGGGGAAAAAATTGTAGACCTCCACAAGTCTGGTTCATCCTTAGGAGCAATTTCTAAATGCCTAAAGGTACCACGTTCATCTGTACAAACAATAGTATGCAAGTATAAACACCATGGGACCACACAGCCGTCATACCGTTCAGGAAGGAGATGCGTTCTGTCTTCTAGAGATGAACATACTTTGGTGCGAAAAGTGTCAATCAATCCCAGAACAACAGCAAAGGACCCTGTGAGGATGAGGAAACCGGTACAAAAGTATCTATATCCACAGTAAAACGAGTCCTATAACGGCATAACCTGAAACGCGACTCAGCAAGGAAGAAGCCACTGCTCCAAAACCGCCATAAAAAAGCCAGACTACGGTTCGCAACTGCACATGAGGACAAAGATCATACTTTTTAATGAATTGTCCTCTGGTCTGATGAAACAAAAATAGAACTGTTTGGCCATAATGACCATTGCTATGTTTGGAGGAAAAAGGGGGAGGCTTGCAAGCCAAAGAACACCATCCCAACCGTGAAGCACAGGGGTGGCAGCATCATATAGTGGGGGTGCTTTGCTACAGGAGGGACTGGTGTACTTCACAAAATAGATTGGCATCACGAGGAAAGGAAATTATGTGGATATATTGAAGCAACATCTCAAGACATCAGTCAGGAAGTTAAAGCTTGGTCACAAATGGGTCTTCCAAATGGACATTGACCCCAAGCATACTTCCAAAGTTGTGGCAAAATGGCTTAAGGACAACACGGTCAAGGTATTGGAGTGGCCATCACAAAGTCCTGACCTCAATCCTATAGAAATTTTGTGGGCAGAACTGAAAAAGCATGTGCGAGCAAGGAGGCCTACAAACCTGACTCAGTTACACCAGCTCTGTCAGGAGGAATGGGCCAAAAGTCACCTAACTTATTGTGGGAAGCTTGTGGAAGGCTACCCGAAACGTTTGAACCAAGTTAAACAATTTAAAGGCAATGCTACCAAATACTAATTGAGTGTATGTAAACTTCTGACCCTCTGGAAATGTGATGAATGAAATAAAAGCTGAAATAAATCATTCTCTCTACTATTATTCTGACATTTCACATTCTTAAAATAAAGTGGTGATTCTAACTGACCTAAAACAGGGAAAATCTTTACTCGGATTAAATGTCAGGAATTGTGAAAAACTGAGTTTAAAAGTTTTTGGCTAAGGTGTATATAAACTTCTGACAACTGTATTTGTTAACAAAAAATCAAGACCTAGAATTGCCTTGGTGTATCCCACAAAAAAGGTTCACTGTTATAAGCTAACTATTTTTGAATTTAAGCCAGGGAATTTGGGGGATTTTGCTTAACTTCGGAAACCAGAAAGTTTCAGACCCTTTGCAACCCTAGTCCCCAGCACAAGGCGTATCTCTGTAATAATCATGCTGTTTAATCAGATTATTGACATGCCACACCTGTCAGGTTGATGTATTATCTTGACAAAGGATAAAAGGCTCACTAACAGGGATGTATACAAATTTGTGCACAAAGTTTGAGAGAAATAAGCATTTTGTGTATATGGAACATTAATGGGATCTTTTATTTTTATCACATTACAATATTTTGTTCAGTGTATATGACGGCTTGTCTGTTTTATCGTATATTACCATAGCAGAAGAAAAACATAGTCTACACGTTGCATTGGAGTGACGTTAAAGGCCCAGTGCAGTCAAAACGTGATTTCAGTATTTAAAAAAATAAATAAACATTCGACCAGTTTATTAGGCACGCCAGTCTAGTACTGGGTTGGATCCCTCTTTGCCTCCAGAACAGCCTGAATTCTTTGGGGCATGAACATGTTGCTCAATTGGTATCAAGGGACCTAAGTTGTGCCAGGAAAACATTCCCCACGCCATTACAACACCCCCACCACCAGCCTATGCTGTTGACGTTAGGCACAATTGGGCCATGGATTCGTGCTGCTTCCACCAAATTCTGAATTTGTCGGACCAGGCAATGTTTTTCCACTCCTCAATTGTCCAGTGTTGGTGATCGCGTGCCCACTGGAGCCGCTTCTTCTTGCTTTTAGCTGATAGGAGTAGAACCCAGTGTGGTTGTCTGCTGCATTAGCCCATCCGTGACAAGGACCGACGAGTTGTACATTCTGAGATGACATTCTACACACCACTGTTGTACTGCGCCGTTATTTGCCTGTTTGTGGCCCGCCTGTTAGCTTGCACGATTCTTGCCGTTCTCCTTCGACCTCTCATCAATAAGCTGTTTTCGCCCACAGGACTGCCCCTGAAAAAATGTTTTTTTGTTTGTCGCACCCTTCTCTGTAAATCGTAGACATTAGCGTGCATGTAAAGCCCAGGAGGCCGGGCGTTTCCAAGATCCTGGAACCGGCGCTCAGTCACGTCACTCATTTTTCCCATTCTAACGTTCAATAGCACAGTAACTGAATGCCTCAATGCCTGTCTGCGTGCTTTATATAGCAAACCACAGCAACATGACTCACTGTCTGTAGGAGTGAACCATTTCACAATTTTTGTGAATGGGTGGTGTACCTAAATAAATGACCACTAAGTGTATATTTCCACACTATAATAATCCTGTGAAATTGTGAAAATTATCATAATGCCCTTTTAGTGTAAGAGCTGTTTGAAAAGACCACCTAAAGTATCAGCCTGTTTTGGTGGGATGCAGTTTTGGCCTACTTGGTGACATCACCAGGATGTAAATGAGTTAATAGACCAATAAGAGAGTTCCAAACCTTGCTGCCAATAACAGCTAGTTTTCAGTTTTCCCCTCCCCACTCAGACCAGTCCTAGCTCAATTCTTGCTTGAAAACTTCCTCTTTTCTAAGAAGCTAATTTAGTTTGTTTTCAATTAAAATGGTCAAAAATAATCACAGTAAGGTACTTAATTGTTACCCAGAAATTATTTGATATTGATATGAAAAATAAATAAAAATGCTACATTGGACATCCTGTCGTATGAGTGACAAACAAAGTTACAGGAGTCTGACTGAACAGACACTTCAGACACACAAGCATGCTCACGGGTACACACACACACAGAGAGAGAGTTATAAATGAGCTACTCCCAGGAGGGCGGTTTCTAACTGGTCCTGAAGCAAAGGGGACGACACGTTTAGTGTGTGCATTTGTTGTTGCTGTTGAGTAATCTGCAGGCAACGTTACTAAACAGAATCATTTTACCAGAGTGCAGTGCACGGATAGAGACCAGACAAATGACTATAACAGTCTGGGGGGCTGTCTCACACACACACACGCCGTTTCAGAGACAGATGTAGGAAAACCAAAGCAACTGTGAATGACAGTGTATTTCAACTAAGTGAATAATGTAGGAGGTACATGTATATAAAGAACATATAAACAGGTGAACGTTCACACAGGAAGGATATTTTGTCCTTGCAAGAGGTAGTGTCATGACAGCCAGTCTTAGAGTTGAGTTGTCGTCAGTGGAATGTCTGTCTATCTGTTGTGAGTCTGTTTTCTTGTAAGCCGTTACTCAGTGGTTGGCTCCTTGGAGGTCTGGAACTAACACCGATAGTTGGGTGTTTAACTACATTGGCTAAATAGTTTATTGATCAACCTCAGCGCTATTACAAAACATGTACTCTGTAGACCATAAGGAATGAGATGTTGATTTCCCTCTAATCAGAATGTGTTAATTAATAAAACGTAATACCTCTCAGCAGGTAATCAGCCCCACAATGAATCAACACACATACCCTCTGTCTCTCGCATGCACAAGTGATGATAAAAAGTGGAAGAGGGATGAAGACAATGGGACAGATGAACTCTTTGAAGAGAAAGAGATGCGTGAGATTGTGTACACTGGGGAGGGGTAAGGTGAACTAGTCTGGAGTCATCAGGACAGGAGGGCGTGGACTGGTGATCAGGTCCATTGATGAGGACTAGCTATTGACCATGACCAGTTCTGTATTGGTTGTTGAGTTCAAGGAGTATTGAACAGGAGGGATATTGACAGATTATTGATAGTAATCATGAGATTAGCTTCATTGTGTATTGATGACTGTGTAAGCTGTCTTGTTGCTATTGACGACCGTGTCTACGGAACACTGGGTTTTGAGCCTGATCAGACTCTGATCACATCCATTGATTAGGGTGGCAGAGAGAGCGAGATGTGTGTGACAGGAAACACCTCGCTCTCTGCCTCCACACACATAGCGACTCAGGCTAGGAGCAGGATGTGCTTAATGTATAATGAACAATGGAAATGATGGTTTGTGTTTTTATGATTTCTCTCTCAGACAGCAGTAGATGTGTTGGAGGGTCTACTAGAGGAAGATGATGAGGTGGTGCAGGTGAGTCATGATGTCAGTTTTTTTATTTTATTTTTTACAATACAAAACATCCACATACAAATGATAGCATGCAGACCTACACAAACATCAACAGCATCACCCCTGCCCAGGCCCACCTGCTCACACCCCCGTCTCCAGCACTCGCATCACCCTCTCCGCCACATGGCATCAGAGTGCACCATTTTGTTTCTGTCGCCCACGCACTTTCAACATTTAGACAATAAAGCATTTTATATGAAACTTGGGGCGGCAGGTAACCTGGCAGGTAACCTGGCAGGTAGGGGCGTTAGGCCAGTAACAGAGAGGTTGCTAGATCGAATCCCAGAGTTGACGAGGTAAAAATCTGTTCTACCCCTGAGCAAGGCAGTTAACCCACTGTTCCCTGGGCGCCGATGATGTTGATTAAGGCAGCCCCCCCCCGCACCTTTCTGATTCAGAGGGGTTGGGTTAAATGCGGAAGACACATTTCAGTTGAATACATTCAGTTGTACAACTAACTAGGTATTCTGGTGTCCTTTGACAGCTCTTTGGTCTTGGCCATAGTGGAGTTTGGAGTGTGACTGTTTGAGGTTGTGGACAGGTGTCTTTTATACTGATAACAAGTTCAAAAAGGTGCCATTAATACAGGTAACGAGTGGAGGACAGATGAGCCTCTTAAAGAAGAAGTTACAGGTCTGTGAGAGCCAGAAATCTTGCTTGTTTGTAGGTGACCAAATACTTATTTTCCACCATAATTTGCAAATAAATTCATTAAAAATCCTACAATGTGATATTCTGGATTTTTTTTCTCATTTTGTCTGTCATACTTGAAGTGTACCTATGATGAAAATTACCTCATCTTTTTAAGTGGGAGAACCTGCACAATTGGTAGCTGACCAAATACTTTTTTGCCCCACTGTATTTGAAAATATGTACATTGGTCAGTTCAAAATTGGCTTTTTAATTATGTCATGGAAATACATGTATTTCCTATTACCAAGTAATTTATTGTAATTATGAAAAGCTATCCAAGGATTGTTCCATAAGGTTGTGTTTTTAGGAAGTGATTGGTTCTTGAATATGTTACATTTTCTTCCATATTGTTAGTGTTCTTAACTATGAAGTTGTTAATGTTTTTAGCTTTATCCTTTGAAAATAGACCTGTGAAAAGATTCTGGGCTAGTTTTCTTTTCTGTGTGTGAAGTGAGCAGGAGACACACCTGCAGCCTCCATTCAGTTCTCTCTGCTCCTGAGCCATATTAGTATTCTTTGCAAGAGGTGTGTGTGTGTGAGACGATCTAACCTCAGTGTGCTCATTCTTTCTCACCCTTCCTCCTACACACCTCGGCTGACAGATTGAGAGCAGTCACTTGCTCAACCTTTGAACTCATTCAGGAGACACCTGCTCTAAGCAGAAACACACACACACATACACACACACACACAGAGTTTGAACTCCTATGAATATACAGTAAAGTGTTTGTTTTGTCAGTAGTGTTCCCGAGCACCATCAGAATAACACAACTGGAAATAACGATGACACAACCTAGTCTAAACCCTCTACCCACAACAGCTCAAACTGTTTTGTGCCAACCATTCTTTTTGTAAGTCACCCACCTCGGTAACTCATGCATTGTTAATGGACCCAAACAGCTGCCAGTAGTCAAGGTGGTGGTACCTAACTAACTCCCTGTACAATGTAGTACTTTGTCAACGGGTTTGGGAAACTTGGAATTCTGACTCTTTCTAAGTCGACCTTTACGTAGACCTTGTTAAAACTATTAAAACTCTCTAGAACCAGATGGTATCTGTGACTGTTGTCTCGTCCAAGAGGACTGATTGACACCTCCTTACTGTAGAATTATCATTAAGAGAGTAACGTGTGGGTGTTGTGTGGATTCTCTTGAAGTTCTTAATTAGTTGTCTCGTTACTTTTCTGAGACGAGTGGTGGGTGTGCTCATGAAGAGTGTGTGTGTGTGTGTGTGTGTGTGTGTGTGTGTGTGTGTGTGTGTGTGTGTGTGTGTGTGTGTGTGTGCTTAGTTTAATACAGCCATAAATATGAGCAAAACAGACCATATTTCATAAACCCTTTCAAAGAGACTTATTCTAATGGAGTTTCTTTTGAGGAAGCAAAGACATTCTGATTGAAGTAACAACCCAGATCTAGACACACACACATGCACACATAGGTCAGTGCGTGTATTCAAACCGCTATGCTCAACTTAAGTTACAGAGTTGTAGATCCGGTCATGAAGAGGATGCTTCTAATAATTGTATAATCATTCAAAAGGCATAAAGTTATGTTCAACCTTCAAGCCTCTCGTCTTCGTGTGTGTGTGTGTGTGTGCATGGGTCTGCTGATAGAGGTGGAGGTCGCTGTTGTTTTCTGCTGTAAAATGAATAGTAAATGAGGGGAATGTTAATGTCCTGCTTCTGCAAGAAGTGTGGGTGGCTGGTCCTCAGATGAGAGACACACCCACACACACGTTTCTAAAGTACAAGTGTGCTGTAGGTGGAAGGATGGGGGTAAACTATGTAGGGTGTGTTTAATGTGGATGTGTACAGTATTGGTATGAGGGAGAGAGAATACAACAGGTAGTTGAGAGGAGAGAAGGAATGGAATGTGTTTAGCTGTTTCGTCCTTTAGTCTGTAAGTGGTGTGTGTGTGTGTGTGACAGCGCTTTCAGATTGGCGTGTGGAGACGAAAGTTTGCGAAGACAAACTGCAGCAGCACAGGCCCGGCTCGTTACCATAGTGGCAGCTCATGAGGATGCTGTGAGCATTTCAATAAGTGCCTCCGGTGTGTGTGTGTGTGTGTGTGTGTGTGTGTGTGTGTGTGTTAAGCCTGTTTGTCACAGTTCCAAGTACAGATTTCACGTGGACTAGACCGTTAAATGTGCTTCCCCTGTCATAGCTGAGCTCACTTAATAAAACATATTCCTTTCTCTCACAGGTGTGGTATCTCTCAGGCTGGGTGTGTTACCTACAGATGGAGGAGAGAAGAAGGGAGGAGAGAGAAGAGAGTGATGAGGAGAGGGAGGAGTGTGAAGCGTTGAAGGAGGCAGCCAGATCTTACCTGACCAAAGCCAAGAAGGTACACACACACACACACACACACTGATGAGGCTTATTGATGTCAGTCTGTTTGGTTGATATTGTACTGTCAGCTTGTACAGTCAGTAATACACATGTATGTTACAGAGCTTCACTGCTGGCAGTGAATCTGAAATTTTAGCCCTATCTTCATTGTTTTCTTACATCGGGGAGCTATGTGTCGGTCTTAGAATTTTGTGTGTTTTTGTGTGTGTGTGGTGTGGATGTGTTTAACTATACTTGTGGAGACCAAAAGTCCCCACGAATAGTAAACAAACAAAAGTGGTTTAGGGTTAAGGTTAGAATTTAGTTTTAGGGTTAGGAGCTAGGGTTCATTTTTAAGGTTAGGGTTATTGGGTATGGTTTTAGGGTTATGGTTAAGGGTTAGGGAAATAGGATTTTGAATGGGACTGAATTGTGTCCCCACAAGGTTATCTATACAAGACCTGTGTGTTTTAGTTATGCGCGGGTCAGCTGTTTGTTCAACCGCCCACAATTGCTAATAACCCATCCGCAACCGCCAAACTATGTTCAACCGCCAACCATCCGACCCGCTAATATAGAAAATGAGCTGTACAGTCAGAGATGCTGGAACAATTTTCTGACTGGGGGTGCAGGATTTATTTTTTACGCCTAATTTCGATGGGCCTATTTTTTTGCTTTCCAAAATTCTGTTAGGCGATTTGTTACTCAATTTGTCTATAATTAGATACATGCAGCTTCTGTCATTTTACTTGTTGCCAAACGTTTTATAGTCCCGTACCCCTTCAAACATTCAACCTCCAGCTGCGTACCCCCTCTAGAACCAGGGTCAGCACACTCTCAAATGTTGTTTTTTGTCATCATTGTAGTCTGCCATACACACTATACAATACATTTATTAAACATAAGAATGAGTGAGTTTTTGTCACAACCCGGCTCGTGGGAAGTGACAAAGAGCTCTTATAGGACCATTTTTTAATCTATATTTAACCATCTTACATAACCTTGTTCATTGAAAATTGTGAATAACTCACCACAGGTTAATGAGAAGGGTGTGCTTGAAAGGATGCACATAACTCTGCAATGTTGGTTTGTATTGGAGAGAGTCTGTCTTAAATCATTTTCCACACACAGTCTGTGCCTGTATTTAGTTTTCATGCTAGTGAGAGCTGAGAATCCACTCTCACATAGGTATGTGGTTGCAAAGAGTATCAGTGTCTTAACAGAGCGATTTGCCAAGGCAGGATCTGGCAGTGGCTTCTGTTTTAAATAACATTTTCACAGAACCGCTTGTTGCAATTTTGATTAAGCTCTCTTGTTCAGATATTGGTAAGTGGACTGGAGGCAGGGCATGTAAGGGATAACGAATCCAGTTGTTTGTGTCATCCATTTAGGGAAAGTACCTGCGTAATTGTGCACCCAACTCACTCAGGTGCTTCGCTATATCACATTTGACATTGTCCGCAAGCTTGAGTTCATTTGCGCACACAAAATCATACAATGGTGGAAAGAGCTGTGTGTTGTCCTTGTTAATGCAGACAGAGAAGAACTCCAGCTCCAGACCAAAGTAACAAAGCCTACCATCAGTAACACACTACGCCGCCAGGGACTCAAATCCTGCAGTGACAGACGTGTCCCCCTGCTTAAGCAAGTACATGTCCAGGCCCGTCTGAAGTTTGCTAGAGAGCATTTGGATGATCCAGAAGAAGATTGGGAGAATGTCATATGGTCAGATGAAACCAAAATATAACCTTTTGGTAAACTCAACTTGTCGTGTTTGGAGGACAAAGAATGCTGAATTGCATCCAAAGAACACCATACCTACTGTGAAGCATGGGGGTGGAAACATCATGCTTTGGGGCTGTTTTTCTGCAAAGGGCCAGGACGACTGATCCGTGTAAAGGAAAGAATGAATGGGGCCATGTATCGTGAGATTTTGAGTGAAAACCTCCTTCCATCAGCAAGGGCATTGAAGATGAAACGTGGCTGGGTCTTTCAGCATGACAATGATCCCAATTACACCGCCCCGGGCAACGAAGGAGTGGCTTCGTAAGAAGCATTTCAAGGTCCTGGAGTGGCCTGCCAGTCTCCAGATCTCAACCCCATAGAAAATCTTTGGAGGGAGTTGAAAGTCTGTGTTGCCCAGCAACAGCCCCAAAACATCACTGCTCTAGAGGAGATCTGCATGGAGGAATGGGCCAAAATACCAGCAACAGTGTGTGAAAACCTTGTGAAGACTTACAGAAAACGTTTGACCTCTGTCATTGCCAACAAAGGGTATATAACAAAGTATTGAGAAACTTTTGTTATTGACCAAATACTTATTTTCCACCATAATTTGCAAATAAATTCATAAAAAATCCTACAATGTGATTTTCTGGATCTTTTTTTTCTAATTTTGTCTGTCATAGTTGAAGTGTACCTATGATGTATATTACAGGCCTCTCATCTTTTTAAGTGGGAGAACTTGCACAATTGGTGGCTGACTAAATACTTTGTTGCCCCACTGTATGTGTGTGTGTATATATACATACATACATACACACACACACACACACACACACACACACACACACACACACAGTTGAAGTCGGAAGTTTACATACACTTAGGTTGGAGTCATTAAAACTAGTTTTTCAACCACTCCCCACATTTCTTGTTGACAAACTACTTTTGGCTAGTCGGTTAGGACATCTACTTTGTGCATGACACAAGTAATTTTCCCAACAATTGTTTACAGATAGATAATTTCACTTACAGTTAGATATATCACAATTCCAGTGGGTCAGAAGTTTACATACACTAAGTTGACTGTGCCTTTAAACAGCTTGGAAAATTCCAGAAAATGATGTCATGGCGTTAGAAGCTTCTGATAGGCCAATTGACATAATTTGAGTCAATTGGAGGTGTACCTGTGGATGTATTACAAGGCCTACCTTCAAACTCAGTGCCTCTTTGCTTGACATCATGGGAAAATAAATAAAAAATCAGCCAAGACCTCAGAAAACAAATTGTAGACCTCCACAAGTCTGGTTCATCCTTGGCAGCAATTTCCAAATGCCTGAAGGTACCACGCTCATCTGTACAAACAATAGTACGCATGTATAAACACCATGGGACCACACAGCCGTCATACCGCTCAGGAATGAGATGCGTTGTCTCCTAGAAATGAACGTACTTTGGTGCGAAAAGTGCAAATCACTGCCAGAACAACAGCAAAGGACCTTGTGAAGATGCTGGAGGAAACAGGTACAAAAGTATCTTTATCCACAGTAAAATGAGTCCTATATTGACAAATCCTGAAAGGCCCTCCACAAGGAAGAAGCCACTGCTCCAAAACCGCCATTTGCAACGGTACATGGGGACAAAGATTGTACTTTTTGGAGAAATGTCTTCTGGTCTGGTGAAACAAAAATGTAACTGTTTGGACATAATGACCATTGTTATGTTTGGAGGGAAAAGGCTGGAGGCTTGCAAGCCGAAGAACACCATCCCAACCGTGAAGCACTGGGGTGGCAGCCCCATGTTGTGGGGGTGCTTTGCTGCAGGACGAACTGGTGCACTTCACAAAATAGATGGCATTATGAGGTAAGGAAATTGTGGATATATTGAAGCAACATCTCAAGACATCAGTCAGGAAGTTAAAGCTTGGTCGCAAATGGGTCTTCCAAATGGACAATGACTCCAAGCATTCTTCAAAAGTTGTGGCAAAATGGCTTAAGGACAACAAAGTCAAGGTATTGGAGTGGCCATCACAAAGCCCTGACCTCAATCCTATAGAAAATTTGTGGGCAGAACTGAAAAAGCATGTGCGAGCAAGGAGGCCTACAAACCTGACTCAGGAGCTTTTTGCAGCTCTTCTCTTATTGAATTATACGCCGACATTGTCCTTTTTGCCTCAGTAGACCAACGTGAACTTTTTTTCTGCCAGTGTTCCCAAAAGCATTTGGCAATTGCTGTGTATTTGGCGCCTGTACAGTTAGGCCCTGAAGCTTAGGCTTACGCACTGACTTCAGATATACAAATAATTAAACAAAAACCCCAATGTAACCTATAGTTATGAATTGCACAAGAATTATACATTTATATGATTTTTCTCTTTATTCAACCCGCCCGCCTGCCACCCACCAGCCCTTAATCCACAAAATATTTCATGACCATAAACCTGCCCACCACGCGGATATAACTATGGGGACTGTGGGTTAGCGTCAACCCGCGCGTTGCTAGTGTGTGTGTGTGTGTGTGTGTGTGTGTGAGAGTCTTCCCTCATAACAGGCCAGTGTTTGTGAGCGTGCTAATTATTAAAGTGTTCAGTCTCCGAGTTAGTCAGAAAACCTGAAAATGTTAATGAGGCCTAGTTCACACTGGCTTGTTTAGACACAAGTCCACTTCTAGCATACTTAATTATGTTGATAGCACTCTTTGTGTGAGTGTGCATATTTAATTACATTTTTGCATGTCTGTGCCTGTGTATGTGTCTGTGCACATTTGATTATGTTTGTTAGAAATATCTCCATTATTCATTTCCCCTCTGATGAATGTGCTTCGCCACATTACTTCTAAAGAGACAGACCCTGTTTCTCTTCGGCTCTCATGGAAGTTTACAAGGGGGTTGGATGATAGTTGACCTTGACACCCCACCAATCTTCCCTCAACCCCTCTTAGAGGAGAGAAGAGGAGCTGTAAACTCATAGCCCCTTATAAAGCCACAAATGGCTGTATGCAATTTGTATGTTTGTCACAGGACACGGGCATGAACGCCATGCATACTGTACACATACACACACACACACACACACAGGTAGTGGTGTGAACAGTACATGTCTTTGGCAATTTATCTCTCTCTAGGGGAGTCGTACACACATGCGTGCACACACAAGGGTTTCTGTTAGCTGACAATAGCTAGCTTTTGGAGTAAAATATATATATTTTTCAGGCTTTAAATAAATCTGTCCAGCGAAGAAAAAGAATCCCATGGCAAAATATAGCTTTTTGGAAGTACCAGTTGTTGTAAACATTTGACCACTCATGCTTAATGGTCTATAAGTTCATTTGCATAATTTAGGGGAATTAAATTGGTGCGCGTGTACGTACGTTAGTCGCCATGTTTATCACATGCTCACAGCATACAGACACAGAACCTATTAGAGGAAAATCTGTCAGACAGCATGAGAGCTGCTGCTACAGGTTCTCAAATAGCTCATTAGTTGCTGCTGGAGTTGAACGTGCTTTTATACGCCCAATCATTCTAAAACTATTCTAAAACTACGATTTAAAAAGAGCTAGGCCTACTATTTTTATTTCTCAACTGGTAGGCCTAATTGATGCACGCTTCCCATTCGCCATTCAAGTGCATGTAGGCAACTTTAGGCAGGGTTCAGGGCGTCGCCCATCACTTTGCAATAAGCTGGAAGCCAGTATGCATTTTGAAACCTGAGCATTTTACTTCATATGATGAGACGTGTCTTACCTTGCTTCAAAGTCAAATCCGACCATAGAACTGGGGAGGTAATTATTTATTTCTTTGTCCAGTAGCCAAAGGCACAATCACAGTCATATTAGCAACCCATACTAGTCATATTAGCAACCTATGCTAGTTGTTGCATCTTTAAATCTTCCCTCTTTCTAAATTTCGACAGATTCTTACCTTGTCAGCTCAGGGATTCAATCTTGCAACTTTACGGTTAACTAGTCCAACGCTCTAACCACCTACCTCGGGAGCCTGCCTGTCATGCGAATGCAGTAAGTAGCTAGCTAGCATTAAACTTATAAAAAACAATCAATCATAATCACTAGTTATAAACTACACATGGTTGATGATATTACTAGTTTATTTAACATGTCCTGCATTGCATATAGTCGATGCGGTGCACATTCCTCGAAAAAGGATTGTCGTTGCTCCAACGTGTACCTAACCATAAACATCAATACCTTTCTTAAAATCAATACACAGAAGTATATCTTTTTAAACCTGCATATTTAGCTAAAAGAAAGGTTAGCAGGCAATATTAACCAGGTGAAATTGTGTCACTTCTCTTGCGTTCATTGCACGCAGAGTCAGGGTATATGCAACAGTTTGGGCCGCATGGCTCATTGCGAACTAATTTGCCAGAATTGTACATAATTATGACCTAACATTGAAGGTTGTGGAATGTAACAGCAATATTTAGACTTAGGGATGCCATCCGTTAGATAAAATACGTAACGGTTCCGTATTTCACTGAAAGAATGAACGTTTTATTTTCGAAATGATCCGGATTCGACCATATTAATGACCTACTCTGTGTGTTATAATTAAGTCTATGATTTGATAGAGCAGTCTGACTGAGCGATGGTAGGCACCAGCAGGCTCGTAAGCATTCATTCAAACAGCACTTTCGTGCAGCACTTTCAATGCTTCAAGCATTGTGCTGTTTATGCCTGTTTAAGCCTATCAACTCCCGAGATTAAGCTGGTGTAACTGATGTGAAATGGCTAGCTAGTTAGCGGGGTGCGCGCTAATAGCATTTCAAACGTCACTCGCTCTGAGACTTGGAGTAGTTGTTCCCCTTGCTCTGCAAGGGCCCTGGATTTTTTGGAGCGATGGGTAACGCTGCTTCGAGGGTGGCTGTTGTCGATGTGCACCTGGTTCGAACCCAAGTAGGAGCGAGGAGAGGGATGGAAGCTATACTGTTACACTGTCAATACTAAAGTGCCTATAAGAACATCCAATAGTCAAAAGTTTATGAAATACAAATCGTATAGAGAGAAATGGTCCTATAATAACTACAACCTAAAACTTCTGGGAATATGGGAATATTGAAGACTCATGTTAAAAGGAACCACCAGCTTTCATATGTTCTCATGTTCTCTGAGCAAGGAACTTAAACGTTAGCTTTCTTACATGGCACATATTGCACTTTTACTTTCTTCTCCAACACTTTGTTTTTGCATTTTTTAAACCAAATTGAACATGTTTCATTATTTATTTGAGGCTAAATTGATTTTATTGATGTATTATATTAATTAAGTTAAAATAACTGTTTATTCAGTATTGTTGTAATTGTCATTATTACAAATAAATAAATAAAAATCTATCATTCTAAGCACCGTGGGTGGACGACCTAATCCGGTTACGCACCCAATGCATATAGGTCCGGTAAATCTCTCAAATGTCCGTGAAGTTAAAATTCCTAACAAAACTTCACTCACTCTTTTCAACCACAGCATTAAGATTACATCACACACACACCCTCCAAGCCATTCATACCCTAAGGGATCGCCTCTAGCTCATCAAAGAGTAAAACGCTTGACCTCCACTTGCTCCTTCCCACACACACTCATTTATACACACACACATACACTCTTTTACTCCACGCACACAATGCTGCTGCTTTTTGTGATGTTTTTACTGTTGATTTCAGCTCCTCTGCTGTTAACCATCCCTCAGCCTCTACTCCACCTCTCACATCATTCCCTACCCTGCTCTCCTCGTCTCCTGAGAGTGGGTGTGGGTGTGTTTCTAGGTTGGAGTTTGAGCAGTGATCTGTCCCACAGACAGGAAGGTCACTTGTGGAGCAGAGAGAGAAGGGGGGGTTGGAGAAGGTGAAGAAAGAGGGATGAATTAAGTTGTGTGGGTCAGGAGGAAAAGGTGAAGCATAGAGGGAGTGGAGACACAGCAGGAGAGATTTATGGGAAGTTTGAGAGGAGCTGAGATAGGAAAGGGGGATTGTGATTTAGAGGGAGGTGAGGAGAAAGT
Source organism: Oncorhynchus tshawytscha (assembly GCF_018296145.1). Classification (NCBI taxonomy): domain Eukaryota; kingdom Metazoa; phylum Chordata; class Actinopteri; order Salmoniformes; family Salmonidae; genus Oncorhynchus; species Oncorhynchus tshawytscha. The sequence continues at coordinate 15,983,667 of NC_056431.1, read as the reverse complement.
CCTTGATCTCTATTAGTCACCCAAAGAAAGAAAGTAAGTATGTCATTCATTTTGCCTCAAGGGCACATCGACTCTCGCTTTCACAATTTCTGCTTCGCTTTTTATATGAGATATGTGCCATATGCCGTATGTACACTTAATCAACCTGGAGAGAAAGAGGAAGGAGAGAGGATTGAGTTAGTTAGTTAGTTAGGGTTAATATCCCTCCTCTCTCTTCACAGGTCAACACCCTCATCCCCTGTCACAACGGCTTAGGAAAGACGTGTCATTGTGTGTGTGTGTGGGTGGGGGGGGCAGTGGCCAGATGTGCCTCAGAGACTCCAGACTTTGAGGGAAAGCTTAAGCTTATTCACAGAGAAAGACACAAACAGTCTCACACATACACACCACACAGAGCAGCCAACCTGTGAAAGAAGGGAGGAAAACTTGCATTACTCTGAATGAGAAATGTGTTTAATTGATTGTGTGGCTTTGCTGAGCTCAGCACTCTTCTCTAATGTATAACACTGTTTATTTAACTAACTGCTATCGCAATGAAAAATGATACTCTCCTGGCAGATGCGTTCCTCTTTCTGTATGAATATTCCATAAACGTCACAGCTTAAGTTGAATAAGTACATTTTATCGATATGCCATGATACTCAAGTGATCAACTTAAAAATGAAGGACATCAACTGTATCCAAATGAGCTCCTAGGGGGCCAAGCGTCTTCAGTCAGGGCCTACTGCTTGGTGACTGTTCCTGGGACAACACCAACGCATGCACGTACACGCACACAAACTATTTTGGCCGGGTTACACTGGCAGTGTGAATGAAGGTGATCTGTTCCTTCTGCCGTTTGTACTTTGTGTGCGTGTGCACCTGCATGCATGCCTGGATGAGACAGAATAATGCAGTTCAGCCCAGATTCTCAGACCTGCTTATCTCCCTCACTAGAGGAGAAGTTGTTTCGAGCAAAAGGAACGTGTGTGTGCTCGTGCGTGTGCTGATTGCTGTGGTGGTGGGTTCCGTTCTGTTATCAGTCCAGTGCTTCCACTCAGGCAGAGAGTTTTATACACGGAAATCTACTGGTCCCGTCTACAGGGGGACCAGCTTTTGTAATGGTCCCGCTTCACAGTACATTTCACTGAGATAACAACAGCAATACTGTGTATGTGAAAGACTGCAGAGAAAAATCCTATACGCTTTCCTTGTTCTGCTGAGCCCAATACCCAAGGAAGGAGGCATTTTTCACCTTAAGTCCTGGTGGAAACGTGCATGTATGTAACAAACTGTGTGTCTCTCTCTCTCTCTCCAGCTGTATGTGAAGTTGCACTGTGACGACGGACCCATACTGGAGCACATGGAGCAGCTGCTGGTGGAACTGGGGGGTGAGACAGAGGGGGAGGAGGAGGAGACAGACCCTGCCCTGGATGAAGACTTTGAGCCCAGCAGTGACGATGAGGAGGAGGAAGAGGACGCCATGGAACATTGACCACACCCCTCTCTCTCTACCAGTGATCTAGTGGTAAAACAGTGGGTTAGTACACGCTGAGACGTTCGCGGTGAATAAAGTAACACTCTGTTTCCAATGTCTTTTTCTGCGATAGGTGGGGAAATAAAAAAGTATGTAAACAGCGTTTAGACTGCATACCACTCTACTTTTATAGTGCACTATTAACTCGGACATTAAATAAAGGTAAAGTTTATAAAAATGTAGTTTATAAAGACCTCTTACCTATCTCTGTACACCTCACAAACTAGACCCAGATGCAACACTTTGTTGGAAAGCAGCAGAGTTGTGAGTGTGACAGTCGATGGGCCCTTGAGTTTTCTCTGAATCTTTCTCACTCGCTAGATATTGTCTGTATCGTGTTCTCAGAAGTGCCTTTCTGCTGTTCAACCCTGAGTTTCCCAGAATCATATGACCTCTCTCTCTGTCATATTAGTGCTGAATTGTTTTCCATATTAGAAAGGAGTGATTGACATGTCGACTCGAGCTTTGTTTCCATTGTCCTGGAAATAACCAGATAAAAAAAGAACTTGAATACTGTTTTGAGAGAAAAAGACAAAGAACAATCTGCTTCTTTTTAAAAATGTGTGTTGTAATAATGAGGTGAATGTTTGCTTCCCTTCATGACCCAGGCTCACTTTAGAAAGAGATTCCAATATGAATGTGACCTGCTAAAATAAAGAACTAATACAGAACAGATTCTGTAGTGTTGTAGAGTTCATGAGAGGAGTGAGCATTAAGAGATGGATGAAGTTTCAATGTCACATGCACAAGTACAGTGAAATGCCTTTCTCGCAAGCTCTAACCCCAACAATGCAGTAATCAATAGCAATGTAATACTCACAATAACAAGGTAGAACAAAAACACACAAGATATAACAATAAAGAAAACGATCGAGTCAGCACACTATATACAGTTCCAGTACCATATTTGCATGTTAAGGGATATTGGATCGATAGAGGTAGATACTGTATGGATTAGGGGTAAGCTGACTTGGCATCAGGATATATTATAAACAGTAGCAGCAGCGTATATGATGATTGAATGTGAGTGGGTGTGTGTAGTCAGTATAAATGTATGTGTGTGTGTGCGCAAATTGTGGAGTGAGTGTTTGTACTGTATGTGTTGGAGTGTAAGTGTGTAGGGCCATTGTGTGTGTGTGCATAGATAAGAATAAAATACAAGGGTCAAATAGTCCATGTAGCCATTTTATTAGCTAACCAAAGAGAGAGGTGAGAGGAGTGACAGATGAAGAGAGTGAGGGTTGAGAGATGGGTGTTGTACACACACACAACTCTCAAACACAATGTTTCTCTCTCAAGGACCTTTAAGGCTTTCTAGAAGCAGAATATAGGAAGAACGGGTTGAGACAGGTGAGTGTTATTCAGTTGTCCCCATAGGAGAACACTTTTTGGTTCCAGGTAATTCATCTTCACAGAACATGCAACTTCTGTAAATCAGCCAATAAAAAGTCATTTTCAAACGTTTGCCAAAATGAAATTAATGGGAAAACACCATTCTAAACAGTGCAAATGATGCGTGTGGTTCCATATCAAATAAAAGTTTATTTGTTGCCATATGCAGATTAGCAGATGTTAAAACATGTAGAGCGAAATTCGTATGTTTTTAGCACCATAAGTGCAGTAAATGTCTAACAGTACAATACTAAAGCACATAAACAAGAAACAAAAAATTAAGAAAGCTGACCTGGCTGGCAATATCAGAATGAGAAATGTCAGAGTCCACAATATAAATACTTGGTGTGTATAGACAGCATGGACAATATATAAGTAGGAAACGGTATGTACAGCAGTAGCTATACAGGATGAACTATGTCAAGAATACAGTATGTGTACTGTAAATGTAAAGTGAGTATTCAATTAACTTAGTCTCTCACGTGACAGAAATGAAAATCTCCGTTAGAAACAGAATGAGTGTGAATCTAAAGATATAACAACTAGACAGGCTTGCTAACATGACTAGGATTGTGCCTTTGGCTTCTGGACAACAAAAGAAAGTTGATATGTAAACCAATAGACCAGGAAAGAAATGCCAGTTTCAATGGCTTATGAAGAAGTCTTTATAACATAATTGTCTCTGTGTTTCTATGGTCAGATTTTTCCTAGGCTACCTTGAAGCAAGGTAAGACATACCTCCATAATATGAAGTAAAACATTCAGGTTTCAAACCGCTTGAGGATAGGGGAGACGCTAGCGTCTGGGGGAAATGCGGAGCGCCAGATTCAAATAAAATGCTATAAAATTCAAACTTTCATTAAATCACACATGTAAGATACTCAATTAAAGCTACACTCGTGAATCCAGCTAACATGTCAGATTTTAAAAATGCTTTTCAGCAAAAGCATAAGAAGCTATTATCTGATAACCATCTGCACCAGCAGTAAACAAAGGAGCTAGCATAGCAGGCGCTACACAAAACACTGAAATAAAATATAAAACATGCATTACCTCTTGACAAGCTTCTTTTGTTGGCACTCCAATATGTCCCATAAACATCACAATTGGTCCTTTTGTTCGATTAATTCCGTCCATATATATCGAAAATGTCCATTTATAAAGCGCGTTTGATCCAGAAAAAAACAGCTTACAAAAACGCAGCGTCACTACAAAATATTTCAAAAGTTGCCTATAAACTTTGCCAAAATATTTCAAACTACTTTTGTAATACAACGTTAGGTATTTTTAAACGTTAATAATTGATCAAATTGTAGACGGGGCAATCTGTATTCAATACAGGAAAGAAAAGAAACCAGCACTGCTTTTCACATCTTGCTCAACTCACAAAAGTGCCCCCAGTTCCGAGTTGGCCTACTTCTTCATAGCACAAAGGAGTAACCTCAACCATATTCCAAAGACTGGCAACATCCAGGGGAAGTGGTAGGAACTGAAAATAGGTTCCTATTAAATATCCAATGGCAAAGACAATATAGGGAACAGAGGGAGGGAGGGGGGTTGAGCGTGATTGAGGTGCACCCATGACCAGCTCGGAAACCAGATTGCATAGCGGAGAAGGTACGATGTGATTCAAAATGGTCTAATCTGTTTGTTAACTTGGCTTTCGAAGACCTTAGAGATGCAGGGTAGGATAGATATAGGTCTGTAGCAGTTTGGGTCTAGAGTGTCTCCCCCTTTTGAAGAGGGGGATGACCGCGGCAGCTTTCCAATCTTTGGGAATCTCAGATGATACGAAAGAGGTTGAACAGGCTAGTAATAGGGGTTTCAACAATTTCGGCAGATAATTTTAGAAAGAGAGGGTCCAGATTGTCTAGCCCGGCTGATTTTGTAGGGGTCCAGATTTTGAAGCTCTTTCAGAACATCAGCTATCTGGATATGGGTGAAGGAGAATTGGTGGGGGCTTGGGCGGGTTGCTGTGGGGGGTGCCGGGCAGTTGACCGGGGTAGGGGTAGCCAGGTGGAAAGCATGGCCAGCCATAGAAAAATGCTTATTGAAATTCTCAATTATTGTGGATTTGTCGGTTGTAACAGTGTTTCCAAGCCTCAGAGCAGTGGGTAGCTGGGATGAGGGGATCTTATTCTCCATGGACTTTACAGTGTCCCAAAACTTTTTTGAGTTTGTACTGCAGGATGCAAATTTCTGTTTAAAAAAGCTAGCCTTAGCTTTCCTAACTGCCTGTGCATATTGGTTCCTAACTTCCCTGAAAAGTTGCATATCACGGGGGCTATTCGATGCTAATGCAGAACGCCACAGGATGTTTTTGTGATGGTCAAGGGCAGACCGGTCTAGAGTGAACCAAGGGCTGTATCTACTACATTTTTTGAATGGGGCAAACCTATTTAAGATGCAGAGGAAGGCACTTTTAAAGAATAACCAGGCATCCTCTACTGTCGGGATGAGGTCAATGTCATTCCAGGATACCCCGGCCAGGTCGATTAGAAAGGCCTGCTCGCAGGAGTGTTTTAGGGAGCGTTTGACAGTGATGAGGGGTGGCTGTTTGCTCGCAGACCCATTACGAATGCAGGCAATGAGGCAGTGATCGCTGAGATCTTGGTTGAAAACAGCAGAGGTGTATTTGGAGGGTGAGTTAGTTAGGATGATATCTATGAGGGTGCCCGTGTTTACGGATTTGGGGTTATATCTGGTAGTTTCATTGATAGGTTCTGTGAGATTGAGGGCATCAAGCTTAGATTGTAGGATGGCAGGGGTGTTAAGCATGTACCAGTTTAGGTCACCTAGCAGCACGAGGTCTGAAGATAGATGGGGGGCAATCAAATCACATATGGTGTTGAGGGCACAGCTGGGGGCAGAGGGTGGTCTATAGCAAGCGGCAATGGTGAGAGACTTGTTTCTGGAAAAGTACATTTTTAGAAGTAGAAGCGTCATTGTTTGGGTACAGACCTGGATAGTAAGACCGAACTCTGCAGGTTATATTTGCAGTAAATTGCAACACCACCCCCTTTGGCAGTTCTATCTTGTCGGAAAATGTTATAGTTAGGAATGGAAATTTCAAGGTTTTTGGTGGTCTTCCTAAGCCAGGATTCAGACACGGCTAAGGTATGTGTGCTAGGGCAGTGAATAAAACAAACTTAGGGAGGAGGCTTCTAATGTTAACATGCATGAAACCAAGGCTTTTATGGTTGCAGAAGTCAACAACTGAGAGAGCCTGGGGGATGGCAGTGGAGGTAGACACTGCAGGGCCTGGATTAACCTCTACATCACCAGAGGAACAGAGGAGGATAAGGGTACGGCTAAAGGCTAACAGAACTGGACGCCTAGTATGTTCAGAACAGAGAGTAAAAGGAGCAGATTTCTGGGCACGGTATAACCGTGGGGGTAAACCTGTGCATATAGTGATAATGAAAGAGATATTGTCTCTAGAAATAGCATTTAAACCAGGTGATGTCACAGCATGTGTGGGAGGTGGAACTAAATTGTTAGCCGAGGTGTGTTGAGCAGTGCTAGAGGCTCTACAGTGAAATAAAACAATAGTTACAAACCAGAACAGCAATCGACACGGCATGGTGACATTAGGGAAAGGCATGCGTAGCCGGGTGATCATACAAGTCCAGTGCGTGGCTTCAGGCAGCTAGCAGGCTAACAGAAATGCCTTAAAGGGATGACGTGATGGAGGGAAGTCTATTGTGGCCCCCTCGTGCAGTTACATCAGCGGACGGATCAGCAGGGCTCCTTGTGGTAAACCAGGCCAATTGGCAAAATATGTATAGTGGCCGAAGAAATATGTCCGAAGGGCCTCTTAAACCAGCAGTCCAATGTGCTTTAGATAGCGAGCAGGCTGCAGATTAGCGGCTGTGCGTTCAGGGGTCGTTAGCTGCTATAATTCCAGGTGGGATTTAAAAAAATAAATAATAATCATTATAAATATGTGAAAATTAAATTTAAAAAATAGGTTCGGAGCTTGTGGTAGGAATCCGGAGATATCGAGAAGAATAAGTCCGACTAGCTCTGGTTTTAGTCGCGCTGTACAGACTGGCGAGAGTTGTCCGGGATAAAGGTAGCTGATGACCGCTAGCAAAGGATAGCTGACTGCTAGCTAGTGGCTTCGGAACGTATTCGATGGGCCTCGTAAGCCAACAGTCCGTTGTGCTCTAGACAGCTAGCATTCAGGGGACTGCGAAGGTCGGAAGGTGAGAAGGTTCAGAGCTTGCGATAGGAATCTGGGGATATGGAGAGAGAAATAGGTCCGGCATGCTCTGGTTGAATCGCGTTGTACAAACTGGCGGGAGCTTTCCGAGCTAGAGGTTAGCTGATGACCGTTAGCTGGCTAGTTTATGTTGGAGAGATTCCAGTAATAGAGGCAAAGAAAAATACGTTAGAGAAAAAGCAGGACCACACCACATTGGGTGAGGCGGGTTGCAGGGGAGTATTTTGAAGTAAAGGTTTAGAAAAATATATGCAAATATATATATATATATATATATGTATATGGGACATGACAAGACGAAGGACAAATACGTCTGACTGCTACGCCATCTTGGATCAAATGAGGACTAATAAAAATTCACACGGCTCAATTTAATTCCACAAAATGTAGCAAATTAACATGTAGACCAATAAGCATGACAGTCAAATGTATTTCCATCTACTAATATTTCAATGACTGTAGAAAAAGCCTTATTTTGCAATGGGATTGTATTTTCTCCTGATCAATTTGGCCGGCAACAATTTTATTTTTTGGCTTTTACATTTTTTTATCGGCCAAAAGCCGGAAATTACAGATAATAGAAACCCTGGTGTGTGTGTGTACTTGTGTGCATGGATGAAGCATACGAATGTAGTTCAGCCAAGATTCTCAGATCTGCTTATCTCCATCACTGCAGACTAGAGAAGTTTCATTTTGGAGGAAAATGAATTAATCTGTGTGTGTGTCTGTTTCTGTGTTGTGATTGCTGTAGCATATGCATGTGATAGTAGGTTGTTCTGTTATTGGTCCAGTGCTTCCACTCCGGCAGAGAGAGTATTACACACAGGGAAATCTACTGGTCCCCCCCCGACAATAGGTTTTTAATAATGGTCCCGCTTCACAGGGTATTTCACTGAGCCCAATACACCAGGAAAGAGGCATTTGTTAGCAGTCACATTAAGTCCTAGTGGAAACGTGCATGTATGTAACAAACTGTGTCTGTCTCTCTCTCTCCAGCTGTATGTGAAGTTGCGCTGTGATGACGGACCCATACTGGAGCACATGGAGCAGCTGCTGGTGGAACTGGGTGGTGAGACAGAGGGGGAGGAGGGGGAGACGGACCCTGCCCTGGATGAAGACATTGAGCCCAGCAGTGACGATGAGGAAGAGGACGCCATGGAACATTGACCACACCCCTCTCTCTCTACCAGTGATCTAGTGGTAAAACAGTGGGTTAGTACACGCTGAGACGTTCGCGGTAAATAAAGTAACACTATGTTTCCAATGTCTTTTTCTGCGATAGGTGGGGAAACGCTTGGGCAAAATAAAAAAGTGTGTAAATGGCGTTTAGACTGCATACCCCTCTACCTTTATAGAGCACTATGAACTAAATAAAAAAACAACTTGAATACTGTTTGTTCTTTGTATTCTCCTCTCAATCTGATTATTTTTTGGATTTGTGTTGTAATAATGAGGTGAATGTTTGCTTCCCTTCATGACCCAGGCTCACTTTAGAAAGAGATTCCAATATGAATGTGACCTGCTAAAATAAAGAACTAACACATAACAGGTTCTGCAGTGTTGTAGAGTTCATGAGAGGAGTGAGCATTAAGAGATAGAGGGGAGAGGAGGTTGAGAGGTGAGTGTTGTAGACACACAGGCATGGTCACTAACTATAATTGTTTTGTTTCTATCTGTTGTGGTCTAGTACTGACTTTTTGCTAGCTAGGGCTATCTACTTTAAGTGCTGTCTGTCTTCCCAGTGGTCTACTTGGTGTGTGAACTGCTGACTGCTCATAATTTGCAGATAGTTGTTGACATATCAACCAGGATCAAGGGGCAGGGCAATGGTAATCAGTGGCTGTATTAGAGGGGAAGTGGTTTCACCTCTCCTAGGCAATCAGCAATTAGTATAGGGAGGTGTGCGCTCCACCTCTGCTAGGCAATTCGAAATTAGTGTTCTTCAGTCTCCCCTGGTTTCTCAGCAGCAGCTGTAAGTGACGATGGTGTCAGTTTTGTCATAAACTAAGAAGGTTGATGAAACTAAGACTGTTGTTTGAGGAAGGAAAGAGAGGAATGGTCCACACCACGCTCTCACTTGAGGATCTTACCTAGTTATTTACACATCATTTTGCTATTTTCTTTTTTGCTTTGTCAGCTATGTGTGTGTTTTCTATACCCATTTGCACCTCTCCCTGTAGGCTTCAGAGACGCTCCCCACCCCTTGGCTTCAACCCTTCTAATTTAGTGTACACTGCACGCGCAACCCTTGTGGAATTCTGGGTCTCTGGCAGCATTTGGAATTGCTGATTTGCGGTCAAGAACACCGAGATCATCTCTGCCTATGCTGTCCTTCAGGCCCTTGGCTTTTTGGTCCTGACGGAGACATGGATCACCCCAGAGAACACTGCTGCACTTTCTTCATCTGACTGTTTTCTCTCATAGTCAGAGAGCATCTGGTCGTCGCGGTGGTGGCACAGGTCTACTCATTTCTCCTAAGTGGAGATTCTCTTTTCTCCCTCTCACCTATCCGTCTCATTATTTGAATTCCATGCTGTCACTGTCACTTGACAATAATGTTAAGCTTGAGTGGACATCTATCACCCACCAGGTGCCCTTGGAGAGTTCCTCAATGAGCTTGACATATTGATAAGGTAATTTCCTGATGGCTCACTGCTCTTCGTGACTTAAACCTCTGCCTTCGCTTAATTTCTTTCTAACTCTTTCCCCTCCTTGCCTCTTGACCTCACCCTTTCCCAATCCCCTCCAACTCATAAGGCAGGCAATACGCTTGTCGTCATCTTTACTAGAGGCTGCTCGCCTACTAGTCTCACTGCAACCCCTCCAGGTCTCCGATCACTACTTTGTTTCCTTTTCTGTCTCCCTTTCCTCCAACCCTAACCAATCAGCCCCTACCCAGATGGTCATGCGCCATCAGTCTTTACTCGCTTTACCTCTCTCTCTTCTTCTATCCTATCATCTCTTCCTTCTGCTAAATCCTTCTCCCTCCTGTCTCCTGATTCTGCCTCTTCGACCATACTCTCCTCCCTTTCCGCATCCTATGAATCGCACTGTCCCCTTTCCTCCTGGCCGGGTCGGCCCTCCCCTCCTGCTCCGTGGCTGTGACTCACTCTACCTTTTCCTCTGCTGCTAAAGCCACATTCTATCACTCTAAATGTCAAGCTTCTGTCTCTAATCCTAGGAAACTCTTCCACCTTTCCCCCTCCTTAATCCTCCTCCTCCCTCTGCGAACCACTTTGTCAACCACTTTGGAAAGAAAAGGTTGACAGCTGCTACTCGTACACTAACTAATAAGTCCACTGGTCTCACTCTCACAAAACTATCGTATGTCTTGACCTCTTTCTCCCCAGATGACATCCTGCGACTAGTGAGATCTGGCCGCCCGACAACCTCCTGCCTCGACCCCATCTCTGGAGACCTTTTCCCATTCCTCACTTCCCTCATCCTTGACCCTAACCAGTCAGGCTTCAAGACGGGTCATTCAACCAAGACTTCTCTTTTGTGTCACGGAGGCTCTCCGCACTGCCAAAGCTGACCATCTCTCCTGTTCTCATCCTCCTAGATCTATCCGCTGCCTTCGACACCATGAACCATCAGATCCTCCTCTCCACCCTCTCACGGCTGGGCGTCTCAGGCGCTGCACACTCTTGGATTGCATCCTACCTGGCAGGCTTTTCCTACCAGGTGATGTGGAGAGGATCTGTTTGCACCACACTCTCACTACTGATGTCCCGCAGAGCTTGGTTCTAGGCCCACTTCTCTCTATACACCAAGTCACTCAGCACCGTCACATCTCTCCTATCATTGCTATGCAGATGACACTTTACTACTCCCCCCCCCGCCTCTGACACCCAGGGGGTGACACGTATCTGCGTGCCTGGCAGATATCTTAACTTGGATGTTGGCCCACCAGCTCAAGCTCAACCGTGACAATACGGAACTGCTCTTCCTCTTGGGGAAGGCCTGCCTGCTCAAAGAAATCTCATTGCAGTTGACAACTCTAGTGTCGCCCTCCCAGTGCAAAGAACATTGGTGTGACACTGGACAACACACTGCCCGTTCTCTGTAAACATCAAAGCAGTGACATGATCCTGCAGGTTCATGCTCTACAACAACTGTAGAGTATGACCCTACCTCACACAGGAAGAGTTGCAGGTCCTAATCCAGGCAATTGTACTCTCCCATCTGGACTACTACAACTCGCTGTTGGCTGGGCTTCCTGATTGTGCCCTCAAACTCCTGCAACTTATCCAGAACGCTGCAGCCCGCCTAGTTTTCAACCTTAAGTTCTCCCATGTCACCCCGCTCCTCTGCACACTCCACTGGCTTCCAGTTGAAGCTCGCCTCCACTGCAAGACCATGGTGCTTACCTACAGAACAGCAAGGAACTGCCCCTCCCTACCTTCAGGCTATGCTCAAACCCTACTCCCTGACCCGAGCACTCCATTATGCCACCTCAGGTATCTTGGCCCTCCCACCCCTACGGCAGGGCAGTTCCTGCTCAGCCCAGTCCAAGCTCTTCTGTCCCGTCACCCCAGTGGTGCTGTCCTAGCTTCAGGGGGAAGCTAGTTCCAGAGTCCCTGCCCATCTTCCAAAAACATCTGAAACTCTACCTTTAAACAGTATCTTAAATAATCCTCCTCACCTCGACAATCCCCCCCCTCTAGCTCTGACTCTGATGGCTACGATATTTATTATTATTTTACATTTTTGTTAAAAAATTTACCCCTTTTTCTCCCCAATTTCGTGGTATCCAATTGTTTTAGTAGCTACTATCTTGTCTCATCGCTACAACTCCCGTACGGGACAAAGGTTGAAAGTCATGCGTCCTCCGATACACAACCCAACCAAGCCGCACTGCTTCTTAACACAGCACCATCCAACCCGGAATCCAGCCGCACCAATGTGTCTGAGGAAACACCGTGCACCTGGCAACCTTGGTTAGCGTGCACTGCGCCCAGCCCGCCACAGGAGTCGCTGGTGCGCGATGAGCTAAGGATTTCCATACCGGCCAAACCCTCCCTAACCCGGGCGACGCTAGGCCAATTGTGCGTCGCCCCACGGACCTCCCGGTTGCTCTAAATCACAAAAATGTACATTGTTTTTCCTCCCAATTTAGACAAACACAATCTCATAGATTATTCTCTTGTTGCCTGACCAAGCAGCCATACAATCGCACACACACAAAAAAATACCCACAAATCCTTCAGTGTAAGAGGAAGTGATTCAAACTTGAAGGGCTTTGAATCATTGGTGGGGGAAATAGTACTCAATTACCATATTTGAGTAAAAGGGAAGATTCCTTAATAGAAAATTACTCAAGTGAAAGTCACTCTGTAAAATACACTCAGCAAAAAAAGAAATGTCCCTTTTTCAGGACCCTGTCTTTCAAAGATAATTCATAAAAATCCAAGTAACTTCACAGATCTTCATTGTAAAGGGTTTGAACACTGTTTACAATGCTTGTTCAATGAACCATAAACAATTAACGAACATGCACCTGTGGAATGGTCGTTAAGACACTAACAGCTTACAGACGGTAGGCAATTAAGATCACAGTTATGAAAACTTGGGACACTACATGGAGACAGGATGGACAGCTGTTCGTCCTCGCAGTGGCAGACCATGTGTAACATCACCTGCACAGGATTGGTACATCTGAACATCTCACCTGCGGGACAGGTACAGGATGGCCCCCGAGCCCAGGTGTGTCCCATTTTGCTAACGACCTTTCCGGCTCCGCCCACCGAAAACAAGAGCAAAGAGACAGAATACGGCAGACAGCACTTCTTTTTTCAATGACTGAGCAGTTCAACTGATAATGGTTGAACTTTTTGAAAAATAAACTAACAGGCCTCTCAACACCAGACACATCTGCTTGCAGCAAAACTGCACCTGCCCCCATATGACTAATCTACGCGAGGAGCAGCCAGCACCGGAGTTGAGGTAAGCAACCTCTTTGCATCTTCGTTGTCTTTTGACAACGAGAAGACCATACGTAAACAGCCTTAGCTTTCAGCAAATCTGTCAAGGGAGCGACCACAGTAGAGAAGTTCCTACAAAAACTACGGTAATAACCAATCATTTCCAAGAAACGCATCAGTTCTTTTTTAGTAGTTGGTGGAGAAGTATCAATAGCTACCGCCAGAACAGGACACACTTCACCCTGCCCAACCACCTTTCCAAGGTATGTAACGGTCGCCTGAGAACTCACATTTAGCCAGATTGATCGTGAGGCGACCGGCAGCTAGGCGGTTGAACAAGGCTTGAATACGGGACAGATGTTCCTCCCAAGTATCTGCATATATTACTACATCGTCCAGATAAACAGCGCACCCGGCCAGACCGGAGACAACCCTGTTCATAAGTCGCTGAAATGTGGCAGGTGCATTACGCAGGCCGAAATTCATAACCAAATATGAATACAGACCAGAGGGTGTAATAAAGGCAGAGATTTCACGTGCCCTACTCGTCAGTGGCACCTGCCAATTGCCCTTTAACAGGTCAAATTTGCTCACAAACTTAGCTGCTCCGACTTGATCAACGCAGTCCATCAGAGGAAGAGTAAATTAAACTGGCTTAGTGACACTGTTTACCTTACGGTAGTCCGTACATAATCTGTTTGTTCCATCCATTGTTCCAACGTTTACTGACCAAGATACAGGGAGAGGCCCAACTGGAGAAAGAAGGCTATGCCATCTCACTCTCCAGAATGTACCTGACCTCAGCATCCAGACAACGCAGTGTCTCTGAAGAAACTCTATAGAACCACTGACGAATGGGGTCAGCATCTCCAACGTCAATCTTGTGTTCTATTAATTAAGTTTGTACATGTAGGTGTAATCGAAAACGAACCTGGAAATCGTCGAATCAGACCTACCATCTCTTCCCGCCCATGAACAGGTAGATGAGCAATAAAGCTGTCTAAAATATCCAGTGCCTCTGAAGTTTTCAATCTACCCTGCAGTATGCAATTGTCGCGACCAAGAACATCTTCCTCCTCATTGCATGTACCTAGCATGACAAGAACCCAGCAAAATATCGGCCAAAATAACAGGTTTTACCGTCCTCTGTAGACTCCCACTGTTCAGCCTCAGAGGAACGTGCATAATAGGGTTTTATCAAATTTACATGGCACAGTTGGTGTGCTTTTCTCCGTTCTGGAGTGGCAACTAGATAGTTTTGCTCAGTGCACTGGCTCACAACCGTATATGGACCTTGAAACTTGGCTTGGAAAAGAGAACCAATATTTGTCAGCAGAGCAAGATCCTGGTCACATGGACTAAAGTGACGAGGCTCAGTTCGCCGATCAAATATGCCTTCATCCTCTCCAGTGAAGATGATAGCTTCTCTTTAGCCATTTCACCACCGGCGTACAGGCATCGCTGGAAATCACACACATAAGATAAGAGACTGAGGAGGCTCGGGAGACTTCCAGTCATCCTGGAGAACAGATACAAGTCCACACACACTTTGTCCAAACACAAGGTCATTTGGACTGAAACCCGTGCTCTCCTGTGTAACCTCCCTAGCGGCTAACAGTAACCAAGGCAACCCCTCCTCCCAATCCTTATCCATCTCTGTTTGATGGAAACGTTCCAGCGCTCCTTGACTTTGTGCGTGATAGGCGCTAGACAAATTGTGTTTAATATGGAGCTGTTGGAGAACCTGACCAAACAGATTAGAGGTGAAATTAGATCGTGGATCACTCTGAATGAATTTAGGGATCACAAACAGTGAGAAACTGAGTCAAAGCTTTTAGTACAGACTTAGTCGTGATAGAATGGAGAGGATAGGCAGCAGGAAACCTGCCAAGCTTGTAGCGTCATACCCAAAAAGACTTGAGGCTGTAATCGCTGCCAAGGGTGACTCAACAAAGTACTGAGTAAAGGGTCTGAATATGTACGTAAATGGTTATTTCAGATTTTCATTTTTAGTAAAGTTCTAAAAACCTGTTTTTGCTTTGTCATTATTAGGTATGGTGTGTAAGATTGTGAGAGAAAAACCCCCAATTTAATCAATTTTAGAATAAGGCTGTAACGTAACAAAATATGGACAAAGTGGAGTGGTCTGAATACCTTCCGAATGAATGCACTGTGTACTGAACATGAACAGTAAAGCGTTAAAGCAACACAAATAAAGCAGAAAGATGAGACACAGTATCTACGCTGTAGAATCATCTGCTTATTCTAGTCTAACCTACTTTACGCTTCACACACTATGAAACACCTTCTGGAGACAGATAAACACTATGTTAAATCAAACACACAAACACACCGACCCTGGTGGATCTTCACGCCTGTTAGCTAACCCAACACAGCACAGCAATTCGTCTTTTTGAAGAATTCCCACACCGCTAAACAGGAATGTTATCTGAGATTCTGGGACTGATTACCATCAAGCAGGTGGGAGAGAGAGCTGCTTTGGGAATGCTGGGGTTTAGATGAGGAGAGTTGATTTTGGATGTGTGTGTGTGTGTGCATGGGGGGTGTGTGTGCAACTGCGTTGGTGTCTGCAGAGTGCAGGTATACACTGAGTGCACAAAAAATTAGGAACATCTTCCTATTGAGCTGCACCCCCTTTTGCCCTCAGAACAGCCTCAATTCGTCAGGGAATGGACTCTACAAGGTGTCCAACTTTCCACAGGGATGCTGGCCCATGTTGACTCCAATGCTTCCCACACTTATGTTAAATTGACTGCATGTCCTTTGGGTTGAGGACCATTCTTGATACACACAGGAAACTGTTGAGGGTGAAAAACCCAGCAGGGTTGCAGTTCTTTACACTCAAACCGGTGCGCCTGGCACCTACTACCATAACCCGTTTAAAGGCACTTCAACATTTTGTCTTGCCCATTCACCCTCTCACCGATCCTCGACTTCGGCGATGTCATTTACAAAATAACTTCTAACACTCTGCTCAGCAAACTGGATGCAGTCTATCACAGTGCTATCTGTTTTGTCACCAAAGCCCATTATACCACCCACCACTGCGACCCGTATGCTCTAGTCGGCTGGCCCTCGCTACATATTCGTCACCAGACCGACTGTCTCCAGGTCATCTATAAATCTATGCTAGGTAAAGCTCCGCCTTCTCAGCTCACTGGTCACGATAACAACACCCACCCGTAGCACGCGCTCCAGCAGGTATATCTCACTGGTCATCCCCAAACCTCCTTTGGTCGCCTTTCCTTCCAGTTCTCTGCTGCCAGACTAGATTGAATTGCAAAAATCGTTGAAGCTGGAGACTTATATTTCCCTCACTAACTTTAAACATCAGCTATCTGAGCAACTAACCGATCGCTGCAGCTATACATAGCCCATCTGTAAATAGCCCACCCAATCTACCTACCTCATCTCTAGATTGTTTTTACTTACTTTTCTGCTCTTTTGCGCACCAGTATTTCCACTTGCACATCATCATCTGCTCATCTATCACTCCAGTGTTAATTTGCTAAATTGTAATTACTTTGCTACTATGTCCTATTTGTTGCCTTAACTCTTCACGCCATTTTCTCACACTGTATATAGACTTTCTTTTTTCTATTGTGTTATTGACTATGCTTGTTTATTCCATGTGTAACTCTGTTGTTGTTTGTGTCGCACTGCTTTGCTAAAGCTTGGCCAGGTCACAGTTGTAAATGAGAACTTGTGCTCAACTAGCCTACCTGGTTAAATAAATGTGGAAAAAAAGAATGGCACACATACACAATCCCATTGTCTCTTGGCTTTAACCTGTCTCCTCCCCTTCATCTGTGTACTGATTGAAGTGAATTTAACATGTGACATCAATAAGGGATCATAGTTTTCACCTGGATTCACCTGGTCAGTCTGTCATGGAAGAGCAGGTGTTCCTAATGTTTTGTACACTTAGTTTGTATGTGTGTGTGTGTGGTTTAGTTGTGAGTGTTTTATTAATCAGAACATGAGGCTTGTGAGAGAGAGCTAATCCTGGATTAACAGATTAGAACACTTGCGTTGTCATAACAACACATTGATTGGGACTGAACATTGATCACTGTGTGTTTGTAGTTAATTAGTGAGTTAATCATCCCATCTTGCAGGGGATTAATGAAGTAATCATCAAATCTCAGAATTACAACAGGATCCTACTAAATGAACACATCAGACCTGTGTGGGTGTAACCTCTCTCCCACACACACTCTTCTTCTTCTTCGAGAGAGGCTATGTGCACACTGCCTACAAAATGAGTTGGAAACTGAGCTGCACTTCCTAACCTCCTGCCCAATGTATGACCATATTAGAGACACATATTTCCCTCAGATTACAAAGATCCACAAAGAATTCGAAAACAAACCCAATTTTGATACTCCCATATCTACTGGGTGAAATAAGAGTGTGCCATAAGAGCAGCAAGATTTGTGACCTGTTGCCACAAGAAAAGGGCAACCAGTGAAGAACAAACATCATTGTAAATACAACCCATATTTATGCTTATTTATTTTCCCTTGTGTACTTTAAACGTTTGTACATTTGTTACAACACTGTATATATACATAATATGACATTTGTAATGTCTTTATTGTTTTGAAAAATGTTTACTGTTAATTTTGATTGTTTATTTCACTTCTGTGTATTATCTACCTCACTTGCTTTGGCAATGTTAACACATGTTTCCCATGCCGAGAGAGAGAGATGTATCTAAGCTAATATCCTTCCTGGTGAGTATGATAGATAATGCCCCCAAAGGGATCATACATCCTGGAAGTGTAGAGTGATGGATCCTCTGTAAATGGTGTGATTAGAGACAGATTACAGATTAATGGATACACACATCCTGAGTTATCACATATTGTACACTGATGGTTTCCTGAATAGCTGAGATTTCAATGTGTGGTCACTGTCAGTCAGCAAAAGGGACGTGTGTGTGTAAGGCTGAGTTTACGAGGGCATCCCAATTCTGGTATTTTTTCCACAAATTGATCTTTTCAATCCCATCAATCCCATCAGATCTTTCCATGTCAGATATTTTACAGAGCTGATCTGATTGGTCAAATGACCAATTAGTGTAAAAATATCAGAATTGGGCTGCCTGTAAATGCAGCCTTACACACACACACACACACACACACACACACACACACTGTGTAACAGCTGAGAGTATGGATTTAAAGTGGTCATAAAGAAACATTCTAATACACTGGCCCTTTTTATAGGATCGCTGTAGAGAGGGGTGTTTGTATTTTTATCATTGTGGGTGGTGTGTGTGTCTGTGTGGGGGGGGGGGTGTCCTGAAAGGCTCTGAAGCCTCCATCTGTCTGTCAAAACATCAGAGAAAAGTTTTTAATTAAAATTAAGTATTCTGTTTCCACTCTTTACAGTACAACAGAGTCAGTAGAAAGGAGGCGAACTCAGTCACTGCTTAGCAGACACTCACTAACTCTCATTAACTTTCTCAAAATGGAACGCCATTCATTAATGACCTCACTATTCTGTCAACTCTACTTCTAACACCGCCTGCTCTGCTCTCTTTCTCTCTGCTCTCTCTCTCTCTGCTCTCTCGTTCTCTCACTCTCTCTCTGTCCTATCTCTCTCTTTTTCTGTGTGGTGTGTGTGTGTGTGAGAGAGAGCATTGTGATTGTAGTGTTCGTCTGTGTATACATGAGCACTGTTATATCTTTAGTAGATACAGCTGTGCTTCAGAGATAACATAACCAGCCAATTAGCCATGCTGTCTTAGAGCTACGCCTCACATCTGACTGCTGTACACTGTAGTTACAAACAGTGGTGTGTGTGTGTGTGTGAGATTGTGTCACCTCCCTTGATTTCATAAATCATTAGGCCACAGAAAAAGCCTATTCCTGTTCGTAAATCACCACACACACACACACAGGGTTTTGATTTGAGTGATAATGATTTAATCAGTCACTGACAGACAACAGGAAATGCTGTGACATCATGATTAATAATGGCCCTATCCCCTCATCCTGGCGTGTGTGTGTGTTTTTGTTGTTATAGAGTCATACTGTTGAAGTTCTTTCTCTCTCAGCGGTACACCTCCTACGTCACTCCATCACATGCTATTGTTAACCCCCAGAGAAGTCCAACTGAACGTTAACTCCAGTGAGCTTTGGGTTCAGCATCGCTGCTTCTCTTCAATAATAACCATTGTGTGTTTTGTGGTGTTTGTGTGGTGGTTCAGTCAGAATATGTGTGTGTCTGAGAGATGATAGGGGAGGATTGATGGCTGACCGGTGTAGCTTGATTTTGAAACGTACACTAGTTATCGGTGCCTTCAATTTGAGTCTGTGTTTTAAGATGAGAGGTTTGATGCTGTAACGGCTGCTAATTATTGCTGCTCTGGATTTCACTCAATCTGTTTGATCTGCTGTCCTGTGGAGACGGATCGAGAGCGTGCGTGCACTGGCGCGCGCACACACACACACACACAATTAAGGGTCATAAGGAGGAGAGAGGAGGCTTGAGCTCCAATTACTGAGACTAGTATTCTGCTTGGTTCCCCATCCTTACACCACAGGGATGTGTGTGTGTGTGTGTGTGTGTGTGTGTGTGTGTGTGTGTGTGTGTGTGTGTGTGTGTGTGTGTGTGTGTGTGTGTGTGTGTGTGTGTACAGTAAAAGTTATTTTGTGGCTTTCTTTCCTTCTTTATGCGTTTGAGCCAATCAGTTGCGTTGTGACGAGGTGGGTATGGTTTACAGAAGATAGCCCTATTTGGTAAAAGACCAAGTCCATATTATGGCAAGAACAGCTCAAATAAGCAAAGAGAAACGACAGTCTATCATTACTTTAAGACATGAAGGTCAGTCAATACGGAAAATGTTAAGAACTTTGAAAGTTTCTTCAAGTGCAGTCGCAAAAACCATCAAGCGCTATGATGAAACTGGCTCTCATGACGACCACTACAGGAAAGGAAGACCCAGAGTTACCTCTGCTGCAGAGGACAAGTTCCTTAGAGTTAACTGCTCCTCAGATTGCAGCCCAAATAAATGCTTCACAGATTTCAAGTCACAGACACATCTCAACATCAACTGTTTAGAGGAGACTGCCTGAATCAAGCCTTCATGGTCAAATTGCTGCAAAGAAACCACTACTAAAGGACATCAATAATAAGAAGAAGAGACTTGGCCTCCCGGGTGGCGCAGTGGGACGCTGTACTGCAGCGCCAGCTGTGCCCAGGCTCTATCGTAACCGGCCGCGACCGGGAGGCCCGTGGGGCGACGCAAAATTGGCCTAGCGTCGTCCGGGTTAGGGTGGGCTTGGTCGGTAGGGATGTCCTTGTCTCATCGCGCACCAGCGACTCCTGTGGCGGGCTGGGCGCAGTGCACGCTAACCAAGGTTGCCAGGTGCACGGTGTTTCCTCAGACACATTGGTGCGGCTGGCTTCCGGGTTGGATGCGCGCTGTGTTAAGAAGCAGTGCGGCTGGTTGGGTTGTGTATCGGAGGACGCATGACTTTCAACCTTCGTCTCTCCCGAGCCCATACGGGAGTTGTAGCGATGAGACAAGATAGTAGCTACTACAACAATTGGATACCATGAAATTGGGGAGAAAAAGGGGTAAAATTAAAAATTAAAAAGAAGAGACTTGCTTGGGCCAAGAAACACAAGCAATGAACATTAGACCAGTGGAAATCTGTCCTTTTGGTCTGATGACTCCAAATGTGAGATTTTTGGTTCCAACTCCTGTGTCTTTGTGAGGCGCAGAGCAGGTGAACGGATAATCTCCGCATGTGTGGTTCTCACCATGAAGCATGGAAGAGGAGGTGTGTGGGTGCTTTGCTGGTGAGACTGTCAGTGATTTATTTTGAATTCAAGGCACACTTAACCAGCATGGCTACCACCGCATTCTGCAGCAATACGCCATCCCATCTGGTTTGAGCTTAGTGGAACTATCATTTGTTTTTCAACGGGAAAATTACCCAAAACACACCTCCAGGCTGTGTAAGGGCTATTTGACCAAGATGGAGAGTGATGGAGTCCTGCATCAGATTACCTGACCTCCACAATCACCCGATCTTAACCTAATTGAGATGGTTTGGGATGAGTTGGACCATGGAGTAAAGGAAAAGCAGCCAACAAGTGCTCAGCATATGTGGGAACTCCTTCAAGACTGTTGGAAAAGCATTACAGGTGAAGCTGGTTGAGAGAATGCCAAGAGTGTGCAAAGCTGTCATCAAGGCAAACGGTGGCTACTTTGAAGAATCCAAAATATAAAATGTATTTTCATTTGTTTAACACTTTTGGGTTACTACATGATTCCATATGTGTTATTTAAAAGTTTGATTGTCTTTGCTATTATTCTACAATGTAGGAAATTGTAAAAATAAAGAAAAACCCTTGTAGGTGTGTCCAAACTTTTGACTGGTACTGTAGGTGTGTGTATCACCCTAGCAGGACTCCTAATCTCACAGAGGCCAAATCAATCAAATCTCTAAAAGCACTCTGGATAATCTACTCAATATACGCCATCTGGACCTGACCTGAGATAGTGAGATAGAACATGTATGTGCGTTGCATAATGTGTGTGTAAATATTTGTGTGTGCCCATGCGTGCATGTTTGTGTGTGGTTGTGTGTGAGAGCAGACATTGAGCATAGCATGTGAAATAAGCAGACAGAGAAATAGAGTTTCTGTAAAGTCATTTTATTGTCCCATGGTTGTATAATGCAGTCAGTCTTTGACTCTCTACCCCTCAGCAGGGCAGATATATTTACATTACATTGTACACCAGATATATGGAAACATGTTATTACATTTTCCTGCATTCCATTTTATGTGTGTGTGTTGTCCCAAGGATGATAGTCTTTATGTTTAAGTTACAGTATTTCCAGCATTTAATGTGATTGATGCCTTTTTGTACACATGCTTAACTAACCTGTATGAAACGGAGATGGCCCTTACTTTTTCTTGATCTCTATCTCTCTTTCTCTCCCTCTATTTCTCACCTTTTGTTCTCTCACTAAATCCGTCAAGCGCTCTCTCTCTCCCTTACACTTTCTCTTCTTTCTCTCTCGCTCTGCTCATTCTCTCAATTCAATTAAATTCCCTTCAATTCAAAGGGGATTTACAGGCATGGGAAACGCATGTTTATATTGCCAAAGCAAGTGAAAAACAATAAACAAAAGTGATATAAGCAATCAGGAATTAATAGTTAACATTAAAAACACAAAAGTTTCAAAAGGATAAAGACATCTCAAATGTTATATTATTAGCTAGGTATAGTGTTGTAACAGTGCAAATAGTTGTAGTATGAATGGCAAGGGAAAATAAACAGATATAGGTTGTATTTACAAAGGTGTTTGTGCTACACTGGTTGCCCTTTTCTTGTGGCAATAGGTCACAAATTTGGCTGCTGTGATTGCACACTGCGGTATTTTGACAAATAAAGGAGTTTGGTTTTCAAATTCTTTCTTGGTCTGTGTGAACTGAAGGAAATATGTGTCTCTATGTTCATAGGAGGTTAGGAAGTGCATCTTAGTTTCCACCTTGTTTTGTGGACAGTGGGCACATAGCCTTTCTTCTCTCTCTGTCTATGGCAGCCTCTCTCAGTAGCAAAGCTCATGGAGTCTGTAAATAGGCAAAGCCTTTCTTAAGTTTGGGTCAGTCACCGTGGCACTGTCCTATTGGATACCCTCACAGCCCAATAAGGGCTCATGCGCCTGTCTGACATTGCTCTATTTGTATTTTATTTAATAAATCATTTTCAAAGTAACCCTCCAAAAAGTCATTCATAAACCTTTTTCATTTACATATGTACTAGGAAGATAAGTATTTGTTTACTGGGCTTCAATAATGTGACCGATCAAAGTCCCTCAGGCCTTGAAAAATAATTAAACTGATTGAAATTAAGGGGATATTGGTGAGCAAGTGCCATGGGTGGAACTTACTTAGGTGTTCAAAAGTGCATGTCAGACCGAGAGCCTAACTCTTCTTACTTCTTCATGAGTTTTAGTTTAGAAAACGATCTCTTCACAGACAGACAGTTACAGGGATGGTTATAAACCGCTTGATTGCCGTAGCAACATCAGGGAAACTGGGAAGAATGGAGTGGTGCTTCAAATATAGCAGTTCTGCAATATCATTAATTGAGCCTCTCGCATTCTCCTTAATTGTAGGCCTAGGAAGCGCTGGGACATGTTGTCTGTATACTGGACAGCCAGTAAATTGGCAGATGCAAACAGATATCTTTAGTGGACAACAGTTCTTACGTTCTTGATTTTGTTCATGCTGGTGAACTGTCATTTGAGTTGTGGTTGCAATATTAACAGTCCCTTATCTCTTGGTATATCTTGCTATGCACCATTCAAGACTACGTTTAAATTGTGTGCAGCGCAATGGACAAATAATGCACAATGTCACAGAAAAATCTGTATGGGTTGTCAATACTCAGTATAGAAAACAGTCGGACCTGTCCGAGGAATGGCTCATGTTATGCACGTCCAGGTAGGATATACAGGACAGTTGTGAACTCCGACCTTTGGGGGTCCAGAGAAACTGCATTTGCCAGTGCACAGTCCTCAGGTATTCTGCCACTGTATATTCTATTTTTAGGGCAAGGTAGCATTCCACTTTGCTCTGTTTTTTGGTTAATTACTTCCAATGTGTCAAATAGTTTTCTCATGATTTGGTTGGGTTTAATTGTGTTGCTGTCCTGGGGCTCTGTGGGGTCTGTTATTTTTTGTGAACAATGTCCCAGAACAAGCTGGCTGAGGGGCGTCTTCTCTAGGTTCATCTCTTTGTAGGTGATGGCTCTGTTATGGAAGATTTAGGTGTTGCTTCCTTTTAGGTGGTTGTACAACATAACATCTCTTTTCTGGATTTGGATAATTAGCGGGTATCGTCCTAATTCTGCTCTGCATGAATTAGTTTGGGTTTTACATTCTACACAGAGAATGTTTTTGAGGAATTAAGCAAGCAGAGTCTCAATTTGACTTGGTGTGTGTCCCATTTTGTAACTTCTTGGGGTTGTTGAGTAGACCTCAGAACCATAGAGGGCAATTGGTTCTATAACTGGTTCCAGTATTTTTAGCCAGATCCTAACTGGGATGTCGAATGTTATGTTCCTTTTGATGGCATAGAAGGCCCTTCTTGCCTTGTCTCTCAGATCATTCACAGCTTTGTGGAAGGTACCTGTGGTGCTGATGTTTAAGCTGAGGTAGGTATAGTTCTTTGTGTGCTTGGGGGCAATGGTGTCTAGATAGAATTTGAATTTGTTGGACACCATTATTTTTGTCTTACTGAGATTCACTGTCAAGGCCCAGGTCTGACAGAATCTGTGCAGAATATCTAGGTGCTGCTGTAGGCCTGCCTTGGTTGTGGACAGAAGCACCAGATCATCTGCAAACAGTAGACATTTGCCTTCAGAGTATAGTAGGGTAAGCCCGGGTGCTACAGACTGATCTAGTGCCCTCGTCAATTCATTGATATATATGTCGAAGAAGGTGGGGGGGCTCAAGCTGCATCCCTGTCTCACCCCATGGACCTGAGGAAAATCTGTGTTTTTGACTATTTTAACTGCACACTTGTTGTTTGTGTACATTCATTTTATAATGTTGTATGTTTTCCCCCCAACACCGCTTTTCATCAATTTATATAATCTGCTCAAAAGAATTAAGGGAACACTTAAACAACACAATGTAACTCCAAGTCAATCGCACTTCTGTGAAATCAAACTGTCCACTTAGGAAGCAACACTGATTGACAATAAATGTCACATGCTGTTGTGCAAATGGAATAGACAACAGGTGGAAATATAGGCAATTAGCAAGACACCCCCAATAAAGGAGTGGTTCTGCAGGTGGTGACCAGACCAGACCAGGTGACCAGACACTTCTCAGTTCCTATGCTTCCTGGCTGATGTTTTGGTCACTTTTGAATGCTGGCGGTGCTTTCACTCTAGTGGTAGCATGAGACGGAGTCTACAACCCACACAAGTGGCTCAGGTAGTGCAGCTCATCCAGGATGGCACATCAATGTGAGCTGTGGCAAGAAGGTTTGCTGTGTCTGTCAGCGTAGTGTCCAGAGCATGGAGGCGCTACCAGGAGACAGGCCAGTACATCAGGAGACGTGGACGAGGCCGTAGGAGGGCAACAACCCAGCAGCAGGACCGCTACCTCCGCCTTTGTGCAAGGAGGAGCACTGCCAGAGCCCTGCAAAATGACCTCCAGCAGGCCACAAATGTGAATGTGTCTGCTCAAACGGTCAGAAATAGACTCCATGAGGGTGGTATGAGGGCCCGACGTCCACAGGTGGGGGTTGTGCTTACAGCCCAACACCGTGCAGGACGTTTGGCATTTGCCAGAGAACACCAAGATTGGCAAATTCGCCACTGGCGCCCTGTGCTCTTCACAGATGAAAGCACGTTCACACTGAGCATGTGACAGACTTGACAGTCTGGAGACGCTGTGGAGAACGTTCTGCTGCCTGCAACATCCTCCAGCATGACCGGTGTGACGGTGGGTTAGTCATGGTGTGGGGTGGCATTTCTTTGGGGGACGGCACAGCCCTCCATGTGCTCGCCAGAGGTAACCTGACTGCCATTAGGTACCGAGATGAGATCCTCAGACCCCTTGTGAGACCATATGCTGGTGCGGTTGGCCCTGGGTTCCTCCTAATGCAAGACAATGCTAGGCCTCATGTGGCTGGAGTGTGTCAACAGTTCCTGCAAGAGGAAGGCATTGATGCTATGGACTGGCCCGCCCGTTCCCCAGACCTGAATCCAATTGAGCACATCTGGGACATCATGTCTCGCTCCATCCACAGACTGTCCAGGAGTTGGCGGATGCTTTAGTCCAGGTCTGGGAGGAGATCCCTCAGGACACCATTCACCACCTCTTCAGGAGCATGCCCAGCCGTTGTAGGGAGGTCATACAGGCACGTGGAGGCCACACACACTACTGAGCCTCATTTTGACTTGTTTTAAGAACATTACATCAAAGTTGGATCAGCCTGTAGTGTGGTTTTCCACTTTAATTTTGAGTGTGACTCCAAATCCAGACCTCCATGAGTTGATAAATTTGATTTCCATTGATAATTTTTGTGTGATTTTGTTGTCAGCACTTTCAACTATGTAAAGAAAAAAGTATTTAATAAGAATATTTCATTCATTCAGATCTAGGATGTGTTATTTTAGTGTTCCCTTTATTTCTTTGAGCAGTGTAGCAGACCCTCATGCCAAATTGAGTCAAAAGCTTGTTTTGAAATCAACAAAGCATGAGAAGACTGCTTTTGTTTTGTTTGTTTGTCAGTTTGGGTGTGCAGGGTGTATACGTGATCTGTCGTACAGTAATTTAGTAAAAAGCCAATTTGACATTTGCCCAGGACATTGTTTTCACTAAGGAAATGTAGGAGTCTGCTATTGATGATGCTGCAGAGGATCTTCCAGAGGTTGCTGTTGAGGCATATCCCATGGTAGTGTTTGGGGTCGGATTTGTCTCCACTTTTGTGGATTAGGGTGATCAGGCCTTGGTTCCAAATTTTGGAGAAGGTGCCAGAGCTGAGGTCTGTATATTTGATTATTTTGTTAAGGATATTGTCAACACCACAGGCCTTTTGAGGGTTTGTATTTTGTCCTGTAGTTCATTCAATGTAATTGGAGAATCCAGTGGGTTCTGGTTGTCTTTAATAGTTGATTCAAGATTTGTAATTTATCATGCATACGTTTTTGTTTTTTGTTAGCACAATCTAAGCATGCATATCTAGAACCTAAAAGGGTTCTTCGGCTGTCCCCATAGGAGAACCCTTTGAAAAACTATTTTTGGTTCCAGGTATAACCCTTTTCAAGAAACCCAAAAAGATTTTACCTGGAACCAAAAAGGTTTCTTCTATGGAACCCTTTTTTTCTAAGAGTGTATGACCAAAAAGATTGGCGAAGTGGTTTATCCATACATCTCCATTTTGGATGGATAGCTCTTTGTGTTGATCCCAGAAGTGGTTTGATTCTATGTATTCTTCATTTACATTGAGCTGATTTCTGATGTGCTGTCCCTTCTTTTGCCTTAGTGTATTTCTGTAGTGATTTAATATTTCACCATAGTGAAGACGTAGGCTCAGGTTTTTTGGGTCTCTGCTTTTGAACGGATAGGTTTCTACATTTCTTTCTTAGGTTTTTGCATTCTTCATCAAACCATTTGTCATTGTTGTTAATTTTCTTAGGTTGTCTGCTTGGAATGTTTTTATTTGATAGGGAAGCTGAAAGGTCAAATATTCAGTTTAGGCTTTATACTACAGGTTTACACCTTCACTATAGCAATGAAATGTTTTGTCCAGGAAGTTGTCCAAGAGGGATTACATTTTTGTTTGCCAATTGTTTTTTGGTAGGTTTCTACACTACTTTCCTTCCATCTATAACATTCCTTAATAGCATGCAGTTTGTTCGGCTTTGATGCCTCATGTTGAGTATTGCTCTGTTCAAGCAACTGTAATTTTGCTGTGATCTGATAGGGGTGTCAGGGCTGACTGCGAACGCACTGAGAGACTCTGGATTGAGTTCGGTGATAGTCGTCTACAGTACAACTGCCAAGGGATGAGATTTAAGTGTATCTACTGAAGGAGTCCCCTCGAAACCTACCAGACCCAGCATGCGATAGAGATGCAGGATTTGTGACCCGCTTTTGTTGGTTGTTTTGTCATAGTTGTGTCTGGGGGGCATTTTGAGGATGGAATGCTGTCACCAGGTAGGTGTTTGTCCCCCTGTGTGCTGAGCGTGTCAGGTCCTTGACTGGTTCTGGCGTTTAGGTCACCACAGACTAGAATATGGAAAGTGTTGATCTCCCCATCTAGGATGGAGAAGCTGTTGTCATTAAAGTATACCCCCACTAAAATCCCCATACAAGTAGCACACAGGAGAACATTTTCTCTGTTATTTCAAACCAGATGTAAAATGCTCCTGTTGTGATTAATTCAATAGGCTGGGCTAGGTCTGATTTACACCCCTGGTAGTTTGGTGGATGGGACTAACAGCTCTCTGTAACCTAGAGGGCAACCAGTGGGTCTGTCTCTATACCATGCTTCTTGTAGGATGACAATGTCTGTATTTCTGATGTCTTTGGTGAAGTCTGGGTTCCTGCTCTTTAGGCCAAAGGCAGATGACCTCAGACCTTGGAATTTCCAGCATGATATAGTAAAAGCTTTGTGTTCCATAGTGTCCAGTGTTGTGCTTGGGGCTGAATGGGGCTTGGGCGGGTGTAGGAGTGGGGATTGGGCCTAGTGCTCTGCTCACGGCCTGGGCATCTGTCTGTCGCTCTCTCTCAGGTGTTACGGTACTTCTAAAGACAGCTAGTATGACGGTACTTCAAAAGACAGCCAGTATGACGGTACTTCAAAAGACAGCCAGTATGACGATACTTCAAAAGACAGCCAGTATGACAGTACTTCAAAAGACAGCCAGTATGACGGTACTTCTAAAGACAGCCAGTGTGCCTGACGTTCAGAGAGGAAGAAAGAGATGAGAGGAAGCCAGCTTGTCTTAGCAGGTGCATGGTTTCCCTTGATTCATACTTAAATGGGGATCAAAAGGAGCTTCTCTCTCGTGCACACAGTCACTGTCGAAGGAAAACCTAATCTCCAACTTTTCAGGATTTAAATGTTATTTTTTATTAACAAACATACAATTATGAAACTTCAGAAGCTATTTTGAGTACATTGAGGAGAGTTAATGCTTCCAATACATGTATAAACATGAAAATGGGCAAAAATGTTAAAAGGTTTTCATCAGACAGCGACGAAATGCACACTCATGCTCACACACGCATGCACTCATACAAAAACACATGCACACATACACACACAAATTAAGAAAATTCAGTGGATTGTTATACTGTATAGGGCATTATTGTCCAGGAGTTGCTAACATGGCATTGTATTACTATGTGATGCCCTCAGAGAGCATCATAATGCTTTCTGTTGAAACCTCAATGACCAAAGTCTTTCTGGATACGGTAGTCTCGGTGGTGGCAGTGTGAGGGGGGAGAAAGCGGTGAGGGGAGAGGGGTGGAAGGCAGGGGAGGGAGGGAGGAGATGTAGAGGAGGATGGGAGAGAAGAATGGAGGGAAAGATAGAAGATATGGAGAATGGATGGGGGAGAGGGGGGTGTAGGAGGGTCAGGTGATGAGGTGGTGAGGTGTGGGGGGCGAGAGAGGAAGAGGTAGAGGAGGGTGACGAGAGTGCCATACTAAAAGATGTATGTTGTAGAATGAAAGGATGAAGGGTGAGTGGAAGAGGGTGGGTCATTAGAGGCTGCGGTATGGGGACAGGGGGATGAGGAGGAGGGAGGCTGGGGGTAGAGTGTGTCTGTAAGAGCTGTGTTTGTACGGGGTGTGCGTCTAGCTTTAGAGAGGTATTTAGGGAAGTGGAGTGTGTGTTTTTCTCTTGAGTGTGTGCCACATGTGTACGTGTGTGTGTGGGTTGTGTGTATGGCTCTGGGGAGGGGGTATGGCATGTGTGTGCCGGTGTGTGTGTCTCTGTCCCCTGTAGCAGTCTCTGCATGTGCTCTCGTGCCTGCTCCTGCAGACAGCGATACTTGCCCATCTCCTCAGCACTAAAGCTGATTGGCTGTTGAGCCAGAGGAGGGGAGGGGTCTAGTGACCACTGACCGCTGTGAGGTAAAGTTAGGGCAGGATATGAGGTCACAGCAGGATGTGATGTCAGGGAAGGACAGGACATGTCCTCTCCAGTTTTCTCAAGGCTCAGAGACAAGAGGGGTTGAGGGCACGGTCGACCACTTTGGACCGCTCCATTCTTCATACTCTCCTTCCCTTGGTTGTGGACCTTGTCCTGTGCCTGGACCTGGTCTTGGTTGTGGTCCTGTGTCTGGACCTGGTCTTGGTTGTGGTCCTTGTCCTGTGTCTGGACCTGGTCTTGGTTGTGGTCCTTGTCCTGTGTCTGGACCTGGTCTTGATTGTGGTCCTGTTTCTCTGTTTGGTCAGGGCCCTCCCTCTCTCTTTCTGCCCCTCGTCTCTTAGTTCCTCTCCTGATCGCTGGTAGTTTCCCAATAAGTGGCAGTAGCAGAGTTCTGCTGGGGTTCCCCTCTCTGGGCTTTGGGGGGGCTTTGGGCTCTCTGTCTGAGAGACATGTAGGCTGTGCCGTGGGGTTGGGTCTGGTAGGTTTGAGGCTGGGGGCTTGGTGTTTCTCGTTTGTGGGTGAGGGAGATGGTGCTCGCCTGGGCACCCCTGTTGTTTTTCTCCCAGTCAAGATGAGTCTTGAGCGGGTACTAACGCTACTCCACCCCCCACTCAGGTCTGACACACTGGTGCTGCTGCTACAGGAGCCAGGGCTGAGCTGCCGGGGCAGCCAGTTAGGGCTAGAATTAGGCCAGGGGCTGGTGCTGGTGTTGGGGCATCTGGTAACCTGCACACTGGGGACAGACTGGGAGTCAGGACTGGGGCTGTGTCTAAGGTCAGGGCATCTACTTACCCAGTCCCAGCTAAAACAATCAGGGCTGGGGCTAGGTTGTGATCCCTTCTCCCACCTGCTCCAGCTTTTTCTACCTTCAGTGGACCTCTGTCTCTCCCAGTTGTCATCCCAGCTGTATCTGTCCTCGTATGTCCTCCTATCCTCCCAACTGTCACTGCTGCCCCAGGTACATCTGTCTGGGCTTGAGTTCCTTGGTCCCCTGTCCCAGACCTCTCCCTCGCCAGGACTAGACCTCCATCCCCTGTCCCCATCCAGAGTCCTGTGACTGGGGGTCGAGAGGTACCCATGCCAGCCCCCTCCACTGACTCCTCCAGGACTGGATCCCTTGCTCACCAAACCATGCCTCCTACTCCCCCGATCCCTGTTCCCTCTCTCCCTACCACCCCTCTCCCTGCTCCCCCTTTCCCACCAGCCTCTACTCCCTCCATCCCACCTCTCCCTCCTCCCACTCTCTGTTCTCTCCCACTCCTCACTCTCTGACCACTTTCTATTCATGTGTTTCCTGTTTCTGTGGATGTATTTAATCTTCCTCACTGGGCTACAGGAAATGTTGCTACCAGGAATGTTGTCATGACGACTGTAGACTGGGTTGTCCCCGTGGCAACCATGGAGACCATCATATGCCACTGGGAGGTTGTGAGCCTTTCTCCAGGGCGACCCGGAAGTAGTACACAGAGAGGAGTCTGAACACCAGTAGAAAGGCCATCCCTCCCTTTCTCCTCTCTCTACCTCTCCATATCTCTCTCTGACTATCTCTCTATACAGCTGAGACTCTGTGCTGTAATACTCTGTCCTCTCTCTGACTCTTTGTGCTGTGTTGAACAGGGAGGCAGAGTTATAGTTATAGTGATGTTGGTCTCTACTGTGACTCCTGAGAAGCCTCTGTCTGTCAGAGCAGGGCACAGACTCAGAGTCACACTCCCCCACCAGGCACAGAGTCCCACCCCTCCTCCTCTTCCCCCCTGCCTTTCTTCTCCTCTTTCCGCCCGTCTCTCCCTCCCGCTCTATTTCCCTGTCTCCTTCTCCCCCTCTGTCTCCGTCACATCTCCTCTTTCCGCCCCACCAGGTGGAAACAGAGGTTATGGCGCTCCTAAGACGCTGCCGCTCTCCCTCGCACTTCTTTGAAGTCCCATTATGCCTTTCCCCTCTCCTCCTCTTCTTCTTTGTGCTGTCATTTACATTTCGGCATGACACATCTGTTGGAGTGCTTACTGAACCGCCCACAGAGTGTGTGCGCGAGCTGGCAGCGTGCGTACACACACATCTAACCTCGCTTGCACACACACACACGGCGGCACAGGGCTGGATGACAGCCTCTAATTTAGGCCTGGGGGTTCTGATGGCTCGTTCTCTCTCCTGTCTCACATGTCCTTCTAATCTGCCTCCCTGGGGATTGTGGGGGTTTGTGTGAGTGTTGTCACCGCAAAGGGGGTCACCGTTCCCGAAGAGGGGGTGGTGCCATCTGAACCCAGATTCACCTCCACTCTCTGGCACTGTTGCTTCTGCCTGGAAGGGTGCTGTCACTCCATGTGCTTCTGTCTTCTCTACAACATGACAGGATGATGAGTGTGTGGCTCTCTCATCTGTTCCACCTGTCTCTGTATATAGATCTGTATTGGATTCTACATTTTCTGTGTCCCGAGGAGGAGGCTGGGAGCTAGAGAACATGAGGGAGTCGGACTCCTCTGTGTGTTTCTCAGTCTCCTGCTGGCTTGCTGAGTGGTTACAGTGTGACTTGGTTTGACTGTGGTTTTGTTCAGGGTTAAAGTGTGGTGGGTTGGTGTGGGGTTGCCAGTGTGTGGGCTTGCAGCTGTAGGAGAGGTGGGGTTTGGCTGTGGTAAACTGCAGCAGTTTTACTGGCCATCTCAGACGGGTGGATCCGTCTCTGGCAACCACATGGAGATAAGAAGACATAGGAGTCTGATTCACCTCATGGCCCTGTTGTCTGTGCTCTGTACTCCTGTTCCTCTCCTCCCCCTCCTCCCTATCATTTGTTGTCCCATGTTCAGGGCTCTGGTCTGTTTCTCTCAGTCTGACGTTGTGGGTAGGACAGCCTGGGTCATGGCTAGCAGAGAACCTGTCTCTCTCCTCCCCTCCTCTCTCCTCCCCCTCTTCCCCGCCTGAGGGTTCAATCTTGTTTCCAGGGTGAAGGCTGTTGGTTGGTTGCCCTAGTAACAGGTTGTCTGGGTGACGTAGACGTAGCTCATCTCCTCCCCTTCCCTTCTTCATCTGCCCTCTTCCTCCTCTCCCCTCCTCCTCTTGCTGGTCTGAGAAGACAGAGGCAGATGGCTCTAGCCTTGGGCCCCTCCTGGAGAAACAGAAGGAGACCCCCACCCTTCCTCTGTCTCTGCCCCACGGAAAGGCAGGGTCCTGGGAAGATCTGTTCAGGCGAGGCTGGGGATCCTCCAGAGAAGGTCCACATCTGGAATGCAAGGCTGGGGGTGGGGAGGCTTGGAAGGGCCCTCCAGGGAAGATGGGTATGTGGGTAGGGTTCTCTGGCTGCTGGGGCTGGGAGTTGGAGAGAGGCTTGGTCTGGAGATGGGGTGAGTCCTCTCCCTGGAGGCTGAGAGGGATGGTCTGGGGCTGGGTTAGAGGTAGGGTAACAGCGGGTCGCTGGGAGTTCCCTGTGGTTTGGATTAACCCTGTTTGGGTCAAGGGAACATGGCGGTCCCCTGGTCTGTTGTCTTTCTCTCCACAGTCTCTCTCTGAATGCTGGATCTCAGCTCTCACTGTCCCTCGGAACCTAACAACCTGGCCTGGTACCCTGGTGCAAAGGAGAGGAGAGGTGGAGACGAGAGGATAGCAGAGCAGAGAACAGCATAAATATAAAATTAGTGAAAATGTCAAACACTGTCCATATTATGCAGTTTACTGTGAGTATTCATGTTATATTAACTCAGCCCGTGTTTACAGTATCTAGGCCAGCTCTTACATCCATCACTCTGAGGACCAGAGAGACTGACAGAGTGTGTGCAAGTGAGCATATGTGGACAGTATGTGTGTATCATAGAGATTTCCTTGCAGTGCGCTTGGAAAGCAAGTCTCCACACACACACACACACACACACCTACATACCTGTGTGTCTGTTGTCGTAGCAGTGCTAGTTGGTGCAGGTGTCTCAGAGCTCTCTCCTGCTTGCGGTCGTCCTTCCACGACTTAGACGCAACGTTCCGAGCAAACTCCCTCTGCTTCAACTCCTTCAGTCTCTACAGGGAGGAGAGGGTCAGTGTGTGTGTGTGTGTGTGTGTGTGTGTGTGTGTGTGTGTGTGTGTGTGTTGTGTGGAAACTATTTCAGCTCCCTCTATCTGTGGGAAGAACCATCTCTGAGTGTGAGTTGTGTATCAATCAAAAGTGTTGTTTCTACATCCTCTGCATGTTGTTTCTACATCCT
The DNA here is from genome assembly GCF_018296145.1 of Oncorhynchus tshawytscha. Taxonomy (NCBI): domain Eukaryota; kingdom Metazoa; phylum Chordata; class Actinopteri; order Salmoniformes; family Salmonidae; genus Oncorhynchus; species Oncorhynchus tshawytscha. The sequence continues at coordinate 15,949,752 of NC_056431.1, read as the reverse complement.
CTGCATGTTGTTTCTACATCCTCTGCATGTTGTTTCTACATCCTCTGCATGTTGTTTCTACATCCTCTGCATGTTGTTTCTACATCCTCTGCATGTTGTTTCTACATCCTCTGCATGTTGTTTCTACATCCTCTGCATGTTGTTTCTACATCCTCTGCATGTTGTTTCTACATCCTCTGCATGTTGTTTCTACATCCTCTGCATGTTGTTTCTACATCCTCTGCCATAGAAACTGTATGACAGGCAGAATGGTGATGATTGAGTACTGACAGTGTTATAAGCCTAATGATGATGAGTGTTGCAGTCTGTCAGATTGTCATCTCTCAGCAGGCTGCAGTGTATCAACCCTTCAATCATCAGCCTAAATGCCAGCAACCATCTGTCACATTAATATGGACTTCATCATAAGAGGATCATTTAGGAAACTTACTTCATTACGCGAATCTCAGTGATAATCCTGCTTATTGAAATCTTACATTGAAAACATTGACTGAAGTATGATGTTGTTACTGATAGAAACTACAGACCACTGATAGGATAAATAAAGCATAGACAGCACTACAGGAACTGCATTGGAAGGCCCTAAAATCCCTCTTAGAATCATCTAGAACTGCTCTGGAACTCACCTCTAACTCCGTAGAACCCTCTAGAACTGAACCTGGAACTCACCTCTAACTCTGTAGAACTCTCTAGAACTGAACCTGGAACTCCTAAGATCACAGCAAGCACCATCACTGTATCATCAGCACTGAGAAACAGATCACTGCACTGTGTGTGTGTGGGTCTCCTCTCCATCGGTCTGCTCCTTCAGGTGTGCCAGCTCTTTCAGGCAAATATTGATTCATGTCTCTTTCTCTCTTTCTCTGCCTTCCTTTGTTAATAATTTTTCTTCCTGCCTTTATCTGCGCTTGGCAGGTAGAGGTGTGTGTGTGTGTGTGTGTGTGTGTGTCAGTGTGTGTGTGTGTCAGTGTGTCTGTCTTCAGGCTGTAGAGGGATATAAGGTGTCTGACAATAGCTGCTTCACTTTCTCTCGCTCTCTCTCTCACTCTCATTAGTTGATCATATTTACACCCAACTTACTGTCTAGGAGCCTCCATTTGATCTAACAATAGATCTATCATTTTATCTAGCCACTATCTATCCCAACAGCTGATTATTTCCTGCATCTCTGTCTGACATGTCATTCAGTCCCTCCTCTCTTCTGTCTTTCTCTCTCTCTCCTTCCCTTCTTACGCCTTCTATCCCTCCTCTCTCACTCTCCTCTCTTGCTATCATGAAATCACACACACAGTAAACCCTAAGGGCACATCTTGATCCACTCAAATGAGCATGCATTTATTCATGCACACCCTCACCATCACACCTTCAGTGGCTGCTAATCAATATCAGATAAATTCATCCTGCTAATCCAGGAACACACACACACACACACGTTGACAGTTCTCAGGTTAATCTGTAGTGAACAGAACGCAAACGAGTGTTTCTATGTATTATCACTCACTACTTAACATCCCACTGTCAGCTCACTGTAGACGGCTTTGATGTGCTCTACTGCTGTGTGTGTGTGTGTGTGTGTGTGTGTGTGTGTGTGTGTGTGTGTGTGTGTGTGTGTGTGTGTGTGTGTGTGTGTGTGTGTGTGTGTGTGTGTGTGTGTGTGTGTGTGTGCCTGCGTAGGTAGGTAGCGTACAGTCTTTGAGCTTTGAGTCTTTGATGCCAAATGCTGGTATGTGGGAAATATTAATCATATTCCTACTCAAATGCATACATAACTAACTCTCTATCTCTGTGCCTGTGTGGACGTTTAACTATACTTGTTGGGACCAGAACTCCCCACAAGAATAGTAAACAAACAAACATTTGACCAACTGGGGACATTTTGTTAGTCCCCACAAGGTCAAATGCTATTTCTAGGCGGTTAAGGTTAGAATTAGGGTTAGAATTAGGTTTTAGGTTAGGGTTAGGAGCTAGGGTTAGGTTTAGGGTTAAGGTCAGGGTTAAGGTTAAGGTTAGGGAATATAGGATTTTGAATGGAACTGAATTTTTTCTCTCCACAAGGTTAGTTGTAGAATAATGTGTGTGTGTGACAGGACTTATGTCAATCATAGAAGGAACGGATCTGTCAGTGACTGGACCACCTGAGAGTAGAGGAGTGAAGAGGAGGGAATAGAAGGAACATTTTTATTTGTCACATGTGCCGAATACAACTTTACAGTGAAATGCTTAAGAGCCCTTTCCCAGCAATGCATAGTTAAAAAGTAAGAAAAAATAGCGAAAAACAAATTAAGTGTATTACGTAAAGCTGATATGTCTTCAGTTAACAAGTATTCAACCCCTTTATTATGACAAGCCTAAATAAGTTCAGGAGTAAAAATGTGCTTAACAAGTCACATAATAACTTGCATGGACTATAGTGTTGAACATGATTTTTGAATGACTCACGCATACAATTATCTGTAAGGTCCCTCAGTCGAGCAGTGAATTTCAAACACAGATTCAACCACAAAGACCAGGGAGGTTTTCCAACGCCTCGCAAAGAAGGGCATCTATTGGTAGATGGGTAAAAAAGAAAATCCAACATTGAATATCCCTTTGAGCATGGTGAAGTTAATAATTACACTCTGGATGGTTTATCAATACACCCAGTCACTACAAAGATGCAGGTGTCCTTCCTAACTCAGTTGCTGGAGAGGAAGGAAACCACTCAGGGATTTCACCATGAGGCCAATTGTGACTTTAAAACAGTTACAGAGTTTAAAGCAGAAAACTGAGGATGAATCAACAACATTGTAGTTACTCCACAATACTAATCTAAATGACAGAGTGAGAGGAATGAAGCCTGTACAGAATAAAAATATTCCAAAACATGCATCCTGTTTGCAATTAAGGCACTAAAAGTAAAACTGCAAGAAATCTGGCAAAGAAATTAACTTTATGTCCCGAATACAAACCGTTATGTTTGGGGCAAATCCAACACAACACATTACTTTCCATATTTTTAAGCATCATCTTATGTGGTGGCTGCATCATCTTATGAGTATAATTGTAATCGTTAAGGACTGGGATGTTTTCTCTGATAAAAAAATAAACAGAATGGAGCTAAGCACATGTAAAATCCTAGAGAAAAACCTGGTTCAGTCTGCTTTCCACAAGACACTTGGAGATGAATGCAGCTTTTAGCAGGACAATATCCTAAAACATGAATCAACATTTGAGTTGCTTACCCGGAAGACAGTGAATGTGACCGAGTTCTGAATTAAATCTGCTTAAAATCTATAACAACAAGGCTTGAAAATTAATTTGACAGAGTTTGAAGAATTTTGAAAATAATAATGGGCAAATATTGTACAATCCAGGTGTGTTAAGCTCTTAGAGAGTTACCCAGAAAGACTCACAGCTGTAATAGCTGCTAAAGGTGATTCTAACATGCATTGACTCAGGGGTGTGAATACTTATGTAAATGAGATATTTGCTAACACTTCTAAAAACATGTTTTCACTTTGTCATATGGGGTATTGTGTGTAGACGGGTGAGACAAAAAAATCAATGTAATACTTTTTAAAAGTTTTTTGTTGTTTTACCCCTTTTTCTCCCCAATTTCGTGGTATCCAATTGTTTTAGTAGCTACTATCTTGTCTCATCGCTACAACTCCCGTACGGGCTCGGGAGAGACGAAGGTTGAAAGTCATGCATCCTCCGATACACAACCCAACCAAGCCGCACTGCTTCTTAAAACAGCGCGCATCCAACCCGGAAGCCAGCCGCACCAATGTGTCGGAGGAAACACTGTGCACCTGGCAACCTTGGTTGGCCCGCCACAGGAGCCGCTGGTGCGCGATGAGACAAGGACATCCCTACTGGCCAAGCCCTCCCTAACCCGGACGACGCTAGGCCAATTGTGCGTCGCCCCACGGACCTCCCGGCCGCGGCCGGTTACGACAGAGCCTGGGCGCGAACCCAGAGTCTCTGATGGCACAGCTGGCTATTTAATACATTTTAAATTCAGGATGTAACATCACAAAATGTGGAATAAGTCAAGGGGTATGAATACTTTCTGAAGGCACTGTAGGTAGAGGTAAAAGTGTCTCGGCAATCAGGATAGATAGTAGCGGCAGCAGCGTATGTGAAGAACGTGAAAAGAGTGTGAAAGTGTGTCTGTGTGAGTGTGTGTGTATGTGGCGTCAATATGCAATTGTGCCAGCATTGGTTTGTGGTGGTAAGAAGAGGGCTATGAAAATTATAGATAAAAACTCTCTTGGTAAATAGTATGGTCTACAGCTTATCATTAGATATTCTAACCAATGCGAGCAGAACCTCGAGACTTCCTTAATATTAGGGATCGCACACCAGCTCTTGTTAACAAAGAGACCCCCCGAGTTTATCCCACGCTGCCGTTCTGTCCTGCCAATGTATAGAAAAAACAGCTCGATTTATATTTTCCATGTCCTTGTTCATCCACAACATAGGATATTACAGTTCTTCAGATCACGTTGATAAGATAGTTATAAACGGAGCTCCTCCAGTTTATTCTCCAGTGACTGCACGTTGGAGGGAATTTTTATTTTATTTATTTTACCTTTATTTAACCAGGTAGGCAAGTTGAGAACAAGTTCTCATTTACAATTGCGACCTGGCCAAGATAAAGCAAAGCAGTTCGACAGATACAACGACACAGAGTTACACATGGAGTAAAACAAACATACAGTCAATAATACAGTATAAACAAGTCTATATACAATGTGAGCAAATGAGGTGAGAAGGGAGGTAAAGGCAAAAAAGGCCATGGTGGCAAAGTAAATACAATATAGCAAGTAAAACACTGGAATGGTAGTTTTGCAATGGAAGAATGTGCAAAGTAGAAATAAAAATAATGGGGTGCAAACGAGCAAAATAAATAAATAAATAAAAAATTAAATACAGTTGGGAAAGAGGTAGTTGTTTGGGCTAAATTATAGGTGGGCTATGTACAGGTGCAGTAATCTGTGAGCTGCTCTGACAGTTGGTGCTTAAAGCTAGTGAGGGAGATAAGTGTTTCCAGTTTCAGAGATTTTTGTAGTTCGTTCCAGTCATTGGCAGCAGAGAACTGGAAGGAGAGGCGGCCAAAGAAAGAATTGGTTTTGGGGGTGACTAGAGAGATATACCTGCTGGAGCGTGTGCTACAGGTGGGAGATGCTATGGTGACCAGCGAGCTGAGATAAGGGGGACTTTACCTAGCAGGGTCTTGTAGATGACATGGAGCCAGTGGGTTTGGCGACGAGTATGAAGCGAGGGCCAGCCAACGAGAGCGTACAGGTCGCAATGGTGGGTAGTATATGGGGCTTTGGTGATAAAACGGATTGCACTGTGATAGACTGCATCCAATTTGTTGAGTAGGGTATTGGAGGCTATTTTGTAAATGACATCGCCAAAGTCGAGGACTGGTAGGATGGTCAGTTTTACAAGGGTATGTTTGGCAGCATGAGTGAAGGATGCTTTGTTGCGAAATAGGAAGCCAATTCTAGATTTAACTTTGGATTGGAGATGTTTGATATGGGTCTGGAAGGAGAGTTTACAGTCTAACCAGACACCTAAGTATTTGTAGTTGTCCACGTATTCTAAGTCAGAGCCGTCCAGAGTAGTGATGTTGGACAGGCTGGTAGGTGCAGGTAGCGATCGGTTGAAGAGCATGCATTTAGTTTTACTTGTATTTAAGAGCAATTGGAGGCCACGGAAGGAGAGTTGTATGGCATTGAAGCTTGCCTGGAGGGTTGTTAACACAGTGTCCAAAGAAGGGCCGGAAGTATACAGAATGGTGTCGTCTGCGTAGAGGTGGATCAGGGATTCACCAGCAGCAAGAGCGACCTCATTGATGTATACAGAGAAGAGAGTCGGTCCAAGAATTGAACCCTGTGGCAACCCCATAGAGACTGCCAGAGGTCCGGACAGCAGACCCTCCGATTTGACACACTGAACTCTATCAGAGAAGTAGTTGGTGAACCAGGCGAGGCAATTATTTGAGAAACCAAGGCTGTCGAGTCTGCCGATGAGGATGTGGTGATTGACAGAGTCGAAAGCCTTGGCCAGATCAATGAATACGGAAGAGGCGGTTTACACACTCGCCGATGTCGTCTCGTCATAGGAAATGATGGGGGAAATATTAGGTACAAAGAAAGATAATATCAGCTCAAAAAAACACAAAATAGCACAATTGGTCAGGATCCTGTAAAACAGCTCCTATTCCCTCCAGCACCATAGACCTGGAAACAAGCACTAGAAAATAAGAGGTAAGGAATGGAGAGGAAGAGTAATGACTGAATGTACAGTGGTTCTTCCTTTAAAAGTTGTGTCATGCTACAGCACACCTTGCGGACTGCATCAGAATTCTATGGCACGTTATTTTAGTGGCAGCCATTGTTGCCATTTGTGCTAGTTAGTGCTAGTTTGACCACCAGAGGGCATCTTTGAGAAGCATTTGACTTTTTTAATATTGGCTGTACTCAAGAATTTCAAACCTTTTTTTGTAAGAACATAGTATATGGGATTGATTTTAAGAAATTTTGCTTAATTAATTTGATGAATATTATGGTGTTTCAATTACAAGAAAAATGAAAAACTAAAACCTCAGTGTTTCCATTAGTAAAATATGGCGCTGTACAAAGTGACCGGCCGGGAGTAGGCTACTGTACTAAAAGCAAAATAATCCTAACATTTCCACACCCTAACTGTAGAATAGCCAATACCCAAACGGAGATTCAGTGAAAAAAAAAAAATCCAAGATGGCGTAGCAGTCAGACGTCTTTGTCCTTCGTCTTGTCGTTTTCCATGTATATATATTTTTATATATTTTTCTAAACCGCAACTTCAAAATACTCTCCTGCAACCCGCCTCACCCAATGAGGTGTGGATCTGTTTTTTCTAAAGTATTTTTTATTTGAACTGGAATCCCCCAACAGAAGCTAGCCAGCTCACTAGCTACTAACTAGTAGTCAGCAAACCACTGCTAGCGGTCACCAGCTCTCGCCAGTTTTTACAATGCGACTCAAACCAGAGCATACCGGACCTATTTTCTCTCCATATCCCCGGATTCCCACCGCAAGCTCTGAAACTTTTCACCTGGATCATCGCAGCTAGCTTAGCTGCAATCGGAGTGACTACTCTTGGCTAACGTCTGTCTGAAGCAAACACTAATTAGCCTGAAGCTAGCCCATGCTAGGCCCATTCTCCTGGCTAGCTGAAGAGGCCTATCAGACACTCCTGGGCTACAATACCCGGACCCCTTCTGCTGCCGGTACAGGGCACGGAACCCCGCCGATCCTTCACGACTGCCGACGTAACCTGCTCGAGGGAGTACTCAACTGGCCCCTATGTCGCGACGTCTCCTGAATGCCCTTCTGCTAGCCTGCTACCCGTGGCCCGCTTTGTTGTCTAGAGCATATTGGACTGTTAGCTGAATAGATCCATCGGCCAATTTCTTGGGCCACTATACCTATTTTGCCAATTGGACATGGACCCCTCTGCTACTCGGAACCCTACTAATCCATCACGACTGGCCTAGCGACGTCACCGCACGCGGAGGCTAAAACATACTTTCCTCCATCGCGACGTCCCTCTAAGGCCCTTCTGCTAGCTTGCTATCCCCGGCCTGCTAGCTGTCTGAATCGCTGTGTCTCCAGCCAGCCCAACCACTCACTGGACCCCTATGAGCACTCGGCTACGCATGCCTCTCCCTAATATCAATATGCCTTGTCCATTACTGTCCTGGTTCGTGATTATTGACTTATTTCACTGTAGCCTCTGCTCAATATGCCTTAACCAACCATTTAGTTCCACCTCCCACATATGCGGTGACATCACCTGGTTTAAACATCTCTAGAGACAATATCCCTCTCATCATTACTCAATGCCTAGGTTTACCTCCAATGTACTTACCTCCTACCATACCTTTGTGTGTACATTATGCCTTGAATCTATTCTATCGCGCCCAGAAACCTGCTCCTTTTACTCTCTGTTCCTAACATACTAGATGACCAGGTCTGATAGCCTTTAGCCGTACCCTTATCCTACTCCTCCTCTGTTCCTCTGGTGATGTAGAGGTTAATCCAGGCCCTGCAGTGCCTAGCTCCACTCCTACTCCCCAGGTGCTCTCATTTGTTGACTTAACCGTAAAAGACTTGGTTTCATGTATGTTAACATTAGAAGCCTCCTTCCTAAGTTTGTTTTATTCACTGCTTTAGCATACTCTGCCAACCTGGATGTCCTAGCCGTATCTGAATCCTGGCTTAGGATGACCTCCAAAAACACTGAAACATCCATCCCTAACGATAACATTTTCCGACAAGATAGAACTGCCAAAGGGGGCGGTGATGCAATCTGCTGCAGAGAAAGCCTGCAGAGTTCTGTCTTCCTATCCAGGTTTGTACCCAAACAATTCAAGCTTCTACATTAAAAAATCCACCTTTCCAGAAACAAGTCTCTCACCTTTGACACTTGCTATAGACCACGCTCTGCCCCCAGCTGTGCCCTGGACACCATATGTGAATTGATTGCCCCCCATCTATCTTCAGAGCTCGTGCTGCTAGGTGACCTAAACTGGGACATGCTTAACACCCAAACCATCCTATAATCTAAGCTTGATTCCCTAAATCTCACACAAATTATCAATGAAACTACAACCCCAAATCCGTAACCATGGGCACCCTCAGACATTATCCTAACCAACTTGCCCTCCAAATACACCTCTGCTGTTTTCAACCAGGATCTCAGCGATCACTGCCTCATTGCCTGCATTTGTAATGGGTCTGCGGTCAAACGACTAGCCCTCATCACTGTCAAACGTTCCCTAAAACACTTCGGCAAGCAAACCTTTCTAATCGACCTGGCCCGGGTATCCTGGAAGGATAATGACCTCATCCCGTTAGTAGATTATGCCTGGTAATTCTTTAAAAGTGCTTTCCTCACCATCTTAAATAAGCAGGCCCCATTAAAAAAATGTAGAACCAGGAACAAATATAGCCCTTGGTTCTCTCCGGACCTGACTGCCCTTGACCAGCACAAAAACATCTTGTGGCGTTCTGCATTAGCATCGAATAGCCCCCGTGATATGCAACTTTTCAGGGAAGTTAGGAACCAATATACACAGGCAGTTAGGAAAGCTAAGGCTAGCTTAATCAAGCAGAAATGTGCATCCTGTAGCACAAACTCAAAAAAGTTCTAGGACACTGTAAAGTCTATGGAGAATAAGAGCTCCTCACAGCTGCCCACTGCACTGAGGATAGGAAACACTGTCACCACTGATAAATCCACTATAATTGATAATTTCAATAAGCATTTTTCTACGGTTAACCAGGTTTTCCACCTGGTTAACCCTACCCCGATCAACAGCCCTGCACCCCCCACAGCAACTCACCCAAGCCTCCCTATTCTCCTTCACCCAAATCCAGATAGGTGATGTTCTGAAAGAACTGCAAAATCTGGACCCCTACAAATCAGCCGGGCTACACAATCTGGACCCTCTCTTTCTAAAATGATCTGCCTAAATTGTTGAAACCCCTATTACTAGCCTGTTCAACCTCTCTTTTGTATCGTCTGACATTCCCAAAGATTGGAAAGCTGCTGCGGTCATCCCTCTCTTCAAAGGGGGAGAAACTCTAGACCCAAACTGCTACAGACCTATATCTATCCTACCCTGCCTTTCTAAGGTCTTCGAAAGCCAAGTTAACAAACAGATTACCGACCATTTCGAATCCCACCGTACCTTCTCCGCTATGCAATCTGGTTTCAGAGCTGGTCATGGGTGCACCTCAGCCCTGCTCAAGGTCCTAAATGATATCATAACCGCCATCGATAAGAGACATTACTGTGCAGCCGTATTCATCTACCTGGCCAAGGCTTTCGACTCTGTCAATCACCACATTCTTATCGGCAGACTCAACAGCCCTGGTTTCTCAAATGATTGCCTCACCTGGTTCACTAACTACTTCTCTGATAGAGTTCAGTGTGTCAAATCAGAGGGCCTGTTGTCCGGACCTCTGGCAGTCTCTATGTGAGTGCCACAGGGTTCAATTCACGGGCCGACTCTCTTCTCTGTATACATGAATGATGTCGCTCTTGCTGCTGCTGATTCTCTGATCCATCTCTACGCAGACGACACCATTCAGTATACATCTGGTGTTACGGTTTTCTAGGTGTGAAGGAGAGTCGGACCAAACTGCAGCGTGTAGATTGCGATCCATATTTAATAACGAACGTAAAACACCAATCAAATAACAAACACTACAAAAACAATAAACGTAACGAAAACCGAAACAGCCTATACTTGTGTAACCTAACACATAGACAGGAACAAGGACACTAAGGACAATCACCCACGACAAACTCAAAGAATATGGCTGCCTAAATATGGTTCCCAATCAGAGACAACGATAAACACCTGCCTCTGATTGAGAACCACTCCAGACAGCCATAGACCTTGCTAGATAACCCCACTAGCTACAATCCCAATACATACACACCAAAACCCCAAGACAAAACACACCACAATACAAAAACCCCATGCCACACCCTGGCCTGACCCAAATACATGAAGAAAAACACAAAATACTTAGACCAGGGCGTGACAGAATCCCACCCCTAAGGTGCGGACTCCCGAACGCACCTCAAAACAATAGGGAGGGTCCGGGTGGGCGTCTGTCCATGGTGGCGGCTCCGGCGCGGGACGTGGAACCCACTCAGTCAATGTCTTAGTCCCCTCTCCACGCGTCCCTGGATAGTCCACCCTCGCCGCCGACCATGGCCTAGTAGTCCTCACCCAGAACCCCACTGGACTGAGGAGCAGATCGGGACTGAAGGACAGCTCGGGAGTGAGAGAAAGCTCGGGAGTGAGAGAAAGCTCAGGAGTGAGAGAAAGCTCGGGATTGAGAGAAAGCTCGGGATTGAGAGAAAGCTCGGGAGTGAGAGAAAGCTCGGGAGTGAGAGAAAGCTCGGGAGTGAGAGAAAGCTCGGGAGTGAGAGAAAGCTCGGGAGTGAGAGAAAGCTCGGGAGTGAGAGAAAGCTCGGGAGTGAGAGGAAGCTCGGGAGTGAGAGAAAGCTCAGGAGTGAGAGAAAGCTCAGGAGTGAGAGAAAGCTCAGGAGTGAGAGGAAGCTCAGGAGTGAGAGGAAGCTCAGGAGTGAGAGGAAGCTCAGGAGTGAGAGGAAGCTCAGGCAGGTAGGTAGATCTACCAGATCCTGGCTGGCTGGTGGTTTCAGCAGATCCTGGCTGACTGGCAGATCCTGGTTGACTGGCGGATCCTCGCCGACTGGCAGTTCTGGCAGATCCCGGCTGACTGGCGGATCTGGAAGAGTCTGGTTGACTGGCAGATCTGGAAGAGTCTGGCTGACTGGCAGATCTGGAAGAGTCTGGCTGACTGGCGGATCTGGAAGAGTCTGGCTGACTGGCGGATCTGGAAGAGTCTGGCTGACTGGCGGATCTGGAAGAGTCTGGCTGACTGGCGGATCTGGAAGAGTCTGGCTGACTGGCGGATCTGGAAGAGTCTGGCTGACTGGCGGATCTGGAAGAGTCTGGCTGACTGGCGGATCTGGAAGAGTCTGGCTGACTGGCGGATCTGGAAGAGTCTGGCTGACTGGCGGATCTGGGAGAGTCTGGCTGACTGGCGGCTCTGGCTGCTCCATGTAGGCTGACAGCTCTGGCGGCTTCTTACAGATTGCAGCTCTGGCAGCTCCTTGCAGACTGGCAGCTCCTTGCAGACTGGCAGCTCCTTGCAGACTGGCAGCTCGGGCTGCTTCATGCAGACTGACAGCTTTGGCTGCTCCATGCAGACTGACATCTCTGGCTGCTCCATGCAGACTGACAGCTCTGGCTGCTCCATGCAGACTGACAGCTCCTTGCAGACTGACAGCTCTGGCTGTTCCATGCAGACTGACAGCTCAGGCTGCTCCATGCAGCCTGGCAGCTCTGGCTGCTCCATGCAGGCTGGCTGCTCCATGCAGCCTGGCAGCTCTGGCTGCTCCATGCAGGCTGGCAGCTCTGGCTGCTCCATGCAGGCTGGCAGCTCTGGCTGCTCCATGCAGGCTGGCAGCTCTGGCTGCTCCATGCAGGCTGGTAGCTCTGGCTGCGCTGAACAGGCAGGAGACTCCGGCAGCGCAGGAGAGGAGAAAGGCTCCGACAGCGCAGGAGAGGCGAGGCGCACTGTAGGCCTGATGCGTGGTGCTGGTACTGGTGGTACTGGACCGAGGACACGCACAGGAAGCCTGGTGCGGGGAGCTGCTACCGGAGGGCTGGGGTGTGGAGGTGGTACTGGATAGACCGGACCGTGCAGGCGCACTGGAGCTCTTGAGCACCGAGCCTGCCCAACCTTACCTGGCTCGATGCCCACTCTAGCCCGGCCGATACGAGGAGCTGGAATATACCGCACCGGGCTATGCACCCGCACTGGGGACACCGTGCGCACCACTGCATAACACGGTGCCTGCCCGGTCTCTCTAGCCCCCGGGTAAGCACAGGGAGTTTGCGCAGGTCTCCTACCTGGCGTAGCCATACTCCCTGTGAGACCCCCCCCAATAAATTTTTGGGGCTGACTCCCGGGCTTCCTTGCCAACCGTGTTCCCTCGTATCGCCGGCTCCTCTCTCCGGCTGCCTCTGCTCTCCTAAGTGCCTCCACCTGTTCCCATGGAAGGCGATCCCTTCCCGCCAGGATCTCCTCCCATGTGTAGCAACCCTTGCCATCCAATATATCGTCCCATGTCCAATCCTCATTGCGCCGCTGTTGCTGCCTTTGTTGCTTCTCCTGCGGCTCCTGCCTGTTGACACGCTGCTTGGTCCGTTTGTGGTGGGTGATTCTGTTACGGTTTTCTAGGTGTGAAGGAGAGTCGGACCAAACTGCAGCGTGTAGATTGCGATCCATATTTAATAACGAACGTAAAACACGAATCAAATAACAAACACTACAAAAACAATAAACGTAACGAAAACCGAAACAGCCTATACTTGTGTAACCTAACACACAGACAGGAACAAGGACACTAAGGACAATCACCCACAACAAACTCAAAGAATATGGCTGCCTAAATATGGTTCCCAATCAGAGACAACGATAAACACCTGCCTCTGATTGAGAACCACTCCAGACAGACATAGACCTTGCTAGATAACCCCACTAGCTACAATCCCAATACATACACACCAAAACCCCAAGACAAAACACACCACAATACAAAAACCCCATGCCACACCCTGGCCTGACCCAAATACATGAAGAAAAACACAAAATACTTAGACCAGGGTGTGACATCTGGCCCTTCTTTGGACACTGTGTTAACAACCCTCCAGACGAGATTCAATGCCATACACTCTCCTTCCGTGGCCTCCAACTGCTCTTAAATGAAAGTAAACAGCATCCTACTCTGGACGGTTCTGACTTAGAATATGCGGACAACTACAAATACCTAGGCGTCTGGTTAGACTGTGAACTCTCCTTCCAGACTCACATTAAGCATCTCCAATCCAATTTCGCAACAAAGCATCCTTCACTCATGCTGCCTAACATACACTTGTAAAACTGACCATCCTACCGATCCTCAACTTCGGCGATGTCATTTACAAAATACCCTCCAACACTCTACTCAACAAATCGGATGCAGTCTATCACAGTGCCATCAGTTTTGTCACCAAAACCCCATATACTACCCACCACTGCGACCTGTACGCTCTCATTGGCTGGCCCTCTCTTCATACTCGTCGCCAAACCCACTGGCTCCAGGTCATCTACAAGTCTCTGCTAGGTGAAGCCCCACCTTATCTCAGCTCACTGGCCACCATAGCAGCACCCAACCGTAGCACGCGGTCCAGCAGGTATATCTCACTGGCCACCCCCAAAGCCAATTCTTCCTTTGGCTGCCTTTTCTTCCAGGTCTCTGCTACCAATGACTGGAACTAACTGCAAAAATCACTGAAGCTGGAGACTCATATCTCCCTCACTAGCTTTAAGCACCTGCTGTCAGAGCAGCTCACAGATCACTGCACCTGTACATAGCCCATCTGTAAATAGCCCATCCAACTACCTTATCCCCATACTGTATTTATTTATTTATTTATCTTGCTCCTTTGAACCCCAGTATCTCTGCTTGCACATTCATCCTCTGCACATCTACCATTTCTGTGTTTAATTGCTATATTGCAATTACTTCACCACCATGGCCTATTTATTGCCTTACCTCCATTATCCTACCTCATTTGCACACACGGTTTATATACTTTTTCCACTGTATTGTTGACTGTATGTTTGTTTATTCTATGTGTAACTCTGTGGTGTTATTTGTGTCGAACTGCTTTGCTTTGTCTTGGCCAGGTCGCAGTTGTAAATGAGAACTTGTTCTCAACTAGCTTACCTGGTTAAATTAAGGTGAAAAATAAATAAAAATAAAACAGTCCCATGCTGGTCTCAGAGCAGCACGAAACGGTGCTGAAATAGTTGACCACATGTCATTCAGTGATATTTATTCCCATAGTAATTCTGTATGGATCCATAACGAAATAAACATCTGCATTACAATTATAATGCAGGGTTAATAGTAAATGTATATATGCATTAGGGCTTGATGCATTTTTTTGTTGGTGCAAATCTGGTTTTAGACACGGTAAGATGGACTCACTGATGGTTGAAGAAGATGAGCGATCGGCAAAGGCAATCAACATAGCTCCAATCACAGTCAGAAGACAGTTGAAGAAACTTGTGTGGACCGGTCGGGAGTAGGCCTAGGCTACTAAGTGACTGCGAGTGAAGAGCAAAATGATCCTAACATTTTGAAATAAAAATCTGAGTTATCAAGACCAGTCCCCATGCTCTGTCATTCAGTGATATTTATTCCCTATTGTTCTGCTGATAGTTGAAATAAACATCTGCATTTTGAGTATTTTTATCATGATTTTATTAAGGAAAGCATAAACACTGTACAGTATATGCTTGATCTGACATTTTGCAGTTGCATGAGGTTTGGAGTTAGAAATGTCAAACTTTAGAGTGGGGGGGTTTCACACCTACAGTAGCCGAGCTACTCGACTATCCTTTGTAATGATTGAAGAGACTACTGTCCTGCTCATAGCCCATTCTAGAAATGTTGTTTGCAGAATTCAGCCTGCTACGCTTGTTTTCTCTCCCTGTTTTTAGAGGGAGAGAAACCAAAAGCCCACCGCCCGGCCGGCCAAACCCTCCCCTAACCCGGGCGATGGTGGGCCAATTGTGTGTCGCCACATGGATCTCCCGGGCGCGGCCGGCACAGGTATCGAACCAGCATCTGTAGCAAATGAAGTGTCTTCAACCGCTGCGCCTCCTGGTTGGCCCTATCCACAAAGTTTTTAATGCTGATCAATTGTCTTGCACAAAGTATCTAAAATACTACTTAAACAGGACTCTTAAATCATTTAATTTGAATATTAATTATATATTTTGATCACAGAAACAATGAGAAAATATGGAAAATAAATAAATAATTCAATGTTAATTAAATAAAGCAGCCCGTGTAATCATCTGCCAGTGTAGCCACAATCGGCCCGAGCCCCAAGTAATACATTTGGGCCAGATACCTCACACCGGAATCGGCCCGAGCCTGATCATCATCAAGAGATATACTGGACCCTATGTCAGAGAGGTGTTTTTGGGACCACATCGTGTCTATTGTCCTGCAAACAGCCCTTGTGAAAACATGTTTCCAACAGAGAAGTTCCTTACTTTTTCCCCTTTCCACTTGCCTCTTCCATTTATTCCCATAGTATTTTTTTATGGTTTGCATTGCAAATGAGGGCATAAACTGGGTCAAGATGCCAGAAAAGTAAGTAGACCTTACTCATGTCGCCTACGGTAGGCCTACAGTATAGCTATAAATATATTTTTTAAATCTCTACATGTAGGTCTCCTGATTTAAACCCGATCAAACTTGTTGCAACTAAAATGTTGTTGAAATAAGCATCTGCATGTTTGCCTGGCATGGATTGTGACTCCATCTCGTTCCTCGCCCTCTTCAACTCCGCCAATGCCGCCTGACTCTGTGCCAATGATGTGACTCTCCGCCAATAATTACATTTAGATGATTGGAGGATTCTAAATTAATATCTAAGGGGCATTTTTCATTAGGGCAAATCTGTGAGGATATCTAAGGGGCTTTTATAGAATTGTAATGCAGGATTAATAATAATAATTATCACTTTGTTTAAAAAATAACGATATTTTGAAGATTTAGTTTCAAATAATCGAAAGTGAGCGATTGCAATCTGAATAAATTGGAAAAAAGCCATTCTTGAACATGAGGTGAGACATTCTTACTAATTTGTAGATAAAACCAGTTTGTTATTTAGAGAGAGAAAACAAAAGCCCACCGTGTCTATTTTTTGGAAAATCGTTAGTCCACATGTCAAGTGAAATTCCCACATTGTATTTACCCAAGTTCTCCCTTAAAACTCCAGGACCACCAACAGTTTTTGTTGTTGCCTGATGCAGGACTCTAGTGTCAGATGAGACTCTCAGACTGAATACGCCTCCATTAATTGCCACAGTTTAGACTTCCAATAGATCAGCATTCTAACTCCCCTTGTAACTAGAGGTCGACCAATTAATCGGAATGGCCGATTAATTAGGGCGATTTCTACTTTTCATAACAATCGGTAATCAGCATTTTTGGTCACCGATTATGGCCGATTACATTGCACTCCATGAGGAGACTGCGTGGCAGGCTGACTACCTGCAGCAAGGAGCCAAGGTAAGGTGCTAGCTAGCATTAATCTTATCTTATAAAAAACAATCAATCTTAACATAATCACTAGTTAACTACACATGGTTGATGATATTACTAGTTCATCTAGCTTGTCCTGCGTTGCATATAATCCATGTGGTGCCTGTTAATTTATCATTGAATCACAGCCTACTTTGCCAAACGGTGATTTAACAAGCGTATTCGCAAAAAAAGCACTGTCATTGCACCAATGTGTATCTAACCATAAACATCAACACCTTTCTTAAAATCAATACACAAGTATATCATTTTAAACATGCATATTTAGTTCAAATTGCCTGCTAACATGAATTTCTTTTAAATAGGGAAATTGTGTCACTCTTGCGTTCTGTGCAAGCAGAATCAGGGTATATGCAGCAGTTTGGGCCACCAGGCTCGTTGCGAACTGTGTGAAGACCATTTCTTCCTAACAAAGACCATAATTAATTTGCCAGAATTGTACATAATTATGACATAATTGAAGGTTGTGCAATGTAACAGCAATATTTAGACTTAGGGATTCCACCCGTTAGAATAAATATGTAACGGTTCCGTATTTCACTGAAAGAATAAACGGTTTGTTTTTGAAATGATAGTTTCCGGATTTGACCATATTAATTACCTAAGGCTCGTATTTATGTGTGTTATTATATTATGACTAAGTATATGATTTGATAGAGCAGTCTGACTGAGCGGTGGTAGGCAGCAGCAGGCTCGTAAGCATTCATTCAAACAGCACTTTCCTGCATTTGCCAGCAGCTCTTTGCTGTGCTTCAAGCATTGCGCTGTTTATGACTTCAAGCCTATCAACTCCCGAGATTAGGCTGGCAATACTAAAATACCTATTAGAACATTCAATAGTCAAAGGTATATGAAATACAAATGTTATAGAGAGAAATAGTCCTATAATAACTACAACCTAAAACTTCTTACCTGGGAATATTGAAGACTCATGTTGCAAGGAACTTAAACGTTAGCTTTTTTA
Source organism: Oncorhynchus tshawytscha (assembly GCF_018296145.1). Taxonomy (NCBI): domain Eukaryota; kingdom Metazoa; phylum Chordata; class Actinopteri; order Salmoniformes; family Salmonidae; genus Oncorhynchus; species Oncorhynchus tshawytscha. The sequence continues at coordinate 15,932,033 of NC_056431.1, read as the reverse complement.
CATGGCACATATTGCACTTTTACTTTCTTCTCCAACACTTTGTTTTTGCATTATTTACAACAAATTGAACATGTTTCATTATTTATTTGAGACTAAATTGATTTTATTGATGTATTATATTAAGTTAAGATAAGTGTTCATTCAGTATTGTTGTAATTGTCATTATTACAAATATATATATAAAACAATCGTCCGATTAATTGGTATGGGCTTTTTTTGGTCCTCCAATAATCGGTATCGGCGTTGAAAAATCATAATCGGTCAACCTCTACTTGTAATAGTGTGGTGCAATGACAGAATGCCACCATCTACCACAAACTTGTAACTTTTAAAGGAAGAACCACTGTACCTAATCAGTGTGTAATTTTACATTTTTATTTAACTAGGCAAGTCAGTTAAGAACAAATTCTTATTTTCAATGACGGCCTAGGAACAGTGGGTTAACTGCCTGTTTAGGGGCAGAACGACAAATTCGTACCTTGTCAGCTCGGGGATTTGAACTTGCAACCTTCCGGTTACTAGTCCAACACTCTAACCACTAGGCTACCCTGCCACCCCGGGTAGTGTTATACAATCCCAACATGTTAATTTCACTACACCTGACAGGAAGAACACACGTGTGTCTTTATAGCGGCAGCCTCTGAATCACAAACAGAACAGCCAGCACAAATAGGCTACATTCACCAGTCTCTACATTACAGCTCGGAAACTGGTGTGTGTGTCTATATGTGTGTGTGTGTGTGTGTGTATGTGTGGGTACAATGCCCATGGCTAAAGTCTCTCTGCCACTCCTATAGCTTGTTTCATGTCTTTGTTGCTGGTAACAACAAAGCCTTAACTCTGGGCTGCTGTAATTCATGTTCAGAACAATGACAACTAAGCAACAGCTTTATGTTTATTTTACATTTCTCTGTGTGGGATGAGACTGGAAGACTTGGTCTGCGTGTGTGTGAGGGGAGGTTTGCGTGTTTGTGCTTTTGTTTTTGTGTATGTTTGTTACCTGTCTGTGTGCGTGGTCATAGGAGTTGATATGGTTGTCATACTCCTGGTGTCTGAGGTACTGTTTATCACACAGCTGACAGAAGAAACTCGACTTCCCATCATTCTCCACTGTACCTGCTGCACTCTCACCATGATCCTAGAGAGAGAGAGACCGAAAGAGAGAGACAGAGAGAGAAAATTAGTGGAGAGAGAGATAAAGAGAGAAGGGTTAGAAAGAGGGAAAGAGAGATGTTAGTTATGTTGCCACAGATGTCAACTCCAGGATTTCTGACCTCAGTGGTGTTTATGGAAAGCAGCAGTGTAGAGTGGAACAATTTCATCCATCATAACACTACGTTAAACCTTCATAACGCTACGTTAGATCTTCATGGCACTACGTTAAAACAGACTTGTGTTGGTGTGGTTGATCTTGATCTAAGAGAGTAGACATATGGACTAGCCTAGGATACAATAAAAAAAATCTCACCCATCCACCCCCACACCCAGTCATGCGTCTAGAGTGACTTGACGTGAGTGGGTTTCCTCAGCGGCCACCCCTTAGGACACAAACTGCTGTCTATCAGTGGGTGGGTGGGTGGGTGGGGGTGTGTCAGTGTGTTCACGCTCTGCAGCAGAATGTAATTTCCCTGAGGCTAGGAGCTGCCAATAAACACTACTGAATCCTGCTCTACCCTGACATGATGGGAATTTAATTTGAGTCCCTCTCTCTTGCGTTCCCTCCCTCTGTGCCCCTTTCTCCATTTTGCCCATTCTGTCCCTCTGTTTCCCGCTCTCTTCCCTCCCCTCTGCCTGTTTCCTCTACACTTCCGCACCCATCTCTGCTTCCCTCCCCTCTTCCCCCTCTTTCTTATTCTCTCTCCTTTTCTTCTGTAAGCTCTAGGTCATACAGTGACAGAATCCATCGGCACCAATTTCCTCAGTAATATGCTTGAGCCAAGGAAAAGAGAAAGGAGGGAGGGGTGGTGATGGAGGACAACACAAAGGGAGGGAGGGAGTAGTAGAGAGGGGGTGTTTGTGTTCAAGTAATAATATAACAGTGAAAATGTCAAAGTGACACGAAGCTTTAGAGGCTGGAACATGCAGAGTTATAAAAAGGTGTGTGTACTGTATGTGGGTGTATGTGTGTATTTTTGTGCACTTGCGTGTGTGTGTGTGTACACTTGCATGTTTGTGTGTGTGAGTGTGAGCATATGTGTGTGTGTGTGTGTGTGTGTGTGTGTGTGTGTGTGTGTGTGTGTGTGTGTGTGTGTGTGTGTGTGTGTGTGTGTGTGTGTGTGTGTGTGAGCGTAAAAGCCCTCAGAAGAGAGAAATTATGATTATATTTTTATGAGTCTGTGTTTTGGAAGGTAATCACTAAGCATATGGCCACTCTCTGTAAAGTCAAATCACCTCTTTCTAGGCTGTTTTGACATTTCACCCTCTTCCTCTGAGCTAGGCATCTCTCCCAAGTGGAACATCAGCAGAAATGGGTCCATTGAAGTGATTGAGCAAATCTGGCCACATAATAATATGGTGATAGAACTTGAACAGAAATAACTTCAAGGTGGTTTGAGGCTTTAACATCTGCTCTATGGATGTCTTTGGACACTCAAGTTAGTATGCTAAACTAATGAGGGGCTGCTGAAAATACCTACATTGGTTGCTTGGCAACAGTTTAGGTGCACTGTAAGTGGAGACATCAAACAACATAGTTTTGGGGGTAAATTCTGCTTTAACGAATGAGTAAACTGATCAGTCAGTCTAACAAGCAGGAGGCTTATCTCCCACTGCCAACTGTGTGCTTGTTTGTTTCTCCTAAGCACCTCACACCTCTCTCGTGTGTCTGAGAAATTAAGCTGAACCAGGGAGGTGTGAGTGCATGTGTGGGTTGTTTGTTCGAAATCAAATCCAAATCTAAATTTATTGATTGCGGACACAGATTTGCAGATGTTATCACAGGTGCAGTAAAATGCTTGTGTTTCTAGCTCCAACAGTGCAGTAGTACCTAGCAATAAAATATACAAACACAATCCCCATCATTTTACATTATACACCTACAGTACACACACACCTCAGTTTGCCTCTGCTCCCTGCAAGTAGCCATCCCCAGACACACACACTCTGACAAGTTGACGTCTCGTCACGAAATTAATCCAGACGTCAATTTGCTGATGCACCGTAAACCTGTTTATAAATTATACATTGTTTTCAGTCCCCACAAAAAAAACGCAAAAAAGTGCCAACGTAAGGCCCTCACTCTGTCATTCAGAAACTTATTTCAGTGTCTGCCTGCCAGTTGAAAACCTTTACCTGTGTGTGTGTGTGTGTGTGTGTGTGTGTGTGTGTGTGTGTGCGCTACTGAAGCATAGGCTACTGCAGCCTACTGATGGTTACATGCGTGATTCAGAAATTAGAGAGAGATTTTGAATTACAGAAGAATGGATTCACTTTTTCAATGCTAGTTAAGGATACTATAGTTATCAGTATCCACATTGAATTTATTAACTATAAAGACAAGTTTTTTAGTTTTTTCTGGTGCCCCTCTGCACAAACAATTTTGTTAGCCACCTGGCTAGCTCTGGTCCAACGTTAAGCCAAATATCTGAAGTTCAAAGACATTCAAAGTTGCTCCATAGAAGCCGCTCCCCCGTAGGTATAATTCTATGGGCGTAATTCAGATAACGCATGTCATAACAAAATGACCAGCGCTTTCAGTTGTACAACTGACTAGGTATCCCTATTTCCCTTTCAAGCCAAGCCTCCTCCTCGGCTCCTCCATCTCTCGCTCTCTCCCCACCCGCAAAATGTCAGGTGTGCTGTTCTGTTCTGGACCAGTTGTAATTTTTCTAAGTCTCTCTTTGTGGCACTTGACCACACGACTGGACAGTAGTCCAGGTGAGACAGAACTAGGGCCTGTTTTGTTGATAGTGATAAGAAGGCAGAGTAACGCTTTATTATGGACAGCTATAATAGCTACTGTTGCATCAATATGTTTTGACCATGACCGTTTACAAACCAGGGTTACTCCAGGCAGTTTAGTCTCTTCAACTTGCTCAATTTCCACATTATTCATTACAAGATTTAGTTCAGGTTTAGGGTTTAGTGAATGATTTGTTCCAAATACAATGCTTTTAGTTTTTTTTTTATATTTAGGACTAACTTATTGTTGGCCACCCATTCTGAAACTGACTGCAGCTTTTTGTTAAGTGTTGCAGTGATTTCGCTTGTTGCGGTAGCTGAGGTGTATAGTGTTGAGTCACTAGCATATATAGACCCATAGGCTTTACTCAGTGCCAGTGACAGGTCATTAGTAAAGATTGAAAAAAGTAAAGGGCCTAGACAGCTGCCCTGGGGAATGCCTAATTTACTGGATTATGTTGGAGAGGCTTCCTTTAAAGAACACCCTCTGTGTTCTGTTAGAAAGGTAACTCTCATCCACAATATAGCTGGGCATGTAAAGCCATAAAGCGTACGTTTTTCCAACAGCAGATTATGATCGATAATGTCAAAAGCTAAACTGAAGTCTAACAAAACAGCTCCCACAATGTTTTTATTATCAATTTCTCTCATCCAATCATCAGTCCCTTCCCTATAAGCGTGCTGAAAATCTTAAAATGTTTATTGCTTTACTGAGAGGCTTGTCTATCAGAGGTAGACATGATATTTATGTTAGAGCTGATAGTGCAAGGTGAGCTACAGGGGACTTCATACTAGGGCAAACTGCCTCAGTTCTAACAGTATAACTCAGGTTCATGCTGTACATGCATGATCACTCCATACAATAGATGTAGGATTGACAGAGGCATTCAGGGGAGTAAGAGGTACATAAATGAGGTTACTTACATTATGACTGCCAATGGCCCCGGGACAATTTACATTTGCAGCAGCACTACAACAACTCAGCAAGTCGTCGGTAGAGATGATCTGAGCAGGGCTTGGGTCACAATTATGACACAGACACATCTTTGTTCACGCCTGTCATTTCTGTTAGACATGTTGGTCACGCTTCGAGTGGTTTACATGCATGTTGTGCGTGATTATGTCTGTGCTATAGACTGTGAAGTGACAGCTTAATTTTCCACTCCTCTGCTGTTCTCCCTCCCTCTATCCTCTTCTCTCATCTCCTATACTCTCCTTTCATTGTCCCTATTCACACAGAGTTTATCATATGATCAAACAAAACCAGTCCGTTTTGGCTAGCCACAGCAGTTAACTAGATAGCTAAGTAGCTCTTTAGCTTACTAGCACATTCACTAATTCGTTTGTAAATAATAACAAGCTAGTTAGCTACCACATGTTTTTGTTAAACTGTCAACATAATAGCTAACAGGCAACAAGATATGCCGAATAACAGTCTAAAAACCACTTGAGGGTTCAAATCGCATGGCCAGAAATCAGATGTGTATGTGACTTGAAATCAAGATCAGATTCAGATTCCATGTGCTTTTTGGCAGTTCAGACTGCAGGAAAAAGAACAGATTCAAATCTGTATTATTTTATTTACTTGAGTCACTTCAAACTGTCAATTTGAACAGGGCTTTAGTGAAGGAGGCTCACAGTACTGTACTACTGCTACAGTAGGACAGGGAGGCTAATATATTCAGAGACTCTTAATTAATTGCATCTGTGTGAAGGGTATATTCATAATTTTGTAGATCAACTCCTATAATTGCTATCCTGCCTTAATGACGGGAAATACTGTGTACACACACACACGCACACACACACACACACAGTACTTACTGTTGAAGTCAGAAGTTTTCATACACCTTAGCCAAGTACATTTAAACTTAGTTTTTAACAATTCCTGACATTTAATCCAAATAAAAATTCCCTGCCTTAGGTCAGCTAGGATCCCCACTTTATTTTAAGAATGTGAAATGTCAGAATAATAGTAGAGAGATTTATATATTTCAGATTTTATTTATTTCATCACATTACCAGTGGGTCAGAAGTTTACATACACTCAATTAGTATTTGGTAGCATTGCCTTTAAATGGTTTAACTTGGGTCAAACGTTTCAGGTAGCCTTCCACAAGCTTCCCACAATAAGTTGGGTGAATTTTGGCCCATTCTGCCTGACAGAGCTGGTGTAACTGAGTCAGGTTTGTAGGCCTCCTTGCCCGCAAACGCTTTTTAATGTTCTGGCCACAAATTTGCTATAGGATTGAGGTCAGGGCTTTGTAATGGCCACTCCAATACCTCGACTTTGTTGTCCTTATGCCATGTTGCCACAACTTTGAAAGTATGCTTGGGGTCATTGTCCATTTGGAAGACCCAGTTGCGACCAAGCTTTAACTTCCTGACTGATGTCTTGAGATGTTGCTACAATATATCCACATATTTTTCCTACCTCATCATGCCATCTATTTTGTGAAGTGCATCAGTCCCTCCTTCAGCAAAGCACCCCACAACATGATGCTGCCACCCCCGTGCTTCACATGGTTGGGATGGTGTTATTTGGCTTGCAAGCCTCCCCCTTTTTCCTCCAAACATAACGATGGTCATTATGGCCAAACAGTTCTATTTTTGTTTCATCAGACCAGAGGACATTTCTCCAAAAAGTACGATCTTTGTCCCCATGTGCAATTGCAAACCGTAGTCTGACTTTTTTATGGCGGTTTTGGAGCAGTGGCTTCTTCCTTGCTGAGCGGCCTTTCTTCAGGTTATGGCGATATAGGTCTCGTTTTACTGTGGATATACATACTTTTGTACCTGTTTCCTCCAGCATCTTCACATGCTGTTGTTCTGGGATTGATATGCACTTTTCGTGCCAAAGTACGTTCATCTCTAGAAGACAGAACGCATCTACTTCCTGAGCGGTATGGCGGCTGCGTGGTCCCATGGTGTTTATACTTGCGTACTATTGTCTGTACAGATGAATGTGGTACCTTCAGGCGTTTGGAAATTGCTCCCAATGATGAGTGGAGGTCTAAAAAAAATCTGAGGTCTTGGCTGATTTATTTTGATTTTCCCATTATGTCAAACAAAGAGGCACTGAGTTTAAGGTAGGCATTGAAATAAATTCTCATGTACACCTCCAATTGACTCAAATGAGGTCAATTCGCCTGTCAGAAGCTTCTAAAGCCATGACATAATTTTCTGGAATTTGTGGAGTGGTTGAAAAACGAGATTTAATGACTCCAGCATAAGTGTTTGTAAACTTCCGACTTCAACTGTATGTAAAAATACTAAAAGTATCTGTTCTTCACCATTTTATATTTTACAACTTTTACTTCTACTTCACTTACATTCCTAAATATTTTCTATGACACCCAAATGTACTCGTTACATTTTGATTGCTCAGCAGGACAGACATTTTTTCCAATTCAGGCACTTATCAAGAGAACATCCCTGGTCATCCATACTGCCTCTGATCTGGTGGACTTAAACACACATGGTTTGTTTGTAAATTATTTCAGTGTTGGAGATTGCCCCTGGCTATCCATAAATATAAAAACAAGAAAATTGTACCGTCTGGTTGGTAAATAAGGAATTTGAAATGATTTATACTTTTACTTTTGATACTTAAGTATATTTTAGAAATTCGTTTTGATACTTCAGTATATTTAAAACCGAATACTTTTACATAAGTCATTTTCTTTTCTTATTTTTTTTTACCCTGTTTCCTCCCCAATTTCGTGGTATCCAATTGGGAGTTACAGTCTTGTCTCATTGCTGCATTTCCCGTACGGACTCGGGAGAGGTGAAGGTCGAGAGCCGTGCGTCCTCAAACAACCCATCTAAGCCGCACTGCTTCTTGACACAATGCCCACTTAATGTGTAGGAGGAAACACTGTGCACCTGGCAACCGTGTCAGCAAGCACTCCACAGGAGTCTCTAGTGCGCGATGGGACAAAGACATCCCTGTATCTAAGAGACACACATTTACTGCTGAGGTCTCACTAAAATCCTCCTATTGTGTGTGTGTGTGTGTGTGTGTGTGTGTGTGTGTGTGTGTGTGTGTGTGCGTGTGTGCGTGTGTATATCCCCATCGGTTACAGAAATGACCAAAACAGATGAAAGGACTAGATAGAAAGGTCAGAAACTGATGTTTGAAAGCTAGATACTGTTGATATACTAGCCAAACACACAGATATGAAGGATGCAGGATGGAGACGTACCGTCCATTACACCAACAGCCAAAATGTTTTTAAAACTGGATACTGTAGCTCTGGCCAAAAACACAGATCTGATATAACTAGATACTGATGTTTTGCCATCATAGTAAAGGCTGAAAGTACAGATCTGAGAATACTGCAGCACTAGCAGGGAACATAGATCTGTGAAAAGATTACTGGATGCTGGAGCATTTCCAGATGAAACAATGTAGCGCTTGACTGCCTGTTTGAAAATGACCGTGTCCCTAACCAACCTGCTGGAGATGTCACTGGTAGAATCAGACAGTGTGTAGCTGTCATTGTGACTGATCAGCATGTGTCAGAGAATAGATAATGCTGTCTACTTTACACTCCAGTCTACCTGCTGTGAAAATATATGAGAGACACAGAGCAATGTGACCTATCACATCCAGATTGGATGGGAATGAAAAGGAGAAGCGCAACACACACACAACAGCGGCAAGAACAAAACATGTTCCTCTCATCTAAGAGTCATAAATCAATGATCAGTCCAATCAAATAATCAATAATGAATTACCTGTCCATCAGTCCTTTATATCCTGGCTAGAGAGTCAGTCAATCTGCCTCTGTTCCATTCTCCTTTATTTTATCATTGTTCATCAAACATTATTTCTGTCTCCTCTTTCCCTCCAGCTACAGGATTCTTGTACTGAGTGAACTATAGCGTCTTACATAAGGCCTATCTAGTTGAACAGAGAGGAGATAAAGCACAGTTCCAGACAGACGAAAAACAGTACAACTGCTACAGTCAGATCCCAAAGAGAGATGAGAGCAGATTGTCACGAACCGGCTCCAAGTTCGTAACAAAAATGGAGACAAAGTGGAGATAATGAATAACAAAATATATTTATTAACTGAAGTAAGCTAAATACAATTAACAATGGTGTGTGTAGTCAGTAATCAATAGTGTAAGTGAGTGGTTGCCTGCATAAATGTGATAATGAGGGGTGTTGAAAGGTGCCAAAGCAAACAAACAAAATGGCCACAAAAATGCCACAACCAAAATCGAACTGTGTCTGCATGGAGAGAGTCTCATCAATGAATGGGGAAGAGGTGTATTTATCCCGGGACACACCCGGGCCCAAGTGTGTCCCATGTCGCTGACCACCCTCCCAGCTCCGCCCGCCGACATCCTAATAAGGAAAACAAGAGCAACGAGAAAGAATACGGCAGACAGAGTGGGAGGGTCACCCCCCATGAAACTGGGAACCAACAAGGACCCCCAGAACACCATACCAGCCTGCGTCCCAAATCAACCCAGCCTGCACCCCAAATCCATGAGGGGGGTACGTGTTCACACTTCCACTTGCCCCAGCCAACCTCATCCCCCCCCCCAGACCTCAGAAACCTTTGCGCACAGGAAGCAACCTTTAAGAGGAAAGAAGAAAACGAGACCAGAAGGGAACAGACAGGAGTGATAGAACAGGACAATACCAAAAATAAAATAAACAGTTGTCAGTCACGTGGACATTCAGGAACAGCACGAGAGCAAATCAGCAACAACATTATCAGTCCCCCTGATGTGCCGCACATCGAAATGGAATGCTTGGTAAAATAAACACCATCTCATTATCCTCTGATTAGGACAAATAACGAACCCCAAGAAGGTGAGAGGATTATGGTCGGTGTAGACCACAATAGGTACTACTCCCGACCCGACATACACCTCAAAGTGTTGTAGCGCCCATATGAGTGCTAGCGCTTCTTTTTCCATGACCGAGCAGTTCAAGTGATAATAGTTTATTTTCCAAAAAGTTTAACCAACAGGCCTCTCAACACCAGACACATCTGCTTGCAGCAAAACTGCACCTGACCCCACATGACTAGCATCCACCTGCAAGGTAAATGACAAATCCACGCGAGGAGCAGCCAGCACCGGTGTTGAGGTAAGCAATCTCTTTGCATCTTCAAAAACCTGTTGACAACGAGAAGACCATACGTAAACAGCCATAGCTTTCAGCTAGTGGTTAGAGCGTTGGACTAGTAACCGGAAGGTTGCAAGTTCAAACCCCCGAGCTGACAAGGTACAATTCTGTCGTTCTGCCCCTGAACAGGCAGTTAACCCAGTGTTCCTAGGTCGTCATTGAAAATAAGAATTTGTTCTTAACTGACTTGCCTAGTTAAATAAAGGTAAAAAACAAAAATAATAATAAAAAATAAAAAAAGGGAGCGACAACAGTAGAGAAGTTCCTACAAAAACCACGGTAATAACCAATCATTCCCAAGAAACACATCAGTTCATTTTTAGTAGTTGGTTGTGGAAAAGCATCAATAGCTACCACCTTAGCCCGAACAGGACGCACTTCACCCTGCCCAACTATCTTTCCAAGGTATGTAAACTCATTTAGCCAGATTGATCGTGTGGCGACCCGCATCTAGGCAGCCGAACAAAGCTTGAATACGGGACAGATGTTCCAAGTATCTGCATATATCACTACGTCATCCATATAAACAGCGCACCCGGCCAGACCGGAGACAACCCTGTTCTTAAGTAACTGAAAAGTGGCAGGTTCTTTACACACTCCGAAACTCATAACCGAATACGAGTACAGACCAGAGGGTGTAATAAAGGCAGAGATTTCACGTGTTCTACTCGTCAGTGGCAGCTGCCAATAGCATTTGGAAAGTCATACCTGCAGGGGCGGAACACCAGTGATTAAACTGTGAAGATAAACAGACTCATGTTGAGTTTGCGCGAGTTATCATTATCATTCCTTTTTAAAGTTCTAAATCGTTGGCGGTAAACCTCAGGAACCAATTTGTAAATCTGTAACACAGCCATTTTAACCTCATCATTACTGACTGTCGGCTACACTAAGATCTGAATATGCTTCCCGCACTTTACCAGTCAACACACACTGCAACATTAAAATGGGGTTAGAATCAGGCCAACTCCTAGTGCCAGTAACACGCTCAAACAAAAAGAATGTCTCAGGGTCCTTCTTATTAAATTTTGGCAACAACTGTAAGTTCAACAATATCACGTGTCCGGGGCTCGGGTAAATCTGAGAACCAACTCTAGCTTTGTTGCCTTCCCTAAATCCAACCAATTCCTTTTCATACTTTACCCGATCATACTTGTTGCAGCTTGATTTTAGCAAAAGACACTACCAAATCCTTTTTAAATTCCAATTCTTTCTTTTCAAAAAGACGACTACTAGGGCTTACAGGAGCAGTTCTTTCTGCTGTTCAAAAAGACGACTACTAGGGCTAACAGATAACAGAGCAGTTCTTTCTGCTGTTCAAAAAGACAACTAGGGCTAACAGATAACAGGAGCAGTTCTTTCTGCTGTTCAAAAAGACTACTAGGGCTAACAGATAACAGGAGCAGTTCTTTCTGCTGTTCAAAAAGACGACTACTAGGGCTAACAGATAACAGGAGCAGTTCTTTCTGCTGTTCAAAAAGACGACTACTAGGGCTAACAGATAACAGGAGCAGTTCTTTCTGCTGTTCAAAAAGACGACTACTAGGGCTAACAGATAACAGGAGCAGTTCTTTCTGCTGTTCAAAAAGACGACTACTAGGGCTAACAGATAACAGGAGCAGTTCTTTCTGCTGTTCAAAAAGACAACTACTAGGGCTAACAGATAACAGGAGCAGCCATTGTAATGAAACGGGGAGACGGCGAGGCCTCAGCAGAGGCTGCCCCAGTGGGAACTTCAAGAATACCACTCTATGAGATTGGCCTTCAATTTGAACCTAACAGAATTTGAGTTTATCACTAATTTCAACCTTGTAGTGTTCAGCAATCTTCCGCGGAAGTGGGCTCCTCTCCTTGTTCGTTCGGCGTTCGATGTCACCGGCTTTCTAACCATCGCCGCTCCATTTCTCATTTATCCATTTTGAAGAATCTCAAATATAAAACATATTTAGATTTGTTTATCACTTTTTTGGATAATACATGATTCCATATGTGTTATTTCATAGTTTTGATGTCTTCACTATTATTCTATAATGTAGAAAATAGTAAAAATAAAGAAAACTCTTGAATGAGTAGGTGTGTCCAAACTTTTGACTGGTACTGTACATATCTACCTCAGTTACCTTGTAGCCCTGCACATCGACTCGGTACTGGTACCTCGTATATAGCCAAGTTATCATTTTTATATAATAAAAAAAAAAACTGTTCTCTCTGCATTGTTGTGAAGGGCTCATAAGTAAACCTTTCAGTGTTATTCTACACCCATTTACAGCTGTTGTTTACCAAGCATGTGACAAATAACATTTGATTTGGTTTTGATTTACAGCTCTGTGTTCTCTCCTGTGACTCATAATGTACTGTTTTGATCCCGCTGCTCTGCTCTTTCTGTGCTCTCTAGGGCTTTGAATTATGTGTGTGTTGGGGGGAGGGTACTTCTGTAGCTGCAACTAATGCTCCGAATTTAGAGATTTTCTCTTTTCTCTCTGCTTTCAGAAAACATCCCAAACTAATTAGAGAGAGAACATCTTTCTCTCTAGAGAGATAGAGAGAAAGATGTTCATGTATCCACTCCGTTAAACTCCAACACAGACTGTCCCCCAAGGCTAGCCACAGCCCCTTTCTGTTTGTTTTTTTTTCACCCCTTTTTTCTCCCCAATTTCGTGGTATCCAATTGGTAGTTACAGTCTTGTCTCATCGCTGCAACTCCTGTACGGACTTGGGAGAGGCGAAGGTCGAGAGCCGTGCGTCCTCCGAAAACACAACCCAACCAAGCCGCACTGCTTCTTGACAAAATGCCCATCTAACCCGGAAGCCAGCCGCACCAATGTGTCGGAGGAAACACCGTACACCTGGCGAACATGTCAGCGTGCACTGCGCCCGGCCCGCCACAGGAATCGCTAGTACGCGATGAGACAAGGATATCTCTGCCGGCCAAACCCTACCTAACCCGGACGACGCTGGGCCAATTGTGCGCCGCCCCATGGGCCTCCTGGTCGTAGCCGGCTGCGATAGAGCCTGGACTCGAACCCAGAATCTCTAGTGGCACAGCGCCAATCGGTAGGCCTCCACTTTCCCTTTTTATCCCCCCTCTCTCTCTCCCTAACTCCATCCTAATCTCCCTCCCTCCACTTCCATCCTCACCCCTTCTCTCCTTTTCCCCTGCTCTCTCCCCTCATTTTCTTTTATTTCACTCTTTCCCTCTCTTTCCCCATCCAGTCTTTCTGCTCGTTCCCACTGTACAATAATATCATACTTTAACTCTCTGCTTCTCAAACTGACTGGTCTCCTTCTGACTCCTTCTGGTCTCCTACACACATCACATCATACACTCTATCCCTTACACTTCTCCACAGGCTGGCTCACACTAACACCTTTCTACCTCCATCTCCTCATGCTCTCTCTCTCTCTCCCTCACTCTCTCTCCCCCATCTCTCCCCCATCTGCCTCTCTGTTCATCAAACATGATTTCTGTCTCCTCTTTCCCACCATCTATAGCGGGGCTCTCTCTACACAGGACGGGAGCTCTCCAGGAACAGGGTTGTAGAGTGAACATAGGTGTATGGTGCCTTACATAAGGTCTTTCTAGTTGAACAGAGTCACAGACATATAGCAGCTACACAGAGAGGACATAAAGGACAGTTCCAGACAGACGAAGAACAGTGCAACTGCTACAGTCAGATCCCAAAGAGGGATGGAGGGAGTGGATGGGTAGATGACGGGAGGAACTGATGAATAAACAACGGCCTGTTCGAAGCACTTTCTACAGCTGCATGATTACGCACATGAATACCTGAACAGCAGTCTCTCTCTCTCTGAAGCCACACACAGCAAGTCCCTGGGACATGTCTTCTATTCTTCTTTTTGATCATTTATCATACCACTCTCCCTCTCCTTTCTCGTTTCCTCTCTTTGTATGCTTTTTTAAAATCTCATACGAAAGAGCAGGACAAGACAGAAGTTCCTAGAAGACCATCACACACACACATACAGACATATATACACACACAGAACACTCACTACCATTTAAACAGCTGTGTGTTCTCTCCTGTGACTCATAATGTACTGTTTTGATCCCGCTGCTCTGCTCTTTCTGTGCTCTCTAGGGCTTTGCATGATGTGTGTGTTGGAGGAGGGTACTTCTGTAGCTGCAACTAATGCTCTGAATTAGAGATTTTCTCTCTCTCTGCTTTAAGAAAACATCACAAACCAATTAAAGAGAGAGAGAAAGGGAGATGTCCGTGAATCCGCTTCTTTAAACTCCCACACAGCCTGTGTCCCCAAGGGTAGCCATAGCCACTTTCCCTCTTTATCCCCATTCTCCCTCTCCTTCCCTCCACCCTCATCCCTTTTACTCCCTCCCTCCTCACCCCCTCCGCTTCCATCCTCACCCCTTCCATTATTTTCTCCTGCTTCTCCCCTCATTTGATCTTAATTCACTCTTTCCCTCTCTTTCCCCATCCAGTCTTTCAGCTCATCCCACTGTACAATAATATCATACTTTAACTCTCTGCTTCTCAAACTGACTGGTTTCCTTTTGACCGTCTCTCTACACACATCGCCTCATACACTGTATCCCCTACACTTCTCCACAGGCTGGCTCAACTAACACCTTTATACCTCCATCCCTTCATCCTCTCTATCTCTCTCTCACTCTGTTTTTCTTGTTCATTACGTCTCTCCACTTTATGCCTAAATGCCATCTCCGGCATCAAACATCCTCATTTTACAGGAAAGTAACACGATTATGAGGAGCATATTTCAATGCACGCACGCAGGCAGGAGCGCAGGCAGGCACGCAGGCAGACAGTCACACACACACACACACACACACACAGACACACAGACACACACACACAGATTCTCTCTCTCCCCTTCTCTTTTCTCTGTCTCTGTAGTTGTGCATTAGTATGTATAGTATGGAGTAAAATGTGGAGGGGTGATGTTTCCTAATCGGCCCAGATTTGTTCTGTCACATCAACACCCACATACAGCTTTGAGAGAGAGAGAGGGAGAGGGGGAGAGGAGAGGGAGAGAGAGAGAGAGAGAGAGAGAGAGGGGGGGAGGGACAGAGAGAGGGGGGATGAGATCTCTGAGTGTGTCTCAGGAAGGAAAGGTCCAGCAGTTCTCCCCCTCCCCCTCTTCTTCCTCTCTTCTCCCTCTCCTCTCTTCTCCATCTCCTCTCTTCTCCACTCTCTCCCTCTCTTCTTTCTCTCCCTCTCCCTCCCTCTCTTTTCCTTCTACCTCCCTTCTCCCCCTCTTCTCTTTCTCCCTCTCCCTCTCTTCTCCTTCTCCCTCTCTCTCTCTCTCTCTCTCTTCTCTCCCCCTTGACTCCTTATCTTCTCATACTCCCTCTTTCTCTCTGTGATGAACTTACTGTAAAGAAATAGATTTCAAAGTGAAGGGATGATTGTATGGAAGGAAAGGTAGTGATGAGGCAATGTTAAGCTTGTGGCTGCTTTGCGTGATGTATTGTTGTCTCTACCTTATTGCCCATTGTGCTGTTGTCTGTGCCCAATAATGTTTGTACCATGTTTTGGCCTGCTACCATGTTGTGTTGCTACCATGCTGTATGTTATGTTGTCATGTGTTGCTGCCTTGATATGTTTTATTTATTTATTTATTTATAATCCCAGCCGTCCCTGTCCCCACAGGAGGCCTTTTGCGTTTTGGTAGGCCGTCATTGTAAATAAGAATTTGTTCTTAACTGACTTGCCTAGTTAAATAAAGGATAAATAAATAAATAAAAGCTTGTGTGTGTGTCTAAGGTGAGATGATGTTAAAATAAAAGAGTAGAGATGGATTAGCTGTGAAGGGGAAGTTGTTAATGGAATGTATATGTTTCAATGAATGATTAGAATATTCCACCCTGAAACCATATGATTATTATTAAAATTATTATTAATGATGTGTGTAGTTTTAGTGAGTAAAATTATAATAAATGATGTGTGTAGTTTTAGTCAGAATTAAGGTAAAACAATATATCTGTACAATATATCTTTATAGTATCTTAAACACAGACTGTCTGAGCAAAATTCGGAGCCGACCTTGCTAGGGGCCTCAGAGATTTAGGAGAGGGCAGTGAGTACTCCCTAATCTTGAGGGAGGACAGGGAGTGCTTCTCATGGTCCCTAATCTTTGTCGGATGGGTATTGATACAGTATGTGCGTAGGATACCTACTGCTCGTGTGTATGTATGTGCGTAGGATACCTTCTGTTTGTGTGCAAAAGAATGTGCATAAGGAGCTAGTATAAAATGAATGGTTTTGTACAATGAGCCAGCACTCTCGTGAATAAACATTTTGACTATTTAGCTGGGCCTCCATCTGTTTCATTTCGAGAGCCGGATTCTAATACCTGTCCCTGCCGTCCGAAGGTACCACCCCGAAAACCGTGCACGGGCGTGTCATTGACCCGTAAATTAAAGACCTGTCCCCTGACATTGGGCTTCTATAACAGGCCGGTATATATCTAAGGTCGGCAGAGACGGTGACAGAATCTAACCTACATTGCTTTTCCCAGTCTACGAGACGAAGGTCAGTAATATCTTTATACACAGATTATGGGGAATTGACGCTTGGGCTACATTCAGAAATATATTTTTGATTGTTTTTGTGTAGTTTAGGTGTTGATTTTAAAATTCCCATAGGGCATTCTTACCTGGTGACCTATTTTTAGAATTTTGTGTAGAGAACCCTGATATAGGTAGTATTCTAGGCAATTGGAAAATAGGAATTGGGTGTAGAGCCACCTAGGCAACAGAAGAAGGTCCGCAACGACATGATACCAATGTAAACTAGGTCCGTAAAGACACGAGGTATCTGCAGTACCAATATAAACTAGGTCCGTAACGACACGAGGTATCAGTGGCTACCACCAAGACTATCAGTGGACACTACCTATATAAACTAACGGAAAGAAGGAAATATATATAAAAAATATAGCAGAGTGAGATACGAGATATTAATGTCAGAAGAACAAGGAACAACAGAAAAATAGGCTGTTGATTAGGGATTTACGACCCCTGGAAAATAGCTTATAGGTTGTATAGGGGTGAGACCTAATGTCCGATTGAAAGACACCTCTATAGATAAAGTTTCAAGAAAGGAGATATACACATTAGAAAAGGTCGATAGCAATTCAGTTAGAGATGAAAGAGACAACATAGTCAGGCAGGAGAGCAACTATAGTAATTGGAAAATGGGAAAAAGAGCACATACTGTCACGCCCTGACCTTAATATTCTTTGTTTTCTTTATTATTTTGGTTAGGTCAGGGTTTGCCAAGAGTGATATGTTTTTGTACTGTCTAGGGTTTTTGTATGTTTATGGGGTGGTTACTAGTCTAGGTGTTTTGTATGTCTATGGTTGCCTAGATTGGTTCTCAATTAGAGGCAGCTGTTTATCGTTGTCTCTGATTGGGAACCATATTTAGACAGCCATATTCCTTGGGTAATTCCTGGGTCATTGTCTATGTGTTAGTTGCCTGTGTCTGCACTTATCATATATAGCTTCACGGTCGTTTTGTTGTTTTGTATAGTTTGTTTAGTGTCCGTCTTCATTAAAAGTAACATGTATTCACATCACACTGCGCCTTGGTCTCCTCCATACAACGAACGTGATAGAATGACCCACCAAACAAGGACCAAGCAGCGTGAAAGGGAGGAACAGCGCTTTGTGGAAGAATGGAACCGGGAGAAGGATGAGTGGGTAACAACCTGGGAGGAGATAGAGTGGTGGTCGATCGATCCAGGAAGAGTACCAGAGCCCGCTTGGGATTCTATGGAACAGTGCGAGAAGTGATACAGGAGAATGGAGGAACGGCGATGATATAAGGGTACACGGCTAGCACGGAAGCCCGAGAGGCAGCCCCAAGATTTTTTTTGGGGGGGGTGTATGTCTCCATGGACCAGCATTTGCATTTGCAGGGCAAGTATAACCATCCAGCCAGGAAGGATTGTGTCAGCTCTACACTCTAGACCTCCAGTACGCCTCCATAGCCCAGTACGTCCTGTGCCTGCTCCCCGCACTCGCCTTGAGGTGCGTGTCCCCAGCTCAGTACCAGCAGTGCCAACACCACGCACCAGGCTTCCTGTGCGTCTCCAGGTTCCAGTACTCCCTGTTCCTGCTCCTCGCACTCGCCCTGAGGTGTGTGTCCCCAGCCCGGTACCACCAGTGCCAACACCATGCACCAGGCCTATAGTGCGCCTCGGCAGTCCAGTACGCCCTGTTCCTCCTCCCTGCACTCGCCATGAGGTGCGTCTCCCCAGCCCGGTACCACCAGTGCCAGCACCACGCACCAGGCCTACAGTGCGCCTCGCCAGTCCAGAGCGTCTGGCGACAGTACCCAGTCCAGAGCGTCCGGCGACAGTACCCAGTCCAGAGCGTCCGGCGACAGTACCCAGTCCAGAGCGTCCGGCCACAGTACCCAGTCCAGAGTGTCCGGCGACAGTCTACAGACGGAACTTCCTACGACGGGCTGCAGACGGAACCTACCCAGTCCAGGGTCCGGCGACAGTACAGTCCAACCTCCTACGACGGGTCACAGTCCGGAACCTACCTACGACGGGCTCACAGTTCCGGAACCTACCACGACGGGTCACAGTTCGGAACCTACCTACGACGGGTCACAGTCCGGAACCTTCCACGACGGGTCACAGTTCGGAACCTACCACGGAACGGGTCACAGTTCCGGAACCTACCACGATGGGTCACAGTCCGGAACCTCCTACGACGGGTCACAGTCGGAACCTACCACGACGGGTCACAGTCCGGAACCTACCACGACGGGCCGCAGACCGGAACCTCCTACAACGGGTCGCAGTCCGGAACCTACCACGACGGGTCACAGTCCGGAACCTACCATGACAGGTCACAGTCCGGAACCTACCACGACGGGTCACAGTCCGGATCCGCCAGTCTCCCTCCAGTCCGGATCAGTACCCAGAGAGTAGAAAATGCATAGAACCCGAGAACAGAAAGTTCCACAACTGAGATAAAACAGGCCACATGGCAGAGGATTGTCGGGCCCCACCAAGGAACAGCAGACAGAGACAGTTTAGGGATAGACAGAAAAGGGAACGTAGGCGAATGAGAGACAACGAGAGTAAGGAGAATCCTCGCTGGGGAAACGCTTGGACCTTTAACTTAGGGTTATTTTCTGGGAATTGTCTCGGTAGTATGTGCCAGAGTTTACGACTACAGACAATTATAATAATAGGGTTATTTGCGTCTCCGTCACTATTGATATGTTTGGCACTATTGATATGTTTGGCCTGGAAAGATACGGTTGTTAGTGTTTGTTTAAGATATAAACTGAGCGTTTTAATAGCTTGTTTAGGTTAAATTGAAAGACTAATTCACTCTGAATAATAGCGAGGCGATTTCGATGTAATACGTTGTCTTGCCTAACTGATCTGCTGGAATAACATATTGAGAATGGTAGTCGTATTAAAATTACTGTATCATAGAGGAGGCAGTTACCTAAATTAAAGAAATTCTAAATAATAGCGGAGAGATAATGGCGATAGAGTGGTGCCCAACGAAATGTTTTTCCTTCTTATGGATTGACTGACATACGTTAGCGAAGTACCTTTAGCGACTTTTACATTTTGGACATTTCATAAGGGTGAAATAAGGGTGAAGCCGAAAGAGAAGAGAAAGTTGGAAAGTTTGGTTTTACTCTTACGATAGAATTAAAGCAGAACTCTGTTTGAGTAGGGGTTATATTTTCGCCTGCAGGAAAGGATAGGTGAGTTGGTTTTTGGCTGAGACGAATACAGGTCGGAATAGTTAAAACCTTTACGATTCGTGATCGTTTTTGATTATACATTTTTGGTTTGATTGTTTTGGTAACACCAGTGAATTTGAGCAGGAAGTTAATGTATACTAGCATTATAATCTGTTTCCATTACGTGGAACAATGTCAAGTCAGTAAAGTGGATTGCAGGTTGAGTACATTTTATTTTGCAGGGACAGTGCACATTAATCACAGTTGTGTGGGTCTAATGGCAGGGTCTTCCTATCAAGCATTTTGAGAGACTGTTTGCAGACAGACTGAATGGGTTTTAATGTTGCAAAGCAAGCTTGGGCTAAACTACTCAAGTAGTAGGGGAATCGCATAGGTTTAAAGTACAGTATTGTAACCAAGGGTAGCGCATGTTCAATTAAGTACATATAACCATTGAGGAAATGGAAAACTAATGATTAGAGGGAGTACAATGGAATTATTGTGGAATCATCATACAATGGAATCATTGTCATTAGGTTTTGTTTGTAGTCAACGTTTGGGTTTCTGAATCGGGGTAGTATGATGAATGCTGACCAAGCGTTTTTTTCTGTGAAAAGGAGTGCTTCATTGTCTTTCTTTGGAATGTTTTCTGGGGGCTGTAATCTTGAAGGGAGCGAGTGAGATAGACGCATGTTTCTACCAAATTGAAAAGGCCTGGAAATGTTTTGTTTGTTTTTAGCCTCTGGCTTTGAGGAGATTTCCATGTTTCCTAGAGACTATCTTAAATCTCTTCAGTGGGTCATATGATTGAGTGTGGTCTGTCCCAGGAGTGTGAAGGTGAACGGAAAGGCTCTGGAGCAACGAACCGCCCTTGCTGTCTCTGCCTGGCCGGTTCCCCTCTTTCCACTGGGATTCTCTGCCTCTAACCCTATTACAGGGGCTGAGTCACTGGCTTACTGGTGCTCTTTCATCCGGTCCCTAGGAGGGGTGCGTCACTTGAGTGGGTTGAGTCACTGATGTGATCTTCCTGTCTGGGTTGGCACCCCCACTTGGGTTGTGCCGTGGCGGAGATCTTTGCGGGCTCTACTCGGCCTTGTTTCAGGATGGTAAGTTGGTGGTTGAAAATATCCCTCCTGTTTGGCCCTGTCCGAGGGTATCATCGGATGGGACCACAGTGTCTCCTGACCCCTCCTGTCTCAGCCTCAAGTATTTATGCTGCAGTAGTTTATGTGTCGGGGGGCTAGGGTCAGTTTGTTATATCTGGAGTACTTCTGTCTTATCCGGTGTACTGTGTGAATTTAAGTATGCTCTCTCTAATGCTCTCTTTCTCTCTTTTTTTCTCTCTCTCGGAGGACCTGAGCCCTAGGACCATACCTCAGGACTACCTGGCATGATGACTCCTTGCTGTCCCCAGTCCACCTGGCTGTGCTGCTGCTCCAGTTTCAACTGTTCTGCCTGCGGGTATGGAATCCTGACCTGTTCACCGGACGTGCTACCTGTCCCAGACGTATTATTTGACCATGCTGGTCATTTATGAACATTTGAACATCTTGGCCATGTTCTGTTATAATCTCCACCCGGCATAGCCAGAAGAGGACTGGCCACCCCTCAGCCTGGTTCCTCTCTAGGTTTCTTCCTAGGTTTTGGCCTTTCTAGGGAGTTTTTCCTAGCCAACGTGCTTCAACACCTGCATTGCTTGCTGTTTAGGGTTTTAGGCTGGGTTTCTGTACAGCACTTTGAGATATCAGCTGATGTACGAAGGGCTATATAAATACATTTGATTTAAGGTCATTTGTGATACTGAGTTTAAGGTAATTTGTGTAATCGATAATTATGAATGAGTTTATAGTTCTTTGACATATTTGTAATTTCAACCAATGAGAAGAAAGAAATGGCATAGCCTTGGATTAATGGTAGACTTAGGTTAAGTATTTAGAACCTAATCCAAGCCAACAGGACAGGGATGTATGACATCTGTGGTGATTCGGGATCATTGAGCGCATCGAGATAACCTTAATCAAACTATGTAATAACAGGTGATTTTTCTAAAATCCATGAGTTCAGACAGGGAGACAGTGAGCCATTTAGTAAATATTTGGAAACAACCCATATTTGATAATGACTGTTATGAGAAAGAGCGACAGACAGATAGAAGGAAGGGCAGACGGAGAAGCTCTCCTCGCACTGCTGAGACCTTGATGGTTGGGGAGTTGCATAAGGAGAGAAGATAGAAGTGACACAGAATGGGTAGATAACAGTTACTGAGTGGAGATAAAAGGGGAATGAAAGCTTAGTTGGTTTCAGAAACTAAGGTGTTAGACACTGAACCATTGCCTAGAAATTATTTGGCACAACAGGCCGAAATAGTAGCCTTGACTAGTGCCTGTGAAATAAGAACAGTTACTATTTACACAGACAAGCACATAGGCATTTAAAACCAAAGAAGATAAGACACTTGACAGATATTTGTTACAGGATAGCCATAAACGAATGCCCCAGGGAGAATTGGACATGTGGAAAATAAAAGGGGCGATCCTACAAGATAATGTCCGACATAAGGATAATTTACTAATCTTACCTGTCATTGTTTAGATATGCGGCAATATTGATATATGGGCAGAGCCATGTATCAATAGGGGGGATAGGTTAGGACACTTTGTGGCCTATTGGATAATAAACTAAAAAAAAAATATTTTTATAATAGATAAATATAGCAAATGGGTAGAAGCGTTCCCAACGTACTTGGCGGACACGATTATGGTAACTAAAATGTTAGGTAAAGATATTATCCCTAGAGTTGGTGTACTAGGATCTATTTCTTTAAATAATGGATGACAGTTTAGCTAATCAGGTAGAACAAATAGAAGGCCAGAGTTAAGGACCAGAACAGGTACATATAGAAGTTGAAGATATACTAGCAGAACACATGAGAAGACTGTTTGTTAACCTCTCCGGGATATGTGGGACGTTAGCGTCCCACCTGGCCAACATCTAGTGAAAATGCAGAGCGCTAAATTACTGTAAAAATTCAACTTTGATGAAATCACACATTCAATATACCAAATTAAAGCAACACTTGTTCTGAATCCAGGCAATGTGTCAGATTTCAAAAATGCTTTACGGCGAAAGCAAACAATGCTATTATCTGAGGATAGCACCCCAGTAAACAAAGAGAGAAAAGCATATTTCAACCCTGAAGGCGCGACACAAAACGCAGAAATAAAAATATAATTCATGCCTTACCTTTGACGAGCTTCTTCTGTTGGCACTCCAATATGTCCCATAAACATCACAAATGGTACTTTTGTTCGATTAATTCTGTCTATATATATCCAAAATGTCCATTTATTTGGCGCGTTTGATAAAGAAAAACACCCGTTCCAACTTGCGCAACGTGACTACAAAATATCTCAAAAGTTACCTGTAAGCATTGTCCAAACATTTCAAACTACTTTTGTAATACAACTTTAGGTATTTTTTTAATGTAAATAATCAATCAAATTGAAGACGGGATGATCTGTGTTCAATACAGGAGGAAAACAAAGTGGAGCGTGCTTTCAGGTCACGCGCCTCTAACAAAGAGTACACTTCCCTCGTGCCTCATTCTGAACAGTGTTACTTCTTCATTTCTCAAAGGAAAAACTTCAACCAATTTCTAAAGACTGTTGACATCCCGTGGAAGCGGTAAGAACTGCAAGAAGGTCCCTTAGAAATCTGGATTCCCAATGAAAACCTATTGAAAAGAGAGTGACCTCAAAAGAAAAATCTGAATGGTTTGTCCTTGGGGTTTCGCCTGCCAGATAAGTTCTGTTATACTCACAGACATGATTCAAACAGTTTTAGAAACTTCAGAGTGTTTTCTATTCATATCTACTAATAATATGCCCATCTTATCTTCAGGGGATGAGTAGCAGGCAGTTGAATTTGGGCATGCTTTTCAGCCAAAATTCCAAATGCTGCCCACTATCCTAGAGAAGTTAACCAAATCCGTATGTCCAAGATTTTGTGTCCTACAGGTGAATTACAGGAGAAGGTGATTCACTCAATCCAACCAGGAGACGGGGTGTGAATCCAGTCCCTGAGAAGAATATACTGGAAGCAGTCCCATTGGGAAGGCCCATACCAGGTTCTGTTAAAACCACCGCCTTTGCCATTAGAATAGTTGAGAGAGTCACTTGGGTCCACATTACCCACTGCAAGAAGGTATGTACACATATAAGCACTCCTGATCACACACAGAGTTAGGAGAAGAACCGAGTACCAACAGGGTCCGGGGGTTACCTCCTTATCGAAGATTTCCTATCCTGACCGTTCATCACTGTGTGTGCTCCTAGAAGTGTGAGTATGGGGTGGTACCTTGCAGACCGACTAAGGGCAGGAGAGGGTTGGCGGTTTTCGGGAAGAGTAGGGGCTCTGAGCTGCATCATAGTCTTGGTAACCTTTCTGATACTTCCAGATCCACCAACTGCCAGTACTAATTATATGATGCCATTGTCATAGATAAAAAGTAAAAGACAAACTACAGAATAAGGAGTCAAAGAAGATCAAGATGTTGGATTTAAGGTAAACATTAAACAATTCCCTAGGAAAGCAAATTACTCTACAGGGATTGGGTTGGCCAGATTGAAGTACTCGGCCAACCTACCTCGGTTCACTTCAACTCCTGATGAGTACCAGTGTTATAGATACAAGAATGGCACCGAGAACTTAGATGATTTTAATGGCTGAAAGGTTATCGTTATTGTGACTGACAATTCATAACCTCACAGCACCTACAGTGGGGCAAAAAAGTATTTAGTCAGCCACCAATTGTGCAAGTTCTCCCACTTAAAAAGATGAGAGAGGCCTGTAATTTTCATCATAGGTACACTTCAACTATGACAGACAAAATGAAGACAAAAAATCCAGAAAGTAACATTGTTGGATTTTTAATGAATTTATTTGCAAATTATGGTGGAAAATAAGTATTTGGTCACCTACATACAAGCAAGATTTCTGGCTCTCACAGTCCTGTAACTTCTTCTTTAAGAGGCTCCTCTGTCCTCCACTCGTTACCTGTATTAATGGAACCTGTTTGAACTTGTTATCAGTATAAAAGACACCTGTCCACAACCTCAAACAGTCACACTTCAAACTCCACCATGGCCAAGACCAAAGAGCTGTCAAAGGACACCAGAAACAAATTTGTAGACCTGCACCAGGCTGGGAAGACTGAATCTGCAATAGGTAAGCAGCTTGCTTTGAAGAAATCAACTGTGGGAGCAATTATTAGGAAATGGAAGACATACAAGACCACTGATAATCTCCCTCGATCTGGGGCTTCACGCAAGATCTCACCCCGTGGGGTCAAAATGATCACAAGAACGGTGAGCAAAAATCCCAGAACCACACAGGGGGACCTAGTGAATGACCTGCAGAGAGCTGGGACCAAAGTAACAAAGCCTACCATCAGTAACACACTACGCCGCCAGGGACTCAAATCCTGCAATACCAGACGTGTCCTCCTGCTTAAGCCAGTACATGTCCAGACCCGTCTGAAGTTTGCTAGAGAGCATTTGGATAATCCAGAAGAAGATTGGGAGAATGTCATATGGTCACCAACTTTTTGGTAAAAACTCAACTCGTCGTGTTTGGAGGACAAAGAATGCTGAGTTGCATCCAAAGACCACCACACCTACTGTGAAGCATGGGGGTGGAAACATCATGCTTTGGGGCTTTTTTTCTGCAAAGAGAACAGGACGACTGATCCGTGTAAAGGAAAGAATGAATGGGGCCATGTATCGTGAGATTTTTAGTGAAAACCTCCTTCCATCAGCAAGGGCATTGAAGATGAAACGTGGCTGGGTCTTTCAGCATGACAATGATCCCAATCACACCGCCCGGGCAACGAAGGAGTGGCTTCGTAAGAAGCATTTCAAGGTCCTGGAGTGGCCTGCCAGTCTCCAGATCTCAACCCCATAGAAAATCTTTGGAGGGAGTTGAAAGTCCGTGTTGCCCAGCAACAGCCCCAACACATCACTGCTCTAGAGGAGATCTGCATGGAGGAATGGGCCAAAATACCAGCAACAGTGTGTGAAAACCTTGTGTAGACTTACAGAAAACGTTTGACCTCTGTCATTGCCAACAAAGGGTATATAACAAAGTATTGAGATAAGTATTTGGTCAATAACAAAAGTTTATTTTCCACCATAATTTGCAAATAAATTAATTAAAAATCCTACAATGTGATTTTCTGGATTTTTTTTCTCATTTTGTCTGTCATAGCTGAAGTGTACCTATGATGAAAATTACAGGCCTCTCATCTTTTTAAGTGGGAGAACTTGCACAATTAGTGGCTGACTAAATACTTTTTTGCCCCACTGTACATGTATTCGTTTGAATTATTCTTGTATGCCATTTATGTTTCCATATAGTATTTGAGGTATCAGTGTGTATTATTTAGTCATTAAGGGTGGATTGTAAATGGAATTTATATGTTTAAATTAATGATTAGAATATTCCACCCTGAAACCATATGATTGTATGAAATTGATTCTGATCATAAAATGATTATTAATGATGTGTGTAGTTTTAGTCAGAATTAGGGTAAAACAATATATCTGTACAATATAGCTTTATAGTATCTTAAACACAGACTGTCTGAGCAGAATTCTGTGCCGACCTTGCTAAGGGCCTCTGAGAGATTTGGGAGAGGGTAGTGAGTACTCCCTAATTTTGAGGGAGGACAGGGAGTGCTTCTCACGGTCCCTAAAGTTTGCCGGCTGGGTATTGATACAGTATGTGCGTAGGATACCTACTGTTCGTGTGTATGTATGTGCGTAGGATACCTTCTGTTTGTGTGCAAAAGAATGTGCATAAGGAGCTAGTATAAAATGAATGGTTTTGTACAACGAACCAGCGCTCTCGTGAATAAACATTTGGACTATTTAGCTGGGCCTCCGTCTGTTTCATTTCAACCAGTATCTTACAAATTATGGGTTGCAGACCGAGTAGTTTAATCGAATTGGGTTATGAACATTGAGAACATAATTCTCTTAACAGAAGTTAAGGAAGTTAAGTGGTGTGTGTGTGTGTGTGTGTGTGTGTGTGTGTAGAGGTGTGTTTTAAACCCTGCAGGAAGAGGAGAAGAGAGGAAGTGAGGTGTTTAGCTCTGAAGTGGGGCAGTTTTAATCACGGGGAGTGGAATCCTGCATGCCCTGCTATGCCATTGATTATTGATGCCTGCCGCAGCCAGACTGATGAATCTTTCAGCCACTAGATAGGCCTGGGAATTATCCTCCTCTACGGACGACGACACTCATCTACATAAATCACCAAGCTTCTGATACACACACACATTCTCCGTTGCCTGAGAAGTAAGTTAACTAGAGCTGCTAAACTGAAGTGAACTTAAAACATGCATACTGTGGGTCTTTGTGTGTGTGTGTGTTTGTGTGTGGACATTACTTGCTCCTGTAAAAGCATTAAGCTACATTGATTACCTGTTGTACTGGACAGCTACACTGCATAATATAGAGCTGGTGGGATTTCCTATGCATCGCCAGGACAGAGAAGCTACGTCTGGTAAGACAAGGGAGGTTGGTGTGTGTCTATTTGTCTATAACAGCTGGTGCACAATGTCTAATATTAAAAAAGTTTTGAGGTATTGCTCGCCTGAGGTAGAGTACCTTATGATAAGCTATAAACCACACTATCTATATTATTCATAGCCATCTATTTACCACCACAAACCGATGCTGGCACTAAGACCGCACTCAACCAACTGGATAAGGCCATCATAAACAAACAAGAAAATCCTAATCAAGAAGTGGCGCTCCTAGTGACCGGGGACTTTAATGCAGACAAACTTAAATCTGTTTAACCTCATTTCTACCAGCAAGTCACATGTACAACCAGAGGAAAATAATATCTAGACCACCTTTACTCCACACACAGAGATGCATACAAAGCTCTCCCTCCTCCCTCCATTTGGCAAATCTGACCATAATTCTAACCTCCTGATTCCTGCTTATAAGCAAAAACTAAAAGCAGGAAGTACCAGTAACTCGCTCAATACGGAAGTGGTAAGAGGAAACGTATGCTATGCTACAGGACTGTTTTTCTACTTTAGCACAGACTGGAATATGTTCCGGGATTCATCCAATGGCATTGAGGAGTATACCAGCTCAGTCATCGGCTTCATCAATAAGTGCATTGACTACATCGTCCCCACAGTGACCGTACGTACATATCCCAACCAGAAGCCATGGATTACAGGCAAAATCCGCATCGAGTTTAAGGCTAGAGCTGCCACTTTACAAGGAGCAGGACACTAATCCGGACGCTTATAAGAAATCCCGCTATGCCCTCAGACAAACCATCAAACAGGCAAAGCGTCAATACAGGATTAAGATGGAATCCTACTACACTGGCTCTGACGCTCGTCGGATGTGGCACGGCTTGAAAACTATTATGGACTACAAAGGGAAACCCAGCCGCAAGCTGCCCAGTGAAGCGAGCCTACCAGACGAGCTAAATGCCTTTTATGCTCGCTTTGAGGCAGGCAACACTGAAGTATGCATGAGAGCACCAGCTGTTCCAGACGACTGTGTGATAATGCTCTCGGTAGCCAATGTGAGAAAGTCCTTTAAACAGGTCAACATTCACAAAGCCACATGGATTACCAGGATGTGTACTCCAAGCATGCACGGACCAACTGGCAAGTTTCTTCTCTGACATTTTCAACCTGTCCCTGACCGAGTCTGTAATACCTACATGTTTCAAGCAGACCACCATAGTCCCTATGCCCAAGGAATCGAAGGTAACTTGCCTAAATGAATGTCGGTAGCCATGAAGTGCTTTGAAAGGCTGGTCATGGCTCACATCAACAGCATCAATTTGCATACCGCCCCAACAGATCCACAGATGACGCAATCTCAATTGTACTCCACACTGCCCTTTCCCACCTGGACAAAAGGAACACCTATGTGAGAATGCTGTTCATTGACTACAGCTCAGCGTTCAAAACCATAGTGCCCAAAAAGCTCATCACTAAGCTAAGGTCCCTGGGACTAAACACCTCCCTCTGCAACTGATCCTGGACTTCCTGACGGGCCGTCCCCAGGTGGTAAGGGTAGGCAATAACACGTCTGCCACGCTTATCCTCAACACTGGGGCCCCTCAGGGGTGCGTGCATAGTCCCCCTCCTGTACTCCCTGTTCACCCAGGACTGTGTGGCCAAACAGGACTCCAACACCATCATTAAGTTTAGCCAGCAGCATACCACCCTGCATACCACTGCAGGCTTGCTTCTGAAGCTAAGCAGGGTTGGTCCTGGTCAGTTCCTGGATGGGAGACCAGATGCTGCTGGAAGTGGTGTTGGAGGGCCAGTAGGAGGCACTCTTTCCTCTGGTCTAAATAAATATCCCAATGCCCCAGGGCAGTGATAGGGGACACTGCCCTGTGTAGGGTGCCGTCTTTCGGATGGGACGTTAAACGGGTGTCTTGACTCTCTTAGGTCATTAAAGATCCCATGGCACTTATCGTAAGAGTAGGGTTGTTAACCCCGGTGTCCTGGCTAAATTCCCAATCTGGCCCTCAAACCATCACGGTCACCTAATAATCCCCAGTTTACAATTGGCTCATTCATCCCCCTCCTCTCCCCTGTAACTATTCCCCAGGTTGTTGCTGCAAATGAGAACGTGTTCTCAGTTGCTGATGACACAACAGTGGTAGGCCTGATTACCGACAATGATGTGACAGCCTATAGGGAGGAGGACAGAGACCTGGAAGTGTATGGTGCCAGGACAACAACTTCTCCCTCAATGTGAGCAAGGCAAAGGAGCTGATTGTGGACTACAGGAAAAGGCGGGCTGAACAGGTGCCCATTAACATCGACCTGTAGTGGAGCAGGTCAAGAGTTTCAAGTTCCTTGGTGTCCACATCACCAATGAACTATCATGGTCCAAATACACCAAGACAATCATGAAGAGGGCATGATAACACCTTTTCCACCCAGGTTCTGCTGCTGCACCATCGAGAGCATTCTGACCGGTTGCATCACTGCCTGGTATGGCAACTGCTCAGCATCTGACCGTAAGGCGCTACAGCGTTTAGTGCGTACGACCCAGAACATCACTGGGGCCAAGCTTCCTGCCTTCCAGGACCTATATACTAGGCGGTGTCAGAGGAAAGCCCAAAAAATGGTCAGAGACTCCAGTCACCCAACACATAGACTGTTCTCTCTGCTACCGCACGGCAAGCGGTACCGAAGTGCCAGGCCTAGGACCAAAAGGCTCCTTAACAGCTTCTACCCCCAAGCCATAAGACTGCTGAACAATTAATCAAATGGCCACGCGGACTATTTACATTTACACCCCCCCCATTTGTTTTTACACAGCTGCTACTCGCTGTTTATTATCTATGCATAGTCACTTTACCGCTACCTACATGTACAAATGATCTCGACTAACCTGTTCCCCTGCACATTGACTCGGTACTGGTACGCCATGTCTATAGCCTCGTTATTGTTATTTTATTGTGTTACTTTTTATTATTTTTTATTGTTCAGTTCAGTTTATTTGGTAAATATTGTCTTAATTCCTTCTTGAACTGCATTGTTGGTTATTGTTGGTTACGGGCTTGTTGTATTCGGCGCATGTGACAAAAAGTTTTAATCCCACACAGACACATAGACACTGACACACACATACACACACACAGAAGTTCCCTACTGCTACAACAGTGAATGGACACTAATAAGGACTGAGTAACAGAGACGTTTGTCTTTGTGTATTTTTTTCATGTGTTTTGAAGTCTCTGTTTTGGATTCTCCTTAACTATTTGAGAGCATTCTCTTCCCAGTAAAGTTCTACTACAACACAGATTCAGTACGCCACGGACTGACTACAAAATCAATGTGTTACAAAGCAGAGACATAGACAGAGAGAGAAATAGTGAGTCAGACAAGACACATGGAAAAGAAAAATAGGAAAGCAGAAGTATGTTGATGCTACTTGCTCCTGGCCTCTGGGCTTGGAGACAATGGAAGACTGTGAAATGTTTAAAGGGATACTTTCGGAGTTTGGAAACGAGACCCTTTATCTACTTCTTAAGAGTCAGATGGGAAATGTATAAATACTCAAAATACGCACACACAACACACACACCGCCTACATACTTTTCATCTTTGGAGGGGTTCCCTTCCTCTCCTCCTTCCGTTCTTCTCTATTTAATGAGTAATCCAACACCGCAGGACATGGATATACCTCACAGCCAAAGACACACATACACACATTCACAACGTGGGCAATGGGCCCGCATACAAAACAACCCATAGGCTCTTTGCATTGGTGTGGGAAATAAAGAGTTCTGTCCAAACTCTCTCTTCATTGTTAATGTGCCCCATATTGCCTGTTTATCTCTATTGTCTATCTCTGCTTTTACTTGTCTACAGTATCTCCACTGTCTATCACTACTATACATCTCCACTGTCCTTCTCTACTGTCCATCTCCACTGTCCATCTCTACTGTCCATCTCTACTGTCCAACTCTACTGTCCATCTCTACTGCATTTCTCTATGTGTAATATCTATCTCTAATATACCGAACAAAAATAGAACGGCAACATGGTGAATTAAAAGATCCCTGAAATTGTTTATATGCACAAAAAGCTTATTACTCTCACATTTGTCAACTCATTTGTTTCTACCTCTCTTAGTATTTCTCCTTTGCCAAGATAAACCATCCACCTGATAGGTGTGGCATATCAAGAACTTATTAAACAGCATGATCATTACACAGGTGCACCCTGTGCTGAGGACAATAAAAAAGCATTCTAAAATGTGCAGTTTTGTCACACAACGCAATGCCACAGATGTCTCAGGTTTTGAGGGAGTGTGCAATTGGCATACTGACTGCAGGAATGTCCACCATTGCTGTTGCCAAAGAATTTAATGTTCATTTCTCTACCATAAGCTGCCTCTAACCTTGTTTTAGAAAATTTGGCAGTACGTCCAACCGGCCTCACAACCGCAGACCAGGTGTAACCAGGCCAGCCCAGGACCTCCACATCCTGCATCCTCGTCTTAGACAAGAGTATTTATGTCTGTAATAAAGCCCTTTTGTAGGGAAAAACTCATTCTGATTGGCTCGGCTTGGCTCCCCAGTGGGTGGGCCTTGCTCCCAAATGGGTGGGCCAATGCCCTCCCAGGCCCACCCAT
Organism: Oncorhynchus tshawytscha; assembly: GCF_018296145.1. Classification (NCBI taxonomy): domain Eukaryota; kingdom Metazoa; phylum Chordata; class Actinopteri; order Salmoniformes; family Salmonidae; genus Oncorhynchus; species Oncorhynchus tshawytscha. The sequence continues at coordinate 15,900,063 of NC_056431.1, read as the reverse complement.
GGCTGAGCCCCTGCCCAATCATGTGAAATCCATAGATTTGGGCCTAATGAATGTATTTCAATTAACTAACTTTCTTATATGAACTGTAACTCAGTAAAATCATTGAAATTGTTGCATGTTTCGTTTCAATTTTTGTTCAGTATATCTCTATGTCAGACCTATGGCCCGTGTGTGTGTCTCTGAGTTGTTGGTATTGATGCACGGTGCTCTTTCAGGGTTATCTCTGACCTGGTCTCATACATAAACATGGAAATACAAACGGTAATCAAATCAAAACACTTTGATTTAATATAAACTACACACATACGTGCACAAATACATGCACACATAGGGCTACAGGCACAAACACGTGCGGTCACAAACAAGTACAGACACACACACACACACACACACACACACACACCTAAAGCACAGAGGATGGTCGAACCACTGATCAGTTGACCTGCTAAAAAATGTATGGGGAAGAGAGATGAAAGGAGAAACGCAATATGGAGTGAGAGATGAGAGAACAGGTAGTGGGCAGAGAAAGAAAGAAAATTGTGAAAATAAAAAGTTGAGATGAGAGCTGAGGAGAGAGGGAAAAGGATGGCAAAGGGGAATGTACGAAGGAAACAAAGAGAGCAAAGGGCAGGTTGAAAACAAGAATGAGCTTTTAGGTCTTATTTGGAGGTTAAGGTTAAGCCTTAGGGTTAGCAGTATGGTTGGGGTTAGGTTTAAAATCAGATTTTATGACTTTGTGGCTGTGCCAGCTAGTGACTACTATGCAAAGCTGCCTCCAGAACAAGATTCATGGTAAAAATAAATAGAGAAGTTAGTAGCAACACAAAACATGTTTTCAGAGATGAACCAGGGAAAAGCTCCCATATGAGATAAACCTTGAAGAATGTTTAAACTTCTATCTATACACCAATTATGTTTCTTCCATATTGATTTGTGGTTGTGAGTGCATTTTCTTAAAGTCAAATTTTACTGTTGCTCTATTTCACTATATATGGCCATTAATATGTTATTAACATATATGTGTAGTCAAATGTTTTAATTTCCCCATTACACACAAATACAAGTGTTTCTGCCTCTCACCGGTAGAAACGGCCAGCTACATTTCCTGGTTGTAAGCAAACCACAATGTCCAGAATTCCTTGCGATTTGGAGCTGTATACAGTTGACGTAAGAAAAAATCTAAATGTCTGTGTTTGCAGCCAGCATTTTCAGACAGAGGATTTCGAAACGGAACTGAAGTCTCACTGATGGGGTTGCAATGTCGTTGAGCTTTGAAAATTGATGATATTCCATTGAAATTCCCCTTCACCTCAAAGAGGAAGGCATCTGATCCGCGCAGCAGAAAATAAGTTAAGCTGAGGTAACGTAGCTAACTTTACCTAGCTAACTAACTAACTAGCTAGATAACTAGTGAACTACATTTGTTTATCTAAACCAAAATCTAGTTAGCTAGCGTTCATGATATGCTGGCTAGACATTTCAAAGCATAACAATGTCATCAGCCAGCTGCTATCTGGCGATGTGATTTTTAACTTTGCAAGCTAACATTAGCTTCGTTAGGTTATGTTAGCTAACCATTAGCTAGCTAGCTAACTAACTATCGTAGAGGCTAACGTGGCTATGTGTTCACTTAGAGTATGATCCCATCAACATCAAGCTCAGCACCAAGAACCTAAAATCTACTAAATCTTTCCATAACTCCATGATAAGCAAATAAATAAACTGGAGCTAGGCAAAAACATGGCCCGTGTCTTGTTGTCATAGTTGGTGTGTTTACAAGTAGGCTACAACTTCTACTGTAGTTTTCTCTGTATTATGAAGGCTTAGTTGATTGTTCATGCAAGGCTTGAAGTTTAAATTGGGGAAAAATAGGTATTAGTAAGGAGGGGATGGTGTGGGTGACTGACTTGTGTCTGTTGGAGGTGGGTATTGTGTGAAGGTTAGTATGCATGATCTATTGACATGAATGGGGTGGGTGGATATAGTATCTTGTATGAGTGTGTATTGATGGGGACAAAGTAGTAAAATGTTGCCTAATCACTGACTTCTGTGTGTCCTACACACTAATCCTGCTGCTGCTGATGATGATGGCTTTGACACCGGCTTTAGTAGTACAGCGCCTGTAGACCCATTGGATGAAAGCTTTCAGCCTGAAATAAGCTCAAGCTCAACAACATCTGAATTTGAAACAAGCCAGGACAGCCAAAGGTATTTATGAAAGCCCAATACCCTCTTTAGAAAACAAAATCACCAATACACTAAGCTAAGACAAGTCCTTATGAAATTTTTCACACCCTTCCAGTCAGTTCTTTGGCATGGGGGGAAAGGGGCTGTTCATATACTCTTCATTCTATTCCCTCTATTGTTGGTAGTTCTTGTCTACTCAAAAGCACAACTGTATGTGCTCATACACAACAATACACAACTAGACTGTTTACAAGTCAAGCCCCACCTCAAAATTTTTTCATCTTTGCTAACAGCCCATCTCAATGCCCCATTATTGACTCTCAGTGTAACGAAACACATACCAGTCTATTGTACCCTTTTTTTGTTTACAGATGAACACAGATCATTGTATGGTTACACATCCTCATGATCAGTCTTAATGGCTTTCCAGGAGACTTGCAGTACAAACACATCTTCTGCAAGAGGTCGAAGCAGTGGGAAGTGAAAAGGTGTACGAGAGGCCACAAGGCTGTGAAGTGCAGAAAAGAGCAGACTGTTGTCTACAAGGAGCCAGAGTCACAGCTCCACTAAACATCTCTGCCAACATCACCACAGCGCCAAAGCCTGCTAAACCAGCTATCATTTCCCAACACAAGAAGAGGTTCACCAGCTGAAAAACATTCAGGAACCTACCTGGAACATTCAACCAACATAACATCCATATTTTGTAATATAATATGTAAATGCCTAGTATGATTACAACTGCATTGTGGTATATATGTTGCTAGCTGTTGTACATACAGTTGAAGTGGGATGTTTACATACACTTCGGTTGGAGTCATTCAAATTTGATTTTCAACCACAAAACAAATTTCTTGTTAATAAACTATAGTTTTGCCAAGTCGGTTAGGACATCTAATTTGTGCATGACACAAGTAATTTTTCCAACAATTGTTTACAGACAGATTATTTCACTTATAATTCACTGTATCACATTTCCAGTGGGTCAGAAGTTTAAACACACTAAGTTGACTGTGCCTTTAAACAGCTTGGAAAATTCCAGAAAATCATGGCTTTAGAAGCTTCTGATAGGCTAATTGACATCATTTGAGTCAATTGGAGGTGTACCTGTGGATGTATTTCAAGGCCTACCTTCTTAGTGCCTCTTTGCTTGACATGGGTAAATCAAAAGAAATCAGCCAAGACCTCAGAAAAGAAATTGTAGACCTCCACAAGTCTGGTTCATCATTGGGAGCAATTTCCAAACGCCTGAAGGTACCACGTTCATCTGTACAAACAATAGTACGCAAGTATAAACACCATGGGACCACGCAGCCGTCATACCGCTCAGGAAGGAGACGTGTTCTGTCTCCTAGAGATGAAAGTACTTTGGTGCAAAAAGTGCAAATCAATCCCAGAACAACAGCAAAGGACCTTGTGAAGATGCTGGAGGAAACCGGTACAAAAGTATCTATATCCACAGTAAGACAAGTCCTATATCGACATAACCTGAAAGGCCGCTCAGCAAGAAAGAAGCCGCTGCTCCAAAACTGCCATAAAAAAGCCAAACTACGGTTTGCAAATGCACATGGAGAAATGTCCTCTGGTATGATGAAACAAAAATAAAACTGTTTGGCCATAATGACCATTGTTATGTTTGGAAGAAAAAGGGGAACGCTTGCAAACCGAAGAACACCATCCCATCCGTGAAGCGGATGGTGGCAGCATCATGTTGTTAGGGTGCTTTGCTGCAGGAGGGACTGGTGCCATTCACAAAATAGATGGCATCATGACGAAGGAAAATGATGTGGGTATATTGAAGCAACATCTCAAGACATCAGTCAGAAAGTTAAAGCTTGGTCGCAAATGGGTCTTCCAAAGGGACAATGACCCCAAGTATACTTCTAAAGCTGTGGCAAAATGGCTTAAGGACAACAAAGTCAAGGTATTGGAGTGGCCATCACAAAGCCCTGACCTTAATCCTATAGAAAATTTGTGGGCAGAACTGAAAAGGCGTGGAGGCCTACAAACCTGACTCAGTTACACCAGCTCTGTCAGGAGGAATGGGCCAAAATTCACCCAATTTATTGTGGGAAGCTTGTGGAAGGCTACACGAAATGCTTGACCCAAGTTAAACAATTTAAAGGCAATGCTACCAAATACTAATTGAGTGTATGTAAACTTCTGACCCACTGGGAATGTGATGAAAGAAATAAAAGCTGAAATAGTTAATTCTCTCTACTATTATTCTGACATTTCACATTCTTAAACTAAAGTGGTGATACAAACTGACCTAAGACAGGGAATTTTTACAAGGATTATATGTCAGGAATTGTGAAAAACTGAGTTGAAATGTATTTGGCTAAGGTGTATGTAAACTTCCAACTTTAACTGTATGGACAGTGCCTTCGGAAAGTATTCAGACCCCTTGACTTTTTCCACATTTTGTTATGTTGCAGCCTTATTCTAAAATGGATTGAAAGAAAACATTCTCCTCAGCAATCTACACACAATACCCCATAATGACAAAGTGAAAACAGGTTTTTAGAGATTTAAGAAAATGTATTAAATAAAAAGACCCCTTATTTATGTAAGTATTCAGACTCTTTGCTATGAGACTGTTTCCATTGATCATCCTTGAGATGTTTCTACAACTTGATTGGAGTCCACCTGTGGTAAATTCAATTGATTGGACATGATTTGGAAAGGCACACACCGGTCTATATAAGGTCCCACAGTGCATGTCAGAGCAAAAACCATGCCATGAGGTTGAAGGAATTGTCCGTAGAACTCAAGAGACAGGATTGTGTCGTGGCACAGATCTGGGGAAGGGTACCAAACATTTCTGCAACATTGAAGGTCCCCAAGAACACAGTGGCTTCCATCATTCTTAAATGGAAGGAGTTTGGAACCACCAAGACTTTTCCTAGAACTGAGCAATCGGGGGAGAAGGGCCTTGGTCAGGGAGGTGAACAACAATCCGATGGTTACTCTGACAGAGCTCCAAAGTTCCTCTGTGGAGATGGGAGAACCTTCCAGAAGGATAACCATCTCTGCAGCACTCCACCAATTAAGCCTTTATGGTAGAGTGGCTAGATGGCACCTAAAGGTCTCTCCGACCTTGAGAAACAAGATTCTCTGGTCTGATGAACAAGATTTTACTATTTAGCCTGAATGCCAGTGCTGGAGCACTCAGGACCTCAGACTGGGGCGATGGTTCACCTTCCAACAGGACAACGATCCTGAGCACACAGCTAAGATAACGCAGGAGTGGCTTCGGGACAAGTCTCTGAATGTCATTGAGTGGCCCAGCCAGAGCCCGGACTTGAACCCAATCCAACATCTCTGGAGAGACCTGAAAATATCTGTGCAGCGACGCTCCCTATCCAACCTGACAGAGCTTGAGAGGATCTGCAGAGAAGAATGGGAGAAACTCCCCAAATAGAGGTGTGCCAAGCTTGTAGCGTCATACCCAAGAATACTCAAGGCTGTAAACACTGCCAAAGGTGCTTCAGAGAAGTACAGAGTAAAGTGTCTGAATACTTGTGTGAATGTGATATTTCAGTTCTTTATTTTTTTAAATAAATTTGCAAAAAATGTCTAAACGTGTTTTTGCTTGGTCACTATGGGGTATTGTGTGTAGATTGAGGGGGGGGGGGGTAAACAATGTAATCAATTTTAGAATAAGGCTGTAACGTAACATGGGGAAAGTCAAGGGGTCTGAATACTTTCCAAGTATATAGTGGTGTTTTATATATTTTTTTACAAATGTATTGACAAGTGATGACAGCTGTATCAGAAACCAATAAAGTGTCGATGACAACTTCTGGATCAATTCATTGTGAAATTCTTGAAATGTATTTGGATAAACTAGCTTCAAGCTTAATGCTAAAATAAATTATGCAGGGAGTTGGTGTATCATTTAAACTTTAATTTGATGGAAAGTAAACATGCTTCAGTAAATTAGTCTGTCAAGATAGCAAATAAATAGACATGGCTTGTATTCAAAACAACGTTTATTTTTTTCAATGTGAGTTTACACAGCAGGAACAGTTATGCCAATTTATGACATACAGTACTAGTCAAAAGTTTGGAGACACCTACTCATTCAAGGGTTTTAGTTTTTTTTTAACTATTTTGTGCATTGTAGAATAATAGTGAAGACCTCAAAACTATGAAATAACGCATATGGAATCATGTAGTAACCAAAAAAGTGTTCAACAAATCCAAATATATTTGAGATTCTTCAAAGTAGCCACGCTTTGCCTTGATGACAGCTTTGCACACTCTTGGCATTCTCTCAACCAGAAAATAATAAAAATCAAGAAAACTCTGGAATTGGTAGGTTTGTCCAAACTTTTGACTGGTACTGTATGTACAGTTCTTCTTTATTTTCCTAATGAGTGGCACTGAGGCTAGCTAGGCTAGTTATCCAGCTAGCTATAATGCTAGACTACAGTACATTTTAGGTTAGCAAACATACCTAGCTAGCTAGCGAAACTTGGCTAGCTTGGCTTGTTGTGGAACTAGCAAGGCTGTTATGGCTGAATCGATCACTAAATTGTACTGTACTGAACAATATTGCCTTGCGTAAAAAGAGAGCTGGTATTGTTACAGTAGCTCTGTACCGACCGCAAAACAACTTACTTATTTGTCATTTGCCCTCCCGAGTCTTGTTCCAGCTGGTTTGAGCTGCTGCCACTACTTGCTGGACACGCAATTACTTTTCTTTTTTGCTCTTCAGTGTTTTCTGGATCAAATAAATAGGGCTGTATGTTCCTATGTAAAATAACAACAAATAAATCGTCATCCAGCTCTTCTTGGAAAAAGGAATCATTAGAAGCAGCCATTATAACTAATTATTTAGCAATCTCGGATAGACACTGCACGTTAACATAGCTCCCATGAAGCTGTAAACGTACAGAGGATGGGAACAAGGAAATAGGGCTCCCGTTGGCTGTAATCTTTAAAAAACCAGGGACAATGAGTCAATCTAGATATCCAGCAATGTCCTGGCAGATAGGAACATTCTTGAGACAAGTCCAATGGCTCTATTGAACAAGGACAAACATATCTACTCGCAGCTAGCGTGATGCAATCGGCAAAACACAAAATCCACAAAAAAACACAAAATCCACAAAAATTGCTACAAAACATGAATCTATTCATTTTTAGATCAGACAGCAGGCTCAATCATTGGTTGACCAAAAATTCTAAAAAACTGCAATAGTGCATAATTATGTCTGAAACACCCTCTCATCACTCATAATTATGTAGGGAGACAACAACAAAAAAACACCCCAGCGGTGACATTTCCCTGTAAGATCTCTCCTTCCCTCTACACATATCTCTCTCTCTCTCTTTCTCTCTAGGTGATTAGCTAGAATGGGACTCCAGATGGTTAGTAATTATCAAATTCTCCAATTACTTGGGTGTGTGTTAATAATGATCAGTAATGACCATAAAGGAAAACAGCTGCCTCTAATCCACAGGGAGAGAGGTGGGAAACCTGAGAGAGAGTTATTGTGTGTGTGTGTGTGTGTGCGTTCAGGACTTCATTACTACAACTCCATATAGGCACTCAATCACCAGAGTAGACTGAATGTGCATCTGGATCAGAATGTCCTTTAGTCTGAGTTTAGCTTTTAGTGCCCAGACTGTATTTTTCTATACGTGTGTGCCTGCTTGCCTGTGTGGTCCTGTTGCAGGGGCACAGTGCTGATATTATACTTGCATTTATCAACCAAAGGTGATGCAATTAAAACTGTAATGAATTCATTAGTCTGCGCAAATCAAATATTAACAATGACTGAGCTGAAGTCAAACTCTGTAAAATGTAATTATCTGAGTCAGAGAATCACACATTCATACCTCTTTCTCACACAAACATCTCACACAGTTATTTTGCTGCCCCTACCCCTTTCTATCTTTGAAGTAGTGTGATAGACAGCTGAAGAGGGAAGTGTTGAGAGCTCTGTTTATTCCCCACACTTGGATCAGAGGTGTGTGTATTTGTGTGTTCTTGTCTGTGTGTGTTTCAAATCAACTCAAGTCAAATTTTATTAGTCACATGCACCGAATACAACAGGTGTACTGGGAAATGCTTACTTACGAGCCCCTAACCAACAATGCAGTAAAAAAAGTAACAAGTAATTAAAGAGCAGCAGTAAAATAACAATAGCGAGACTATATACAGGGGGGTACCGGTACATAGTCATAGTGATTAAAGATAATAAACAGAGAGTAGCAGCGGTGTAAAGAGGACTGGGTAGGCATTTGATTAGATGTTCAGGAGTCTTACGGCTTGGGGGTAGAAGCTGTTTAGAAGCCACTTAGACTTGGCGCTCCGGCACCGTTTGCCGTGCGGTAGCAGGGAGGACAGTCTATGACTAGGGTGGCTGAAGTCTTTGAAAAATATTTTGGGCTTTCCTCTGACACCACCTAGTATATACAGTGGGGCAAAAAAGTATTTAGTCAGCCACCAATTGTGCAAGTTCTCCCACCTAAAAAGATGAGAGAGGCCTGTAATTTTCATCATAGGTACACTTCAACTATGACAGACAAAATTAGGAAAAAAAATCCAGAAAATCACATTGTAGGATTTTTAATGAATTTATTTGCAAATTATGGTGGAAAATAAGTATTTGGTCAATAACAAAAGTTTATTTCAATACTTTGTTATATACCCTTTGTTGGCAATGACAGAGGTCAAACGTTTTCTGTAAGTCTTCACAAGGTTTTCACAACCTGTTGCTGGTATTTTGGCCCATTCCTCCATGCAGATCTCCTCTAGAGCAGTGACGTTTTGGGGCTGTTGCTGGGCAACACGGACTTTCAACTCCCTCCAAAGATTTTCTATGGGGTTGAGATCTGGAGACTGGCAGGCCACTCCAGGACCTTGAAATGCTTCTTACGAAGCCACTCCTTCGTTGCCCGGGCGGTGTGTTTGGGATCATTGTCATGCTGAAAGACCCAGCCACGTTTCATCTTCAATGCCCTTGCTGATGGAAAGAGGTTTTCACTCAAAATCTCACGATACATGGCCCCATTCATTCTTTCCTTTACACGGATCAGTCGTCCTGGTCCCTTTGCAGAAAAGCAGCCCCGAAGCATGATGTTTCCACCCCCATGCTTTACAGTAGGTGTGGTGTTCTTTGGATGCAACTCAGCATTCTTTGTCCCCCAAACACGACGAGTTGAGTTTTTACCAAAAAGTTATATTTTGGTTTCATCTGACCATATGACATTCTCCCAATCTTCTTCTGGATCATCCAAATGCTCTCTAGCAAACTTCAGATGGGCCTACCTGGGCATGTACTGGCTTAAGCAGGGGGACACGTCTGGCACTGCAGGATTTGAGTCCCTGGCGGCGTAGTGTGTTACTGATGGTAGGCTTTGTTACTTTGGTCCCAGCTCTCTGCAGGTCATTCACTAGGTCCCCCCGTGTGGTTCTGGGATTTTTGCTCACCGTTCTTGTGATCATTTTGACCCCACGGGGTGAGATCTTGCGTGGAGCCCCAGATCGAGGGAGATTATCAGTGGTCTTGTATGTCTTCCATTTCCTAATAATTGCTCCCACAGTTGATTTCTTCAAACCAAGCTGCTTACCTATTGCAGATTCCATCTTCCCAGCCTGGTGCAGGTCTACAATTTTGTTTCTGGTGTCCTTTGACAGCTCTTTGGTCTTGGCCATAGTGGAGTTTGGAGTGTGACTGTTTGAGGTTGTGGACAGGTGTCTTTTATACTGATAACAAGTTCAAACAGGTGCCATTAATACAGGTAACGAGTGGAGGACAGAGGAGCCTCTTAAAGAAGAAGTTACAGGTCTGTGAGAGCCAGAAATCTTGCTTGTTTGTAGGTGACGTGGTGGATGTTTTGTTACCTACCCTTACCACCTGGGGGCGGCCCGTCAGGAAGTCCAAGATCCAGTTGCAGAGGGAGGTGTTTAGTCCCAGGGTCCTTAGCTTAGTGATGAGCTTTGAGGGCACTATGTTGTTGAACTCTGAGCTGTAGTCAATGAATAGCATTCTCACATAGGTGTTCCTTTTGTCCAGGTGTGAAAGGGCAGTGTGGAGTGCAATAGAGATTGCATCATCTGTGGATCTGTTGGTGCGGTACGCAAATTGGAGTGGGTCTAAGGTTTCTGGGATAATGGGCCTTGACCTGTTTAAAGGTCTTACTCACATCGGCTGCAGAGAGTCTTCCGGAACAGCTGGTGATCTCATGCTTGTTTCAGTGCTATTTGCCTCGAAGCGAGCATAGAAGTAGTTTAGCTCATCTGGTAGTGTCATGTCACTGGGCAGCTCTCGGCTGTGCTTCCCTTTGTAGTCTGTAATGGTTTGCAAGCCCTGCCACAACCGACGAGCATCAGAGCCGGTGTAGTACGATCCAATCTTAGTCCTGTATTGATGCTTTGCCTGTTTGGTGGTTCATTGGAGGGCATAGCGGGATTTCTTATAAGCTTCCGGGTTAGAGCCCCACTCCTTGAAAGCAGCAGCTCTATCCTTTAGCACAGTGCGGATGTTGCCTGTAATCCATGGCTTCTGGTTGGGGTATGTACGTATGGTCACTGTGGGGAAGACATCATCGATGCACTTATTGATGAAGCCAATGACTGATGTGGTATACTCCTCAATGCCATCGGAGGAATCCTGGAACATTTTCCAGTCTGTGCTAGCAAAACAGTCCTGTAGCTTAGCATCTGCTTCATCTGACCACTTTTTTAATGATCGAATCTCTGGTGCTTCCTGATTTAATTTTTGCTTTTTTATCAGGAATCAGGATAGAATTATGGTCAGATTTGCCAAATGGAGGGGGAGGGTGGGCTTTGTATGAGTCTCTGTGTGGGGAGTAAAGGTGGTCCAGAGTTTTTTTCCTTCCGGTTGCACATTTAATATGCTGATAGAAATTTGGTAAGGCCGAGTTAACTTTCCCTGCATTAAAGTCCCTGGCCACTAGGAGTGCCGCCCCTGTGTGAGCATTTTCCTGTTTGCTTATGGCGGAATACAGCTCATTGAGTGCAGTCTTAGTGCCAGCATCAGTCTGTGGTGGTATGTAGACAGCTACGAAAAATACAGATGAAAACTCTAGGTAGATAGTGTGGTCTACAGCTTATCATGAGATACTCTACCTCAGGCGAGTAAAACCTTGAGACTTCCTTAGATATCGTGCACCAGCTGTTATTTACAAAAATACATAGTCCGCCGCCCCTTGTCTTACCAGACTGCTAGACCGCGGCTTCTATCCTGCCGATACAGCGTATAACCAGCCAGCTGTATGATGATAGTGTCGTCGTTCAGCCACGACTCCGTGAAGCAGTTTTGAATGTCCCGTAGGCAGTTAAATCTTCTGTGTTGGTCATCATTTTGTTTTCCAAAGATTGCACGTTTGCTAGCAGAATGGAATGCAGTGGGGGTTTATTCGATCGCCTATGAATTCTCCGAAGGCAGCCCGCCCTCCGGCCCCTTTTCTCCACCTTCTCTTCACGCAAATGACAGGGATCTGGGCCTGTTCTCGGGAAAGCAGTATGTCGTTCACGTCGGGCTCGTCGGACTCATTAGAGGAAAAAAAGGATTCTGCCAGTTAGTGGTGAGTAATCACACTTCTGATGTCCAGAAGTTATTTTCGGTCATAAGAGACAGTAGCAGCAACATTATGTACAAAATCAGTTTAAAAAGTAAGTTACAAACAACGCAAAGAAACTAACAAAAACACAATTGGATAGGAACACGTAAAACGTCAGCTTTCTTCTCGGCGCCATCTTAAAACTGTTTTGATGTACAGGTATATTTCACTGATAGGTTAGACATCAGATGAAACACCAGTAACGATAGAGCACAGTATAACATACACACACATATACCAGCAATAGGCTGAAACAGCAGAACTGTGACTGTGTCTGGAAGTTTGGCAGTTTGGTATTCAACACAATACGTGCCAAGAGGTGCCAGTCTGAAATGCTTTCAGTTGGGCCTGATTGTGTGTGTGTGTGTGTGCGCGCGCTCCACCACATCAGTGTTAGACTGGTTCAGTGCTGACCACCACAAAGTGCTCTACTGATCACCACTAATGTCCTCCTACAGCACTGTTCAGACCCCTGGTGACTAACTGGCTATAGGCAAGTCAATATTGGACACTTGCCATATAAGTGACAGCAGCCGTTATGGCGGTGTGCTGCTATAGTAATCAAATAGTGCACCGGTTCCAATTGGCTCATTCATCCTCCCTCCTCTCCCCTGTAACTATTCCCCAGATCGTAGATATGAATGAAAATGTGTTCTCAGTAAACTTACCTGGTAAAATAAGGGTAAAAGAAACAGACTAAATGCTGAAATGCAGTTGAAATAACCCCATCAGGCCACTTTAAGCTAATGAACAAAATGGGTACTGCGTTGTGATGACAAACCTCTCCAAACAGACAGAGAGAGAGAGAGAAGAGCTGAAGGGGTAAGAAGTCCCTTGCCTTGAGGGGTATAGAGAATTCCTCTCTCTCCCCTCTCTAATTCCACCTCTTTTTTTCTCCTACTCTCTTTACTTCTTTCTCCTCACTCCCCCTCTTCCCCCGCTGCTCTTAAACCCTCAGGCCTCAGATAACTATAGGAAAGTAAGCTTTGTAGTGGTAATGAAGGTTGGAACAATGACTCACCAGTGATGATGCTACAGGAGCGCTGTACTAATCATGATAATAATGTACATATGGAAACAACTTGGATACGGCCTCAGGACTCCACTTCACAAGTTGGTTCAATTGTTAAAGACATTGTTAAAGACTTGTTCAAGAACGACAAGACTCCACGCACTGTATAGTTTAACTAAACTTTACGTCACACACACAAATAACAACACACACATTATTATTCAAATAATTAAAATAACCAACTCATCATCAAGCTTGGATTATTTGAATCAGCTGTGTAGTGCTAGGGCAGGACCCAAAACATGCAGGACCGAGTTTGGGAGACCCTGCTGTGGAAGACAGTGGTTCTGTTCTCTCATGACACCCTCTTATCAGACCGAACACGACAGCCTGGTAATAGAAACAGTAAACACACACTCACACGGCAGCTGCTCCTCTCTTCCGTCAGCTCTGCTAGTTTGGCTCATTCTCACATTAACAACTCATAAATAATGTGTGAATTCCTTGAGACCCTTGGAGCATACCCCCCCCTGAAAGGTTAGGAAGTGAACGTTATTTATATTGAAGATACCTAGAGGTAATTGGACCTCTTTGAAATGAAAATGGATGGCATGTAACCTTTCCCCTCCAAAATGATAATTAAAACCAAATAGCAGGGAATATTAAAATCAATTCTTAGTCGTCTGAATGTTGCAGTTGGGATTTCCATCAAATCAATCCGTGGTTGAGAAACACTGCTGTATTCATACCATATTCATGCTATCTTCTAGAAGGCGGCATTTACCAATTTAAGCGTTAGGGGCCGTCCACACCACTGAGCAATAATAAGAACGGTCCACACCAAGGACGATAACTATAATGATAAACTTTAGGCTACATAACTATAAAACGTTGGCGAGCATCCACACTAGCTGAAAGTTTATCGTTCAGTAGCCTACACCTGTCAATCAACAGATCAAAGCATCCTACTGCACACTGTATAGGCCTATTATTAAGGTGGTAACACAGACCATTCAGTGGTTCAGGGTGTGTTTGTCGTCATAGTGACAACTGCTAATACTGCTTCAATACTACTATGTAGGCTAATGAAAAATATAATATAGAAACTCACATTTAAATGAAATGTAGATAATCAACCACAAATGCTGTTTAGCCTGCACATCTTTTACATCATGACATTTCTTGCCTCATTGCTCAAGTGGTTTGCAAGTGATTTCCATTTTTCTAATGGATGTCAATTCGTTTGGATATTCTTTTTCACTGTGCTCATCACTGTCTGTCCTGTGCAACCATTTAATATATCAGAGCAACAATATTATCATCACTGGCCAGTGATTAATTCTCTCAGCAACTTACCCCGACAGTTAATTTGGCCTAGGCCAATTTTACATTCAGCAATTAGCCTGCTTCTCTCCACAAAAAGCCTATTAGGCCTAATATTAAAAATACATATTTTTTGTGGGTACTATTTAATGAAGCTGCCAGTTGAGGACTTGTGAGGCGTCTGTTTCTCAAACTTGACACTCTAATGTACTTGTCCTCTTTCTCAGTTGTGCACCGGGGCCTCCCACTCCTCTTTCTATTCTGGTTAGAGCCCGTTTGCTCTGTTTTGAGAAGGGAGTAGTACACAGCGTTGTACTAGATCTTCAGTGTCTTGGCAGTTTCTCTCATTGGGTCTTCCTCGGGTCCACACATTTCTCAGAACAAGGAAAGACTGACGAGTTTCAGAAGAAAGTTCTTTGTTTCTGGTCATTTTGAGCAAGTAATCGAACCCACAAATGCTGATCCTCCAGATACTTTAAATCGGAACAACAGTTTTCAACTGTGCTAACATAATTGCAAAAGGGTTTTCTAATGATCAATTAGCCTTTTAAAATTATAAACTTGGATTAGCTAGCACAACGTGCCATTGGAACACAGGGGTGATGGTTGTTGATAATGGGCCACTGTACGTGTAAAATCTGCCATTTCCAGCTCCAATAGTCATTTACAACATTTTACTAATCAGATTTATATGAAATAACAGGCGGCCTAGGATAAACTTATCACTCAAAACGAAAAGGAGAACAACTCGTAGGTATCCAGATAGTCCAGCCATCCACATGGACTGTTATCTTCTCCATTCTGTCGCAACTCCTCCAACACCAGATTTAATTCATCTATTTACTTTTTTCCGCATTGAGGAACCATCTCCTATCAACTCCAACTTTTCTAGGCTCTAAAATCTCAGTGATCTTCAGGTCGGAAAGTCTGAGCTTTAGAAAGATGCCATAGTTTCCGACTTAATCTAAAGTCGGAAGAAAGCGCGCTGAAGTTGGAAGTCGGAGATTTCAGAGTTCCCAGTTGTTTTGATCGCGCAATTCTGTTGCGCACCAGCGCCCTACGTCGTCACTACACATGCTATTTTATTCGCCAGATACTCTACATGCCCACCTTCTGGATACGCCAAACACAAAGAGGGACTGATCGAACAGCCAATGGAAAGGCAAATGCTAAATGCCCACACAGTTGGGGTAAGCGAGATGAAAGAGAGCAGGGTTGTACATTAAAGTTCCACATAGTCAAATTCAATACCTAAATTCCAAAATACTGACAAATGCTTACATTTAATCGCTAAAAAATTACATGACCCTCCCCTGGATAAATATTAAATAAATACTAAACCCTCCAGCTGACTGAAATTGAAAAATCATGACACTCCCCCATTTGCCTCCAGGTAACAATTGCCTAAATTTCGAATGGTCCCTTAGAAGGATAGTCTGCCAGCACCACCATCTGTAGAGAAAGAAGGTTCCACCTGAGCACCAAAGTATCTTAGAAGGTTTGGCATTTTCCACATAAACATACAAAAACATACAAACACACACACACACACACACACACACACACAGGTACATTACCGGTGATTGGTTGGAGGCCGTGAGACAGAGTGGTCCCCTGAAGACACCCTTCACACGCCGGAAGTGGCCGTTGCTCAGGTGTGTGGAGCTGATGACCAGGTAATAGCACGTGCTGCACGCCATCCGACCTTGTGGGGCCACGCTCCCCCATGCGCAGGGGTTCGCGTGTTGCGGACGTCGGTCCGTCCGGCTTACCGGACTCTTCACCAGCTGAAGCAGAGTCAAGTGTCCGAGTCCGACCAAGGGGAGGGGAGGCGAGGATATTCAGCTACTGCTCCGGGAAAATGGAACTTCAATAAACTGTTTCTTCTTTATTATTAAATTAATAATTCAGGTTGCTTACAGAAATAAGCATGAGTAATGCACTGAGGGTCCGTTAAATAGTTAGGGCGGTAGGATTTGTAGCCTGTTGATGCCCTAGGTTGCCAAGCCAATGTTCAAGTAAAATGAGAAATCTAGCTCCTGGTAAAGAATAGTTATTATTTATCTCTTTTTCCTTCTTCCCTTTCCCCTCTCTCGACTATCCCTCTCTCCTTTCAGTTCTGGGGAGAGGCGAGGGTGTTTAGTGTGGCGGTATCTGATGGCATTGAGAACGTCTCGAGCAGATTTACCGAGTAGAGTTAGATGCTGTCGACAGGTGTATTGAACCACTGGAAGAAAAAAATCCCGTTATTTTCCTGATAGATTCCAGACGGTTTAGTTCGTGGGTGTATAACTGTAAATCCAGTCACCGAGTTTATAGTTATCTCTGGTGCATGCAGACAGACAGACACAGGTGCAGCAGAAGCTGTGTCCGTTCTCTGAAAAGAGCGCGTGAGTTTTTGGTGTTTGCTGTTGCAGCACGGAGTGTTCAACAAAGCTACAGAGGCTGTTCCCCGATAATCTGTCTCGTCTCTTTCGTTGGTGGAGCTGTCACTGTGACACGCGCGCTCCAGTCACCCGGGTTCCGGCGCAGAGAAAGAGAGGAGGAGGGGGGTATCGCTCATGCCTCGGTTCAGTCGGAGTAATCAGAGGCGCCTTTTCACTCTCTCTTTCCTCCGCACACTGTGAGAGGGAACGGGGTCGATGAGGAGAGAGAGTCCCGTCTGCGTAATAGGTGCTGCACTACAGCTAAAACCGGTTCTGTTGTGTCTGACAATCAGTCAGGTGTGTGTGTGTGTGTGTGTGTGTGTGTGTGTGTGTGTGGCACATGTCTGTTTGGGGACGGTGATACAGCGTGTCTTCCAGGAACTTTCACCCCGCCCGCCCTCCCTCTTTCTTTCTCTTTTCCCTCCCTCATCATTTCATAGCAACCATCAAATTAAAAGCACCAATTCAGTAAGAAAACCCAAATGGCTCTTTTCACAGAGCTGATCGGCTACTAGTCAAACATTGGTAGTCAACTCGTATCCGTTTTAGGATCCATAACCGTTGTGCAAACTCGATTTATGAGGAAATGGGACAACAAATGACAGCGATGGCAACGTTTCCACATATAGGGCACATTTGGGTGATAACACAGTCAGTCCTGTGAAGTTCCAAATTATTTATCTGAAAACCCATTCTAAACATTTTGGTAGCAGTGTTTTGAATGAATCCCTCCAGTGTAACAAACAGTCATGTACAGTAGTCTGTGTTTTTGACAGCTTGTGTGTGCTGAATTGGGACCCAGAAGTAAGATGTTTGTACCATTGGGTGAGTTTTTAAAATTGTGTGTGTGGATTTGAGAAAATGGTGAGTTGTTCTAAGAATTGTGTCAAAGCCATTGAAAAAAACTGTAAGCATTTATAAATTCGTAACATATTGTACGAAATACAATTCGTAGCATATCATACGAAATGGATGATGTTAAACACAACTGTTCACAGTTTTTAGCGACCCATTTTGGCTCACTACAGATCTTAATTTGAGCCAATTTGCTACAGCAGGAAAATAATCATGTTGCAACAGGAAATTTGAATTATTATGTCGTTTCTAATGAATGGATATTTTTTGTAGGAGTTGATAAATTTTATGTTAGGGTAAATCAAGTCTGAAAATTAAAAGGTGAAATTACAAACTTTAAAAGCCTTTTAAAACCTTGAATACACTACAAGTTTGCATTTCCTGCTTTGCAGGTCAATTCTCATAAACAAAAGAATGATCAAATTAAGATCCTACATCTGTACTTTCAAAACTACTGGCTGAAATGATACAAAACCTTTGGATCATCACTTTAATTAGCTGGACAAATAGAAAACAAGAACCACTTGACAACGAACGCCTGACTGCAATTGGGGCGGCAGGGTAGCCTAGTAGTTAGAGTGTTGGACTAATAAACGAAAGGTTGCAAGATCGAATACCTGAGCTGACAAGGTGAAAATCTGTAATTCTGCCCCTGAACAAGACAGTTAACACACTGTTCCTAGGCTGTCATTGAAAATAAATAAAAATCTTAACTGACTTGCCTAGTAAAATAAATAACATTTTAAAAAATTGTTTGAAAATTATGGGAGAGATCTAGAAACTGTAATGTTTGGTGACTGAATGAACTAAGCACAAACACAACTTGCTCTATAAATACTTTGAAGAAATATGTGAAACATAAATGTCTTTAGTGAATGCCATGCCTTCACAGTATGAGATGTAACTGTCTGTATCAGGATGTCCTGAAACATCCCATCACATCCTCAGGGACTTTCTACTGCCCATAAATATAAAGATACAATACAGGACGTTTCAGTAAGAAACTAGTCCATCTTATATATCTCTTCCTATATACAGTTGAGGTTTACATACACCTTAGCCAAATACAGTTAAACTAAGTTTTTCTCAATTCCTGACATTTAATCCCAATAAAAATGTCTTAGGTCAGTTGGGATCACCATTTAATTTTAAGAATGTGAAATGTCAGAATAATAGTAGAATGTTCCGCTTTAATTTCTTTCACCACATTCCCAGTGGGTCAGAAGTTTACATACACTCAATTAGTATTTGGTAGCATTGCCTTTAAATTGTTTAACTTGGGTCAAACTTTTCAGGTAGCCTTCCACAAGATTCCCACAATAAGTTGGGTGAATTTTGGCCCATTCCGCCTGACAGAGCTGGTGTAACTGAGTCAGGTTTGTAGGCCTCCACGCTTTTTCAGTTCTGCCCACACATTTTCTATAGGATTAAGGTCAGTGCTTTGTGATGGCGTCTCCATCATTGTCCATTTGGAAGACCCATTTTTGACCAAGCTTTATCTTTCTGACTGATGTCTTGAGATGTTGCTTCAATATAACCACATAATTTTCCTCGTCATGATGCCATCTATTTTGTGAAGTGCACCAGTCCCTCCTGCAGCAAAGCACCCCCACAACATGATGCTGTCTCCCCCGTGCCTCATGGTTGGGATGGTGTTATTCGGCTTGCAAGCCTCCCCCTTTTTCCTCCAAACATAACGATGGTCATTACGGCCAAACAGTTCTATTTTGTTTCATCAGACCAGAGGATATTTCTCCAAAAAGTACGATCTTTGTCCCCATGTGCAGTTGCAAACTGTAGTCTGGCTTTTTTATGGCGGTTTTGGAGCATTTGCTTCTTCTTTGCTGAACGGCCTTTCAGGTTATGTCGACATACGACTCGTTTTACTGTAGATAAAGATACTTTTGTACCTGTTTCCCCTTTACAAGGTCCTTTGCTGTTGTTCTGGGATTGATTTGCACTTTTCGCACCAAAGTACGTTCATCTCTAGGAGACAGAACGCGTCTCCTTCCTGAGCGGTATGACAGCTGCGTGGTCCCATGGTGTTTGTACTTGCGTACTATTGTTTGTACAGATGAACGTGGTACCTTCAGACGTTTGGAAATTGCTCCCAAGGATGAACCAGACTTGTAGAGGTCAACAACAAAACATTCTGAGGTCTTGGCTGATTTCTTTTGATTTGCCCATGATGTCAAGCAAAGAGGCACTACGTTTGAAGGTAGGGCTTGAAATACATCCACAGGTACACCTCCAATTGACTCAAATGATGTCAATTAGCCTATCAGAAGCTTTTTTTCACCTTTATTTAACCAGATAGGCTAATTGAGAACAAGTTCTCATTTGCAACTGCGACCTGGCCAAGATAAAGCATAGCAGTGTGAACAGACAACACAGAGTTACACATGGAGTAAACAATTAACAAGTCAATAACACAGTAGAAAAAAAGGGGAGTCTATATACATTGTGTGCAAAAGGCATGAGGAGGTAGGCGAATAATTACAATTTTGCAGATTAATAACACTGGAGTGATAAATTATCAGATGGTCATGTACAGGTAGAGATATTGGTGTGCAAAAGAGCAGAAAAATAAATAAATAAAAACAGTATGGGGATGAGGTAGGTAAAAATGGGTGGGCTATTTACCGATAGACTATGTACAGCTGCAGCGATCGGTTAACTGCTCAGACAGCAGATGTTTGAAGTTGGTGAGGGGATAAAAGTCTCTAACTTCAGCGATTTTTGCAATTTGTTCCAGTCACAGGCAGCAGAGAACTGGAACGAAAGGCGGCCAAATGAGGTGTTGGCTTTAGGGATGATCAGTGAGATACACCTGCTGGAGCGCGTGCTACGGATGGGTGTTGCCATCGTGACCAGTGAACTGAGATAAGGCGGAGCCTTACCTAGCATGGACTTGTAGATGACCTGGAGCCAGTGGGTCTGGCGACGAATATGTAGCGAGGGCCAGCCGACTAGAGCATACAAGTCGCAGTGGTGGGTGGTATAAGGTGCTTTAGTGATAAAACGGATGGCACTGTGATAAACTGCATCCAGTTTGCTGAGTAGAGTGTTGGAAGCAAATTTGTAGATGACATCACCGAAGTCGAGGATCGGTAGGATAGTCAGTTTTACTAGGGTAAGTTTGGCGGCGTGAGTGAAGGAGGCTTTGTTGCGGAATAGAAAGCCGATTCTTGATTTGATTTTCGATTGGAGATGTTTGATATGAGTCTGGAAGGAGAGTTTACAGTCTAGCCAGACACCTAGGTACTTATAGATGTCCACATATTCAAGGTCGGAACCATCCAGGGTGGTGATGCTGGTCAGGCGTGCGGGTGCAGGCAGCGAACGGTTGAAAAGCATGCATTTGGTTTGACCGTGTTACCTAGCCTCAGTGCAGTGGGCAGCTGGGAGGAGGTGCTCTTGTTCTCCATGGACTTCACAGTGTCCCAGAACGTTTTGGAGTTGGAGCTACAGGATGCAAACTTCTGCCTGAAGAAGTTGGCCTTAGCTTTCCTGACTGACTGCGTGTATTGGTTCCTGACTTCCCTGAACAGTTGCATATCGCGGGGACTATTCGATGCTATTGCAGTCCGCCACAGGATATTTTTGTGCTGGTCGAGGGCAGTCAGGTCTGCAGTGAACCAAGGGCTGTATCTGTTCTTAGTTCTGCATTTTTTGAATGGAGCATGCTTATCTAAAATGGTGAGGAAGTTACTTTTAAAGAATGACCAGGCATCCTCAACTGACGGGATGAGGTCAATGTCCTTCCAGGATACCCGGGCCAGGTCGATTAGAAAGGCCTGCTCACAGAAGTGTTTTAGGGAGCGTGTGACAGTGATGAGGGGTGGTCGTTTGACAGCGGCTCCGTAGCGGATACAGGCAATGAGGCAGTGATCGCTGAGATCCTGGTTGAAGACAGCAGAGGTGTATTTGGAGGGCCAGTTGGTCAGGATGACGTCTATGAGGGTGCCCTTGTTTACAGATTTAAGGTTGTACCTGGTGGGTTCCTTGATGATTTGTGTGACATTGAGGGCATCTAGCTTCTAAAGCCATGACATCATTTTCTGGAATTTTCCAAGCTGTTTAAAGGCACAGTCAACTTAGTGTATGTAAACTTCTGACCCACTGGAATTGTGATACAGTTGAATTATAAGTGAAATAATCTGTAAACAATTGTTGGAAAAAATGACTTGTGTCATGCACAAATTAGATGTCCTAACCGACTTGCCAAAACTATAGTTTGTTAACAAGAAATTGGTGAGTGGTTGAAAAACAACTTTTAATGACTCCAACCTAAGTGTATGTAAACTTCCGACCTCAACTGTATGTACTGTTGTTAACAAACTTTTTTGAAAGTCCGTTAGGACATCTACTTAGTGCATTATAAATACAGTGGGGCAAAAAAGTATTTAGTCAGCCACCAATTGTGCAAGTTCTCCTGCTTAAAAAGATGAGAGAGGCCTGTAATTTTCATCGTAGGTACACTTCAACTATGACAGACAAAATGAGAAAAGAAATCCAGAAAATCACATTGTAGGATTTTTACTGAATTTATTTGCAAATTATGGTGGAAAATAAGTTTTTGGTCACCTACAAACAAGCAATATTTCTGGCTCTCACAGACCTGTAACATCTTCATTAGAGGCTCCTCTGTCCTCCACTCGTTACCTGTATTAATGGCACCTGTTTGAACTTGTTATCAGTATAAAAGACAGGGTGTGATTACACCCTGATGAAGACAGCTTGGCTGTCGAAACGTTGGATATTACATTTTTGCATCTGAGCTCCTAGAGTGTGCGGCTCTCCTTTATTTTCAAGTTTTCTACTCCACTAGCCAGCATCTCGCCTAAATAGGTGTGCGTTTCTTTTTCTTCTAGAAGGCACGTTGTGTAAATCAAATGATACAAGCCCCCCCCCCCAAAAAAAATCTATTTTAATTCCAGGTTGTCAGGCAACAAAATAGGAAAAATGCCAAGGAGAGTGAATACTTTCACAAGCCACTGTATATATATATATATATATATTTACTACAAAAATCTATGAGGGATTGGATATGATGCAGACAATTACATTGATGGAAGCAACAGTCTATCCGCAATATTAAAGCTGATCCACCCCCTGAAAAAAATGTAGAAACTAATGTTTGCTTCCAAAACCAGATATTTTATCCTGTGTACCACCAGGGAAGCGCTCTTTAATTGCCTTTTTTCAGTATACAGCCATGGCAGTATGGCCAGTCAGTAATTCCATGCTCCTTTTTAGCCTTCTTACCCATGGAAATAGTGTTAACTGGGTTATTCACCATCACTTCACCCACCCTCTTTATATGCTGCATACTTCTGGGACCATATTTACAAAGTATCCAACACTGTGACTGCTGATCTAGGATCACTTTTGCTTTTCAGATCATGAAAAATAAGTCAGCGGGGACCATATCAAGTGCCTCTAATTAGGAATTATATCAGGTGCGTTTAAAAATTTGTTTTAATTTTTAAATGTTTTTAAATGTTTTATTATTTACAGTCTGCATTTCTGACTAGATTTCTGAATCTGCACGAAATAAAGACATCCTCTCTTTTAGTACAGTATATCTGAGCTTCACTTTCACCTTTTCTTTTCTAAGGAAACATATAGAATATGTGAGATTGAACCTGCACTATTCAAAACCGCAGCCAGATAATTAACTGTGGCCTTGTGTTTTCAGTAAAATATGGTCAATCAAGACATGGAACACAATTTCTGGGTTATTAAAATGTTCCCATTCACTCCATATGCTGTGTATTTGTAACATCTTATAAAATGTGATTTTGTTGAGTAGAGCTTAATTTAAATACATATTATTATTTTGTATGCTTCCTGATGCTTCCTGATTGACCATAGCTTTGCCCACTCTTGGATAGCTGTGTCCTTGTTTTTTCTTCTTCTTATAAAGATATAAATATTATAAAGAATAATATAAATATAAAGAACAAAAAACAAGGCCACAGCTATCCCATGGTTGTGGAGAGGGTTAGTGATCTGGTTAAGGAACCAAACATTGTAGGTTCAAACCCTGCATGTGCATATGAAGAGAGGGAGAGAGAGAGAGAAGGAGAAGCAGAGGGAGAGGGAAGAGACAGTAGCTCTCTCTGGTATATTTTCTTTCCAGTTCCTCCCTCTGGCTCTTCCCTCTCTCCTCTCCTTATAAAATCAGTGAAATATTACACTTATGGTTTGGCCTCATATTTTCATTCTTATTTCTCACATTTATGCTCTGCAGCTACGATTGCTTTCACATATATTATTATCTGGGGGGAGGGTGTGTGTGTTTTGTGTGAGTCTGTGGGTGGAGGGCTAGCAATAAAGGGCTACACCCCTAAACACTGGATATTGGCACTGTACAAAGATTAAAAGAGTGAGAGGGAGAACGAGAGAGGGAGAAGCAGAGTGAGAGGGAAGAGACAGTAGCTCTCTCTGGAATCTTTTCTTTCCAGTTAATGCCTCTGGCTATTCCCTCTCTCCTCTCCTTATAAAAACAGTGAAATATCACAGTTATGGTTTGGTGTCATATTTTCACTATTATTTCTCACTTTTATGCTCTGTGGCGAAGATTGCTTCCGAACATATAATAATCTGGTGTGTGTGTGTGTGTGTATGTGTGTGTGTGTGTGTGTGTGTGTGTGTGTGTGTGTGTGGGTGGAGGGAGGGAGGGAGGAAGGGATAGCAATAAAGGGCTGCAATCCTTAACCCTGGATATCGGCTCTATGCAAAGATTAAAAGAGTAAGAGAGACCTAGAGAGAGAAAGAGCGAGAGCGCAATTAGTAGCCAAAAAATACAATCTCTCCTAGAAAACATTTTAGCCTTAACGTTCTCCTACAGCAAGGTGTAAATTTGGCCATTTGGAACATAAACTTATATTTGACAAATGTGCCTCCTTGGCTAATCTAATGAAATATAAGAGCAAACAAATAAGGGAAAATGGTTTGATATGATTGCAAAAATCTATGGAAGTCATTGAGAAATACAGTACCTTTCAAAAGTGTGGACATACCTAATCATTCAAGGGTCTTCTGTATTTTTACTACTTTTTACAATGTAGAATAATAATGAAGACATCAGAACTATGAAATAACACATATGGAATCATGTAGTAACCAATGAAGTGTTAAACAAATCAAAATGTGTTTTATATTTTGGATTCTTCATAGAATAGGCACCCTTTGCCTTGATGACAGCTTTGCACACTCTTGGCATTCTCTCAACCAGCTTCATGAGGAATGCTTTTCCAGCAGTCTTGAAGGAGTTCCCACATACAGTATGCTGAGAACTTGTTGGCTGCTTTTCCTTCACTCTGCGGTCCAACTCATCCCAAACCATCTCAATTGGGTTGAGGTCAGGTGATTGTGGAGGCCAGGTCATCTGATGCAGCACTCCATCACCCTCCTTGGTCAAATAGCCCGTGCATAGTCTGGAGGTGTGTTTTGGGTCATTGTCCTGTTGAAAAACAAATGTTGGTGATCTTTAGTAGTGGTTTCTTTGCAGCAATTCGACCATGAAGGCCTGATTCACACAGTCTCCTTTGAACAGTTGATGTTGAGATGTGTTTGTTACTTGAACTCTGTGAAGCATTTGTTTGGTCTGCAATCTGAGGTGCAGTTAATTCTAATGAATTTATCCTCTGCAGCAGATGTAACTCTGGGTCTTCTGTTCCTGTGGCGGTCCACATGAGAGCCAGTTTCATCATAGTACTTGATGGTTTTTGCGACTGCACTTGAAGAAACTTTCAAAGTTCTTGAAACTTTCCAGATTGACTGACCTTCATATCTTAAAGTAATGATGGACTGTCATTTCTCTTTGCTTCTTTGAGCTGTTCTTGCAATAACATGGACTTGGTCATTTACCAAATGGGGCAATCTTCTGTATACCACCCCTACCTTGTGAAAACACAACTGATTGGCTCAATCGCATTAAGAAAGAAAGAAATTCCATAAATTAACTTTTATCAAGGCACACCTGTTAATTGAAATGTATTCCAGGTGGCAACCTCATGAAGCCGGTTGAGAGAATGACAAGACTGTCAGCAAGGCAAAGGGTGGCTACTTTGAAGAATCTCAAATATTAAATATATTTTGATTTATGTAATACTTTTTTGGTTACTACATGATGCCATGTGTGTTATTTCCTAGTTTTGATGTCTTCACTATTATTCTACAATGCAGAAAATAGTAAAAAAATACTGAAAAACCCTTGAATGAGTAGGTGTGTCCAACCTTTTGACTGGTACTGTACAGTATATCTAGAGAACCAGACAACAACAATATACAACAAAAATATGGGGAAACACTGAAGCAATACATACACACCCTAAGAACAAAAACAGAACAGCACATTAGAAATCAGTTGGACGTAATTTAGTTATCCATAGAATCAAACCACTTCTGGGAGAATTGTAATAAATTAAACAAACCTCATCATGAGGAATTGGCAATCCAAAATGGTGATACAGTATGTGGAGAAATCACTTTGCAAGCCTCTACAGCAATATAACAAAGAGTCCGGAACAAAAAGATATACAAGAAAAATTACAAATCCTTGAATCAGCAGTTAAAGACTATCAAAATCCTGTGGATAACCCAATTACAGAACCATAATTATTGGAAAAAGTATACACTCTACAACCCAAAAAGGTTGTGGTGCTGAAGGTATTTTAAATGAAATGATCAATTTTACAGACCACAAATTCAAATTGGCTATACTCAAACTCTTCAACATTCTCCTCACTGCAGGTGTTTTCCTCGATATTTGGAACCAAGGATTGATTACACCAATCTATAAAAATTGAGACAAATTGGACCCAAATAATTAGAGGAATTTGCTTTAACAGCAACTTGGAGAAAATTCTCTGTAGTATCATAAATAGCAGACTACGTAATTTCCTTGATGAACACAACGTTCTGAACAGAAGCCAGATTGGATATTTACCAAATTACTGTACAACAGACCACATATATACCTTACACATTCTAATTGACAAACAAGTCAACCAAAACAAAGGAAAAATCTACTCATATTTTGTAGACTTCAAGAAAGCATTTGATTCAATTTGTCACAAAGGTATTTTTTTAATAAACAAATAGAATGTGGTATTGGAGGGAAAACATATTATGTTATTAAATCAATGTACATGAAAAATAAATGTGTGGTTGAAATTGGCTTCTCCACTCAGGTATGTGGAGTGAAACAGTACTGCTCAATAAGTCCAACACTATTTAACATCTACATTAATGAATTGGCAAAAACATTAGAAGAATCTGCAGCACCTGGTCACACACTACACAACACTGAAATCAAGTGTCTGCTGTACGCAGATGACCTGGTGCTGCGGTCTCCCATTAAGGAGAGGTTACAGCAGCATCTAGATCATCTGCACAGGTTCTGACAGACATGGGCTCTGACAGTTAACCTTAAAAAAACAAATGTAATGATATTCCAAAAGATGTCCGGAAATCAGGATCACAAATATATATTTCAAATCAAATCATATTTATTGGTCATATACACATGGTTAGCAGATGTTATTGTGAGTGTAGCGAAATGCTTATGCTTCTAGATCCGACAGTGCAGCAGTATCTAACAGGTACCTCTACACCTGCATTGCTTGCTGTTTGGGGTTTTAGGCTGGGTTTCTGTACAGCACTTTGTGACATCAGCTGATATAAGAAGGGCTTTATAAATACATTTGATTGATTGATTGATTGATTGAGGTAATATCTAACAATTCCACAACAAACCTAATACACACAATCTAGTAAAGGAATGGGATAAGAATATATAAATATAAAATATATGGATGAGTAGTGACAGAGCAACTAAGATGCAATAGATAGTATAGAAAGATAGTGTAGTATACAGTATACAGTATATACATATGAGATAAGTAATACGAGATATGTAAGCATTCTTAAAGTGGCATTATTAAAGTGACTAGTATTCCATTTATTAAAGTGGCCAATGATATCAAGTCTTTAGGTAGGCAGCCACCTCTCTGTGCTAGTGGTGACTGTTTAACAATCTGATGGCCTTGAGATAGAAGCTGTTTTTCAATCTCTCTGTCCCAGCTTTGATGCACCTGTACTGACCTCGCCTTCTGGATGGAAGCTGGGTGAACAGGCAGTGGCTCGGGTGGTTATTGTCCTTGATGATGTTTTTTGGCCTTCCAGTGACATTGGGTGTTGTAGGTGTCCTGGAGGGCAGGCAGTTTGTCCCGGTGATGCGTTCTGCAGACCACACCACCCTCTGGGGAGCCCAGTTGTGGGCAGTGCAGTTGCCATACCAGGCGGTGATGCAGCCTGACAGGATGCTCTCGATTGTGCATCTGTAAATGTTAGTGAGGGTTTTTGGTGAAAAGACACACTTTTTCAGCCTCCTGAGGTTGAAGAGGCGCTGTTGTGTGGACCATTTCAGTTTGTCGGTGATATGTACACCGTGGAACTTAAAATTTCCACCTTCTACACTGCTGTCCCATCGATGTGAATAGGGGGGTGTTCGATGTGAATAGGGGAGAGACAGAGCTGCATTTCCTAATACACTGTGACAAATACTCAGACGTAAGAGAATCTTTCTTTCCCAAAATTATCATTCAGTACAAAGAATTTGAAACTATAAAGATGAAGAATTTGAGACTGGTCTACTACTATTGCTTTAATGCATTGTTATTCTCATTAATATTGTTGTTGTAATTTCTGTAATGGTAATCCCATTTCCACTCCTACTGTTATTAATTATGCCTTATTGCTGTTGGTCCCAATGTGTGTGTAGAGAGAGAGAGCGATCAAGGGTGAGGGTTAATGTTATCAGCGTACACGGATCACACAGTTCAAGGTAAACAGCAGATTACACACACACACACACACACACACACACACACACACACACACACACACACACACATACACAAAGATGCTTATACACGTTCACACACACATTTCAAGGTAGGCTACTACTGTGTATTACGTGGGTATTTACACCATTAGAAACAATTTATAAACACAATTTATGTGCAGTCATCACACCCACGTGCCCAAGTATCCACCATGTGTTTTTGTGTGTGTGCGCACCGTACATACACACACAAAGGCTGGCCGAGTAGTGGGAATACTGCAATTTACTGCCGTATGTGTATGTGGTTTTTGTGTGTTTTTATTTGTGTGTGTGGATGTAGAGCAGACAGAATATAAAAATGCCATGAACAACAGAGTAGTTTGTGCCTGGATATACAATCAGGCATCTGTCTTCTGTGTTCAAATTGATAGGAATGAAATATTCTGTAATCTAAATGTAAATGGAGGTGAAATTTACTGTTGGCTGCTATGTAATTACCTACACTAATATTTATTACTGTTGTGTTTGTATGAGAGAGGGAGAGAGTGAGGGAGAGGATGGAGAGAATAGAAGAGAATGGAAAGAAGCGATAAAGATAAGGATGTTGTAGGGCAGGGGGTGTATGGAGGGATGCTGGTTAGACGGGGGATAAAGAGAGAGAGAGGGGGGTGTCAGTTGTTGTCTCTCCCAGGGTGTGACCTACAGGGCAAAGCTCTCAGTTGGAGATTGAAAAACATTGTTTTCTGACACCCTGGAATGAGCTCCACACGCACGCACGCACGCACACACACACACACACACACTGACAAACCATGTTAGCTGGGTTAACTGTTTATTGATTGGCATTTCTGACTTCACAGTAACTGTATCACTGCTAGAAACCATGGTAGCAACTTAAAGGCATGATACAACAAAATGGAGGAATGTCAAACATCTACAATTCCAACATTCATATGACCTCAGTGTCCATCTTCTGTTATCCTTAGCCTCACACCTCACCTACTAAACATTTCTAATTCGAGTAGAAATCTTTGAAAGGTAGCCTATGGAAATAAATAACAAGGTTTACTAACAACACAGTACAGTCTTGAGGCACCCTAACAACTTGTTTTGATACCTGATTAGTCACAAATGCAATGCACACAGTCTTCTTCCAACTGAATTTGGATTGTGCTGAATTGTTGAATTCAGTTGTCACAATCGGATTGTGACTATATTTTTAGTATCCTCTACATTATCAGCACTATAAAAATCTCCCTCTCTCTTTCTCCCTGTCTCTCTTTGACTCTCCTCCAACAGCTCCTTATCCTCTGGGATAGACTGATCAATTCTGTCACACTATTTTTTATATACCTCTTCCCCCCCTTGCTCTTTCGGTCTCTTTACCTCTGTCCCACTTCCATTCCCTATTTCCCTCTCGCACTTGCAATCTGCAGGTTTGTGTGTGTGTGTCTGTGTGTGTGTGTCTGCGGGTCTCTGTGTGTGTGGCAGGAGTCCACCAGGGCTTTGCCGAATCCTGAGATAATGACAGAGATTTTGAAAGGCTTTATGAGAATCTCT
Source organism: Oncorhynchus tshawytscha (assembly GCF_018296145.1). NCBI lineage: Eukaryota > Metazoa > Chordata > Actinopteri > Salmoniformes > Salmonidae > Oncorhynchus > Oncorhynchus tshawytscha. The sequence continues at coordinate 15,870,239 of NC_056431.1, read as the reverse complement.
CGTATAAGACACACACAGAGAGGTGTGTGTGAGAGCGAAAGAGAGAAGGAGCAGTAGGGAGAGGCCAGTTATCACTTCAATAACTACGAGTGTGTGTGTGTGTGTGTGTGTGAGTGAGGTTGGACTGTATGGGAGTAGAGGTACCTCCCACTCTAAACACATTGGTCAGGGAGAGCCATCCCCGCTGTGATTAGACACATAGGTTTCCATGATACACACGCATAACCTTTTCTCTCAATCACACAGACACAAAATTAACCACCACTTTATGTTGTTCTCCTCATACACTCAAAATCACTCTCTTCCATTGTCAGGCTACCTGCAGAGTCTGAAAACAACACTATGATATTAAAGGACATTAAAGCAGATTTGACTACATGGAGCTGACATATTGTATGGCGCTAAATCAGGTTGTGGTATTTACTCCACTATTGAATGCAGAAGGGCACACCTGGGTAGGTGAATCAATAGTTTCAATAGTTGATGCAGAAACACACACACACACGCACACACACACATATATACACACGCACACATACACACACACACAGAATGGCTGACTTATACTGTATTGAGTTAGAGAGAAGAGGTCAGCTGTAAATCATTATAAGTCACAAACTCTGGAGACCTGGTCCCTGATTAGATTACACTCAATTTGAGGAAGTCAGAGACCCAGTCAAGCACATTCTAAGATGCATGCATGCATGTACACACTCACACACATTCAAGCCTTTACCTATCAGAGACTGTTCATGTGTGTGTGTGGAAGAGAGCAGTGAAAAGTGTGCGTGTGTTCGTGCATGCATGCGTGCGTGAATGTGCGTGTGTCAGTAAACAGTGTGTAGGTGGATTTGGGGTCAGTTAATCAGGTCTTCCCTCACGAAGACTGAGTCTGCAGAAACACATTAACCAATCAACAGCTTGATAGCCTGAGGTCAGCTGACCTGGGGGCAACAACTTCTGATACAAACACTCCCGAAGCACGCACACACACACACACAGAACACTTTTGTTCATATACTCTAGCCTCAGAATCTATGTACCCTACGATATAGTTCAGAGAGAAAGAAACCATTGTGTATCTCCCAACATAGAAAAAAACAACATCATAAACGTCCTCTGGTTGACTGGCCATAATGATACTGTGGGCAATACACAATCTCTCTCTCTCTCTCTCTCTCTCTCTCTCTCTCTCTCTCTCTCTCTCTCTCTCTCTCTCTCTCTCTCTCTCTCTCTCTCTCTCTCTCTCTCTCTCTCTCTCTCTCTCTCTCTCTCTCTCTCTCTCTCTCTCTCTCTCTCTCTCTCTCTCTCTCTCTCAGAGAAAGGATGCGAGAGATAAGCGATGGTTTGTTCCTCTCTTTGTCTCTCTATCTATGCCCCCCCCTCCCCACTTAACCTATCCCCTTCTCCCCTCTCCCACTCTCTTCCTTTTTCTCTCTCCTACTCCCTCGCTCTCTCTGTCTCTCTCTCGCTCTCTCTGTCTCTCTCTCGCTCTCTGAGGTGATGTACAGTTGAAGTCGGAAGTTTACATACACTTAGGTTGGAGTCATTAAAACTTGTTTTTCAACAACTCCATACATTTCTTGTTAACAAACTATAGTTTTGGCAAATCGGGTAGGACATCTACTATGTGCATTTTGTAGATGTCCTGTTTAGACAGATTATTTCACTTATAATTCAACTGTATCACAATTCCAGTGAGTCAAAAGTTTACATACACTAAGTTGACTGTGCCTTTAAACAGCTTGGAAAATTCCAGAAAATGATGTCATGGCTTTAGAAGCTTCTGATATACTAATTGACATAATTTGAGACAGTTGGAAGTTTACCTGTGGATGTATTTCAAGGCCTACCTTCCAGCTCAGTGCCTCTTTGCTTAACATAATGGGAAAATCAAAAGAATTCAGCCAAGACCTCAGAAAAACAATTGTAGACCTCCACAAGTCTGGTTCCTCCTTGGGAGCAATTTCCAAACACCTGAAGGTACCATGTTCATCTGTTCAAACAATAGTACGCATGTTATAACACCATGGGACCACGCAGCCGTCATTCCGCTCAGGTATGAGACACGCGTTCTGTCTCCTAGAGATGAACGTACTTTGGTGCGAAAAGTGCAAATCAATCCCAGAACAACAGCAAAGGACCTTGTGAAGATGCTGGAGGAAACAGGTACAACAGTATCTATATCCACAGCATAACAAGTCCTATATCTACATAACCTGAAAGGCCATTCAGCAAGGAAGAAGCCACTGCTCCAAAACCACCAATAAAAAGCCAGACTACGGTTTGCAACTGCACATGTATGTCTGACCTTCGGTGTGAAAACCTCTTTTGCTGCCAAATGCTTCTTTAACCGCTCCATGATTCACAGGACATCCCTTCCTGTGACCCTGCTCTCAGCCAGTCAGAACACATTGTGGCCATGTGTCGAAGAGGAGAGGAGCAAGAGAGTATTGGCTGACAACAGGGTTTTAGAAGAGCATTTGTGAAGAGTCATTGTCACTTTCCTTTTTAAACTGTTTTCTATTATGCTGAACTTCCCAATCTTAATTTAGTGGTTCCATACATCTCTGTTAACTCTATGCCTGGTCTCATCTCGTCAGCTGATTGAACATCACAACCTGGAAGTAACTGTCAACCAGACTCTATGATTGGCTCTATATAACATATAACCTCTTGGAATGAAGACAGATAGGAAGAGTGTCTTTCTCCCCAGAGCATGCAGGTGTGATCGGGTCCATAATGACAACTGTCTGTCTAGGATGATCACTGTCATTGATTCGAACACCTGTCTGGAATCATCACAAGCATTGATTAGCTGTTTTTTGAGGACCAGATCAATAAAAACACTGGATAGAAACTCCAAGCGCCTCAGGATCGACAGTCCACTTTATTTGATAGACGTAGAGAGGATAGGCACACGAGCACACACACACACATACGCACACACACACACACACGCACGCACGCACGCACGCAAGCACACACACCATCCTTGAATTTAAGTGGTTGGTTCCGGGGTTTTCTGTACTCCTGATCTAGAGCTCTCTAGTACATTACTCTCATCTCTGTCTGAATATATGCTGATTAAGGGAGTAGAGGAGAGGAGGGGAGGGTAAAGGATGGGGGATGAAAGAGGAGGGGGAGGGAGGCTTGGCAAGAGGAAGGGGTGGATGAGATATGGGCAGTGAATTGCTGTCGAAGTGCATTTAAGCTACATTTAATCTCTGGAATTTGGCAAGAGGGGATAGTTGTGCTGTGTGCGAGCGCAGGCGCGCTAACACACACACACACACACATTCCACATACACACACACCCACAGTGCATAACTTTTAGTGAATGTGTTGCAGTGCCATTAATAGTGTGAGGGCAAAGAAGGGCTGTACCTTAACGATCTCCATTCCCCAGCCTCAGACTCTGACACACACTTTTACTCCAGGATGGGCTGGGTTCAAGTCAGGACAGAACATTAGGACCACACCTTGGCCTCGCTCCATCCACTTGATTCTCATTGTTCTTTTAGTAAGAAGATTGATAATGGATAAAAACAATCATATCCATTATAGAATTAAACATCACAATCTATCCATCATTCAAAACAGTGTACTTATTATCACAGGAGGCTGCTGAGAATGGCTGAGAGAATGGGTATGGCTGAGAGAATGGGCATGGCTGAGAGAATGGGCATGGCTGAGAGAATGGGTATGGCTGAGAGTATGGGTATGGCTGAGAGAATGGGTATGGCTGAGAGAATGGGCATGGCTGAGAGAATGGGTATGGCTGAGAGAATGGGTATGGCTGAGAGAATGGGTATGGCTGAGAGAATGGGTATGACTGAGAGAATGGCTCATAATAATGGCCGGAACGGTACAAATGAAATGGCATCAAACGTTCCACGATTTCCACTCCAGGCATTACCATGAGCCTATGAGTTCTCCCCAATTAAGGTGTCACCAACCTCCTGTGTTACTTATACACCCCAACCATTATCCCTCTTATCAAATGTGAAGATCAAGGTCAAGCTATTGCTATGTGATGACTCTGGTAAATGTTTCACTCTTATAGAGAACGCCTCAGAGTAGAGTGGTGGTATGGAGACCCAGGTAGCAGAATTATAGACCATCTTTCTCTTTTTTATAGGAACAGATTCGAGGTGATTGAAAGAATGATTGTGTATCTCTCTCTCTCTCTCTCTCTCTCTCTCTCTCTCTCTCTCTCTCTCCATCTTTAATTAAGTGACTGGAATCATAAATGTTTCAAGTGAAAGAGTGGGTGAAGTATTGACTCTCTCCATTATAAATAAATGAGTGAAAGTGTCAATTCCCCATTGGTCTCTCATGCTGATATAGATCAACAACAATGTTTGTTGCTAATCTTTTCCCATATGTCCTAGGTGAATTTGTACACATACCCCCTGTTATATTAGTGGCTTTTGACAGGCTGAATAGAATATAGACCATAAAAACCACATAAAGGATTTATCATTGGTGGGAGTTTACTGTGTGTGATCTCCTATCTATAACTCATCATTGCCACTGTCCTGGAATCTTGGATTTTTGTCTCACAAAGTGAAATCTTGCTCTATACTCCCCTCTCCTCCCATCTCCATCTCTATCTCTTTCAACTCCTTTCTTTCTCCATCTATCGTTTCTTCCCCCTCTCGTTCGCCATCCTCCACCCTTGCTTCATCTCTTTCTTTTCTCCCCTCTCATTCTCCTCCCTCTCTCACTCGCTCTTCCTCCTCCTCTCATTTTCCATCCTCTCTCTCTCTCCCCCCCTAACCCTTTCCCATAGGAAGGTGTTTTAGTCTATTGCAGGAACCTCATGTTCTGACAGCTTTCACACATTCCTCCCTGGCATTAGCACTAGGTAGTGCAACGTGACACATACACACAGTTTGTGTTGTCAGTAGCAGTCAGGCCCATCTTCCGGTCAGTAACAAATGCCAGGTCATACAAGTTTACTGTGCTGACAATTACAATATATACGGCATATACTTTATAACTCAACAAAACAGTGCACTGCACTCATTCATCTCATTAGGAAGGATAATGTTTATATTGATCAAGACACATCCAGTCCTTTACTGTCATCGGCCTGTCAGAATGTCATTTTACCACTATCATAACGTGTTATATCCCTGTCGGTCATCTGTTATGACAAGTTATACTGCAAAAATTGTGTATTCTGTCTGGCACTTACATTTTTTGGAGTGCAGTGTGACACTGAAATGTCAACCCAGTCACTGAATAATAACACGCCTCCATTCACATAAACACGTTCCATTGGCTACTTAATTGAATCTCCACAGTTACCTGGCTGGCTATGTGACCTGGACACAGCTAGAGGGATTACTGTCACACACAGACACCCACACACACCGGCACACGTGCACACACACACCGGCACACGTGCACACACACACACACACACACACACACACACACACACACACACACACACACACACACACACACACACACACACAACAATGACAGCCTCTTCTGAGGTGTAATTCTGAGCTCAGTGTTTCTCAGATCCTGTTGAAGCCTGTATGTTCACATCCGCTCACAGCCAGGGGAAAGTCTCAGTGTGTTAGTGCTGTGCTCAAACTAACCCTTACACACCCTACAGCTCTCCCAGACCAGAGCTGTCCTCTCCTGGAATTAGTCAGAGATTAAAATAGCACTTTTTCCGGAGGAAACTGGTGAAAGTGTCTGAATGAGAACTCTATGCTACTGCCTGCTGTGAGACTTGTCTGTCTCTGTCTGTCTCTCAACAGGGGAGGAATATGAATGATTTACAATAACAACGTTTTTCACTCCATGATGGTCACTGTTTGTCAGCTCCACCTGGTTGCTGTGTGTGTCTGTGTGTGTGTGGTTTCTGCTGAATCCCAAGGTTAACAGGAAGGGGATTCAGACTAATTAAGCATTTTCTCCTGTGAGAACCAATCAGATCAGCCCTGGAGTAACCCTAGTAACAGCATGTAACAGGGCGGGTCAAAGACCACTAGTCTCACAGCGGTCAGACAGAAATTAACCGGTGTACACACATACACACCGAGACAAAAATGCCAGTGTACAAAACCCTCCCTCTCTCTCTCTCTCTCTCTCTCTCTCTCTCTCTCTCTCTCTCTCTCGCTCTCTCACTGTCTCATTCTGGGAGAATTCGGATACTTTATGGCTGCTAAGCAGTTTATTCTGGGATCTGCCTACAATAAAAGATTTGAGATCCATACAGCAACAAATAATATGAAACATTCTTATTATTATGTCTTTATGGCATAAACAAATGCACAATTTAGCATTGTGGCCCAACATCTGCTCTCTCATCCACCATCCAGTTCACAGAACTTCATCTGCTCTCTCATCCACCATCCAGTTCACAGAACTTCATCTGCTCTCTCATCCACCATCCAGTTCACAGAACTTCATCTGCTCTCTCATCCACCATCCAGTTCGCAGGACTTCATCTGCTCTCTCATCCACCATCCAGTTCGCAGGACTTCATCTGCTCTCTCATCCACCATCCAGTTCACAGGACTTCATCTGCTCTCTCATCCACCATCCAGTTCACAGAACTTCATCTGCTCTCTCATCCACCATCCAGTTCACAGAACTTCATCTGCTCTCTCATCCACCATCCAGTTCACAGAACTTCATCTGCTCTCTCATCCACCATCCAGTTCACAGAACTTCATCTGCTCTCTCATCCACCATCCAGTTCGCAGGACTTCATCTGCTCTCTCATCCACCATCCAGTTCACAGAACTTCATCTGCTCTCTCATCCACCATCCAGTTCACAGGACTTCATCTGCTCTCTCATCCACCATCCAGTTCACAGAACTTCATCTGCTCTCTCATCCACCATCCAGTTCGCAGGACTTCATCTGCTCTCTCATCCACCATCCAGTTCACAGGACTTCATCTGCTCTCTCATCCACCATCCAGTTCACAGAACTTCATCTGCTCTCTCATCCACCATCCAGTTCACAGGACTTCATCTGCTCTCTCATCCACCATCCAGTTCACAGAACTTCATCTGCTCTCTCATCCACCATCCAGTTCGCAGGACTTCATCTGCTCTCTCATCCACCATCCAGTTCGCAGAACTTCATCTGCTCTCTCATCCACCATCCAGTTCACAGGACTTCATCTGCTCTCTCATCCACCATCCAGTTCACAGAACTTCATCTGCTCTCTCATCCACCATCCAGTTCGCAGGACTTCATCTGCTCTCTCATCCACCATCCAGTTCACAGGACTTCATCTGCTCTCTCATCCACCATCCAGTTCACAGAACTTCATCTGCTCTCTCATCCACCATCCAGTTCACAGAACTTCATCTGCTCTCTCATCCACCATCCAGTTCACAGAACTTCATCTGCTCTCTCATCCACCATCCAGTTCACAGAACTTCATCTGCTCTCTCATCCACCATCCAGTTCGCAGGACTTCATCTGCTCTCTCATCCACCATCCAGTTCACAGAACTTCATCTGCTCTCTCATCCACCATCCAGTTCACAGGACTTCATCTGCTCTCTCATCCACCATCCAGTTCACAGAACTTCATCTGCTCTCTCATCCACCATCCAGTTCGCAGGACTTCATCTGCTCTCTCATCCACCATCCAGTTCACAGGACTTCATCTGCTCTCTCATCCACCATCCAGTTCACAGAACTTCATCTGCTCTCTCATCCACCATCCAGTTCACAGGACTTCATCTGCTCTCTCATCCACCATCCAGTTCACAGAACTTCATCTGCTCTCTCATCCACCATCCAGTTCGCAGGACTTCATCTGCTCTCTCATCCACCATCCAGTTCGCAGAACTTCATCTGCTCTCTCATCCACCATCCAGTTCACAGGACTTCATCTGCTCTCTCATCCACCATCCAGTTCACAGAACTTCATCTGCTCTCTCATCCACCATCCAGTTCGCAGGACTTCATCTGCTCTCTCATCCACCATCCAGTTCACAGGACTTCATCTGCTCTCTCATCCACCATCCAGTTCACAGAACTTCATCTGCTCTCTCATCCACCATCCAGTTCACAGAACTTCATCTGCTCTCTCATCCACCATCCAGTTCACAGAACTTCATCTGCTCTCTCATCCACCATCCAGTTCACAGAACTTCATCTGCTCTCTCATCCACCATCCAGTTCGCAGGACTTCATCTGCTCTCTCATCCACCATCCAGTTCACAGAACTTCATCTGCTCTCTCATCCACCATCCAGTTCACAGGACTTCATCTGCTCTCTCATCCACCATCCAGTTCACAGAACTTCATCTGCTCTCTCATCCACCATCCAGTTCGCAGGACTTCATCTGCTCTCTCATCCACCATCCAGTTCACAGGACTTCATCTGCTCTCTCATCCACCATCCAGTTCACAGAACTTCATCTGCTCTCTCATCCACCATCCAGTTCACAGGACTTCATCTGCTCTCTCATCCACCATCCAGTTCACAGAACTTCATCTGCTCTCTCATCCACCATCCAGTTCACAGAACTTCATCTGCTCTCTCATCCACCATCCAGTTCACAGAACTTCATCTGCTCTCTCATCCACCATCCAGTTCGCAGGACTTCATCTGCTCTCTCATCCACCATCCAGTTCACAGAACTTCATCTGCTCTCTCATCCACCATCCAGTTCACAGGACTTCATCTGATGTGTGATTCTCAGGTAAGTGTTTCCTGCCTGACACCTGCCTGTTCAGGTTTGCATGCCCACTGCATACATTGCTATGCTACAAAGACATGTACACACACACACACACACACACACACACACACACACACACACACACACACACACACACACACACACACACACACACTACAAAGACATGAATAATTTCTATCAGACTAGATCCCTTAACCTTTCCCTGATACACGTGCAAACACACACACACACACGCAGACAGACAGAGCTTGCCCAAGAGGAGATCCGGGTTCAACGACATGTATGTAACATAAAGTGCATTTGTAGTAGTGTTTTGCACTAAAACCTCTGTGGGATGAAGGAATATTAGAAATGACATTCATCTTCATCCATTTATTACTGTGATATGGTACATGTTGTATTAACTGCTGACTGGGGCAAACAGACATCTGGTAACATGTTCAATTAAAACACAACATAACAAATTGGAATAATAAACAGAATTCATTCATATAATACACAATACAGTACTAAATAATGTTTATTTTCTAATGAGCATGTCAATAGGAACATGGCAGGATATAATTCTGCCTGTTTTGTCAGTAAGTTATGATAAATATTATTTATGTTTGTTAGTATTCATGTTGTTGTTATTTTACTATAGTAAAGATAGGATGTAATTACCATAACAATGTCCTATAATTTCCAATAAAACAGGAATTCCACAGAAAGTATGTTCCACATAGCTCACCATTGCCTGAACGCACACAACCACTTTAGTTGGAGCATTCTGTTCTGACAGACAAGCCAGGGAAATTTAATTCTGAGCTATTACTGAAATAGCACATTCCAATGATGTGGGTGAATAGCACATGGTTGGTCAAAATTGTTGAAGGCCCCTGCGAGAATTGAAATCACAAACCCTGATATACCACTGCGCCGAGGCCATTGCTCATTAGTCTACCAACAGCCTCATCATGTCAAACTCAAGGCAACTTAATGATTTAAAGAACACTCTCATCTGAAAAGAGACAAGCATGTTAACACAGCCTGGCTCTTAATGCAGAGGCAGCTCTGTACCATTGTTGTGAGTGTTCTATAGAGTAGAGACTTCTAGAAAAATGTTGCAGTTTACTTTGTAAAAGTCTACGTAAAAGAGAGGGAATGCTGCAGAATGCAAGTGGAAACCATCGAAATCTCTAAAATCAGCAGTTTCATGAAATTCCTCCCAGCTTTGATACCTGCAGCTTGGGTCGGGCTGATAAGATTCAGGACTTCAAATGTCCATCAAACTGTAAACTTCACATTTAAAGACAGAGATGATAAAGCTCAGCCAATCTGTCCTGTCCTAGATACTGCATAGTATCTAGCAGGGTTACTCTCACACTCACAAATGTCAGGGAAAGAGCTAACACACACACACACACACACACACACACACACACACACACAATCCCCAAAGCAGCGGTTTCATTCAATCTGTTTTTTATTCCTCATAAAGCCATCTTCTAATAGTTTCATAATGAACGCCTGTGTTTGTCTGCGAAGCCAGTGATGGAATATTTATGGAGTATACTTATGGGACGTTCTGTTTTTTCTCACATCTTTATTCTTCCTTAGAATCCCCAGCTTCTTCTCCAAAACCTAAACCTTAATCTGAACCCAATACTAAACCTGGCAAGCGTCTTCACGGACATGTCCAACATCTCCTTGTCCCAGTCTGTAATCCCAACATGTTTCAAGCAGACCAACATTGTACCTCTTCCTGTTCCTCAAAAGTAACCTGCATAAATGACTATCGTCTCGTAGGACTCGCATCTGTAACCATGAAATGCTTTGGGCCCTGGACTTTCTGACGGGTCGCCCCCCCCAGGAAACATGACCGAATACAAACAGTGTAGCTATTCCCTCCGCAAGGCAATCAAACAAGCTAAGCGTCAGTATAGAGACAAAGTAGAATCTCAATTGAACGGCTCAGACACAAGAGGTATGTGGCAGGGTCTACAGTCAATCACGGATTACAAAAAGAAAACCAGCCCCGTCACGGACCAGGATGTCTTGCTCCCAGACAGACTAAATAACTTTTTTGGCCGCTTTGAGGACAATACAGTGCCACTGACACGGCCCACAACCAAAACATGCGGTCTCTCCTTCACTGCAGCCGACGTGGGGAAAACATTTAAACGTGTCAACCCTCGCAAGGCTGCAGGCCCAGACGGCATCCCCAGCCGCGCCCTCAGAGCATGCGCAGACCAGCTGGCTGGTGTGTTTACGGACATATTCAATCAATCCCTATCCCAGTCTGTTGTTCCCACATGCTTCAAGAGGGCCACCATTGTTCCTGTTCCCAAGAAAGCTAAGGTAACTGAGCTAAACGACTACCGCCCCGTAGCACTCACTTCCATCATCATGAAGTGCTTTGAGAGACTAGTCAAGGACCATATCCCCTCCACCCTACCTAACACCCTAGACCCACTCCAATTTGCTTACCGCCCAAATAGGTCCAAAGACGATGCAATCAAAACCACTCTGCACACTGCCCTAACCCATCTGGACAAGAGGAATACCTATGTGAGAATGCTGTTCATCGACTACAGCTCGGCATTTAACACCATAGTGCCCTCCAAGCTCGTCATCAAGCTCGAGACCCTGGGTCTCGACCCCGCCCTGTGCAACTGGGTACTGGACTTCCTGACGGGCCGCCCCCAGGTGGTGAGGGTAGGCAACAACATCTCCACCCCGCTGATCCTCAACACTGGGGCCCCACAAGGGTGCGTTCTGAGCCCTCTCCTGTACTCCCTGTTCACCCACGACTGCGTGGCCACGCACGCCTCCAACTCAATCATCAAGTTTGCGGACGACACAACAGTGGTAGGCTTGATTACCAACAACGACGAGACGGCCTACAGGGAGGAGGTGAGGGCCCTCGGAGTGTGGTGTCAGGAAAATAACCTCACACTCAACGTCAACAAAACTAAGGAGATGATTGTGGACATCAGGAAACAGCAGAGGGAACACCCCCCTATCCACATCGATGGAAAAGTAGTGGAGAGGGCAGTAAGTTTTAAGTTCCTCGGCGTACACATCACAGACAAACTGAATTGGTCCACCCACACAGACAGCATCGTGAAGAAGGCGCAGCAGCGACTCCTCAACCTCAGGAGGCTGAAGAAATTTGGCTTGTCACCAAAAGCACTCACAAACTTCTACAGATGCACAATCGAGAGCATCCTGTCGGGCTGTATCACCGCCTGGTACGGCAACTGCTCCGCCCACAACCGTAAGGCTCTCCAGAGGGTAGTGAGGTTCTGCACAACGCATCACCGGGGGCAAACTACCTGCCTTCCAGGACACCTACACCACCTGATGTCACAGGAAGGCCATAAAGATCATCAAGGACAACAACCACCCGAGCCACTGCCTGTTCACCCCGCTATCATCCAGAAGGCAAGGTCAGTACAGGTGCATCAAAGCTGGGATGGAGAGACTGAAAAACAGCTTCTATCTCAAGGCCATCAGACTGTTAAACAGCCACCACTAACATTGAGTGGCTGCTGCCAACACACTGACTCAACTCCAGCCACTTTAATAATGGGAATTGATGGGAAATGATGTAAAATATATCACTAGCCACTTTAAACAATGCTACCTAATATAATGTTTACATACCCTACATTATTCATCTCATATGTATACGTATATACTGTACTCTATATCATCTTCTGCATCTTTATGTAATACATGTATCACTAGCCACTTTAACTATGCCACTTTGTTTACATACTCATCTCATATGTATATACTGTACTCAATACCATCTACTGTATCTTGCCTATGCCGCTCTGTACCATCACTCATTCATACATCTTTATGTACATATTCTTTATTCCCTTACACTTGTGTCTATAAGGTAGTAGTTTTGGAATTGTTAGCTAGATTACTTGTTGGTTATTACTGCATTGTCGGAACTAGAAGCACAAGCATTTCGCTACACTCGCATTAACATCTGCTAACCATGTGTATGTGACAAATAAAATTTGATTTGATTTGAGGTAGTGAGGGTAGGTAAAACACATCCGCCACGCTGACCCTCAACACAGGGCCCCTCAGGGGTGTGCACTTACTCCCCTCCTGTACTCCCTGTTCAACCATGACTGTGTGGCCACTCACGACTCCAACTGTTACGGTTTTCTAGGTGTGAAGGAGAGTCGGACCAAAATGCAGCGTGTAGATTGCGATCCATGTTTAATGAACGAACATAAAACACGAATCAATAACAAACACTACAAAACAAAGAACTTAACGAAAACCGAAACAGCCTATACTTGTGTAAACTAACACTGCGACAGGAACAACGACACATAGGACAATCACAGAATATTCAAAGAATATGGCTGCCTAAATATGGTTCCCAATCAGAGACAACGATAAACACCTGCCTCTGATTGAGAACCACTCCAGACAGCCATAGACTTTGCTAGATAACCCCACTAGCTACAATCCCAATACATACACACCAAAACCCCAAGACAAAACACACCACAATACAAAAACCCCATGCCACACCCTGGCCTGACCCAATACATGAAGAAAAACACAAAATACTTAGACCAGGGCGTGACACCAACACCATCATCAAGTTTGCTGACGACACGACGGTGGTAGGCCTGACGATGAGACAGCCAACAGGGAGGAGGCCAAAGAACTGGCAGTGTGGTGCCAGGACAACAACCTCTCCCTAAATTTCAGCAAGACAAAGGAGCTGAACGTGGACTACAGGAAATGGAAGGGCGAGCACGCCCCCTTCCAAATCGATGGGGCACAGTCCTGAAGAAGGCGTGACAGCTCCTCTCCCCCCCAGGAGGTTGAAAAGATATTGCATGGCCTCTCAGATCCTCAAAAAGTTCTACAGCTACTCCATTGAGAGCATTTTGACTGGCTGCATCACTGCTTGGTATGACAATGATGGCAAGGTGCTACAGAAGGTGGTGCAGACCTCTATACCAGGTGGTGTCAGAGAAAGGCCTGGGAAATTGTCAAAGAAACCAGCCACCTAAGCCATAGACTGTTCAATCGGCTACTGAACGGCAAGCGGGTACTGGAGCGCCAAGTCGGGGACCAAAAGGAACCTGAACAGCTTCTACCCCCAAGCCATAAGACTGAGAGACAGAGACACACAGAGAGAGAGACACAGAGAGAGAGAGAGAGAGAGAGAGAGAGAGAGAGAGAGAGAGAGAGAGATGTTCCCAATGCCCCAGGGTAGTGATTGGGGACTTTGCCCTTTGCCCCCCCCTCTATGGGACTCCCGGTCACAGACGGTTGTGACACAGCCTGGGATTGAATCCGTGACTATAGCGACGCCGCCACACTGCTATGCAGTGCCTTAGACGAGGAATGTTTTCATATGTTGATGTGTATCTACAGTATGTAGATTTACAGTATTTACATTTACAGTATGTTGATGTACTGTAAATGTGGTTATAATGTTATGTTCCTGAGCAGTCTGGTTCCTGGAGCTGAGGTGGTTAAAGGATTCAACACCCTGTCTGCCTGGGCTCTGCAGAATGGACCACTGGCCGGGAAACAGGTACACGCACATAAACACCTGACAATAAAGAAAACAAATAATTGAGAAAATATAAGGGAGTATTCTGTGGGTTGTGGGGCCAGTGTGGAGGCATTTTGTTTGTTTTACTTACATTTTTTTAGTGAATTTCCATTGCCTGGTGAAACAAGGACAGCATTGTTATAGTATACAAACACACACACACACAAACACACACTTAGCTATGTTGTGGAGATGAGGCACTTCATGCCTCAGCTTCAGAGAGAAAAACAAACACCTCAACCCTCTGGAGAGCAGACCTGAATCTGCCTCACATGCTCTTTGAACACACACACTGCTCTTCCCTCATAACTACCTATTTTTCAACACAATAGAGCACTGCAGTAGTGTTTGTTTGTGTGTTAATGTGTGTATGTGACAGAGAAAGATAAAGAGTGTGTGTGTGTGTGTGTGTGCGTGCGTGCGTGCGTGAGAAAGAGGTGTGTGTGTGTGTGAGTGTGCATGCATGCATTCCCTGCCTTGCAGTTTGATTAAATCCACAGGGGTGCTCTGCTTGTGTCACAATTACATTCAGACAGAGATCCTTGGTCCACATCCCCATACTATTAGTTTACTAGTAATGTACAGAGACACGGCTCACTGCCCGGTCCACTTACACACAATATCTAGTGAAACTACTCTTGATTCTCTCCCCAATACACTATACAGTTGAAGTTTTACATACACTTAGGTTGGAGTCATTAAAACAAATTTTTCAACCACTCCACAAATTTCTTGTTAACAAACTATAGTTTTGGAAAGTCGGTTAGGACATCTACTTTGTGCATGACACAAGTAATTTTTCCAGCAGCTCTTTCAGACAGATTCACTTATAATTCACTGTATCACAATTCCAGGGGGTTAGAAGTTTACAACCACTAAGTTGACTGTGCCTTTGTGGATGTATTTCAAGGCCTACCTTCAAACTCAGTTCCTCTTTGCTTCACATCATGGGAAATCAAAAGAAATCAGCCAAGACCTCAGAAAAAAATTGTAGCCCTCCACAAGTCTGATTCATCCTTGGGAGCAATTTCCAAAAGACTAAAGGTTTTATTGTACAAACAATAGAATGTACGTATAAACACCATGGGACCATGCAGCCGTCTAACCGCTCAGGAAGGAGACGCGTTCTGTCTCTTAGAGATGAACGTACTTTGGTGCGAAAAGTGCAAATCAATCCCAGAACAACAGCAAAGGACCTTGTGAAGATGCTGGAGGAAATAGGTACAAAAGTATCTATATCCACAGTAAAAATGAGTCCTATATCGACATAACCTGAAAGGCCGCTCAGCAAGGAAGAAGCCACTGCTCCAAACCGCCATAAAAAAGCCAGACTACGGTTTGCAACTGCACATGAGGACAAAGATCTAACTTTTTGGAGAAATGTCCTCTGGTCTGATGAAACAAAAATAGAACTGTTTGGTCACAATGACCATCATTATGTTTGGAGGAAAAAGGGGGATGCTTGCAAGCCGAAGAACACCATCCGATCCGTGAAGCACGGGGGTGGCAGCATCATGTTGTGGGGGTGCTTTGCTGCAGGAGGGACTGGTGCACTTCACAAAATAGATGGCATCATGAGGCAGGAAATATTGTGGGTATATTGAAGCAACATCTCAAGACATCAGTCAGGAAATTAAAGCTTGGTCACAACTGGGTCTTCCAAATGGACAATGACCCCAAGCATACTTACAAAGTTGTGGCAAAATGGCTTAAGGACAACAAAGTCAAGGTATTGGAGTGGTCGTCTCAAAGCCCTGACCTCAACCCTAACGCATATTTGTGGGCAGAACTGGAAAAGCTTGTGCGAGTAAGGAGGCCTAAAAACCTGACTCAGTTACACCAGCTTTGTCAAGAGGAACTGGCCAAAATTCACCCAACTTATTGTGGGAAGCTTGTGGAAGGCTACTCAAAATGTTTGACCCAAGTTAAACAATTTAAAGGCAATGCTACCAAATACTAATTGAGTGTATGTAAACTTCTGACCCACTGGGAATGTGATGAAAGAAATAAAGGCTGAAATAAATCATTCTCTCCATTATTATTCTGACATTTCACATTCTGGGTTTGATGAATGCCAGGATAATGCTACCTGCCCCTGTGCACAAAGCGAGGTCCTTACATAAATGGTTTGTCGAGATCGCTGTGGAAGAACTTGACTGGCCTTTGGGATGAATTATAACTTCGACTGCGAACCAGCCCTAATCGCCCAACATCAGTTCCCGACCTCACTAATGCTCTTGTGGCTAAATGGAAGCAATGTTCCAACATCGAGTGGAAATCCTTCCCAGAAGAGCGGAGGCAGTTATAGCAACAAAGAGGGGACCGACTCTATATTAATGCCCATGATTTTGGAATGAGATGTTAGACAAGCAGGTTTACAAATACTTTCGGAAACTTCAATAAGCATTTCTCTACTGCTGGCCATGCTTTCCTCCTGGCTACCCCTACCCCGGCCAACAGCTCTGCACACCCCCAGCTAATTGCCCGAGCCTCCCCAGCTTCTCCTTCACCCAAATCCAGATAGCAGATGTTCTGAAAGAGCTGCAAAACCTGGACCCGTACAAGTCAGCTGGGCTACACAATCTGGAACCTCTCTTTCTAAAACTCTCCTCCGCCATTGTTGCAACCCCTATTACCAGTCTGTTCAAACTCTCTTTCGTATCGTCCGAGATCCCTGAAGATTGGAAAGCTTCCCCTCTTCAAAGGGGGTGACACTCTAGACCCAAACTGTTAAAGACCTAGATCCATCCTGCCCTGCCTTTCTAAAGTCTTCGAAAGCCAAGTTAATTAACAGATCACTGACCATTTCGAATCAAACCGTACCTTCTCCGCTGTGCAATCCGGTTTCCGAACTGGTCATGGGTGCACCTCAGCCACGCTAAAGGTACTAAACGAAATCATAACCGCCATCAATAAAAGACAGTACTGTGCAGCCGTCTTCATTGACCTGGCCAAGGCTTTCACCTTATTCTTATCGGTAGACTCAATAACCTTGGTTTCTCAAATGACTGCCTCGCCTGGTTCACCAACTACATCGCAGACAGAGATCAGTGTTTCAAATCGGAGGGCCTGCTGTCCGGACCTCTGGCAGTCTCTATGGGGGTACCACAGGGTTCAATTCTCGGGCGGACTCTTTTCTCTGTATATATCAACATTGTCGCTCTTGCTGCGGGTGATTCCCTGATCCACCTCTACACAGACGACACCATTCTGTATACATCTGGCCCTTCTTTGGACACTGTGTTAACTTAACAAACCTCCAACTGAGCTTCAATGCCATACAACACTCCTTCCGTGGCCTCCAACTGATTTTAAACGCTAGTAAAACCAAATGCATGCTTTTCAACCGATCGCTGTATGCACCCGCCCGCTCGACTAGCATCACTACCCTGGACGGTTCTGACCTAGAATATGTGGACAACTGCAAATACCTAGGTGTCTGGCTAGACTGTAAACCAAAATCAAATCTAATCCAAAATCGAAAATGAAGTCTAGAATCGGCTTCCAATTTTGCAACAAAATCTCCTTCACTCACACCGCCAAACTTACCCTAGTAAAACTGTCTATCCTACCGATCCTCGACTTCGGCGATGTCATCTACAAAATAGCTTCCAATACTCTACTCAGCAAATTGGATGCAGTCTATCACAGTGCCATCCGTTTTGTTACCAAAGCCCCTTATACCACCCATCACTGCGACCTGTATGCTCTAGTCGGCTGGCCCACGCTACATATTTGTCGCCAGGCCCACTGGCTCCAGGTCATCTATAAGTCTATGCTAGGTTAAGCTCCGCCTTACCTCAGCTCACTGGTCACGATAACAACACCCACCAGTAGCACGTGCTCCAGCAGGTATACAGTGCCTTGCGAAAGTATTCGGCCCCCTTGAACTTTGCAAACTTTTGCCACATTTCAGGCTTCAAACATAAAGATATAAAACTGTATTTTTTTGTGAAGAATCAACAACAAGTGGGACACAATCATGAAGTGGAACGACATTTATTGGATATTTCAAACTTTTTTAACAAATCAAAAACTGAAAAATTGGGCGTGCAGAATTATTCAGCCCCTTTACTTTCAGTGCAGCAAACTCTCTCCAGAAGTTCAGTGAGGATCTCTGAATGATCCAATGTTGACTTAAATGACTAATGATGATAAATACAATCCACCTGTGTGTAATCAAGTCTCTGTATAAATGCACCTGCACTGTGATAGTCTCAGAGGTCCGTTAAAAGCGCAGAGAGCATCATGAAGAACAAGGAACACACCAGGCAGGTCCGAGATACTGTTGTGAAGAAGTTTAAAGCCGGTTTGGATACAAAAAGATTTCCCAAGCTTTAAACATCCCAAGGAGCACTGTGCAAGTGATAATATTGAAATGGAAGGAGTATCAGACCACTGCAAATCTACCAAGACCTGGCCGTCCCTCTAAACTTTCAGCTCATACAAGGAGAAGACTGATCAGAGATGCAGCCAAGAGGCCCATGATCACTCTGGATGAACTGCAGAGATCTACAGCTGAGGTGGGAGACTCTGTCCATAGGACAACAATCAGTTGTATATTGCACAAATCTGGCCTTTATGGAAGAGTGGCAAAGAAAGCCATTTCTTAAAGATATCCATAAAAAGTGTTGTTTAAAGTTTGCCACAAGCCACCTTGTGGAAGAAGGTGCTCTGGTCAATGAAACCAAAATGGAACTTTTTGGCAACAATGCAAAATGTTATGTTTGTCGTAAAAGCAACACAGCTCATCACCCTGAACACAGCTGTCAAACATGGTGGTGGCAGCATCATGGTTTGGGCCTGCTTTTCTTCAGCAGGGACAGGGAAGATTTAAAATTGATGGGAAGATGGATGGAGCCAAATACAGGACCATTCTGGAAGAAAACCTGATGGAGTCTGCAAAAGACCTGAGACTGGGACGGAGATTTGTCTTCCAACAAGACAATGATCCAAAACATAAAGCAAAATCACAATGGAATGGTTCAAAAATAAACATATCCAGGTGTTAGAATGGCCAAGTCAAAGTCCAGACCTGAATCCAATCGAGAATCTGCGGAAAGAACTGAAAACTGCTGTTCAGCTCTCCATTCACTGAGCTCAGCTGTTTTGCAAGGAGGAATGGGAAAAAATTTCAGTCTCTCAATGTGCAAAACTGATAGAGACATACCCCAAGCGACTTACAGCTGTAATTGCAGCAAAAGGTGGCGCTACAAAGTATTAACTTAAGGGGGCTGAATAATTTTGCACAGTTTTTGATTTGTTAAAAAAGTATGAAATATCCAAATAAATGTCGTTCCACTTCATGATTGTGTCCCACTTGTTGTTGACTTCACAAAAAATACAGTTTTATATCTTTATGTTTGAAGCCTGAAATGTGGCAAAAGGTCGCAAAGTTCAAGGGGGCCGAATACTTTCGCAAGGCACTGTATCTCACTGGTCATCCTCAAAGCCAGCACCTCATTTGGTCGCCTTTCCTTCAAGTTCTATGCTGCCATTGACTGGTACAAATTGAAAAAATCATTGTGACTGGAGACTTACATTTCCCTCGCTAACTTTAAACATCAGCTATCTGAGCAGCTGTGCAGCTGTACATAACTGTTTTTATGTACTTTTCTGCTCTTTTGCACACCAGTATCACTACTTGTACATCATCTCTGTATACCCATGTTAATCTGCAAGACTTCCTACTGGTTACCTCCTCACGATTTGCACACACTGTATATAGACATTGTTTTCTATTGTGTTATTGATTGTACGCTTGTTTATTCCATGTGCAACTCTGTGTTGTTGTTTGTGTCGCACTGCTTTGCTTTATCTTGGCTGGTTAAATAAAGTAAAAAAATAAAAAATAAAACATATCAAAGCTGCAGGCTAAAGCGAGACTTGATTTCCTCTATTAATCGCTCCTCTTTCAAACCCCATTCTTATAGGCCTCACTCCCCCACTGCACTCTATACTCCTCTGTAAACTATCTGAGATATCTACTACTGCAGCCCTCTTTCTCCACATACAACTCCCATTCTGACAGTCACATTATGTTAAAGGTCCCCAAAGCACACACATCCCTAGGTCGCTCCTCTTTTCAGTTCGCTACAGCTAGCGACTGGAACGAACTGCAAACAACATTCAAACTGGACAGTTTTATCTCAATCTCTTCATTCAAAGACTCATCATGGACACTCTTACTGACAGCTGTGGCTGCTTTGCGTGATCTATTGTTGTCTCTACCCTCTTGCCCTTTGTGCTGTTGTCTGTGCCCAATAATGCTTATACCTTGTCTTGTGCTGCTACCATGTTGTGTTGCTACCATGTTGTTGTCATGTTGTGTTGCTACCATGCTGTGTTGACATGTTTGCTGCCTTGCTATATTGTTCTCTTAGGTCTCTCTTTATGTAGTGTTGTGTTGTCTCTCTTATCGTGATGTGTATTTTGTCCTATTTTTATATTTTATGTATTTATTTTTAATGATTGTAAATAAGAATTTGTTCTTAACTGACTTTCCTAGTTAAATAAAATTAAATAAATGAAGGCCTGATTCACGCAGTCTCCTCTGAAAAGTTGATGTTGAGATGTGTCTGTTACTTGAACTTTGTGAAGAATTTATTTGGGCTGCAATTTCTGAGGTGCAGTTAACTCTAATGAACATATCCTCTGCAGCAGAGGTAACTCTGGGTCTTCCTTTCCTGTGGCGGTCCTCATGAGAGCAAGTTTCATCATAGTGCTTGATGGTTTTTGCGACTGCACATTTTCCAGATTGACTGACCTTCATGTCTTAAAGTAATGATGGACTGTTGTTTCTCTTTACTTATTAGAGCTGTTCTTGCCATAATATGGACTTGGTCTTTTACCAAATAGGGCTATCTTCTTTATAACACCCCTACCTTGTCACAACATAACTGATTGGCACCAACACATTAAGAAGGAAAGAAATCACACAAATTGACTTTTAACAAGGCACAGATGTTAATTGATACACATTCCAGGTGACTACCTCATGAAGCTGACCGAGAGACTGCCCAGAGTCTTCAAAGCTGTCAAGGAAAAGGGTGGCTACTTTGAAGAATCTCAAATATAAAATATATTTAGATTTGTTTAACACTTTTTTTGGTTACTACATGATTCCATATGTGTTATTTCATAGTTTTGATGTCTTCACTATTATTCTAGAGTGTAGAAAATAGTAAATATAAAGACAAACCCTTGAATGAGTAGGTGTGTCCAAACTTTTGAATGGTTCTTTATGTGTGTAAATATATGTCAGGTGTATATCTGCGGAGACAGTGTGGAGGCCAAGCAGGTGGTGATGGCGGTAGCCACCAAGCTGGGTCTCAGTGCCCTGGACCGGGGCTTTCTCTCAGTGGCCTGGGAGCTGGAGGACTTCCCCCTGCAGCTGTTCCCCCAGTGGAGGCTCCCCCTGTACATCACCACTGGCCTCAGCGCTGCCTTCTTCTTCTACCTGCTGATCAGAGACATAATCTATGCATACGTCACCCAGGGCGAAGACATCTCCTTCAGAATCATGGTCTCACTGGCCAACAAGGTACTGGCCCACAGTCCCTCTGAGTGTGTGTTTGTTCTGTTTGTTTTTATGTGTGTTGCCAGCCGTTCAAGGTGTGTTTGTGTTCTCGCCAGGTGTGTCCCATCGTGTCTCTGATCATACTGTCTCTCTGTTACCTGCCTGGTGTCCTGTCTTCCTTCCTGCAACTCTACAGAGGCACCAAGTACAGGTCAGATCTCTGTGTGTATGTGTGTGTTTGCAAACATGTATGTTGATACAATGTTGTATATGTATTTATGTTGATTGAAAGTGTTTATGTATGTTTAACATTAGGCGCTTCCCTAATTGGCTGGACCGCTGGATGTTGTGCAGGAAACAGCTGGGTCTTCTGGCACTGGGGTTCGCCTTTATGCATGTGCTCTATACAATGGTTATACCCTTACGCTACTCCGTACGACACACACTTATCTCACAGGTTATCAACGAGGTAGGAGAACTGGGGACGAGTATGTGTACAGTTGAAGTTGGAAATTTACATACACTTAGGTTGGAGTCATTAAAACTTGTTTTTCAACCACTCCACAAATGTCTTGTTAACAAACTATAGTTTTGGCAAGTCAGTTAGGACATTTACTTTGTGCATGACACATTTAATTATTCCAACAATTGTTTACAGACAGATTATTTCACTTGTAATTTACTGTATCACAATTTCAGTGGGTCAGAAGTTTACATACACCAAGTTGACTGTGCCTTTAACCTTTAGGGGGCAGCATTTTCACTTTTGGATGAATTGCGTGCCCAAACTGAACTGCCTCCTACTCTGTCCCAGATGCTAATATATGCATATTATTATTAGTATTGTATAGACAACACTCTGAAGTTTCTAAAACTGTTTGAATGATGTCTATGAGTATAACAGAACTCATATGGCAGGCAAAACCCTGAGAAGAAATCCAAACAGGAAGTGAGAAGTCGAATTTCAAAACAGTGCCTATTTAAATCCCCGATAGTTATGGATGTGATTGCACTTCCTAGGGCTTCCACTAGATGTCACCATCTTTAGAACCTGGTTTGAGGATTCTACTATAAAGGAGGGGCTCATAGGAGCTATTTGAGTGAGTGGTCTGGCAGAGAGCCTCGGTCTCATGACTCATGGTCTCATGACATTCCAATGCTTTTCTTCAGACAATGAAATTCTCCGGTTGGAACCTTATTGATGATATATGTTAAAAACATCCTAAAGATTGATTTCAGACATGTTTTGACTTGTTTCAACGACCTGTAATGGAACTTTTTGAGTTTTTGTCATGGAGGAAATGGTCGTGCCTCGTGAAGATGGATTACTGGGCTGAACACGCTAACAACAAGTGGCTAAATGATGGGATTTATGGAACTTTATGGAACAAATCAGTCATTTATTGTCAAACATGGATTCCTGGGAGTGCCTTCTGATGAAGATCATCAAAGGTAAGTGAATATTTATAGTGTTTTCTCTAACTAATGTTGACTCCAAGATGGCAGAGTTGTCTTTGGCTGTTTTGGGGTACTGAGCGCCGTTCTCAGATTATGCTTTTTCCGTAAAGTTTTAAAAAAATCTGACACAGCGGTTGCATAGAGGATAATTCTATATTTAATTCTGTGAATAACACTTGCATCTTTTATCAATGTTTATTATGAGTATTTCTGGGGAAATCACCGGATGTTTTGATATCAAAACATTACTGCACCTAACGCGCCAATGTAAGAGATTTTAAATATAAATAAATAAGCACATTATCGAACAAAACATACATGTATTGTGTAACATGATGTCCTATGAGTGTCATCTGATGAAGATCATCAAAGATTAATTGTATCTATATTTCTGCTTTTTGTGACTGCTATCTTTGGCTGGAAAAATGGCTGTGTGTTTTTTTGACTTGGCTATGAGCTAACATAATCATATGTTGTGCTTTCGCTGTAAATCATTTTTTAAATCGGACACCATGGGTAGATTAACAAGATGTTTATCTTTCATTTGCTGTATTGGACTTGTGAAAGTTACATATTTCAAAAAAATATTTTTGAATTTCGCGTGCTGCCTTTTCAGCGGAATGTTGTCGTGGGTTCCGCTAGCGGAACACCTTACCCATCAGGTGTTAAACAGCTTGGAAAATTCCAGAAAATTATGTAGTTTCTCCAGAAGCTTCTGATTAATTGACATAATTTGATTCAATTGGAGGTGTACCTGTGTATTTCAAGGCTTACCTTCAAACTCAGTGCCTCTTTGTTTGACATCATGGAAAAATCTAAAGAAATCAGCCAAGACCTCAGAAAAAATTGTAGACCTCCGCAAGTGTGGTTCATCCTTGGGAGCAATTTCCAAACGTCTGAAGGTACCACGTTCATCTGTATATACAATAGTACGCAAGTATAAACACCATGGGAACACGCAGCCGCCATACCGCTCAGGAAGGAGACGCGTTCTTTCTCCTAGAGATTAACATACTTTAGTACAAAAAGTGCAAATCAATCCCAGAACATCAGCAAAGGATCTTGTGAAGATGCTGGAGGAAACAGGTACAAAAGTATCTATATCCACAGTAAAACGAGTCCTATATCGACATAACCTGAAAGACCGATCAGCAAGGAGGAAGCCACTGCTCCAAAACCACCATAAAAAAGCTAGACTACGGTTTGCAACTGCACATGAGGACAAAGATTGTACTTTTTGAAGAAATGTCCTCTGGTCTGATGAAACAAAAATAGAACTGTTTGGCCATAATGACCATTGTTATGTTTGGAGGAAAAAGGGGTTGGCTTGCAAGCCAAAGAACACCATCCCAAACGTGAATCACGGGGGTGGCAGCATCATGTTGTGGGGGTGCTTTGCTGCAGGAGGGACTGGTGCACTTCACAAAATAGATAAATAGATGGCAACATGAGGGAAGGAAAATTGTGGATACATTGAAGCAACATCTCAAGACATCAGTCAGGAAGTTAAGGCTTGATTGCAAATGGGTCTTACAAATGGACAATGGCCCCAAGAATACTTCCAAAATTGTGGCAAAATGGCTTAAAGACAACAAAGTCAAGGCATTGGAGTGGCCATCATAAAGCCCTGACCTCAATCCTATAGAAAATTTGTGGGCAGAACTGAAAAAGCATGTGCGAGCAAGGAGGTCTACAAACCTGACTCAGTTACACCAGCTCTGTCAGGAGGAATTGGCCAAAATTCACCCAACTTATTGTGAACTTATTGTGGGAAGCTTGTGGAAGGCTACCCGAAACGTTTGACCCAAGTTAAACAATTTAAAGTTAATGCTACCAAATACTAATTGAGTGTTTTTTAAACTTCCGACCCACTGGGAATGTGATGAAAGAAATAAAAGCTGAAATTAATCATTCTCTCTACTATTATTCTGACATTTCCAATTCTTAAAATAAAGTGGTGATCCGAACTGACCTAAAACATGACATTTTTACTAGGATTAAATAAACTAAGTTTAAATGTATTTGGCTAAGTTGTATGTAAACTTCCGACTTCAACTGTATATTCTTGTGACTGGGATAAAGATAATAATATATCTTTAGTTTTTACCAGCCTCTTGCTGTCTCTCTTTGTCTCTCTCTCTCAGAGAAAAGCCAATAAGACCACTCCATTTGACTTTGACAACACAGAGGCCTGGGGCACAGACTCCTTCTATGTCCTGGGGATCCTGGGCTTCTGTCTCTACGTCCTGCTGGGGATCACCTCCTTGCCCTCTGTAGGAGCAGCTCTCAGCTGGAGGGAGTTCAGCTTCGTACAGGTACAGGGAATGCATGCATGTGTTCTTGTGCATGTGTGACTGTACATGTGTGAAAATCTAACCCTCTCTGTTATCACTATTTCACTTCTGAAAATGTGTTTCTCTGAGAATTTCCTGCGGCATCATGGAGCTGTAAATAATAAGATTGATTCAGTTATCATCAGAGCTGTAAATATGGTTAAATCAATACGTCACAAATTGTGATCACTTGAGACACTTGTGTTGTGTGCTCTCCCCACCAGTCCAAGCTGGGCCACCTGACACTGCTGTTGTGTACAGCCCATGGCTTCCTGTATGGCTGGAACAAGTTCTTGCGTTCCTCCACCTACAAGTGGTACACCCCACCAGGCTACATGCTGTGTCTGGTGCTTCCCTCTGTGGTGCTGCTGCTCAAGCTGCTGCTCATCACCCCCTGTGTGGACCACACCGTCACCCGGATACGCCAGGGCTGGGAGAGGGGCCGGGCAGGGGGGTAGGAGACGAAAATCAGCCACCTCTGAAAATAATTACTGTGATTAATGGTTGTTTTTACATACCTTAGTAATGAAGTATTTCTTGATTTGAGTTATATGATTGCCCACAGGTACAGATATACCCATAAAAAATCTTAACTTTAACTATTAGGGCAGAAAATGAAAAACTGACATATCATATGTCTAGGATACACTTCTCCGAGTCTCGGGATACAGGTCATTCGAAAAGTATTCAGACCCCTTTACTTTTTACAAATTTTGCTGCGTTACAGCCTTAATTGTAAAATGGATTTGTTTTTCCCCTCATCAATCTACACACAATATCACATGATGACAAAGCAAAAACAGGTTTTTAAAATGTTTTGCAAATGTATTAAAATTAAAAACCTGAAATATCAAATGTACATAAGTATTCGGACCCTTTACTCAGTACTTTGTTGACGCATCTTTGGCAGTGATTACAGCCTCAGGTCTTCTCGGTTATGATGCTACAAGCTTTGCACACCTGTTCTTAATGCAGGGAAACTTAAATAGGTTTTACCTCATTTATGCCAACATGAATGTGCAACCAGAGGGATAAAAACTCTAGACCATCTTTACTCCACACACAGAGATGTGTACAAAGCTCTCCTCCTTTAGCAAATCTGACCATAATTCTATCTTCCTGATTCCTGCTTACAAGCAAAAACTAAAGAAGGAAGCACCAGTGACCTGGTCAATAAAAAAGTGGTCAAATGAAGCAGATGCTAACCTACAGGACTGTTTTGTTTGCATAGACTGGAATATGTTCCGGGATTCTTCCGATGGCATTGAAGAGTACACCACATCAGTCACTGGTTTCATCAATAAGTGCATCGATGACGTCGCCCTCATAGTGACTGTACGTACATACCCACACCAGAAGCCATGGATTACAGGCAACATCCTCACTGAGCTAAAGGGTAGTGCTGCCTCTGTCAAGGAGCGGGACTCTAACCGTATAAGAAACGTATAAGAAATCCCGCTATGCTCCCCGACGAACCATCAAAAAGGCAAAGCATCAATATAGGACTAAGATTGAATCGTACTACACTGGCTCTGATGCCAGTTGGATGTGTCAGGGCTTGTAAACTATTACAGACTACAAAGGGAAGCAAAGCCACGAGATGCCCAGTGACACGAGCCTACCAGACGAGCTAAATTACTTCTATGCTCGCTTCGAGGCAAGTAACACTGAAAAATGCATGAGAGCATTAGCTGTTCCACAGTCGTCTGGTACAGACAGATTACCAGGACGAGTACTCCGAGCATGTGCTGACCAACTGGCAAGTGTCTTCACTGACATTTTCAACCTGTCCCTGACTGAGTCTGTAATAACAGCATGTTTCAAGCAGACCACCATATTCCTGTGTCCAAGAGCACTAAGGTAACCTAAAAAACGATCAACCTGTAGCAGTCACGTCTGTAGCCATGAAGTTCTTTGAAAGGCTGGTCATGGCTCACATAAACACCATTATCCCAGAAACCCTAGACCTACTCCAATTGGCATACTGCCCCAACAGATCCACAGATGATGCAATCTTTATTGCACTCCACACTGCCCTTTCACACCTGGACAAAAGGAACACCTATGTGAGAATGCTATTCATTGACTACAGCTCAGTGTTCAGCACCATAGTGCCCTCAAAGCTCATCACTAAGCTAAGGACCCTGGGACTAAACACCTCCCTCTGCAACTGGATCCTGGACTTCCTGACGGGCCGCCCTCAGGTGGTAAGGGTAGGTAACAACACACCCACCACGTTAATACTCCACACATGGGCCCCTCAGGGGTGTGTGCTCAGTCCCCTCCTGTACTCCCTGGTCACTCATGACTGCATGGCCAGGCACGACTCCAACACCATCAATAAGATTACCGATGACACAACAGTGGTAGGCCTGATAACCGACAACGATGAGACAGCCTATACGGACTTGGTCAGAGACCTGGCCATGTGGTGCAAGGACAACAACCTCTCCCTCAATGTGATCAAGACAAAGGAGATTGTGGACTACAGGAAAAGGAGGACCGAGCACACCCCATTATCATCGACAGGGTTGTAGTAGAGTAGGTTGAGAGCTTCAAGCTCCTTGGTGTCCACATCAACAACAAACTATCATGGTCCAAACACACAAAGACAGTCGTGAAGAGGGCACGACAAAGCCTATTCCCCCTCAGGAGACTGAAAAGACTTGGCATGGGTCCTCACCTCCTCAAAAAGTTATACAGCTGCACCATTGAGAGCATCCTGACTGGTTGCATCACTGCCTGGTATGGAAACTGCTTGGCCTCTGACTGCAAGGCACTACAGAGGATAGTGCGTACGGCCCAGTACATCACTGGTGCCAAGCTTCCTACCATCCAGGACCGCTATACCAGGTTGGATGGGGAACGTCCCTGCACAGCTATTTTCAGGTCTCTCCAGAGATGTTTGATAGAGCTCAAGTCGGGGCTCTGTCTGGGCCACTCAAGGACATTTAGACGTGTCCCGAAGCCACTCCTGCGTTGTCTTGGATGTGTTCTTAGGGTCATTGTCCTGTTAGAAGGTGAACCTTTGCCCAGTATGTGGTCCTGAGCGCTCTGGAGTACTTCAGTACTTTGCTCTGTTCATCTTTCCCTCGATCCTACTAGTCTCCCAGTCCTTGCCGTTGAAAAACATTGCCATAGCATGATGCTGCCACCATGCTCCACTGTAGGGATGGTGCCAGGTTTCCTCCAGACGTGGCACTTGGCATTCAGGCCAAAGAGTTCAATCTTGTTTCTCATGGTCTGATAGTCTTTTAGTGGGCTGTCATGTGCCTTTTACAGAGGAGTGCTGCAGAGATGATTGTCCTTCTGGAAGGTTTTCCCATCTCCACAGAGGAATTCTGGAGCTCTGTCAGAGTGATCATCGGGTTCTTGGTCACCTACCTGAAATGCCCCTTCTCCCCCAATTGCTGTTTGGCCGGGCGGCTAGCTCTGGGAATCGTCTTGGTGGTTCCAAACTTCTTCCATTTAAGAATGATGGAGGTGTCGTGGAAATTCAGTACTGAGAGAGTCTTGGTCTTGGTAATTTCTTCAAACAAATATCTTTATTTAATATTGATTAATTATTGCAATAATGAGACCGTCATCCCACCAGTCTTGACTAACTGTTAGGCTGAGAGTCTAGCCGTTACAGACGATGCACAGTTTTATTTTAGCTGATACCAAGATTGCTTAGTCAGTCACTTCTAACCTTCCCATAAGCCACCTTGGTTATCTACACAGGATGGTATTTTATTTAGTTTCCCAGATGCCAGGAAGATGAGACAATGAGGCATTGTTCTTAACTCTTCTAGGCTCTCTCTATCTCGAGTCACACACACCACATCTTGTCTATATAATAATGCTAGCTTTTAGGTTTTTATCACCAACACAAATCAATTGTCAGCTTCAAGCTATCTCTAGTAAAAACCCATGTCCTCAACACCCAGACTAGCTGCATGGTGCTAGTGTGGAGACCATAAAACACAGCATTAACAGGACAGAAAGATCTTACTGTTCGTTAAGTAAATAATTGTTACATAGCCAAGAAATATGGTGAATACAGAATTTTCCCCTCACAGAGGCCACTGTTCTTGGGGACCTTCGATGTTGCAGAAATTGTTTGGTACCCTTCCCCAGATCTGTGCCTCGACACAATGCTGTCTCGGAGCTCTACGGACAATTCCTTCAACCTCATGGCTTGGTTTTTGGTCTGACATGCACTGTCAACTGTGGGACCTTATATAGACAGGTGTGTGCCTTTCCAAATCATGTCTAAGCAACTGAATTTACCACAGGTGGACTCCAATCAAGTAGAAACATATCAAGGATGTCTGGGTGGCTGGCCTCAGACAATCCAGCAGGTAAAGAATCTGGATGTGGAGGTCCTGAGCTGGCGTGGTTACACGTGGTCTGCTGTTGTGAGGCCGGTTGGACGTACTGCCAAATTTTCTCAAATTTATGTATGTATGGTAGAGAAATTAACTTTCAATATCTGGCAACAGTTGAGTGTTGAGTCAAAACTGCACATTTAAGAGTGACCTTTTGTCCCCAGCTCATTGATATGCCACACCTGTCAGGTGGATAGATTATTTTGGCAAAGGAGAAATGCTTACTAACAGGGATGTAAACAAATGTGCCCAGTATTTGAGAGAAATGCGATTTCTGTGCTTACGGAACATTTCTGGGATCCTTTATTTCAGCACGAAACATGGGACCAACACTTGACATGTTTTGCGTTTATATGTTTCAATATAAAGGAAATAAACATTTCTATTGAAACGTGTACAATTAAATTGGTTAAAGAAGTCTCAAATATCACTCATTTGTATCCCTGTAGCTTTAGAGTTGCAGCAAAGATGGGTCCCGTTTGTCACATTTGTATTGCTCAACCAAAACCCCCCTAATTGATTGGTTGACAAATAGTGCTACCCACAATACAGGTGATGACTGCATATTGCTGGGAAGTAACTGCAGTGACTTGAAGGAGAATATAAAAAACAACATGACCTTTCATCACAAGGATTTTCTGAAGTTCATGAAAGTCGAAATATAGGTGCAAGTCAGTTGGTTTTTATTCCGATAATGTAACACTTTGAAAGGCAGTGACATCCATCGTTGGTCACCGCCAGAGACTGAAGAGGAAGCAAAACACCCCACTTGCTGGTTTAATTGAAGTCATTTAACTAAATAGACCAGACCCAGCTGCTATCACATTAGGGTTTGTGGGAGAGCCATTCCATTAAGTAGACAGGAACTGACTATTTTTCCACCCTAATGGTAAACACCCTGCATGAACTCTTCATCTTTGTAACCACCTTTCAAAGCATTTTTGCATTAGGGGGACAAAATGTAGCTGCTCGAACACAGCCATTATCTTAATATGGTCTTAGATGTTGAATACCAATCCTACCTGCCTAAAATTGCAGATACATATTGCTGTAGATGATGGATAATAGGATGCCTCTGGTTAAATGTTCTGCTTGGGCAAGAGTTTGTATATTACTCATTGACATATTGCTGGAGGATGTGTTATTCTCAGATTGCCGGTGTTAATTTTTGTCTGCTGTAGGGTGCATGACAGTGTATGGTATATTGTCCACACAACTGAAAGACTGGTATGGCATTGCAATTGTCAATTACAGAACATTACCCAACAGCATAACGTCATTTGACAATTTATTTGATTGATTACATGTTTGAACGGTTAGTCGGACTGCTTGTTCTCCAGCAGTACTCGGTCTGTGGACTGGAAGTCCAGGGCCCCCAGTTGAGAACGTTTCCAGGGGTGAAGATTATATGGTTAGTGCACCTTTGGATCTCACAGGAAGACCGCATGTTGTCCCACATGTGGACATCCGTCAGCAGGCCAATGAACGACTGCTGCCGGTCGAAAAGCCAGCCAAACTTAACCTGCTCCTGAAACAGGAAAATGTGTTCAGTAATAGAATGCCTTCTTGTTTGTGGGTTCTTAACTGACTTAACTGTGTTTAATGCTTTATTTCACAAGAGCATTACTGTATGTGGACAAAAGTAGCACTGTATGGGGAATAGGGTTTCATTTAAAACAGCCATGGGTTTGTACTAATTCTATCTGTCCAAGGATGATGTTTTTTCCTTTGATGGCTTCAGATTGGAAGAATTTCCTGGTGCTGGGTTTGCCATCTAGCCACAGCTGTCCAAGGTCTGTCGCAGAGGCGCAGAGATTGCCAGGTGTTGAGGGTGTAGTCCTGGCCATCAAAGATTGCAGCACCATTCTTGGAACATTGTTCGATCTCACCTGCCAAAGTCCTCTTGAAGATGACAAAAGCGTCATCTATGAGTGTGGCAAGGGAGAACAGGATGTGGTTCCTTCTGAGATTTGTGAAAAACCTGGAGACACATGTAGAGGGACAGGGAGAAACATGGTGAGAAATGGTTATGGTTCATTGCATCATACAACTTGCAAAAAGTTACATTTGTTTTAATAAGTTGAACATTAGTCAATGAAAAAAACTTCAGTTTGTTTTCAGTGTGTGAGATTTCTCTAAGTCATTAGTCTCACATGAGCTGTGTCGGTCTCTTGTGGAAAGGTCAACATTTTTACCTGAGGGGTCTGCAGACAGATTGTAGTGTACAAATTTTTCCTGATCAAAAAATCTTTAATTTCACCTTTGGTCTACGTAGTCTTAAATAGTTACATTTCACCCAACTTAGAAAAACTGCTACAAAGTGTGCACTCTAGCGAGAGCTTGTAAGATGAGCAAACAAAAGCCCCAACATTACAAAATAAGTTTATTATTTACTGTCACATTTCATTACCGTTATCAGTGACTACATTACCACAAGCACTAGTAATAAGTTCTCCATATTGGTTAAGGATAATTGTAATTAAATTAACTGTTTATATTACAGTGTCATGCACTGCAGAACAGAGAGGAGGAATGTTAGTTTGGTCGGGTATAAGTCATGGGGATTAAGGAGAGTGAGGACTGGTGTGGAGGCTGATTGGCAATGAGTAGCAGCTCATATTGAGGTAATGGAGGAGCGGTGTTCAAGGCAGCTAGTTGAGAGTTACGTTTAAGTCTGGTCCATAGAGTCAGTTAGGGGACCCATCTTTGTATGTTTCAGTATGGCATCTGTGAACAAGGGCAGTGCCATTGAGGCCATCTCGTTTTTAAAGTAGTCATTTTCTTCTTTTGTATTTGAAAAAAGTATAAAGCTAATATTGGTGGTGGAAGCCCCCAATGGCAATGTCCATACAAAACAGGTTATATCCTCTAAGTTCATTATTAGCACCATCTATTCACTTTTTCTGTTGCATAGCCTGCACTGTATGCTATTAATCTTCTACTTGCCGTAGAACCGGTGCATATCTAGGATGTGTTTACCCTTCCCAAATCCTAACTTTTGAAACACTAGGGCAATAAATGCTAAACTGACTTCAGTGCCAAGGATACACTTCATCCTGCACTTGGGGATATATTGTTTCTCTGTAGATGGATAACAGACATAGGTTCTCCCTGGATGAAGTGCATGGTTTCAAACATTCATTTTTTCCTGAAGGCATACTGTGTGTGTCCATCCCAAATCGGACCCTATTCCCTTTTTAGTGCACTACTTTTGACCAGGTCCCATTGGGTGTATGTGGGGGGTAGTGTTCAGAGATGAAAGGCTGTAGATAATTCCAACTGCCATGGAAGTGTCTAGTCTTCAGAGGTGTAAGGATAATAATTACTAGAAGTGAAACTAGGGTATTTTGTTCAGGGAAGGTAGTGCACTATATAGGGAATAGGTTGCCATCTCTCTCATCCTGTTTCACTGACTGCAGAAGAAATTGACAGCTATCTTCGGGTGAGATAAAGATAGTTTTGACAAACATGGACAGAGCTTTTCTGTTACCTGAGGGTTGCTGTGTCCGAATACCCAAGCTAGCGTACTACATACTATGTACTCATCGTGGCATACTATTTAGCAAGTACCGTTTAGTAAAAAGCATGCAGTATGCCACAGCCGCAATGCAGTAGCGGCTCCTGACTGGCTGAGAAGGTGGGGTGGGGTTGAGTGAGGGTGGATCAAAATTCAACAGACATCCATTGCTAATTTCCAATTGGATTAATTTATCTAAACTCTATATAGAATAGGACTGGAGTTATAGGCCAACTCAGGCTGGTTTAGGCATATACTGTAGTCCATACTGTATATATGTAGCCCATTTATCCTATTTAAAAAGACTGAAGAAAGAAACAGATAATTATGTCCAATTTCAACATACAGTACCAGTCAAAAGTTTGGACACACCTACTCATTCAAGGGTTTTTCTTTAATTGACTATTTTCTACACTGTAGAATAATTGTGAAGACATCAAAACTATGAAATAACACATATGGTAATCAAAACAAAAGTGTTAAGCAAATCAAAATATATTTTATATTTGAGATTCTTCAATGTAGGGAACCATTGCCTTGACAGCTTTGCACACTCTGGGCATTCTCTCAACCAGCTTCACCTGGAATGCTTTTCCAACAGTCTTGAAGGAGTTCCCACATATGCTGAAAACTTGTTGGCTGCTGTTCCTTCACTCTCCGGTCCAACTCATCCCAAACCATCTCAATTGGGTTGAGGTCGGGTGATCGTGGAGGACAGGTCATCTGATGCAGCACTCCATCACTCTCCTTCTTGGTCAAATAGCCTTTACACAGCCTGGAGGTGTGTTTGGGGTCATTGTCCTGTTGAATAACAAATGATAGTCCCACTAAGCACAAACCAGATGGGATGGCATATTGCTGCAGAATGCTGTGGTAGCCATGATGGTTAAGTGTGCCTTGAATTAAAATAAATAAATAATCACAGACAGTGTCACCGCCAGAGCACCCCCACACCTTCTCCTCCATGCTTCAAGGTGGGAACCACACGTGCAGAGATCATCCGTTCACCTACTTGGTGTCTCAGAAATACTCATCAGACCAAAGGACAGATTTCCAACGGTCTAATGTCCATTGCTCGTGTTTCTTGGCCCAAGCAAGTTTCTTCTTCTTATTGATGTCCTTTAGTAGTGGTTTATTTGCAGCAATTCTACCATGAAGACCTGATTCATGCAGTCTGCTCTGAACAGTTGATGTTGAGATGTGTCTGTTGAACTTTGTTATGCATTTATTTTGACTGCAAATTCTGAGGGTGGTAACACTAAAGAACTGTCGTTTCTCTTTGCTTATTTGAGCTGTTCTTGCCATAATATGGACTTGGTAATTTACCAAATAGGGCTATCTTCTGTATACCACCCCTGCCTCGTTACAACACAAGGACCTAGTTTGGGAAACCCTAGCCTACAAAACTAAAACAATCCATGTGTTCAAATCAAAAGGCCTGATTAACGTAAAATGCTACTTGTGATCATTTTAAGGAGAAAAACTTAGCATACATTTGAACACCACCGCAGAAGCTTTGCTATTCGTCATCTTCCCAATTAAGTAGCCTAGGTTTGTTGTTTGGCATAGGAACGGTCTGGTCTTTATTGTGACCTATTTGTTGATAAGACATTTGTCTCATTCGATACTCTGAGGGTTGACAATATTCCCAATACCCATTTTTAGATGCCTGCAATTAATCCACCTTCCTATGCAAATACAAAATCTGCATGGGATCAAGACATACAGTTAAAGTTTACATACACCTTAGCCAAATACATTTAAATTCAATTTTTCACAATTCCTGACATTTAATCTTTGTAAAAATTAGGTCAGTTAGGATCACCACTTCATATAAGAATGCGAGATGTCAGAAATCATTCTCTACTATTATTATTTCAGATTTCATATCTTTCATCACATTCCCATTGGGTCAGAAGTTTACATGCACTCAATTAGTATTTGGTAACAGCGCCCTAAACAATTTAAACTTGGGTCAAGCATTTTGTGTAGCCAACTACAAGCTTCCCTCAATAAGTTGGGAGAATTTTGGCCCATTCCTCCTGACAGAGCTGGTGTAACTGAATCAGGTTTGTAGGCCTCCTTGCTCGCACACACTTTTTCAGTTCTGCCAACACATTTTCTATGGGGTTGAGGCCAGGGCTTTGTGATGGACACTCCAATACCTTGACTTTGTTGTCCTTAAGCCATTTTGCCACAACTTTGGAAGAATGCTTGGGGTCATTGTCCATTTGGAAGACCCATTTGCGACCAAGCCTCAACTTCCTGACTGATGTCTTAAGATGTTGCTTCAATGTATCCACAATTTTCCTTTCCTCATGATGCCATCTATTTTGGGAAATGCACCAGTCCCTCCTGCAGCAAAGAACCTGTCCGCAATAGGCTGAGAGAGGCTGGATTGAAGGCTTGTAGGCCTGTTGTAAGGCAGGCCTACAAGGTCCTCACCAGACATCCCCGGCAACAACGTCATCTATGGGCACAAACCCATCGTCGCTGGACCAGACAGGACTGGCAAAAAGTGCTCTCTACTGACGAGTCGCGGTTTTGTCTCACCAGGGGTGATATTCAGATTCGCATTTATTGTTTAAGGAATGAGCGTTACACCGAGGCTTGTACTCTGGAGCGGGATCGATTTGGAGGTGAAGGGTCCGTCATGGTCTGGGGCGGTGTGTCACAGCATCATTGGACTGAGGTTGTTGTCATTGCAGGCAATCTCAACGCTGTGCGTTACAGGTGGTACCCTCATGTGGTACCCTTCCTGCAGGCTCATCCTGACATGACCCTCCAGCATGACAAGGCCACCAGCCATACTGCTCATTCTGTGCGTGATTTCCTGCAAGACAGGAATATCAGTGTTCTGCCATGGCCAGTGAAGAGCCCGGATCTCAACCCCCTTGAGCACGTCTGGGACCTGTTGGATCGGAGGGTGAGGGCTAGGGCCATTCCCCCTCAGAAATGTCCGGGAACTTCCAGGTGCCTTGGTGGAAGAGTGGGGTAACATCTCACAGCAAGAACTGGCAAATCTGGTGCAGTCCATGAGGAGGAGATGCACTGCAGCTGGTGGCCACACAGTACTTGTTAAATAGTATACGAAGATGAGTACATGAACTCAGCAAAAAAAGAAACGTTCTCTCACTGTCAACTGCGTTTATTTTCAGCAAACTTTTGATTTTGACTCCCCCTTTGTTCAGGGACACATTATTCAATTTCTGTTAGTCACATGTATGTGGAACTTGTTCAGTTTATGTATAATTTGTTGAACCTTATGTTCATACAAATATTTACACATGTTAAGTTTGATGAAAATAAACGCAGTTGACAGTGAGAGAACGTTTATTTTTTTGCTGAGTTTATGTACTCATCTTCGTATACTATTTAACAAGTACTGTTTAGTAAAAAGCATACATTATGCCACAGCCGCAACAAAGCAGTAGCGGCTCCTGACAGGATGAGTAGGTGGGGCGGGGTCGAGTGCGGGTGGATTTTTCCAAATTCAACAGACATCCATCCCTGATAGTAGCTCATTTCCAATTGGATGAATTTATCTAAACTCTGACTAGAATAGGAATGGAGTTGAAGTCTACTCAGGCTGGTTTAGGCATATACTGTAGTCCATACTGTTTATATGTAGCCCATTTATCCTATTTAAAAAGACTGAAGAGAGAAACAGATAATTATGTCCAATTTCAACATATTCATTAGTGAAATCAATGTGCATGTATAAATTAAATAATATCCTAGTACACACACCAAAACATTTCAGATGTTAAAATCAGAAGGCTAGTGCATTGACAATCTTGGACAGTTGGTTGCATGGCAAATTCGGAACTGCTGGACAGCAACATAATAAACTAAAACTCTGGGAACGAGATCAGAATGACTGCTGGGGCTTAATCCACGAGTTTGGGAAACCCTGGCCACGCCTACAAAAGTAAAACAATCCATATGTTCAAATCAAAAGGCCTGATTAACATGATATCAGTAACGCAGTCACATCCCGAGTCTCTGGTGCAGACACATTCAGAAATCAAAAGGCCTGATTAACATGACATCAGTAACGCAGTCACATCCCGAGTCTCTGGTGCAGACAC
The DNA here is from genome assembly GCF_018296145.1 of Oncorhynchus tshawytscha. Lineage (NCBI taxonomy): Eukaryota > Metazoa > Chordata > Actinopteri > Salmoniformes > Salmonidae > Oncorhynchus > Oncorhynchus tshawytscha. The sequence continues at coordinate 15,832,666 of NC_056431.1, read as the reverse complement.
ATTCAGAAATCAAAAGGCCTGATTAACATGATATCAGTAACGCAGCCACATCCCGAGTCTCTGGTGCAGACACATTCAGAAATCAAAAGGCCTGATTAACATGATATCAGTAACGCAGCCACATCCCGAGTCTCTGGTGCAGACACATTCAGAAATCAAAAGGCCTGATTAACATGATATCAGTAACGCAGCCACATCCCGAGTCTCTGGTGCAGACACATTCAGAAATCAAAAGGCCTGATTAACATGACATCAGTAGCGCAGCCACATCCCGAGTCTCTGGTGCAGACACATTCAGAAATCAAAAGAGGGTTTGGTGTTTAGTTTAAAATCTCTGATGAAAGCCAGGAGAACAAGACACACTTTTCAATGAGAAAAAAACCCCACTTCTGTTTTCAAAGCTGTAGTCTGTCGCAAAAGGCTACTCGTGATCATTTTAAAGAGAAAGAAATGACTTAACCTACTGTCACGTTCGTCATATTGATGAGACTAAGGCGCAGCGGGATAAGCATACATTCTTCTTTTAATGAAGGAAAAACACTAAACAAACTAACAAAGAAACAAATCGAATGTGACACTATATCACACGAGTGCTGACAGGCAACTACACAGACAATAACCCACAAAACCAAAATGGCAAATGGCAACCTAAATAGGATCCCCAATCAGAGATAACGATAAACAGCTGTCTCTGATTGGGAACCAATTCAGGCCACCATAGACCTACATTTACCTCGACAATACCAAAACCCCATAGATACAAAAAACCCTAGACAAGACGAAAAACACACATGCCACCCTCGTCACACCCTGACCTAACCAAAATAATAAAGAAAACAAAAGGTAACTAAGGTCAGGGCGTGACAGTACCCCCCCACCCCCAAAGGTGCGGACTCCCGGCCGCAAACCTAAACCTATATGGGAGGGTCTGGGTGGGCATCTAACCTCGGTGGCGGCTCTGGTTCCGGACGCCGCCCCCCTTCTTTACACTGAGTCCGTTCTTGTAGCACAGACCCGTGGATCATCGTCGGAGGCTCTGGACTGCGGATCCTTGCCGTAGGCCCCGGGCTGGGGACCCTCGCTGTGTGGATCATCGCCGGATGTTCTGGACTGGGGACCGTCGCTGGAGACCCCGGACTGGGGACCGTCGCTGGAGACCCCGGACTGGGGACCGTCGTTGGAGGTTCCGGACTGTGGCCCGTCGTTGGAGGTTCCGGACTGTGGCCCGTCACCGGAGGTTCCAGTCTGTGAACTGTCGCCGGACGCTCTGGACTGGGTACTGTCGCCGGACGCTCTGGACTGGGTACTGTCGCCGGACGCTCTGGACTGGGTACTGTCGCCGGACGCTCTGGACTGGGTACTGTCGCCGGACGCTCTGGACTGGGTACTGTCGCCGGACGCTTTGGACTGCCGAGGTGCACAGTAGGCCTGGTAAGTGGTGCCAGCACTGGTGATACAGGGCTGGGGACACGCACTTCAGGGCGAGTGCGAGGAGCAGAAACAGGGCGTACTGGATCCTGGAGGCGCACTGGAAGCCTGGTGCGTGGTGCTGGCACTGGTGGTACCGGCTGGTGACACGCACCTCAAGGAGAGTGCGGGGAGGAGGAACAGGGCGTACTGGACTGCCAAGGCGCACTGTAGTCCTGGTGCGTGGTGCCGGCACTGGTGGTACTGGGCTGGGGACACGCACCTCAGGGCGAGTGCGAGGAGCAGGAACAGGACACACCTGACTGAGAAAGCACACTTGAGGGAGAGTGCGAGGAGTTGGCACGGGACGCACTGGGTTTTGAAGGTACACTGGAGACCTGGTGTGTATAGCCGGCATCAATTGTTCCGGAACTTTAACACACGTTTCAGGACGAGTACGGAGAGCTGACTCAGGTGGCACCAAACTGACAACACATTATTTATTCCAAATCTGTGCGTCGTCCACCAACTCAACAACTCCCCCATTTCTCTCTCCTCCGAATTCTCCTTCTCCCAGACTGGCTCTGGTTTACTCCTCGGCTCCGCCGACTGCTCCATGTGCCACCCCCAAAACATTATATTGGGGTTTCTGTGGTTGCCTTGACTCTTTGTATCGTCGCCTTTCCTCCTGTGCTATCTCCACCTGCTTCCATGGCAGGGTCTTGTCCCCTACCATTACCTCCTCCCAGGTCCAGGATGTCCGCTCCTCATTCACACGCTGCTTGGTCCTTATTTGGTGGGTTATTCTGTCACGTTCGTCATAGTGAGGAGACCAAGGCGCAGCGTGAGATGAATACATTCTTCTTTATTAAATGAAGAACACTAACAAAATAACAAAACGAACGTGACGCTATAAACACGAGTGCTGACATGCAACTACACATAGACAATAACCCACCAAACCAAAATGGAAAATGGCAACCTAAATAGGATCCCCAATCAGAGACAACGATAAACAGCTGTCTGATTGGGAAGCAATTCCGGCCACCATAGACCTATAATAAACCTAGACAAACAAACACCTCCAGGTATACAAAAAAAACCTAGACAATACAAACAAGCATAACCATCCTCGTCACACACTGCCCTGACCAAAATAATACATAAAAAATAGAAAACTAAGGTCAGGGCGTGACACCTACATTTAAACACCACCGCAGAAGCTTTGCTATTCGTCATCTTCCCAATTATGTAGCCTAGCTTAGTTGTTTGGCTTCTTGAAGAGAACTAGGGCCTATCATTTGCAGCCCACTTCTTCCAATGCAATGTGGAAAAGTGTGCATCGAATTCAACTAGATGAAGAGCCGAAATGAGTATAACATCCTGGCATTTAAACCACACTTCATTTTCAAAAATCCACACACTATAAAACATATTTTTGCATACTGAGAATATGTCATGCGTGATTGCGTAGTTTCCCACTATTCGTTGATTTTTAAATTAGTATGACACACACGCACATAAACAAACACATGCCTACACACACACACACACACCATCTTGGTTGTCCATCGAAGACGATGATGCCGGTGCTCCCCTTGGGGACGCTGGGGTAGGGGTGGGTTATATGTTTTGGTGCTTGTGTCACTTCATCTGGTTGTGGAGGCCGATGCGAGAGCATCACACTGGTGCAGCTGTGTTGGGAGTCGGATTGCATTATCCCAGCTGCATATTGGGGTGAGTCTCTTGTATCTCATTTGTAAGATAGCGTCTTCCAGGTGCTGAATCCCTCTTGCACAGGTATACTGCTAGGTGCACCTGACCAGTGCTAAGGTTTCCAGGCTGGAGGGATTTAGTCAAAGTTTTTTTTTCTGACCTCCAGCGGAGCATTTGGCTGCATCGAGTTGGCGGTAGGGAACTCAGCGGGGGAGGTGGTGATCAGGCATGCACATCACGTGGGGACGAGTCAGTGAAGGATTCGTTTAACCATGCTTGCCTCAATGCAGGAAGACTTGGTGTTGTCGAGGATCTCGATGTTGGGTAATCTGTCCTCCCAGGTTAGCCCTAGGATGTGCTGGATTCTAAATAGAGTGTGGATTTTGTTGCCAAGGGAGCATGTAGGGGAGAGGGCAGCACCAAGGTAGATGAAATGGGGTACCACTTTGAAGGGCACACTGGGGTACTGTAGATGAGTCAAGCAAGTATTTCTGTTTTCTGGGTATTGACTTGGAGGCCGACAGAGAGGTAGAAGGAGGAGACCAGAAGTGTGTTCCACAAGGATTTGATTTGTGAATGCTCGTGGCGAACTATGAGATTGTTTTGAACAGAGTTTGTTGAACGTTTTCAATGTTCAATTTCTGTTAGTTCTTGGCAAAACAAAATGGATGTAGCAAGAAGAGCAGCTGTTCTTGCTGCAGCTGGAGCAATTGTGGAAGATTTTTTTTAAAGATTTTGTTCCCGATCCTATTGAAGCACCGTTTCCCCTACTAAGCAGTTGCTATATATGGGATTGAAGATGAGTCCGGTAGAATATTCAAATCAAATCAAATTTATTTATATAGCCCTTCGTACATCAGCTGATATCTCAAAGTGCTGTACAGAAACCCAGCCTAAAACCCCAAACAGCAAGCAATGCAGGTGTAGAAGCACGGTGGCTAGGAAAAACTCCCTAGAAAGGCCAAAACCTAGGAAGAAACCTAGAGAGGAACCAGGCTATGTGGGGTGGCCAGTCCTCTTCTGGCTGTGCCGGGTGGAGATTATAACAGAACATGGCCAAGATGTTCAAATGTTCATAAATGACCAGCATGGTCGAATAATAATAAGGCAGAACAGTTGAAAACTGGTGCAGCAGCACAGTCAGGTGGAAGTTAAAACTGGAGCAGCAGCATGGCCAGGTGGACTGGGGACAGCAAGGAGTCATCATGTCAGGTAGTCCTGGGGCATGGTCCTAGGGCTCAGGTCAGTTGAAACTGGAACAGCAGCATGGCCAGGTGGACTGGGGACAGCAAGGAGTCATCATGTCAGGTAGTCCTGGGGCATGGTCCTAGGGCTCAGGTCAGTTGAAACTGGAACAGCAGCATGGCCAGGTGGACTGGGGACAGCAAGGAGTCATCATGTCAGGTAGTCCTGGGGCATGGTCCTAGGGCTCAGGTCCTCCGAGAGAGAGAAAGAAAGAGAGAAGGAGAGAATTAGAGAACGCACACTTAGATTCACACAGGACACCGAATAGGACAGGAGAAGTACTCCAGATATAACAAACTGATCCCAGCCCCCGACACATAAACTACTGCAGCATAAATACTGGAGGCTGAGACAGGAGGGGTCAGGAGACACTGTGGCCCCATCCGAGGACACCCCCGGACAGGGCCAAACAGGAAGGATATAACCCCACCCACTTTGCCAAAGCACAGCCCCCACACCACTAGAGGGATATCTTCAACCACCAACTTACCATCCTGAGACAAGGCTGAGTATAGCCCACAAAGATCTCCGCCACGGCACAAGCCAAGGGGGGGGCGCCAACCCAGACAGGATGACCACAACAGTGAATCAACCCACTCAGGTGACGCACCCCCTCCAGGGACGGCACGAGAGAGCCCCAGCAAGCCAGTGACTCAGCCCCTGTAATAGGGTTAGAGGCAGAGAATCCCAGTGGAAAGAGGGGAACCGGCCAGGCAGAGACAGCAAGGGCGTTTCGTTGCTCCAGAGCCTTTCCGTTCACCTTCCCACTCCTGGGCCAGACTACACTCAATCATATGACCCACTGAAGAGATGAGTCTTCAGTAAAGACTTAAAGGTTGAGACCGAGTTTGCGTCTCTGACATGGGTAGGCAGACCGTTCCATAAAAATGGAGCTCTATAGGAGAATGCCCTGCCTCCAGCTGTTTGCTTAGAAATTCTAGGGACAATTAGGAGGCCTGCGTCTTGTGACCGTAGCGTATGTGTAGGTATGTACGGCAGGACCAAATCAGAGAGATAGGTAGGAGCAAGCCCATGTAATGCTTTGTAGGTTAGCAGTAAAACCTTGAAATCAGCCCTTGCTTTGACAGGAAGCCAGTGTAGAGAGGCTAGCACTGGAGTAATATGATCAAATTCTTTGGTTCTAGTCAGGATTCTAGCAGCCGTATTTAGCACTAACTGAAGTTTATTTAGTGCTTTATCCGGGTAGCCGGAAAATAGAGCATTGCAGTAGTCTAACCTAGAAGTGACAAAAGCATGGATTAATTTTTCTGCATCATTTTTGGACAGAAAGTTTCTGATTTTTGCAATGTTACGTAGATGGAAAAAAGCTGTCCTCGAAATGGTCTTGATATGTTCTTCAAAAGAGAGATCAGGGTCCAGAGTAACGCCGAGGTCCTTCACAGTTTTATTTGAGACGACTGTACAACCATTAAGATTAATTGTCAGATTCAACAGAAGATCTCTTTGTTTCTTGGGACCTAGAACAAGCATCTCTGTTTTGTCAGAGTTTAATAGTAGAAAGTTTGCAGCCATCCACTTCCTTATGTCTGAAACACATGCTTCTAGCGAGGGCAATTTTGGGGCTTCACCATGTTTCATTGAAATGTACAGCTGTGTGTCATCCGCATAGCAGTGAAAGTTTACATTATGTTTTCGAATAACATCCCCAAGAGGTAAAATATATAGTGAAAACAATAGTGGTCCTAAAACGGAACCTTGAGGAACACCGAAATTTACAGTTGATTTGTCAGAGGACAAACCATTCACAGAGACAAACTGATATCTTTCCGACAGATAAGATCTAAACCAGGCCAGAACATGTCCGTGTAGACCAATTTGGGTTTCCAATCTCTCCAAAAGAATGTGGTGATCGATGGTATCAAAAGCAGCACTAAGGTCTAGGAGCACGAGGACAGATGCAGAGCCTCGGTCCGATGCCATTAAAATGTCATTTACCACCTTCACAAGTGCCGTCTCAGTGCTATGATGGGGTCTAAAACCAGACTGAAGCATTTCGTATACATTGTTTGTCTTCAGGAAGGCAGTGAGTTGCTGAGCAACAGCCTTCTCTAAAATTTTTGAGAGGAATGGAAGATTCGATATAGGCCGATAGTTTTTATATTTTCTGGGTCAAGGTTTGGCTTTTTCAAGAGAGGCTTTATTACTGCCACTTTTAGTGAGTTTGGGACACATCCAGTGGATAGAGAGCCGTTTATTATGTTCAACATAGGAGGGCCAAGCACAGGAAGCAGCTCTTTCAGTAGTTTAGTTGGAATAGGGTCCAGTATGCAGCTTGAAGGTTTAGAGGCCATGATTATTTTCATCATTGTGTCAAGAGATATAGTACTAAAACACTTGAGCGTCTCTCTTGATCCTAGGTCCTGGCAGAGTTGTGCAGACTCAGGACAACTGAGGTTTGGAGGAATACGCAGGTTTAAAGAGGAGTCCGTAATTTGCTTTCTAATAATCATAATCTTTTCCTCAAAGAAGTTCATGAATTTATCACTGCTAAAGTGAAAGTCATCCTCTCTTGGGGAATGCTGCTTTTTAGTTAGCTTTGCGACAGTATCAAAAAGGAATTTCGGATTGTTCTTATTTTCCTCAATTAAGTTAGAAAAATAGGATGATCGAGCAGCAGTAAGGGCTCTTCGGTACTGCACGGTACCGTCCTTCCAAGCTAGTCGGAAGACTTCCAGTTTGGTGTGGCGCCATTTCCGTTCCAATTTTCTGGAAGCTTGCTTCAGAGCTCGGGTATTTTCTGTGTACCAGGGAGCTAGTTTCTAGGGGTGCAACTGCATCTAGGGTATTGCGCAAGGTTAAATTGAGATCCTCCGTTAGGTGGTTAACTGATTTTTGTCCTCTGGCGTCCTTGGGTAGGCAGAGGGAGTCTGGAAGGACATCAAGGAATCTTTGTGTTGTCTGTGAATTTATAGCACGACTTTTGATGTTCCTTGGTTGGGGTCTGAGCAGATTATTTGTTGCAATTGCAAACGTAATAAAATGGTGGTCCGATAGTCCAGGATTATGAGGAAAAACATTAAGATCCACCACATTTATTCCATGGGACAAAACTAGGTCCAGCGTATGACTGTGACAGTGAGTGGGTCCAGAGACATGTTGGACAAAACCCACTGAGTCGATGATGGCTCCGAAAGCCTTTTGGAGTGGGTCTGTGGACTTTTCCATGTGAATATTAAAGTCACCAAAGATTAGAATATTATCTGCTATGACTACAAGGACTATGAATACTGAATTATGTGGAGGAGGTAATCCCGCATACAATGACCACTCCTTTCAGGATCACTTTCAGATGGGTCAGAAGACCTTCCAGGTAATTTGCACCACATTTGCATATTATATTTTGCATGTATTATAATAGATGTACTATTTATGATATGTGCATACTCCTCTTTAAACAATTCTGAACGCTGTCTGATTTCCTGAATAAAATAAAATCAGTCATAATACAAACAAGCCCAGCCTCATTGCAAGGTCGCAGTTGTAAATGAGAACTTGTTCTCGACTGGCCTACATGGTTAAATAAAGGTGAAACAAAATAAAAAATAAAAATGATCTAGCTAGCCAACCACAGCTTTGCAGTCTCCATTTGTGGTTTGTTTGGTCAGTAGAATTGCCTCTTATGCAACTGAATTAAAAGAATGATAAAAAAACATTTATATATCAAATCATAGGCAAATACATGATGTTTCAGTGTTCAGATTTAAAAAGTAGTGATTTACCAATTTACCAATCATTAATTAATTTAGTAACACTAACCTCATAAATTACAGCCTATTATTTAAGATACTCTGCACTGTAAACCTTTGTAAACTGACTATCAATAGGCTACTGCTGCCATCTACTGGCAGATTTTGCATAGCAATTGTGCAGTAAATCAACAACACCAATGAATAGCAGATTACTCAAGATTGTTAAGTGTTCTCAGCTGAAGGACAGAGCTAACAGATTCTTATTTTGCTTTGTTCCAGATACTGTGTGAAGACCTGGCTCCTCTGGTGTCTCATAGAGGTGGACCCATTGAAAATAGGGTGTTGGCCTTCCTGTGGCTGATGGCCACAGGAACTCTAGGTAGTGTGCGACAGCCAGCTCATTTTTTACAAACATCTACACAGGGAATGCTGGTTCTGTGCACAATGTCAGAGTGTAAAGGACCAGCGACCTCAAGGCCCACCTGGAGACCAACCCAATTCCATCTGCTCTGGGATTCTGCATACTCCCTGAGCGTGGACTTAATTGTCCCATTCAGAAACAACGGCCACCTTGAAGATGAACAAAAGCATTTCAACCAGGTCCACAGTTCAACACCGTGCACCCGGCAACCTTGGTTAGAGCGCACTGCGCCCGGCCCGCCACAGGAGTCGCTGGTGCGCGACGAGACAAGGATATCCCTACCGGCCAACCCCTCCCTAACCTGGACAACACTAGGCCAATTGTGCGTTGCCCCACGGACCTCCAAGTCCAGGCCGGTTACGACAGAGCCTGGGCGCGAACCCAGAGTCTCTGATGGCACAGCTGGCGCTGCAGTACAGCGCCCTTAACCCCTGCGGCACCCGGGAGGCCCATTTCGCTGCACCCACTAACATCTTCTAAACTGTGTATGTTTGGGGGGGGTCCATAAGTGGAGTAGCAGGGGAAGGGGGAGCATGTAGCTGACTAGTGGTGGCTATTCAGCAGCCTGATGGTCTGAGGGTAGAAACTATTGGCCAGTCTTTCAGTTTTTGCCATGATGCTCCTGTACTGCCCACGTCTGAGTGTTTGAAGCTGGGAGAACAGGGAATGGCTTGGGTGGCTGGGGTCCCTGATGGTTATCTTGGAATTCCTGCGACACCTGGTGTTGTAGGTGTCCTGTAGGGCAGGCAGTGTGTGTTCAATGGTGCGTACGACTGCACGTATCACCCACTGGAGAGCCTTGCGGTCCGTGGCGGTGAAGTTGCTGTGCCAGGCTGTGATGCAGCCCGACATTATGCTCTTGATGGTGCTCCTGAGGTAGTTGGGCCATGAGGGCTGGCCTTCTGTGCGGATGGGGGAGGGGGTGGAGCAAAAAGCCTGCACAGGGAGTAGATGAAGGGGAGGGTATGGGTGCGCAGTCCCTACACCCACCATCTTCACTCCAGCCAGACAGACTACTGTAAAACATCAGCATTCCTCTGCTGATGTAGAATTTCCTGCCACAATGAATTATTTTATACACAAAATGACTGTGGAATGAATTCACACCAAGGCAAGTCCTGCCACAGAACATGAATAACTGCAGTTGAATAAATTAAATAGGCAGAAAACACAGTTTAGGGTTTGATAAGAAAATGACGAGGGATGAATGTTCTCTAAACTTCATGTGTAGTATTAGAATCCTCAGTGGTGTTTCTGTATCAACATCTGGGAATAAAATGTGAGTATTGGGATATATGACCTGTGGTTGTTGTTTTTCTACTGTTAAACCTTCCAGAGGTCTACAGAGGATAAGTTATAACTCTGGTTATAGCTATGGCAACAAACATTATCTTAGTATGGTCTCAGATGTTGAAAACCAATCCTATCCACATACACACACATGCACATGTTAGATGCTGGATAATAGGATGCCTCCTGTGAAACGTTCTGCTTTGGGCACCAGTTTTCACTCTCATATTACCATATCGCGTGTGTGTCGCGTGTGCGTGTGTGTGTTATTCTCATATTATCAGGTTGCTGATGTTAATATTAGATTGTTACTTTTTGCTGTAGGTTGCAGCAGGTTGTGTGTGCGTGTGCGTGTGTGTGTATGTGTGCGTGTGTGTGTGTATGTGTGCGTGCGTGTGCGTGCGTGTAGTGCATGGGTGAACGCTGATCTACAAAATTAGATATCAGTGCATATCTTCAGGACGGTATTAAGTTGTAACGACACCAGCAACATTGTGAAACACACTGGCTTACATCCTGCCTTTGCATTAATGTTTAATTTCACGCCTTCGAGCAGCTCTGACATTCGTAACAAGGTTATATTTATCCTAGCATGATAGAACCACTGACAGCTAAATCACGCAACATACTCAGTAAGCTCACCTTATGGTATACTGTCAGCTGAACGACATCTAGTGTCATGGCCTTTTCAATTTACACAATTATGGAAAGTTACCAGATAGCATAAAATATACTTGGTTGTAATTTGTTTGAGGGATAATGGTTACAGTCTGATTGTCTGTTCTGCCTTTAGTTTGGAAGGCAAGGCCTGTTGAGCATGTCGCTGGTGGTCAATTTCATCTGGTTTCTGTACCTCTGGATCTCACATGGAGACAGCACGTACTCCCAAATGTGGACATCTGTCAGCAGGCCAACAAATGACTAATGCTGGTTGAAACGCCCGCTGAACGAATCCTGATCTTGAAATAGGAAACAACAACATGTTGTGTTCTGTAATGGAATGCTTTCTTGTTCTTTTCAATGTTGGATGCTTTATTTTCAAGCAGAAAAGACTATGTCCATTTTTCAGCTTACATTTCATTTGACTTGGAAAAATTAACAGGTGCAAATTGTGTACTCTACCAAAAGTTTAAATAGTAGTGAGCAAAGACAAACATATCTAAACAGAGTAAGTTTTACTATCACATTTAATTGCAGTTATCACAGTGACTATATTACATTGAGGTACAGCACAGCATGTTGTAATCACCACAATTACTAGTAGGAATTTCTCCATCTCGTAAGAATAAAAAAACGGTTATTTTGTCTTAATCGATTAACTTTTTCTAATGCATATTATAAACATCTGCCCTGTATGTTACTGAGCAGAACAGTAATATACCATTTATCATAGCTGTGTGAAAAACATTTGCCCTGTATGCTAATAAGCAGACCATTTAAGTTAGATTCATGGTGCTGTTTATTATTTTTTTAAATAAGCTTTTTTAAGTTGACTGAGAACACGTTCTCATGTACAGCAACGACCTGGGGAATAGGTACAGGGGTGAAGTGGATGAATGAGCCAATTGGAAGCTGGGGATGATTAGGTGGCCATGATGGTATGAGGGACAGATTGGGTATTTAGCCAGAACACCGGGGTTAACACCCCTACTTTTACCATAAGTGCCATGGGTTCTTTAGTGACCACAGAGTCAGGACACCCGTTTGACGTCCCACCCAAAAGACGGCACATTACACAGGGCAATGGTTAACATGAATTTGTAAAATACATGATCTTACCTTATGGGTTGTCAGAGTGCCTTGTTGGTGTGTGTGAGAGAGCTGAATACTTATCTTCTACTTGTTTCCTCTTCTACTTGTAACGGCTCTCTTCTATCTCCTCCTCTGACGAAGAGGTAGAACAAGGATCGGACCAAAATGCAGCGTGATGATGATTCATGATATATTTTAATGAAGGAAAACCTACACATACAGAAACTACAAAACTAACGAAATGAAATAATGAAAACCGAAACAGCCTATCTGGTGAAATACAAAACACTAAGACAGGAACAATCACCCACAAACACACAGTGAAACCCAAGCTACCTAAATATGGTTCCCAATCAGAGACAACGAGAATCACCTGACTCTGATTGAGAACCTCAGGCAGTCATAGACTATGCTAGACACCCCTACTCAGCCACGATCCCAATACCTACTAAAACCCCCAATACCACAACACAACACAAAACAACCCCATGTCACACACTGGCCTGACCAAAATAAATATATAAACACAAAATACTAAGACCAGGGCGTGACTGAACCCCCCCCCACCCCCAAGGTGCGGACTCCCGGCCGCACACTAAAACTCATAGGGGAGGGTCCGGGTGGGCGTCTGTCCACGGTGGCGGCTCCGGCTCGGGACGTGGACCCCACTCCAACCAAGTCTTAGTCCCCCTGTAACGTGTCCTTTGATTGGCGACCCTCGCCGCCGACCTAGGCCTAATAACCCTCACCAAGGACCCCACTGGATTGAGGGACAGCTCGGGACTGAGGTAGAAGCTCGGGACTGAGGGGCAGCTCGGGACTGAGGGGCAGCTCTGGCTGCTCCATGCAGACTGGCAGCTCAGGCTGCTCCATGCAGGCTGGCAGCTCTGGCTGCGCTGAACAGGCAGGAGACTCCAGGAGCGCTGTAGAGGAGAAAGGCTCTGGCAGCGCTGAACAGACGGGAGACTCCGGCAGCGCAGGAGAGGAAGGCTCTGGCTGCGCTAAACAGGCAGGAGACTCCAGCAGCGCTGTAGAGGAGAAAGGCTCTGGCAGCGCTGAACAGACGGGAGACTCCGGCAGCGCAGGAGAGGAGAAAAGCTCTGGCTGCGCTGAACAGGCGGGAGACTCCGGCAGCGCAGGAGAGGAGAGAGGCTCTGATAGCGCTAGACAGGCGGGAGACTCCGGCAGCGCTGGAGAGGAGAAAGGCTCTGGCAGCGCTGAACAGGCGGGAGGCTCCGGCAGCGCTGTAGAGGAGGAAGGCTCTGGCTGCGCTGAACAGGCGAGGCGCACTGAAGGCCTGGTGCGTGGTGCTGGCACTGGGTAGAGGACATGCACAGGAAGCCTGGTGCGGGGAGCTGCTACCGGAGGGCTGGAGTGTGGAGGTGGCACAGGATGGGCTAGACCGTGAAGGTGTACTGGAGAGCCTGAGAGCAGGGCTGGCACAGGACGTGCAAGGCTAGGTAGGTACACAGGAGGCCTAGTGCGTGAGGCTGGCACAATTTTCACCAGCCGACTAACACGCACCTCAGGACGAGTATGGAGCGCTGACCCAGGTGCCATCAAATCCCCGACTCGCTCCGTCGGACGAATATCGTCTCTAAAGCACCAAACTAGCAACTCCCTCATTACTCTCTCCTCCAATTTCCCCATTAATTCCTTCACAGTCTCTGCTTCGCTCAACTCTAACACCGGCTCTGGTTCTGGTCTCCTCCTTGGCTCCTCACAATAAACAGGGAGAGTTGGCTCAGGTCTGACTCCTGACTCTGCCACTCTCTCCCTGAGCCCCCCCCCCAATACATTTTTGGGACTGACTTTCAGGCTTCCCTCTGCGCCGCCGTGCTTTTCTCTTCAACTCCATTCTCCTATAGCCTGCTTCGCACTGCTCCAGCGAATCCCAGGCGGGCTCCGGCACTTTCTCTGGGTCGACAGCCCACCTGTCTATTTCCTCCCAAGTAGTGTAGTCCCGATATTGTTGCTCCTGCTGCCGCTGTTGCTTCTCCTCATACCAGCGCCTCTCGGCTCTCGCCGCCTCCAGTTCTTCTTTGGGGCGGCGATATTCTCCAGGCTGATCCCAGGGTCCTTCACCGTCCAGTTCGTCTTCCCATGTCCAGTCCTTCTCTCGCTGAACCTTGGTGCGGCTACACTCCCCTGGTTTAGCCCAGGGTCCTCTCCCGTCGAGGATATCCTCCCAAGTCCAGAAATTCTTGTCGCGCTGCTCCTGCTGCCGCTGTTGCCTGTTACCACGCCACTTGGTCCGGGTGTGGTGGGTGATTCTGTAACGGCTCTCTTCTATCTCCTCCTCTGACGAAGAGGTAGAACAAGGATCGGACCAAAATGCAGCGTGATGATGATTCATGATATATTTTAATGAAGGAAAACCTACACATACAGAAACTACAAAACTAACGAAATGAAATAATGAAAACCGAAACAGCCTATCTGGTGAAATACAAAACACTAAGACAGGAACAATCACCCACAAACAGACAGTGAAACCCAGGCTACCTAAATATGGTTCCCAATCAGAGACAACGAGAATCACCTGACTCTGATTGAGAACCTCAGGCAGCCATAGACTATGCTAGACACCCCTACTCAGCCACGATCCCAATACCTACTAAAACCCCCAATACCACAACACAACACAAAATAACCCCATGTCACACCCTGGCCTGACCAAAATAAATATATAAACACAAAATACTAAGACCAGGGCGTGACACTACTTGTTTCATTTCTATCATCAGCAGTTATGACACAAAAAGGAAACAGGTATATCATGCAAACTTGAGAGGCATTATTGACCTAAACAGGTATTATTATTCACCAGTTCCCTTACTTATAGAAATATTGACTCAGTCACACAAGAGGAAACATCTGTCACGAGTCCGACCGAGGATGGTTTCCCTTCCCGGGCGGGTGGCGCTCGGCGGTCATCATCACCGGCCTATTAGCTGCCACTGATTGTCTTTCCTCCCCCTCCTTGTATGATTTTTGGTAGCACCTGTTTATGTATGATTAGTTTGTCTTTATTAGACAGCCGGCCCGCCTGGTTGTTGTGCGGGATTATTTCAGTGTAACCTTCGGCTCTGTTGTAGAGGTACGTGTTAGTGCCTGGTCGTGATTTTTCCGTTGTACATTTTCATTCCCTGTGTTTGGGGCCGTTACTATTGTGAGCACCCTGTGGTGCGTTGGTGCTATTAAAGACGCACAGCATTGCACTCTCTGTCTCCTGCGTTTGACTCCACACCCACGACACCCGGAGCATTACAGAATCCCGCACCACAAATTGAATGGAGTCAGCAGGAGCAGCAGCCAACCCTCTCCCATCAATGGAGGAACGGGTTCTCCACCGCACCACTGTCCTCCATCGGATCGGATCCGCGATGGATCAAGTAATGGAGAGAATGGACCGATGGGAGAGGAGTGGTCTCCTCTCTCCACCTTCGGCACCCCCGGCTCCGGACTCTCCATCTCCCGACTCCAGCACCCTCCGTCTGACGCTACCGAGGGCTTATGATGGAGCGGCGGCGGGTTGCCAGGGGTTTCTGCTTCAGCTGGAGCTATACCTGGCCACCGTCAGACCCACTCCCTCAGGAGTGGAGAGGGTGAGTGTCCTCATCTCCTGCCTCATGGGTCGTGCTCTGGAGTGGGCGAACGCAGTCTGGAATGGCCCATATTCAGCGCGGGAGCACTACCCAGAGTTTTTCCGCCGCTTCCGTGCCGTGTTTGATCACCCTCTAGACGGCCGAGCGGTGGGAGAACGACTATTTCATCTCAGGCAGGAGAGGAGGAGCGCCCAGGATTACGCGCTGGAGTTCCGGACCTTGGCAGCAGGATCTGGGTGGAACGACAGGGCCCTTATGGACCACTACAGGTGTAGTCTCCGAGAGGACGTCCGCCGGGAGTTAGCGTGTCAGGACACCGCTCTGTCAATGGATCAGCTGATTGACATGTCCATTCGACTGGACAATCTGCTGGCTGCCCGTGGGCGTTCAGAGAGGGTCCTGTGCGTTCCACCACCCAGCCCCTCCGCTCCCATTCCGATGGAGTTGGGAGGGGCTGCGCCGAGGGGTACCGGAGAGGAGGCCTTCCCTGCACCAACTGTGGTCGGAGAGGACACACGTCTGATCGGTGCTGGGGGGGTCCATCTGGGAGTAGAGATGGCAGGCGGAACGCTTCTCGGTCACCCCAGGTGAGTCAGCATCAAACTCACCCAGAACCCCCTGTTGGCCACATGTTTGTCTTAACCTTTTTTCTTCACTTTTTTCCCTCTTCCCAGCATAGGGCGCTAGTCGATTCAGGCGCAGCTGGGAACTTTATGGATCGCGGACTCGCCCTTAAGTTAGGGGTTCCGCTGGTGCCGATAGATTCTCCTTTCCCCGTGCACTCCCTAGACAGCCGGCCATTAGGGTCAGGGATGGTCAGGGAGACCACGGTCCCACTGGACATGGTGACGCAGGGGAATCATAGGGAGCGTATCAGTTTTTTTATTATTGATTCACCTGCGTTTCCAGTGGTGCTGGGGACTCCCTAGCTGGCCCGGCACAATCCTAAAATTTTGTGGAGACAGGGGGTTCTCCAGGGGTGGTCAGAGGAGTGTTCTGGAAGGTGTTTGGGAGTTTCCATCGGTGCCACGTCAGTGGAGAGTCCAGACCAGGGTTCCACGGTGTGCATTCCCCCCGAGTATGCCGATTTGGCAATCGCTTTCAGTAAAGTGAAAGCGACTAAATTACCACCTTATCGACCGGGAAGGGATTGTACGATAGATCTCCAGGTAGACGCTGCGCTTCCCAAGAGTCACATGTACCCGCTGTCCCAGGAGGAGACGTTGGCAATGGAGACATATGTCACGGAGTCGCTGGGACAGGGGTACATTCGGCCCTCCATTTCACCCGTCTCCTCGAGTTTCTTTTTTTGTGAGGAAAAAGGAGGGAGGTTTGCGTCCGTGTATTGATTATAGAGGTCTAAACGCCATCACAGTGGGGTATAGTTACCCTCTACCTCTCATCGCTACGGCGGTGGAATCATTCCACGGAGCGCAGTTCTTCACAAAACTGGATCTCAGGAGCGCGTATAGTCTGGTGCGTATTCGGAAGGGAGACGAGTGGAAAACCGCATTTAGTACCACATCAGGCCACTATGAGTACCTCGTCATGCCGTATGGGTTAAAGAATGCTCCAGCCGTTTTTGAATCCTTTGTAGATGAGATTCTCAGGGACCTGTGCGGGCAGGGAGTGGTTGTTTATATCGATGACATTCTGATCTACTCGGCCACTCACACCGCGCATGTGTCTCTGGTGCGCAAGGTGCTTGGTAGACTGCTGGAGCATGACCTATACGTCAAGGCTGAGACATGCGTGTTCTCTAAACGAGCCGTCTCTTTTCTGGGATATCGCATTTCCACCTCGGGGGTAGTGATGGAGGGCGACCGCATTAGGGCCGTGCGTAATTGGCCGACTCAGACCACGGTAAAGGAGGTGCAGCGGTTTTTGGGTTTTGCCAACTACTACCGGAGGTTTATCCGGGGTTTTGGCCAGATAGCGGCTCCCATTACCTCACTGCTGAAGGGGGGCCCGGTGCGGTTACAGTGGTCAGCAGAGGCGGACGGAGCATTCAACAAGTTGAAGGCGCTGTTCACTGATGCGCCCGTGTTGTCGCATCCGGACCCCTCTCTAGCATTCATAGTGGAGGTGGACGCGTCCGAGGCTGGGGTGGGTGCCGTGCTATCACAGCGCTCGGGTACGCCACCAAAACTCCGCCCCTGCGCTTTCTTCTCAAGGAAGCTCAGCCCAGCGGAGCGTAACTATGATGTGGGGGACCGGGAGTTGCTAGCGGTGGTTAGAGCTCTGAAGGTGTGGAGACACTGGCTTGAGGGGGCTAAGCACCCCTTTCTCATCTGGACCGACCACCAGAACCTGGAGTATATTCGGGCAGCTAGGAGACTTAACCCACGTCAGGCAAGGTGGGCCATATTCTTCACCCGGTTCCGGTTTACTTTGTCTTATAGACCGGGCTCCCAGAACGTAAAGGCTGACGCACTGTCCCGCCTTTACGACACGGAGGATGGGTCCACCGAACCTACTCCCATCCTTCCCGCCTCAAAGCTGGTAGCACCAGTGGTATGGGAGGTGGACTCGGACATCGAGCGGGCGTTACGGGCTGAACCCGCGCCTCCTCAGTGTCCAGCGGGGCGAAGGTACGTGCCGCTTGGTGTTCGGGACAAACTGATTCGGTGGGCTCACGTCCTACCCTCCTCGGGTCACCCTGGGGTGACGAGGACAGTGGGGAGCCTTCAGGGGAGGTATTCGTGGCCTACTTTGGCTAAGGACGTTAAGGGTTATGTCTCCTCCTGTTCAGTGTGCGCTCAGAGTAAGGCTCCTAGGCACCTTCCTAGAGGGAAGTTACAACCCCTCCCCATTCCACAGCGGCCATGGTCACATCTGTCCATAGATTTCCTGACCGATCTTCCGCCGTCTCAGGGGAACACCACGGTTCTAGTGATTGTGGATCGGTTCTCTAAGTCCTGCCGTCTCCTCCCGTTGCCCGGTATCCCTACAGCCCTACAGACTGCGGAGGCGTTATTCACCCATGTCTTTCGGCACTACGGGGTGCCGGAGGACATCGTTTCTGATCGGGGCCCCCAATTCACGTCTCGGGTATGGAGGGCGTTCATGGAACGCTTGGGGGTCTCTTTCAGCCTGACCTCCGGTTATCACCCCGAGAGTAATGGGCAGGTGGAGAGAGTGAACCAGGAGGTGGGTAGGTTTCTGCGGTCGTATTGCCAGGATCGGCCAGGGGAGTGGGCACGATACATTCCCTGGGCTGAAATGGCTCAGAACTCACTACGCCACTCCTCTACTAACGTGTCCCCTTTTCAGTGTGTGTTGGGGTACCAGCCGGTCCTGGCACCATGGCATCTGAGCCAGACCGAGGCTCCTGCGGTGGAGGAATGGGTACAGCGCTCCAAGGAGACCTGGAGGGCCGTCCAGGAATCTCTACAACAAGCGAGTGGACGGCAGAAGAGTAGTGCTGACCGCCATCGCAGTGAGGGCCCCGTGTTTGTACCGGGGGACAGGGTCTGGCTCTCGACCCGAAACCTACCTCTCCGCTTGCCCTGCCGGAAGCTGGGTCCGCAGTGTGTAGGGCCCTTTAAAGTCCTGAGGAGAATAAACGAGGTGTGTTATCGATTGCAACTCCCTTCCTATTATCGTATTAACCCCTCGTTTCATGTGTCTCTCCTCAGGCCGGTGATAGCTGGTCCCCTGCAGGACAGTGAGGTGCCGGAGGTCCCTCCCCCCCCTCTGGACATCGAGGGGTCCCCGGCGTATACGATCCGGGCCATTCTGGACTCAAGACGCCTGGTGAGGGGCCTGCAGTACCTCGTGGACTGGGAGGGGTACGGCCCGGAGGAGAGGTACTGGGTACCGGTGGGGGACATCTTGGATCCATCCATGTTGAGGGATTTCCATCGCCTCCATCCGGATCGCCCTGCACCTCGTCCTCCGGGGCGACATCGAGGCCGGTGTCGGCGCGCTGCGGGAGCCGCGCGTCAGGGGGGGGGGTACTGTCACGAGTCCGACCGAGGGTGGTTTCCCTTCCCGGGCGGGTGGCACTCGGCGGTCGTCGTCACTGGTCTATTAGCTGCCACTGATTGTCTTTCCTCCCCCTCCTTGTATGTTTATTGGTAGCACCTGTTTATGTATGATTAGTTTGTCTTTATTAGACAGCCGGCCCGCCTGGTTGTTGTGCGGGAATTATTTCAGTGTAACCTTTGGCTCTGTTGTAGAGGTACGTGTTAGTGCCTGGTCGTGATTTTTCCGTTATACATTTTCATTCCCTGTGTTTGGGGCCGTTACTATTGTGAGCACCCTGTGGTGCGTTGGTGCTATTAAAGACGCACAGCATTGCACTCTCTGTCTCCTGCGTTTGACTCCACACCCACGACACCCGGAGCATTACAACATCAGCATAATAGACAACTTGAACTTTAATAGATCTTCATTTTTTTGAGTTTGTCAAGAAATGATGAATATTTATATTGTTATTTGATCCAGGTGAACAATAGCAGTCTCAAGTTTTGATATAACATTGATAAACTTGCAGCCCTAAGTACTTTACAAACACTCACAAAACACATTCATAAAAATAGCATTATACCAATGTCATGATGTTGGCCTGGGGGTAGGTTTATGACAGTCATAAATACCCCCCCTTTTCCTCTCTCTACCCTACTGATGTGACATTTGAAAATCCCTGGGTTAACATAGAGATTCTGGGAAAGATTCAGAAAGTGGGGGAAATT
The DNA here is from genome assembly GCF_018296145.1 of Oncorhynchus tshawytscha. Classification (NCBI taxonomy): domain Eukaryota; kingdom Metazoa; phylum Chordata; class Actinopteri; order Salmoniformes; family Salmonidae; genus Oncorhynchus; species Oncorhynchus tshawytscha. The sequence continues at coordinate 15,812,820 of NC_056431.1, read as the reverse complement.
AACCATATTTTGGTAATCCAACCAGTTGAACATATGGGTTGGTACTTAATGAATATGATGTCAGTTCGGTTGTCATCTGAGACATTCTCATCAATGATAGGATGACATAAACCCTACAGTGGAAAGTCTACACATTAGAGTTATCAGATTCACATGAAATTGTTGGGCAATTTAAATGTTTGAATATAAAATTGGTGAAAAGATTTTAGCTTCCAAATGAGAGATTTGGGTTTTCATAAGGATAGGGCTCTGCTCAATCAGTGGCCCGCCCCTGTGAAGAGACATGGGTTATAAAACTAAGAAAACACACCCTTCTCCCTCCACTATATAAAGCCTTGACGAAAATGTAATCTCCTGTTCCGAGGACGTGAGGACGACGGTCCATACGTTAACTTTTTGAGTGTAGGGGGCAGTATTAGTTTTTGGCAAAAAAAACGTACCCATTTGAAACTGCCTATTTCTCAGACCCAGAAACTAGAATATGCATATAATTGTCAGAATAGGATCGAAAACACTGTAAAGTTTCCAAAACAGTCAAAATATTGTCTGTGAGTATAACAGAACTGATATTGCAGGTGAAAACCTGAGGAAAAGCAGTTTTTCCTGAAAGATCTCTGTTCCATTGGATGCCTTGCCTCCATTTAAAGGAATATCAACAAGATTCCTTTTCCTATGGCTTCCTCAGGCTGTGAACAGTCTTTTAGAAATAGTTTTGAAAAATGAGCGAGAAAGAACCCATCGCATCAGTGGATGGCTGTGTGCCAGCAGAGTTTTTCATGCGCAACAGCCATTTTCTCTCTCTCTCCTATGGAAGAAGCTACATTCCTGTTGACATATTATCGATTATATATTGTAAAAACAACCTGAGGATTGATTATAAAAAACATGTGACATCTTTCTACGACATCTTTCTATCTTTCTTTACGGATACCATTTGGAATTGTCTGCGATGTCGTGACCGCTCGAGCCTGTGGATTTCTGAATATAACGCGCCAAACAAATGGAGGTATTTTGGATATAAAAATACAATCTTTATGGAACTAAAGGAACATGTATTGTGTAACTGGGAGTCTCGTGAGTGCAAACATCCGAAGATCATCAAAGGTAAGCGATTGAATTTATTGCTTTCGTGACCAATCTACTTGGCTGCTAGCTGTTTGTAATATTTTGTCTACTGAGAGAGATGTGCTTACATAAACGCTTGGATAGCTTTCGCCAAAAAGCTTTATTGAAATCTGATACGCCAGGTGGATTAACAACAAGCTAAGCTGTTTTTTGCTATATTGGACTTGTCATTTCATGAAAATTAAATATTTTTTGTAATTTAATTTGAATTTGGCGCTCTGTAATTCAGTGGATGTTGATGAAAATGATCCCGCTAACGGGATGGGGGCGTCAAGAAGTTAAAAAGGACTAACATGTCAACTACAGAACTAAGCCAACCTCAGCGTGAGCTTTGGTTGTGAATGGTATGAACTTTGAACTCATATTCATTAAAGAAGTGATACCTCCTCGCCGTTGAGTTAGCAACAGCAGCTGCAAATGTGGGCTAGGAATGAACAGACAGAGTATTCCGTCTACCACCCAACGACGACACTACAACGTATCCAAATTACCACCAGAGACATTCTTCAAAGGACAAAGGACTCTGTTGGGCAACACGGCCTTCCATCTACCACCAACCTACCGAAGTGCAGCTCAGAGTAAATATTTATAGCATTTTCCTTTTCCAAATGGGCGGTAATTTAGAATGCATAAGATACTGTATTTACGATAGCATGGCTTCTCCCTTTGTTCCTCAATCCATCCCTGTTACGCACTTCTAGGAGTAGTGGGTGCGGAGTCAGGCGCAGAGAGCAGAGGGTAAAGGACAATCATGTTTATTTCGGCACAGAAAACGGTCACGCCAAAACACCAGGCGCATACAAATGACCGGCCCAAAAACAGGACCCAAACAGTCCGGAGAAAACAAGAAAATAGCACAACCACCAAAATGAACAGAGGAACTAGCCCGCATAAAAGCAGGCGGGCATAACCGGCTTAAATAGCCCTAACCAAAACCTAAACAAGAAACAGGTGTAACCAATAAGACAAAACTAACAGAAAAGGAAAAGGGGATCGGTGGCAGCTAGTAGACCGGTGACGACGACAGCTGAGCGCCGCCCGAACAGGAAGAGGAGCCACCTTCGGTGGGAGTCGTGACAATCCCGCTCTTTCACTCAAACCCAGCCCCCTTTTCTTTTGCGTAACCAGCTGTCATATCTGTTCCGTCCGCTAGGGACGTTTTCCTTTATGATGTAATTTGTAATCAAGGTATGATTCATTCTGTGTATATGTAATTCTGTGTGATTGGTTAGGTATTTAGTAAATAAATAATTAAACACAATTTTGCATTGCTGATTCAACTTGTTAGCCAGGGTTCGTGAAGATAACCAAGAATGTAACATTGTTCGATGATCAGAAAACGGTCTGAACATAAACATATTGGTGCCCACGTGCGAGGAATCTAAAATAGAATGACGCTTTCATTTTGATTCAGCCTGTATAAAATTGAAAAGCAGATTACATAATATACTAAGTTTATTATACACATTTTTGGAGTGGTAGACAAGCAGCATTATTGTGTGTGTGTGTGTGTTCTGGAAAGATTCCCCGTGTTGTGTTCTGACGTAGTCAGTGGGTAACGTAAGTGAATACATTTCTGTATTTGGGCTGATAAAGCTAATTATAGAAATCTGAGAAATAGAGCCTTTGGCCAAATGCAGGGCTATTTCTGCCTCTCGTGTTTCAGATGCGTGTAGGCTTGGTCATTATTAATTTCTCGAGCGAGGACAAAGAGCCAGCCGATTGAAATTCAGGAGATATTAGCTTGACCAGCGATAATTCTCTCTGTCTCTCTCGTGTTTCCACGCGAGTAGACCAAGGTGCAGTTCATGGTTCGTTCCAGACGGATATCAATGTCTTATTCAATTGAACTAATAAGTGAAATTGCCAGATTTACATTCTCAAATAGATATTTTAAATAATATCCAAATTGAAGAGTTTTCTAAATAAGACTTTGTAAACGTTTTACAAACTAACCTAGATGAAGCAACTTCTCAGGTTAATTAAAGTTTAATTCCCAAATAGCCTATACAGGTTTGATTTATCATTAAATTGATCAATCAGTAAAATTTGGTTTTTGCAAAACCCATTCAGTAATCCAGTACTGACAGAAGTCCCGCACCAGCGGGAATCCCATGTGGCTTCGGCCTTAGGGAGGAGTGTACCATAGTTGTGAATGTTCCCAACATTTTTCCTCAAAATTTTTCTAATAATGTGCAAGCTATCAAATGAGGTGGTCACCACTTCTCCGCTAATTAGTGAACCTCCACCCATAAAAGGAGTGATCTCTGACCTCAGCAGCGATACCAACCCTAATTATGTCATTAGCGAAAAAACAGACGAAATTGTGAACGCTCTCCAAAATCAACCATCAAACACAGGCTTTGTGTTTCAACCATCAACAAACGCTTCGAAAAGTCGATCTGCTTCCACCTTGAACAGAATTGACACATCACGTCGTTGCGAATGACCACTCCACTTTGTGGGGAATATGTCCACTGAACACGAATTGAAACGACCATACCTGGAAACAGTCCTGGAGGACTGCTTAAGGATCCTCTTTGTTTTCGTTAGGCACACACATGCATTCCTCTCTTCCCCCCTCCAGCCTACAGTGGGGAGAACAAGTATTTGATACACTGCCGATTTTGCAGGTTTTCCTACTTACAAAGCATGTAGAGGTCTGTAATTTTTTATCATAGGTACACTTCAACTGTGAGAGACGGAATCTAAAACAAAAATCCAACCAGTAAGAATTCCAGCTCTCACAGACCTGTTAGTTTTTCTTTAAGAATCCCTCCTGTTCTCCACTCATTACCTGTATTAACTGCACCTGTTTGAACTCATTACCTGTATAAAAGACACCTGTCCACACACTCAATCAAACAGACTACAACCTCTCCACAATGGCTAAGACCAGAGAGCTGTGTAAGGACATCAGTGATAAAATTGTAGACCTGCACAAGGCTGGGATGGGCTACAGGACAATAGGCAAGCAGCTTTGTGAAAAGGCAACAACTGTTGGCGCAATTATTCGAAAATGGAAGAAGGTCAAGATGACGGTCAATCACCCTCGGTCTGGGGCTCCATGCAAGATCTCACCTCGTGGGGCATCAATGATCATGAGGAAGGTGAGGGATCAGCCCAGAACTGCACGGCAGGACCTGGTCAATGACCTGAAGAGAGCTGGGACCACAGTCTCAAAGAAAACCATTAGTAACACACTACGCCGTAATGGATTAAAATCCTGCAACGCACGCAAGGTCCCCCTGCTGAAGCCAGCGCATGTCCAGGCCCGTCTGAAGTTTGCCAATGACCATCTGGATGATCCAGAGGAGGAATGGGAGAAGGTCATGTGGTCTGATGAGACAAAAATAGAGCTATTTGGTCTAAACTACACTCGCCGTGTTTGGAGGAAGAAGAAGGATGAGTACAACCCCAAAAACACCATCCCAACCGTGAAGCATGGAGGTGGAAACATCATTCTTTGGGGATGCTTTTCTGCAAAGGGGACAGGATGACTGCACCGTATTGAGGGGAGGATGGATGGGGCCATGTATCGCGAGATCTTGGCCAACAACCTCCTTCCATCAGTAAGAGCATTGAAGATGGGTAGTGTCTGGGTCTTCCAGCATGACAACGACCCCAAAACACACAGCCAGGGCAACTAAGGAGTGGCTCCGTAAGAAGCATCTCAATGTCCTGGAGTGGCCTAGCCAGTCTCCAGACCTGAACCCAATAGAAAATCTTTGGAGGGGGCTGAAAGTCCGTATTGCCCAGCGACAGCCCCGAAACCTGAAGGATCTGGAGAAGGTCTGTATGGAGGAGTGGGCCAAAATCCCTGCTGCAGTGTGTGCAAACCTGGTCAAGAACGACAGGAAACGTATGATCTCTGTAATTGCAAACAAAGGTTTTTGTACCAAATATTAAGTTTTGCGTTTCTGATGTATCAAATATTTATGCAATAAAATACAAATGAATTACTTTAAAATCATACAATGTGATTTTCTGGATTTTTGTTTTAGATTCTGTCTCTCACAGTTGAAGTGTACCTATGATAAAAATTACAGACCTCTACATGCTTTGAAAGTAGGAAAACCTGCAAAATTGTCAGTGTATCAAATACTTGTTCTCCCTACTGTAGTTGGAGCTGTGTTTATTATTTTTAGTTACTCTTTGTTCATGCTACACAAACTCTAATCCCTAATGGTTACGTTTCCGGGTATAATTATTTAATAATTTATCTTAAACCTTGATAAAATATCTTAACAATTGTCCATTTGGAAGACCCATTTGCGACCAAGCTTTAACTTCCTGACTGATGTCTTGAGATGTTGCTTCAATATATCCACATAATTTTCCATTCCTCGTGATGAATCTAATTTTGTGAAGTGCACCATTCTCTCCTGCAGCAAAGCACCCCCACAACATGATGCTGCCACCCCTGTGCTTCACGGTTGGGATGGTGTTCTTCGGCTTGCAAACTCCCGCTTTTTCCTCCAAACATAACGATGGCCATTACAGCCAAACAGTTCTATTTTTGTTTCATCAGACCAGAGGACATTTCTCCAAAAAGTACAATCTTTGTCCCCATGTGCAGTTGCAAACAATAGTCTGGCTTTTTTATGGTGGTTTTGGAGCAGTGGCTTCCTCCTTGCTGATCGGCCTTTCAGGTTATGTCGATATAGGACTCGTTTTACTCTTGATAAAGATACGTTTGTTCCTGTTTCCTCCAGCATCTTCACAAGGTCCGTTGCTGTTGTTCTGGGATTGATTTTCACTTTTCGCACCAAAGTACATTCATCTCTAGGAGACAGGCTTCCTCCTTGCTGATTGGCCTTTCAGGTTATGTTGATATAGGACTCGTTTTACTGTGGGTATAGATACGTTTGTTCCTGTTTCCTCCAGCATCTTCACAACGTCCTTTGCTGTTGTTCTGGGATTGATTTGCACTATTCGCACCATAGTACATTTATCTTTAGGAGACTGAACGCGTCTCCTTCTTGAGCGGTATGACTGCTGCATGGTCCCAGGGTGTTTATACTTGTGTACTATTGTTTGTACAGATAAACGTGGTACCTTCAGGTGTTTTGGAAATTGCTCCCAAGTATGAACCAGACTTGTGGAGGTCTTCAATTGTTTTTCTGAGGTCTTGGCTGATTTCTTTTGATTTTCCCATGATGTCAAGCAAAGAGGCACTGAGTTTGAAGGTAGGCCTTGAAATACATCCACAGATACACCTCCAATTGACTCAAATGATGTAAATGATCTTATCAGAAGCTTCCAAAGCCATGACATCATTTTCAGGGAATTTTCCAAGCTGTTTAAAGGCACATTTAACTTAATGTATGTAAACGTCTGACCCACTGGAATTGTGATACAGTGAATTATAAGTGAAATAATCTGTCTGTAAACAATTGTTGAAAAATTACTTGTGCCATGCACAAATTAGATATCCTAACCTGACTTGCCAAAACTATAGTTTATTATCAACAAATTTGTGGAATGGTTGAAAACCTAGTTTTAATGACTCCAACCTAAGTGTATGCAAACTTCCGATTTCAACTGTATGTTCAATGGCCGATGAGCACCGATACATTTTATCTAGAATTTCTCTTCATACGACAAGGATTGAAAAGGATTAGCCAGTAGATTATCGACTGGAATCATGACAATGACTGCTTGTCTAACTTGCTAGCTAAGATTTTTGTATGCAGCTTTATTAACTCAATTATATATATTTTTTACATTATTATTAAAATAACATGCAAAACAGTCAACAAAAACATTACATTTATTTAGATAAACAGGTGGGGCTGAATGATGGGTTGCCACTGATTGTGTGTCACTTTTGCCACTAACTGTTCTTTCATGAAGAAATCACAAATTTCTCCAAAAGTCTAATAGGCTAATGGAACTTCACTTAATAAAATACTACACACACAAAATATTAAGTAAGTAAGTGAGGAAAAATATATACCCATTTATTTTATTGATGCAATACAAATAATTAACCTTGTCACTTCAATCATGTCTAAGATCATGTAAAAGATCTCACTGGGCACACACTGGTTGAATCAACATTGTTTTCACATTGTTCCTGTGTTTTTAGTGTTGGTTCAAGCTGTTTATGGGAGTGTGTCTTTGTGCTTTGCCTCTTCATCTATGTATGTAGATCTTTGGCATCTACACAAACAGCCAGTTATATTCACCACAAAGGAAGTGCTCCCTATAACAGAAGACATGTGGGCCAATTTGTCTATCTAGTGATGAAAGGGAAGCCTGTTGCTGTGTTTCAGAGAGTCTGTTTTCTGGAGGAAATAAAAACACTCAGCCCCAGAGAGGATCACACTGATAAATGTGGTTTTATGTGTCTGACCTGCAACTGGAGATGTATCAGACAGACACAAAATATAAATTGAAACACTTTTATACATCTCTGAAACCTGTGTTTCATCTGGGGATAACTGTACAATCAGTCAAAGAAGAGAGAGGATATACACAGAGAGCGAGAGAGCGAGAGAGAGAGAGCTTTCACCAGTGAAAGCTAGTGTCTGGTTTACGTATGGTTGAAAATATATGCATTAAAATGCAACAATGTTTACAGTGTAATACAAAAATAAATATGACTGCATATCAATTAAATGTTATTGCTGTTTTTTTTAAATCCCAGAAACATTGCAAACGATGATTGAATGTTAGCCAACCTTTGAGGGTATAATAGCAAAGAAACAAGAGTTCATGCCTTGAAGACAAAGCTGTCATCACACTGAGGGTGTTATTTTGTGTGTGTCTGTGTGTGTGTGTGTCTAAGGTATCAGTGGTTGGCTGTTTTTAGGGTTCCTCTGATCTGCCCTCCTCTCCCATCCCTGGCGTATGCGGGTGATGGTTCGGTCCACACAGGGGGTGATGAGCAGTAGCTTGAGCAGCAGCACCACAGAGGGAAGCACCAGACACAGCATGTAGCCCAGTGGGGTGTACCACTTGTAGGTGGAGGAACTCAGAAACTTGTTCCAGCCATACAGGTAGGTGTGAGCCGTACATAACAGCAGAGTCAGGTGACCCAGCTTGGACTGGTGGGGGAGAAAAGAACACATAAACACATGAACCACACACACATACAAACACATGCCAGGCACGTGCACAGATAGAGGTCTAAGGGAGCTTGAGCACCTGCCCTTTTGCCATCCCATGAGAAATGTAACTTTTTTGTGTAAATTTGTGTCTATTTTCTTGAATGTTATCTAAGTGAATTGCCCATCTAACTAGTTAATTTAATTGTTTTTATCTCATCCCACCCTAGCTGCCAAGAAGCCATTCTTGGCTATCAATCAAGTTAGAGTAGCTAGCTTGTATAACCATCTTAGCTGGCATGCCTGCTGGCAAGGTTGGTAGACTTGAAAAAAGCAAGCAGTTACTAAATGTACTGAATAAGACTCACATTCCTTTCAAGCTTTTACCCAGATTTTAGCAGAGATGCAGAGAAGAATATTTAGTTTCTTTAAAAAAAGAACCACCAGTCAGGAGGATACATGGAATTAAGCATAATGATTATGGCTCTAGATTACAGGAAAAAGCTGCTTCAGGTGTTTGACAAACGCAAAATGCTACAACTTCCAGATGGGGGGCCTACCCATCACCCAGCTATCCTCACGTACCTTGTGCCCCTCAGATTTTTGGGGGTGCATTCCGCCACTGCGCGCGCACACACACACACACACACACACACACACACACACACACACACACACACACACACACACACACACACACACACACACACACACACACACACACACACACACACACACACACACACACACACACACACACACATCTCTAGGTGAATTCTTCTGGCCTGTTGTAATATATTCCTCCTAAATTACATCTGATGAATAATTTAACATTTAAATCACTGCATCAATTTGAGGGAAATGAATGAATTAGAGAATGAGCCGGAGTTTCTCCTGACCCAGTTGCATTTATGAATGAGTGTGTGTGTTCCCTGTAGTGATGGGAATACAGCTTCATATCCCCAGCGCATAACCTCTGGCTTGTCTGCTGAAAATCAGATTACTTTCCTGGAGTTTTATTGCATTCTGGCCTAGATGTTGGCTCTGCACCCCACATGAATACGTTAATAAGGGAAACACTGAAGGAGATAAGTGTACAAATTAGGGTTGGGAATTGCCAGGGACCTCAATGCGACATTATCACGATACTTAGGTGCGATACGGTATGTCTGCTGCAGAAAGACGAGAGAGGGTGAGAAAAATGTTTTTTTATCAGTCATGGAAATAAAAGTGCTGAAAACATGTTGGCTTACTATTTAAAAAGAAGATGGAGAACAAGCTATAGGATGAAAAATACCAGGGGCACAGCTGACTAGCGCTAGGCAAATCGATACTTGGAGTCAAAGTATCAATATAATATTGTACAAAATATTATTGCGATATGTAAATGTGTCGATTTATTCACCCAGTGCTAGTAAAAATGTCTGGTCTAAGTATTCAGTGTGCTCCATTCTGGTAATCCCACCTGTATGAAGCTGAACTCCCTCCAGCTGAGAACGTTACTGACGGAGGGAAGAGATGTGATTCCCAATAGGACGTACAGGCTAAATCCCAGAATTCCCAGGGACAAGTAGGAGTCGCCACGCCAGGCCGTAGTTGTATCAAACTCAGTGGTCCTGTTCTCTCTGATCTGAGCGAGAGAGAGCGAGAGAGAGAGAGAAAGAGCGAGGAAGAGAGAGGTGTAAACCAGTGTTTATAATCAAAACCAGTGCCTGAATACTGCTATATACTGTAGGTGTGTGTCCAATATACAGATGTAGGATCTTAATATGACCAGTTTTGTCAAAGCAAAAAATAATCCTTCAGCAACAGCACTTGAACGTTTAGTCCGTTCACAATTTTCCACCAATGTAATGTTACGTGATTGGTGATTAGGCTATTAGCTGGCCAAAATTAGGCTACATGAAAAGTGCTATGCTGTTAAGACATGTTTGAGTACTTTGGCGACTAAGATAATACTTGAATTTTTAAACCTCCTGCATTGGGCTGGATGGCTCAATATGTGGTTCATACATTTCTTTCTTACCTTAATTAGCCACAAAATACTTGAAAAGTGACTGTTTTCTTGAAGCTGTGCATCGCCATTTTCCCTACATTTCCCCCATGTGGGCCAGCTCCCTAGCAATTTGAGTTCTAGCCAAAGAGCTTCAGCCCCTCGCATTTGAGTGACAGCTAGCAAGAGGCCAGCCCAGCATTAACCAATGAGGTTGACTCAGTGGCCACAGCAGTTAGAGAAAGCAATGACGTGGTGTCACAAAGTATTAGTTTTCGCCACTTTTGGCTCGTGAGTGCTACTTTCAGAGCTACTGGCCAAAAAGTATACAAAAAGTTCCAGAGAATCTCTTTAATATAATGCATTAGTGTGAACTTATGTAAACCCTGCGGCGCATAAAATTCTCAGCGACAACAGAGTGATCAAATTAAGATCTTAAATCTGTACACTATTTTGCCTATCCATTGTTCACTGTTTGAAAATGTGTAGGTGTTCTTACCACAGAGACAGTGTGTTCAGTGGCCTTGAACCTCCCATAGTACCTGGGAACAAAATCAATACTTTCTTTACTAAAATCAAAGGAAGACACATTCCACTGTGTGTGTGTGTGCACGTGCATGCGTGTGCATTTGAGTGAATGTTCCACTGACCGTATGGGTATGATAAGTGTATAGAGCACATGCAGAAAGGCGAACCCCAGTGCCAGAAGACCCAGCTGTTTCCTGCACAGCATCCAGCGGTCCAGCCAATCAGGGAAGCGCCTGATGTTAAACATACATAAACACTTATAATCAACAAAAATACAATATATATATATATATTATATATATATATATATATATATACAAAAGTACACTACTGGTCAAAAGTTTTAGAACACCTACTCATTCAAGGGTTTTTCTTTATTATTACTAGAATAATAGTGAAGACATCAAAACTATGAAATAACACATGGAATCCTGTAATAACCAAAAAAGTGTTAAATAAATAAATGAGATTCTTCAAATAGCCACCCTTTGCCTTGATGACAGCTTTGCACACTTGGCATTTCTCAACCAGCTTCATGAGGTAGTCACCTGGAATGCATTTCAATTAACCGGTGTGCCTTGATAAAAGTTAATTTGTAGAATTTCTTTCCTTATTTATGAGTTTGAGCCAATCAGTTGTGTGGTGACAAGGTAGGGAAGATAACCCTATTTGCACCAAGACAGTCGTGAAGAGGCAGGGTAGCCTAGTGGTTAGAGTGTTGGACTAGTAACCGAAAGGTTGCAAGTTCAAATCCCCAAGCTGACAAGGTACAAATCTGTCGTTCTGCCCCTGAACAGGCAGTTAACCCACTGTTCCTAGGCCGTCATTGAAAATAATAATAGTCATTGACTGTTCTTTCTGATACCGTATGGCAAGTGGTACCGGAGTGCCCCTCTTTTACACCGCTGCTCCTCTCTGTTGTTATCATCTATGCATAGTCACTTTAATAACTCTACCCACATGTACATATTAACTAACCGGTGCCCCCACACATTGTACTGGTGCCCCCTGTATATAGTCTCGCTATTGTTATTTTACTGCTGTTCTTTAATTACTTGTTACTTTTATTTCTTATTCTTTATTTTTTAACTGCATTGTTGGTTAGGGTCTAGTAAGTAAGTATTTCACTGTAAGGTCTACACCTGTTGTATCCTGCGCATGTGACTAATACAATTTGATTTGATCTTCAAGTGCAGTTGCAAAAAGTATCAAGTGTTATGATGAAACTGGCTCAAATTTGAAGAACTTCTTCAAGGGCAGTCGCAAAAACCATCAAGTGTTATGATGAAACTGGCTCTCATAAGGACTGCCACAGGAATGGAAGACCCAGAGTTACCTCTGCTGCAGAGGATAAATTCATTAGAGTTAACATCCTCAGAAATTGCAGCTCAAATAAATGCTTCACAGAGTTCAAGTAACAGACACATTTCAACATCAACTGTTCAGAGGAGACTGCGTGAATCAGGCCTTTGTGGTTGAATTGCTGCAAAGAAACCACTACTAAAGGACACCAATAAGAGGAAGAGACTTGATCGGGCCAAGAAACACAAGCAATGAACATTAGACCAGTGGAAATTTGTCCTTTGGTCTGGAGTCCAAATTGGAGATTTTTGTTTCCAATCGCCGTATCTTTGTGAGACGCAGTGTGGTTGAGCGGATGATCTCTGCATGTATATTTCCCACCGTAAAGAGTGGAGAAGGAGGTGTTATGGTGTAGGGGTGTTTTTCTGGTGACACTGTCTGCGATTTATTTAGAAAAGCATGGCTACCACAGCATTCTGCAGAGATACGCCATCCCATCTGGTTTGGGCTTAGTGGGACTATCATTTGTTTTTCAACAGGGCAGTGACCCAACACACCTCCAGGCTGTGTAAAGGCTATTTCACCAAGAAGGAGAGTGATGGAGTGCTGCATCAGATGACCTGGCCTCTACCAAATTGAGATGGTTACAATTTCTGGATTACAATTTCACCCACGACTGCGTGGCCACGCACGCCTCCAACTCAATCATCAAGTTTGCGGATGACACAACAGTGGTAGGCTTGATTACCAACAACGACGAGACGGCCTACAGGGAGGAGGTGAGGGCCTTCGGAGAGTGGTGTCAGGAAAATAACCTCACACTCAACGTCAACAAAACTAAGGAGATGATTGTGGACTTCAGGAAACAGCAGAGGGAACACCCCCCTATCCACATCGATGGAACAGTAGTGGAGAGGGTAGCAAGTTAAGTTCCTCGGCATACACATCACAGACAAACTGAATTGGTCCACTCACACAGACAGCATCGTGAAGAAGGCGCAGCAGCGCCTCTTCAACCTCAGGAGGCTGAAGAAATTCGGCTTGTCACCAAAAGCACTCACAAACTTCTACAGATGCACAATCGAGAGCATCCTGTCGGGCTGTATCACCGCCTGGTACGGCAACTGCTCCGCCCTCAACCGTAAGGCTCTCCAGAGGGTAGTGAGGTCTGCACAACGCATCACCGGGGCAAACTACCTGCCCTCCAGGACACCTACACCACCCGATGTTACAGGAAGGCCATAAAGATCATCAAGGACATCAACCACCCGAGCCACTGCCTGTTCACCCCGCTATCATCCAGAAGGCGAGGTCAGTACAGGTGCATCAAAGCTGGGACCGAGAGACTGAAAAACAGCTTCTATCTCAAGGCCATCAGACTGTTAAACAGCCACCACTAACATTGAGTGGCTGCTGCCAACACACTGACACTGACTCAACTCCAGCCACTTTAATAATGGTATTGATGGGAAATGATGTAAATATATCACTAGCCACTTTAAACAATGCTACCTTATATAATGTTACTTACCCTACATTATTCATCTCATATGCATACGTTTATACTGTACTCTATATCATCGACTGTATCCTTATGTAATACATGTATCACTAGCCACTTTAACTATGCCACTTTGTTTACATACTCATCTCATATGTATATACTGTACTCGATACCATCTACTGTATCTTGCCTATGCTGCTCTGTACCATCACTCATTCATATCTCCTTATGTACATATTCTTTATCCCCTTACACTGTGTATAAGACAGTAGTTTTGGAATTGTTAGTTAGATTACTTGTTGGTTATTACTGCATTGTCGGAACTAGAAGCACAAGAATTTGATTTGATTTGGATTACTACATGATTACTACTGGATTACTACATGATTCCTGATGTGTTATTTCATAGTTTTGATGTCTTCACTATTATTTTACAATGTAGAAAATAGTACAAAATAAATAAAAAGTGTTCTAAAACTTTTGACTTCAAATGAGTGGATTTGGCTATTTCAGACACACCCTTGCTGACAGGTGTATCAAATCGAGCACACAGCTATGCAATCTCCATAGACAAACATTGGTAGTAGAATGGCCTTACTGAAGATCTCAGTGACTTTCAAGGTGGCACTGTCATAGGATGCCACTTTTCCAACAAGTCAGTTCCTAAAATGTCTGCCCTGCTAGAGCTGCCCCGGTCAAAGTTAAGCGTTGTTATTGTGAAGTGGAAATGTCTAGGAGCAACAGCAGCTTAAACGCGATGTGGTAGACCACACAAGCTCACATATCAAGGACCGCCGAGTGCTGAAGCGTGTGACACGTAAAGATTGTCTGTCCTCGGTTGCAACACTCACTACAGAGTTCCAAACTGCCTCTGAAAGCAACGTCAGCACAATAACTGTTTGTCTGGAGCTTCATGAGGTGGGTTTCCATAGCGAGCAGCCACACAAAAGCCTAAGATCACCATGCGCAATGCCAAGTGTCGGCAGGAGTGGTGTAAAGCTCTCCACCATTGGACTCTGGAGCGGTGGAAACGCGTTCTCTGGCAGTCCGACGGACGAATCTGGGTTTGGTGGATGCCATGAGAACGCTACCTGCCCGACTGCATAGTGCCAACTGTAAAGTTTCATGGAGGAAGAATAATTTTCTGGGGCTGTTTTCATGGTTCGGACTAGGCCCCTTAGTTCCAGTGAAGGGACATCTTAATGCTACAGCATGCAATTACATTCTAGATGATTCTGTGCTTCCAATGTTGTGGCAACAGTTTGAGGAAGGCCCTTTCCTGTTTCAGCATGACAATGCCCCGTGCACAAAGCGAGGTCCATTCAGAAATGGTTTGTCGAGATTGGTGTGGAAGAACTTGACTGGCCTGCACAGAGCACTGATCTTAACCCCATGGAACACCCTTGGGATAAATTGGAACACCAACTGCTAGCCAGGCCTAATTGCTCAACATCAGTGCCCGACCTCACTAATGCTCTTGTGGCTGAATGGAAGCAAGTCCCGGCAGCAATGTTCCAACATCGAATGGATAGCCTTCCCAGAAGATTTGAGGCTGTTATAGTAGCATAGGGTGGACCAACTCCATATTAATGCCCATGATTTTGGAATGAGCTGTTTGTCAAGCTGGTTTCCACATACCTTTGGTCATGTAGTGTAGATGCACACATATACATACATTGTATTGTATACATGTATGCAAACACACTCACATACACACAGAGGTCTGACCTGTACTTGGTGCCTCTGTAGAGCTGCAGGAAGGAAGCCAGGACACCAGGCAGGTAACAGAGAGACAGCATGATCAGAGACACGATGGGACACACCTGGCGAGAACACACCCACACACCCACCTTGAACAGCTGATAACACACACAGAAACAAACACATCGAGGGCCTGTGGCCAGTACCTTGTTAGCCAGTGAGACTATGATTCTGAAGGAGATGTCTTTGCCCTGGGTGACGTATGCATAGATGATGTCTCTGATCAGCAGGTAGAAGAAGAAGGCAGCACTGAGGCCAGTGGCGATGTACAGGGGGAGCCTCCACTGGGGGAACAGCTGCAGGGGGAAGTCCTCCAGCTCCCGGGCCACTGAGAGAAAGCCCCGGTCCAGGGCACTGAAACCCAGCTTGGTGGCTACCGCCATCACCGCCTGCTTGGCCTCCACACTTTCCCCGCAGATATACACCTGACATATATTTATGCACATACAGTGAAGCCCGAAATTATTGACACCCTTTATAAATATGCACAAAAATACCTACATAAAATAAATCATTAAAATACTGAGCTATAATGTATGTTCCAAAAATGTGGGACATTATATTATTTTATACTAATACTTGTGCTTTGTGAAAGATATTTTGTTTAACAAGTAATAATCTTTAAAAAAGGTATTGACACCCCTGTTTTCAATACCTCACTTTGTGAGGTTAACGACACTGAGCCTTATTCTAAAATGTGACCCGTTTCAGAAAACTAGGTGTATATCGTGGGTACTCAACTACACACAAGAGCCATTTCAACGTAATCTTTTTTTAAGCAAAATGCGTTTATTGGCAGAAATGCCTTCTGGAACATGTGAACTTTCATGTGCCTTAGTAACAAACTTGTATGCCATCTGTAAATACCAAATATATATTTTTTAATTACCAGCCTAGTTGGTTTAGCCACTGAAAAGGCAGCAACCTTCCCGCAAGCCATGATTGGCTGAAATAACGAGTGGGCTGGATATGCTGAGAGATGAGTTCGGATTGGACTGCCATATAGCACGCTTCTATCTACTTGAGCTGGTTAGTATGTGTAGGTAATCCTGTCTAACGCGGCTTCTAAAACAGAACTGCATAAGAGTTTGAAATCTGTGGAATTAGAGTATGATAGCTAAGGAGATGGAGAAAACCCTTGTCTCCGGATTACATCTTTAAGCATCCATGACAAGGAGAAGCATCCAACCATAATGTATACACGGGTAAGCTAGTCTAGCCTTGACAAAATACTCCACTATGAAAGTATCCATTTCAATAGAGCGTCACTGCGACAACTGCTGATAGAAGTAGCTGGTAAATTCGCTCTGGCAATCTACTCCGATTTTAGACCATAGGTAAGATAGTCTAGCTAGCTACATTCAGATATTACACGTGTCTAATTTTGACATAAAGTCTTTTCATAAAGTATACTGTTAGCTAGCTAGCTAATGTTAGCTGGCTGGATCGCTAGCTAGCATTACATGTACGATCTTATTATTAATATCTCAGAGCAATTTGCTTTGCTTGTTATAGCCTAATGTTAGCTAGCTAACATTGAACCTGGGTGGTTAGCTAGCTAGCTACATGTCTTAACAAAAGACTCCACTATGCAAGTGTCCATTTTAATAGAATGTCACTGCGACAACTGTTAGCCAGTTAGCTTGGGTGCTTGACTGCTGTTGTTTGGACAGAATGCTCAGATCAACCCTTAAAGAAATTGGTGGAGCTAAAGCTTAAGAGGGTGTGAAAGGTGTTGAATGGGCGTAGACAAAGAAGAGTCCTCCAGTATTTGTTGTACCTTTATTTAACTAGGCAAACCTCAACTAGAGCTCTCCAGTATGTACCAAAACAATTCCTCAAAAGTGAGGTTACAAGTTAATCAACTTTCAAAGCAGAAGTACTTTCCCATTGTTCCTCAAATGCAATATATGATATACCATTGTGTAGCTCTGTGTCTCTGCTTTTATCCAATGTAAAAAACACAATTTCAAATGTTGCTACATAAGACCAAATCAAGACTGAGCACACCAGTTGTGGATTTGGCATTGAAAAACACAAGTATATGCAGAAATGTACTTCAAACACACTGTTAAATAGTTGACTCATTTCAGGACACTAGGCGTATGTTGCGCGTCACTACTTCACAGGAGAGATATTTGAATATAATTTTTATTAAAAAATTCCAAATGCTTTTTTAGTCAGAAATGCCTTCTGGAACATGTGAACTTTCATGTGCCTTAAAAACATCTTGCGTCGAGCCATCCCGGGTCCGGGATCGTGAATATAGCCTCAAGCTCATTACCATAACGCAACGTTAACTATTCATGAAAATCGCAAATGAAATGAAATTAATATGCTAGCTCTCAAGCTTAGCCTTTTGTTAACACTGTTGTCATCTCAGATTTTCAAAATATGCTTCTCAACCATAGCAAAACAAGCATTTGTGTAACAGCTAGCGCAGCTAGCGTAGCATTTAGCATTAGCATTAGCAGGCAACATTTTCACAAAAACCAGAAAATCATTCAAATAAAATCATTACCTTTGAAGAACTTCAGATGTTTTCAATGAGGAGACTCTCAGTTAGATAGCAAATGCTCAGTTTTTCCTGAAAGATGATTTGTTTAGGAGAAATTGCTCCGTTTGGTGCATCACGTTTGGCTACCAAAAAAAAATGAAAATTCAGTCTTCAAAACGCCAAACTTTTTTTCCAAATTAACTCCATAATATCGACTGAAACATGGTAAACGTTGTTTAGAATCAATCCTCAAGGTGTTTTTCACATATCTCTTCATGAGATATGATCATCATATCTCTCTATCGTTCGTTGAAAGCCTCCTCTCTCCTCTCAATCACTGGATGACTGCGTGCAGCTTGTAGATTTACGCACCAATTTAGACAAAGGACACCGGGCGGACCCCTGGTAAATGTAGTCTCTTATGGCCAATCTTCCAATGATATGCCTACAAATACGTCACAATGCTGCAGACACCTTGGAGAAACGATAGAAAGGGCAGGCTCATTCCCGGCGCATTCACAGCCATATAAGGAGACAATGGAAAACAGAGCTTCAAAAATTCTGCCCATTTCCTGGTTGAAGTTTCATCTTGTTTTCGCCTGTAGCATGAGTTCTGTGGCACTCACAGATAATATCTTTGCAGTTTTGGAAACCTTAGAGTGTTTTCTTTCCAAAGCTACCAATTATATGCATAGTCGAGCATCTTTTCGTGACAAAATATTGCGCTTAAAACGGGCACGTTTTTTTATCCATAAATTAAAAGAGCGCCCCCTATATCCAAGAATAACAAATGTGTATGCCATCAGTAAATACAAATAAAATTGCCTAGTTGATTTCTTTATGGAAAAGTCAGGAACCTTCCCGCCAGCCATTATTGGCTGAGATAATGGATGGGCTGGACATGCCCATCCATTATTCGGATTGGTTGCCATGTAGCACGCTTCTGTCTATAACATGATCTGGTCAGTTTGTGTAGGTAATCCTTTCGAATGTGTTTTTAAAAAAAAGATATCACGTAGTACATGCAGAACTGCAAAAGTGTTGTTCACCACTTTCTGGAGGACCAAGTTTTGAAATCAGTGGAATGCCAGTGGAATTAGATTATGATAGCTAAGGAGATGGAGGAAATGCTGGCATTTGATTGCAAATATGCAGAGGGAGTCGAAAAGAGAACACATATAAAATGCATCTTAAAACTAAGGACAACCATGGTATCCGTGACAGAGAGGGGGAAGTGTCTATCCATCTATCCAGGTAAGATAGTCTAGCTAGCTACATTTTCAGATATTATATATTTCTATTTTGTCAGAAAGTTGTTTTCATTTCAAATGAAAGCGTATATTTAGCTAGCTAGCTAACTTTAGCTGGCTGGCTGGCTGGCTTACTAACGTTACGTGTATGATCTGTGTAGTAATATTATTTGTATCTATGATCCATTTGCATTGCTAGTTATAGCCTAAAATTAGCTAGCTAGATTATATTGAACCTGGTTGGTTGCAGATTCATGCAGATTCATGAAGGGTAGTGACATTATGAGTTGGGATTATGGTTCATTGTTTAGCTAAAGTTAGCTGGCTGGCTCACTACATGTCTAAACAGAAGACTCCACTATGCAAGTAGCTTTGATTTTAATTGATATTGTATGTTTTTAACAGAGATGGTAACGTGAAGAACATGACCTGCACCAAAGTCAAATTAGGGTATAATGTTAGGCCAACGAGACATTGTCCAAGTACTAAAATGCTACGGTAGAATGCCCTGCTTTTATTTCGTCACACTCACAACCGTAAGCTATTTTCTGTAATTGGCTCGCCATCAACTTGTAAATAACGATCTTGTTGTGAGTTTATTTTCCTGTAATAATGAAGACAAATAAGCTAAGGTGTTGTCAGCTTCATGATATGGTCATTATTTGAACTGGCTAGCCAGCTAACTTAACATTAGCTAGCTAGCTAACAAGCTAGAAACAAGTCAAAACATTGTTTGGAAAGTTGCTTTTAGTTGCCTGGTTTGCTAGATTGACGTATACTAAATACATTTTTAAATGGGTGGGTTTATTGGTGTTAAGGGCTAGGCTAGGATTTTCTCCTACCATATCTTTTGTGTTATATTCTCCTACATTACTATAACATTTCTACAAACTTCAAAGTGTTTTCTTTCCAATGGTACCAATTATATGCATACCCTGGCTTCAGGGCCTGAGCAACAGGCAGTTTACTTTGGGCATGTCATTCAGTCGGAAATTGAGAAAAAAAGAGGCCTAGCCCTAAGAAGTTATTTAAATACATTAGTTATTCTATTTTGGACCACCAAGCTGCTAATGCAGCCTTTCGTTTTTGTGTTTATACTTTTTCCTAACGACAACGACAAGTTTGATGCCGGACGACAATAGAATGTTCCTGATGTCACATGTCGATGTCGATAGACTTATTTTAAACTAACCTTTAGTTTTGAAATATTTGGCCTCGCGTGAATCCTAAAAGAGATGGGTGGGGGTAAGGCTTAAGAGGGTGTGAATGATGCTGAATGGGTGTTCTTTCTTAAAACTGAGGTTTCAAAGCAGAATTACTTTCCCATTGTTTCTCAACTGTAGTGTATGATACACTATTTTCTAGCTCTGAGCCTCTACTTTGTCAAATGTAAAAAAACACCATTTCAAATGTTGCTACATAGGACAGAATCGAGACGATATTTTGCTTACACTGGTCCTTGGGTCCTTGTTAAGGTCAATGGCATCATTAACTTTACCTAGTACCTGGATTTTTTACAAAAAACTTGATTGCCTCTACCAGGATGCCGGTACTCGGATGAAAGTGTATTTCCAGCAAGACAATAACCCCAAGCACTAATAAAATCCACAAAGAATTGGTTAATTGTCCCCCACAATGCACAATACAGGTTTCTAGCTCCAGAATGAAGATGTACTTATTCAGCACAGAGGAGAGAAAGTAAGACAACCATTTTCAGGCCTTGCCATATATTTTGAAGCAGATTTAAGTCATAACTATAACTCAGCCACTCAGGAACATTCCCTGTCTTCTAGGTAAGCAACTCCAGTGTATATTTGGTCTTGAGTTTTAGGTTATTGTCCTGCTGAAAGGTGAATTCAGCTACCAGTGTCTGGTGGAAAGCAGACTGAACCAGGTTCGCCTGTAGGATTTTGCTCATGCTTTTATTTATTGTATTTTTATTTCACCTGTATTTAACCAGGTAGGCCAGTTGAGGACAAGTTCTCATTTACAACTGCGACCTGGCCAAGATAAAGCAAAGCAGTGTGACAAAAACAACACAGGGTTACACATAAACAAACGTACAGTCAATAACACAACAGAAAAATCTATGTTTATCTATTTTTTACCTTTATTTAACTAGGCAAGTCAGTTAAGAACAAATTCTTATTATCAATGACGGCTGAGGAACAGTGGGTTAACTGCCTTGTTCAGGGGCAGAACGACAGATTTTTACCTTCTCAGCTCGGGATTCAATCTAGCAACCTTTCAGTTACTAGCCCAACGCTCTAACAACCTTTCAGTTGCAAGATTTAGCATTAACACTGGAGTGATAGATGGTCAGATGATGATGTGCAAGTAGAGGTATTGGGGTGCAAAAGAGCAAGAAGATAAATAACAATATGGGGATGAGGTAGTTGGGTGGGCTATTTACAGATTGGCTGTGTACAGGTACAGTGATCGGTAAGCTGCACTGACAGCTGATGCTTAAAGTTAGAGAGGGAGATATAAGACTCCAGCTTCAGTGATTTTTGCAATTCGTTCCAGTCATTGGCAGCAGAGAACTGGAAGGAAAGGCGGCCAAAAGGATGTGTTGGCTTTGGGGATGACTAGTGAAATATACCTGCTGGAGCGCATGCTACAGGTGGGTGTTGCTATGGTGATCAGTGGGCTGAGATAAGGCTGGGCTTTACATAGCACAGACTTATAGATGACCTGGTCCCAGTGGGTTTGGCGATGAATATGCGAATATGTAGCGAGGGCCAGCCATCGAGAGCATACAGATCGCAGTGATGGGTAGTATATGGGGCTTTGGTGACGAAACGGATGACACTGTGATAGACTACATCCAATTTGCTGAGTAAAGTGTTGGCGGATATTTTGTAAATGACAAAAGTCAAGGATCGGTATGATAGTCAGTTTTACGAGGGTATGTTTGAGTGAAGTAGGCTTTGATGCTTAGCTCTATTCCATTAATTGTTTATCCTGAAACATGTCCCAGTCCTTAACGATTACAAGCATACTCATAACACGATGAAGCCACCACTATGCTTGAAAATAGATGGAGTGGTACTCAGCAATGTGTTGCATTGGATTTGCCCAAAAAATATAACACTTGGTATTCAGGACAAAAAGTGAATCGCTTTGCCACATTTTTTGCAGTATTACTTTAGTGTCTTGTTGCAAACAGGATGCATGTTTTGGAATATTTTTATTCTGTACAGGCTTTCTTCTTTTCACTCAACTACAATGTTGTTGATCCAGCCTCAGTTTTCTCATAAACCCTGTACAGACAGACACCTGTATCTTTGTATTGACTGGGTATATTGACACACCATACAAAGTGTAATGAACAACTTGGACATGATCAAAGGGATATTCAATGTCTCCTTTTTTTACCCATCTGTCAATAGGTGCCCTTTGCGAGATATTGGAAATCAAATAACATTTATTTGTCGCGCCGTATACAAGCACTTAACCAACAAGGCAGGTTTATGAAACATACCCCCAAAAAAGTGAGAAATAAAAGTAACAAATAATTAAAGAAGAGCAGTAAAATAACAATAGTGAGGTTCTATACAGGGGATACAGGAACAGAGTCAATGTAAAGTGGGCACCAGAGAAGGTAATCAATCAAGGTAATATGTGATCTTCCTGTCTGGGTTGGTGCCCCCCCTTGGTTTGTGCCGTGGCGGAGATTTTTGTGGGCTATACTCGGCCTTGTCTCAGGATGGTAGGTTGGTGGTTGAATATATCCCTCTAGTGGTGTGGGGGCTGTGCTTTGGCAAAGTGGGTGGGGTTATATCCTATCCTTCCTGTTTGGCCCTGTCCGGGGGTGTTATCGGATGGGGCCACAGTGTCTCCTGACCCCTCCTGTCTCAGCCTCCAGTATTTATGCTGCAGTAGTTTATGTGTCGGGGGGGCTAGGGTCAGTTTGTTATATCTGGAGTACTTCTCCTGTCCTATCCGGTGTCCTGTGTGAATTTAAGTATGCTCTCTCTAATTCTCTCTTTCTCTCTTTCTTTCTTTCTCTCTCTCGGAGGACCTGAGCCCTAGGACCATGCCTCAGGACTACCTGACATGATGACTCCTTGCTGTCCCCAGTCCACCTCCAGTTTCAACTGTTCTGCCTGTGATTATTATTATTTGACCATGCTGGTCTTTTATGAACATTTGAACATCTTGGCCATGTTCTGTTATAATCTCCACCCGGCACAGCCAGAAGAGGACTGGCCACCCCACATAGCCTGGTTCCTCTCTAGGTTTCTTCCTAGGTTTTGGCCTTTCTAGGGAGTTTTTCCTAGCCACCGTGCTTCTACACCTGCATTGCTTGCTGTTTGGTGTTTTAGGCTGGGTTTCGGTACAGCACTTTGAGATATCAGCTGATGTACGATGGGCTATATAAATACATTTGATTTGATTTGATATGTACTTGAAGGTAGAGTTATTAAAGTAACTATGCATAGATAATAACAGGGAGTAGCAGCAGTGTAAAAGATGGGGTGGCAATGCAAATAGTCTGGTTAGCCATTTGATTATATGTTCAGGTGTCTTATGGCTTGGGATTAGAAGCTGTTTAGAAGCCTCTTGGACCTAGACTTGGCGCTCTGTTACTGCTTGCCATAAGGTTAAAAAAAAGGTCTATGACTAGGGTGGCTGGAGTCTTTGACAATTTTTAGGGCCTTCCTCTGACACCGCCTGGTATAGAGGTCCTGGATGACAGGAAGCTTGGCCCTGGTGATGTAATGGACCTTACTTACTACCCTCTGCAGTGCCTTGCGGTCGGGGGCCAAGCAGTTGACACACCAGACAGTGGTGCAACATGTCAGGGTGTCTCAATGGTGCAGCTGTAGAATCTTTTGAGGATCTGAGGAACCATGCCAAATCTTTTCAGTCTCCTGAGGGGGAATAGGTTTTGTCAAGCCCTCTTCCAGACTGTCTTGGTGTGCTTGGACCATGTTAGTTTGGTGGTGATCTGGATGCCAAGGAACTTGAAGCTCTCAACCTGCTCCATTACAGCCCCGTCGATGAGAATCGGGGCATGCTCGGTCCTCCTTTTCCTGTAGTCCACAATCACCTCCTTTGTCTTGATCACGTTGAGGGAGAAGTTGTTGTCCTTGCACCACACGGCCAGGTCTCTGACCTCCTCCCTATAGGCTGTCTCGTCGTTGTCGGTGATCAGGCTGTTGTGTCATCGGCAAACTTAATGATGGTGTTGGAGTCGTGCCTGGCCGCGCAGTCATCAGTGAACAGGGAGTACAGGACGGGACTGAGCATGCACCCCTATAGGGCTCCCCGGATCAGTGTGGCAGATGTGTTGTTACCTACCCCGTCAGGAAGTCCAGGATCCAGTTGCAGAAGGAGGTGTTTAGTCCCTGGGTCCTAAGCTTAGTGATGAGCTTTGAGGGCACTGTGGTGTTGAATGCTGAGCTGTAGTCAATGAAAAGCATTCTCACATAGGTGTTCTTTTTGTTCAGGTGTGAAAGGGCAGTGTGGAGTACAATAGATATTGCATCATCTGTGGATCTGTTGGGGCGGTATGCAAATTGGAGTAGGTATAGGGTTTCTGGGATAATGGTGTTTATGTGAGCCATGACCAAAGCACTTCATGGCTACAGACGTGAGTGCTACGAGTCGGTGGTCATTTAGGCAGGTTACCTTAGTGTTCTTGAGCACAGGGACTATGGTGGTCTGCTTGAAACATGTTGATATTACAGACTCAGACAGGGAGAGGTTGAAAATGTCAGTGAAGACATTAGCCAGTTGGTCAGCGCAAGCTCGGAGTACACAATCTGATAATCCGTCTGGCCTCGTGGCCTTGTCAATGTTGACCTGTTTAAAGGTCTTACTCACATCGGCTGCGGAGAGCGTGATCACACAGTCATCCGGAACAGCTGATGCTCTCATGCATGTTTCAGTGTTACTTGACTTGAAGCGAACATAGATGTAATTAGCCCGTCCGTTAGGCTCATGTCACTGGACAGCTCTCGGCTGTGATTCCCTTTGTAGTCTGTAATAGTTGCAAGCCCTGCCACATCCGACGAGTGTCGGAGCTGGAGTGGTGCGATTCGATCGTAGTCCTGTATTGACGCTTTTCCTGTTTGATGGTTCGCCGGAGGGCCTAGCGGGATTTCTTATAAGCTTCCGGGTTAGAGTCCCGCTCCTTGAAAGCGGCATCTCTACCCGTTAGCTCAGTGCGGATGTTGCCTGTAATCCATGGCTTCTGGTTGGGGTATGTACATACAGTCACTATGGGGATGACATCATCGATGCACTTGTTAATGAAGCCAGTGATTGATGTGGTGGACTCCTCAATGCCATCAGAAGAATCCCAGAACATATTCCAGTCTGTGCTTGCAAAACAGTCCTGTAGCTTAGCATCTGCTTCATCTGACCACTTTTTTATTGATCAAGTCACTGGTGCGTCCTGGTTAAATATTTTCTTGTAAGCAGGAATCGGGATGATGGAATTGTGTTCAAATTTGCTGAATGGAGGGCGAGGGAGAGCTTTGTATGTTTCTCTGAGTGTGGAGTAAAGGTGGTCTAGAGTTTTTTTCCCCACATTTAACATGCTGATAGAAATTAGGTAAAACAGATTTAAGTTTCCCTGCATTAAAGTCCCCGGCCACTAGGAGCGCCGCCTCTGGATGAGTGTTTTCCTGTTTGCTTATGGTGGTATACAGCTCATTGAGTGTGGTCTTAGTGCCAGTATTGGTCTGTGGTGGTCAGTTCATCAAATATCTGCCCAGCTAGAGCTGCCCCATAACCTGTAAGTGCGAAGTGGAAATGTCCAGGATTAACAACGGCTCAGCCATGATAAGGTAGGCCACACAAGCTCATAGAACGGGGCGGCTGAGTCCTGAAGTGCGTAACGTAGTAAAAATCATCTGTCCTCGGTTGCAACACTCACAACATTCCAAACTGCCTCTGGAAGCACTATCAACACAAGAACTGTTCGTAGGAAGCTTTAAGTAATGGGTTTTCATGGCCGAGCAGCTGCACACAAGCCTAAGATCACCACGCTCAATACCAGGCATCGGCTGGAGTGGTGTAAAGCTCACCGCCAATGGGCTCCACGTTCTCTGGAGTGATGAATCCCACTTCACCATCTGGCAGTCCGACGGACTAATCTGAGTTTGGCAGATGCCAAGAAAATGCTACCTGCCCCAGTGCATAGTGCCAACTGTAAAGTTTGGCGGATGAGGAATAATGGTCTGGGGCTGTTTTCCACAGTTCAGGCTAGGCCCCTTAGTTCCAGTGAAGGGAAATCTTAACGCTACAGCATACAATGACATTCTAGACGATTCTGTGCTTCCAACTTTGGGGCCCTTTCCTGTTTCAGCATGACAATACCCCTGTGCACAAAGCGAGCTACATACAGAAATGGCTTGTCATATCGGTGTGGAAGACCTTGACTGGCCTGCACAGAGCTCTGACCTCAACCCCGTTGAACACCTTTTGAGAGAATTGGAACACTGACAGAGAGCCTCACTACTGCTCTTGTGGCTGAATGGAAGCCAGTCCCCGCAACAATGTTAGTGGAAAGCCTTCCCAGAAGAGTGGGGGCTGTAATAGCAGCAAAGGGGGGACCAACTCCATATTAATGCCCATAATTTTGGATTGAGATGTTCGACGAGCATGTGTCCACATACTTTTGTACACATGTAGTGTACACACTACACATGTAGTGTATATAGACTTGAATCTAGTAGCCAATTGGTTTCATGGGCATGGCTTGAACCGTGATGCGTGTACCTGTCTGTTGGCATCTGAAGGTCCATTCTGCAGACTCCAGGCAGACAGGGTGTTGAAGCCTTTAACCACCTCAGCTCCAGGGACCAGGCTGTTCATGTACATATAACCACATTTACATTACATCAACATACACATCAACATATTAAAACATTCCTAATTTACAAAAAAACATACACATAATAACAACATTTACTGTATAGCGCTCACCTTTGCAGGTATTCTGCATTGGCCTCTGGGTACTGATTCTTCCTCAGGTTGTTACTGAGGTCCACCAACACCTGCAATTCAATATGGAATCAAATACACTGATTCATACTTTATATTTGCCAAAAACACTGGAATTCACATTATATTGGCTAAATGCACTGGTACTTACAATACATTGGCTAAATAAACAAGCATTTCGCTCGACGCGCAATATCATCTGCTAACCATGTGTATGTGACCAATACAAATTTGATTTGAAATACACTGGGACATAGAATATACATTATATATTCGGGAACTTTACAGTTACATGCTGACAAAACAGACATTCATGCATATTTCAAAAGTGATAAAACATATATGCTACCTTTCCCTTTAGCTGATTGGCCAGTGGTACCAGGAAGTCGTAGTGTTCTCTCTGGAC
This sequence comes from Oncorhynchus tshawytscha, assembly GCF_018296145.1. Taxonomy (NCBI): domain Eukaryota; kingdom Metazoa; phylum Chordata; class Actinopteri; order Salmoniformes; family Salmonidae; genus Oncorhynchus; species Oncorhynchus tshawytscha. Next base: position 15,785,443 of record NC_056431.1, on the reverse strand, counting down.
TGCAATGAAGATCAGATGGGCTGACTGAGCAGCTGCAGCGTGGCCCAGGACCTGCACATACATCATCAACATGTTGATACACACATAAACACAAATACAGTATATTCACATATACTCCTTCAAACAAACAAATATATTGAAATAAATTTACAACACAGTAAAAACATGTCACCAGATCTATTTTATTTTGTACCTGTGCTCCGTGGGGTATGAGGCTGCTGCTGCTGTGGGGCCGTCGGCTGCCGAACACCACCCCGTACCCCGCCTGCAGCAGACGCAGGCCCAGAGAGCGCCCCAGGTCCCCCGTCCCACACACACACACCCTCTCACATTCAGGTGGGGCAGGCACAGCCTCCCTCATCGGAGACAGGGACACACATTCACTCTTCTCCTCACTCCTCTCCTGACCCGTCATGCCTGAACAGAGACAGGCAAATACCTCCTCGAGGTAGATAGTACCTCCTCAAATACCTCCTCGAGTCGTAGATGGTCAACAGAAAGTGTCAGAAAGACCAGAGATGAAAGTCTGACTGACACTACAGACGGAGTCTTTATTTGTGTCTGGGCATGCTCCTGGAGGGAGGAGGGGAGGGAGTAGTCTCTCTGCCATGCCGGAAACTATTTTGGAAGAAGAGCGGTGTGTTTTTGCATGTGTGTGTGTGTGTGTGTGTGGGAAGGAAACCCATGGCACTCACTCTTCAGTGTCTCTGAGGAGAGGCCAATGGTTTCTGGGAAGCACTGAGGTTAGATAATAGTGGAATACCAGACCTGGAGAGATGCCAGATCACTGTGGTCTTTCTGGGTTCACACAAGCACAGGTCCACAGTTCATGACAATAACACAACAGCAGATGCACTTTGGTTTGTTGTAATACTACCTTACCTCTAATGGCTTTTGTTCAAAGATGCCAACATTCCATTGTGTGCAACAATAAGCTTGTATCTTCAAAAAGCACAGAATGTGAAATACCAGAAGAACTGTGTCACATCACCATGAACAGTGTCTTGAAACACTGGTTTCATGAAAGCAAGAACAATCAAAATGCTTGAGGTGGGGTCAGAGCACAGTAGAATTAGTGAACCCAAGATTTAGACTGGGCTTAGTTTACAGTAATCTAGAGGCGAAAGAAATGCATACCTATTTAGGCGAGGTGCTGGCTAGCGGAGTGGAACACTTAACAAAATAAAGGAGAGCCGCACGCTCTAGGAGCTCAGATGCAAAAATATTTTTTAAACGTTTTCTTAGTCACATTAAACCAGCGTGTGGATAAAATCACTGGGGAAGCTAAGCCAGTAAAAAAATAGCCAAATTACAACCTGTGTTGTGATAATTCCATTGTTTGTTACATAAACTGTTAGTTAATTTGCCTTGGGACTGTGATATACAAGTCAGAGACAATATGAAGACACAGTGGCAGAATAATATACAACCACACCTTTTTTTCATCACAACACCAGAGAGCAACCTCTGTCTAGTGAAGTCCACAAAACATTAAATGTAACAAACAGTAACATGACCTACAGCATGGTCAAGTAATTTAATGTTTTCGGACTAATAAACAATCATTGATTTACAACCACGGAGAGTGATTCTACCGCAAGTCGCAAAGAAAACAGGAGCTGCCTCCACTATTCCAGCACCATTTCAACTTCAACATCATCAAATCACCTCTGATTAGTCTAATACAGTGACAACTAAAAGACACCAAAAACAATTTAGTCCAATCAAGTTAAGCTAAATAAGATGTGGCTGTCAATGGTTCTGATTTGTGTGTGTGTGTGTGTATGCGTGTGCGTGTGTGTGTGTGCGTGCGTGCGCATGTGTGTGTGTAGTGCATGGGTGAACGCTGATCTACAAAATTAGATATCAGTGCATATCTTCAGGACGGTATTAAGTTGTAACGACACCAGCAACATTGTGAAACACACGGGCTTACATCCTGCCTTTGCATTAATGTTTAATTTCACGCCTTCAAGCAGCTCTGGCATTCGTAACAAGGTTATATTTATCCTAGCATGATAGAACCTCTGACAGCTAAATCACGCAACCGACACAGTATGGACTGTAAGCTCACCGTTTATTTACATTGTCAGTTTCTTATGGTATACTGTCAGCTGAATGACATCTAGTGTCATGGCCTTTTCAATTTACACAATTATGGAAAGTTACCAGATAGCATAAAATATACTTGGTTGTAATTTGTTTGAGGGATAATGGTTACAGTCTGATTGTCTGTTCTGCCTTTAGTTTGGAAGGCAAGGCCTGTTGAGCATGTCGCTGGTGGTCAATTTCATCTGGTTTCTGTACCTCTGGATCTCACATGGAGACAGCACGTACTCCCAAATGTGGACATCTGTCAGCAGGCCAACAAATGACTAATGCTGGTTGAAACGCCCGCTGAACGAATCCTGATCTTGAAATAGGAAACAACAACATGTTGTGTTCTGTAATGGAATGCTTTCTTGTTCTTTTCAATGTTGGATGCTTTATTTTCAAGCAGAAAAGACTATGTGCATTTTTCAGCTTACATTTCATTCGACTTGAAAAAATAAACAGGCGCAAATTGTGCACTCTACCAAAAGTTTAAATAGTAGTGAGCAAAGACAAACCGTTAAACATATCTAAACAGAATAAGTTTTACTATCTACTATTTACTGTCACATTTCATTGCAGTTATCACAGTGACTATCTTACATTGAGGTACAGCACAGCATGTTGTAATCACCACAATTACTATTAGGGATTTCTCCATCTCGTAAGAATAAAAAAAGTTAGTCTTAATGAACTTTCTTAATGCATATGAAAAACATCTGCCCTTTATGCTACTGAGCAGAACAGTAATGTACCATTTATCATAGCTGTGATGAAAATATTTGCCCTGTATGCTAAAAAGCGGACCATTTTATTTAGATTCAAGGTGTAACGTGCGTTGTTTGAAAGAGACCAAGGCGCAGCATAATTTATGGTCATCATATTTATTTAAATGAGAACCAGCAACAAAATAACAAAGTGAAACCAAAACGACCGTACCGTTCCGTAGGCTACAAGAGCTGTACAAAAACAAGATCCCACAACATAGGTGGGGAAAAAGGCTACCTAAGTATGATTCCCAATCAGAGACAACGATAGACAGCTGCCTCTGATTGGGAACCACACTCGGCCTAACACCCCACATCACACCTTGACCTCACCAAATAGAGAAATAAATCGGCTCTCTAATGTCAGGGCGTGACACAAGGTGATATTAGCATTGCAACCAGTTTAACATCAATTTGTAAAATACATGAACTTACCTTGTGGGTTGTCAAAATGCCTTGTTGGTGTGTGTGAGGGAGAGAGCTGAATACTTATCTTCTACTTGTTTCATTTATATCATCAGCAGTTATGACACAAAAAGGAAACAGGCATATCATGCAAACATGACAGGCATTATTGACCTAAACAGGTATTATTATTCACCAGTTCCCTTACTTATAGAAATATTGACTCAGTCACATAAGAGGAAACATCAGCATAATAGACAACTTGAACTTCAATAGATCTTCATTTTTTTTTTTGAGTTCGTCAAGAAATGATTCCTAAACCGGGAATTTTACATCAGGGTTTTCATTAATACTGTAGATATGTATTGAAGAACATAACAATATAAATATTTATTTGATCCAGGTGAACAATAGCAGTCACAAGTTTTGATATAACATTGATAATGTAGTACTTTACAAACACTCACAACACACATTCATAAAAATAGCATTATACCAAAGTACATACAATGAAAGAAAAGGAGATGAGGCTAAAGCAACAGAAAGGGAAACAAACAAATCAACAGAACATTTCAAATGTGGAAAATTTGAACATAAACAAATGAAAAGGTACATTTAAACAGTATTGTGCATTTGAAACATCCTGCATCATTCACCTGTGCATTTTTAGTTTCCTAATGAACCAGGTTTCCATCCAACCTTTGTGAGTAAACTGTCAGATAAAAAAAGGACATGACAGGCCTGATAGAAACAGCACATGTCGGTAAACCTTCCGAATTTGACAAAACATGCTAGACAAGGTGGGATCTTTTTTTGAGTCTAAAATAAATTGTGAGAAATGCCAAATATTGATATAATAAACATCATATTGAAGTAAACACGATGATAGTGTGCGGTCCTCCCATTACGACTCAGGAAAGCATGCAGTTTAATAATCTACAGATGAAATAAGTTATGACAAACTTCAGAGTGGTGAAAGTGCACAGTTATGAGCTTGATGCTCCTTTCCAAGAAATATTAAGGGTCTTTTTCTGGTAATATCATGATTGATGTGCTTGGCTGCTGTTTGAGAAATACAAATACTCTTCTGTCCATAATAATCTCATCATGTAGGCTTTACCCGCACTGTATCTGCCAGCTGTTCTATTGGCAGAGTTGAAAATGGAATGCAAACAAATTTAGCTTCTATTTTTTATTTGGTACATGGGAATTTAACCACAGAATGTATTTTTATGTTGACTACATCACGCACAACATTTTACCCACAAGTCAATTTGATGGAAACATCTCTGGTGGGAAAATGCACATTTTGTTTTTATGTGTATTTTAGAATATTCGCATGAAACACTTGTTGTAAATCTTTAAAATGGTGTAAAATACATGTATGTTTGAGGAATTTTAATTATGGGATTTCTGTTGTTTTGAATTTGACGCCCTGCAGTTTCACTGGCTGTTAACGAGGTGAGACGCTACCGTCCCACATACCCTAGAGAGGTTAAGTAAGTAAGTGAAGGAAAATATATACCCATTTATTTTATTGATGCAATAAATACAAGTAGTCCAAAATATCCCACTTGTCAGACTCTGGTTGAATCAACACTGTTTCCACATTGTTCCTGTGTTTTTAGTGTTGGTACAAGTGGTTTCTGGGAGTATGTCTTTGTGCTTTGTCTCTACATCCCTAACTACAACATTTTCAGACAAGATAGAATGGCCAAAGGGGGCAGTGTTGCAAAGGCTATGTCCTACTATCCAGGTCTGTACCCAAACAATTTGAACTTCTACTTTTAAAAATCCACCTCTCTAAAAACAAGTCTCACCGTTGCCGCCTGCTATAGACCACCCTCTGCCCCCAGCTGTGCTCTGGGCGCCATATGTGAACTGATTGCCCCCATCTATCTTCAGAGCTCGTGCTGCTAGGTGACCTTGATACCCTCAATCTCACACAACTTATCAATGAACCTACCAGGTACCACCCCAAAGCCGTAAACACGGGCACCCTCATAGATATCATCCTAACCAACTTGCCCTCTAAATTCACCTCTGCCGTTTTCAACCAAGATCTCAGCGATCACTGTCGCATTGCCTGCATCTGTAATGGGTCAGCTCCCTGAAACACTTCAGCAAGCAGGAATTTCTAATCGACCTGGCCCGGGTGTCCTGGAAGGATATTGACCTCATCCTGTCAGTAGAGGATGCCTGATTTTTTTTAAAATGCCTTCCTCACCATCTTAAATAAGCATGCCCCATTCAAGAAATTTAGAACCAGGAACAGATATAGCCCTTGGTTCTCTCCAGACCTGACTGCCCTTAACCAACACAAAAACATCCTATGGCGTTCTACATTAGCATCGAACAGCCCCCGTGATATGCAACATTTCAGGGAAGTTAGAAACCAATATACACAGGCAGTTAGAAGAGCCAAGGCTAGGTTTTTCAAGCAGAAATGTGCTTCCTGCAACACACATTCAAAAAAGTTCTGGGACACTGTAAAGTCCATGGAGAATAAGAACACCTCCTCCCAGCTGCCCACTGCACTGAGGATAGGAAACTCTGTGACCACTGATAAATCCACTATAATTGAGAATTTCAATAAGCATTTTTCTACGGCTGGCCATGCTTTCCACCTGGCTACCCCTACCCCGATCAACAGCACTGTACCCCCCACAGAAACTCGCCCAAGCCTTCCCCTTTTCTCCTCCCAAATCCAGTCAGCTGATGTTCTGAAAGAGCTGCAAAATCTGGACCCCTACAAATCAGCCGGGCTAGACAATCTGGACCCTTTCTTTCTAAAAATGTTCTTCTTAAATTGTTGCAACCCCTATTACTAGCCTGTTCAACCTCTCGTGTCATCTGAGATTCCCAAAGATTGGAAAGCAGTTGCGGTCATCCCCCTCTTCAAAGGGGGGTAACACTCTTGACCCAAACTGTTACAGACCTATATCTATCCTACCCTGCCTTTCTAAGGTCTTCGAAAGTCAAGTCAACAAACAGATTACCGACCATTTCGAATCCCACCACACCTTCTCCGCTATGCAATCTGGTTTCAGAGCTGGTCATGGGTGCACCTCAGCCACGCTCAAGGTCCTAAACGACATCTTAACCGCCATCGATAAGAAACAATACTGTGCAGCCATATTCATTGACCTGGCAGCACCCACCTGTAGCACGCGCTCCAGCAGGTATATCTCTGGTAACCCCCAAAACCAATTCTTCCTGCGGCCCCCTCTCCTTCCAGTTCTCTGCTGCCAATGACTGGAACAAACTACAAAAATCTCTGAAACTGGAAACACTTAACTCCTCACTAGAGTTAAGCACCAGCTGTCAGAGCAGCTCACAGATTACTGCACCAATACACAGCCCATCTATAATGTATCCCCAAAACTACCTCTTTCCCTACTGTATTTATGTATTTATTTAGCTCTTTTGCACCCCATTATTTATAATTCTACTTCGCACATTCTTCCACTGCAAATCAACCATTCCAGGGTTTTACTTGCTATATTGTATTTACATCTCACCTCATTTGCTCACATTGTGTATATAGACTTATTTTTCTACTGTATTATTGACTGTGTTTGTTTTACTCCATGTGTAACTCTGTGTTGTTGTATGTGTCGAACTGCTTTGCTTTATCATAGCAAGGTCTAATTGTAAATGAGAACTTGTTCAACTTGCCTACCTGGTTAAATAAAGGTGAAATAAAAAAATAACATAAATTGTTGTTTTTTTTATCCTAGAAACAAACGATGATTGAATGTTAGCCAACCTTTGAGGGTATAATAGCAAAGAAACAAGAGTTCATGCCTTGAAGACAAAGCTGTCATCACACGGAGGGTGTTATTTTGTGTGTGTGTGTGTGTGTGTGTGTGTGTGTGTGTGTGTCTAAGGTATAAGTGGTTGACTGTCTTTATGGTTCCTCTGATCTGCCCTCCTCTCCCATCCCTGGCGTATGCGGGTGATGGTTCAGTCCACACAGGGGGTGATGAGCAGCAGCTTGAGCAGCAGCACCACAGAGGGAAGCACCAGACACAGCATGTAGCCCAGTGGGGTGTACCACTTGTAGGTGGAGGAACGCAGGAACTTGTTCCAGCCATACAGGTAGGTGTGAGCCGTACACAACAGCAGAGTCAGGTGACCCAGCTTGAACTGGTGGGAGAGAAAAGAACAAACACATGAACCACACATATGCCAGGCATGTGCACAGATAGAGGTCTAAGGGAGTTTGAGCACCTGCCCTTTGCCATCCGATGAGAAAATAAACTTTGTTTGAATTTGTCTATTTTCTCTAATGCCATTTAAATGAATTGCCCATCAAACTAGCTAATTTCTCTTTTTTTTGTGTGAAAATGTCACCCCCACCACTCTGGCCACAGTAGGCTTAAGAGGCTGATGTTAGCAGCAGAACAAACTCCAATCACAGGTAAAGTCTAGTTAGTTAGCTATTATGTTGAAACAATCTAACAAGCTCATTCTACATTCACTGTGATTAGCTGATAGCTCACCTTTCGTTGCCCTCTTTGAGTAGTAGGCTATAAGCTTGCTTACAGTGGCATTAATGGGATTTGCATAAAATAAAGCTCTACTCTATGCTTTTCTATGGGGGTCTTTTCTCAGGGTCTGTGCATGCCCCTGTCACACGCACAAGCACACCCAAACTTTTGACAATTATCTTAAATATACAGTGTAGTTTTAGGATAGCCTATGCACAGTCTCTTCACGTTTATCCCAGAAAGGGCTAATAACTCTAGGCATTGGACCTGTGCAAGGAGAATTCTGGAGAAACCTAGGAAACACAGGCTGGCCAGATAAAGTTCCCTTAATTGACCCTTCGCTAAACTCCACCCCAGAATATTAGGCAACCAAACGCAGTGCTCCGTTGGATAGCAAGTGATAGTGTTTTTTCTCCAATTTATGCTTTGGCCACAAATACTGGTATAGGATGAGTTAACAACCTTATTTAGTTAAGAGTTAACAGAATATAAACTTTTGAAAGTAAGATTCACTGAACAGTTACTTTAAAACACAATTTAAGATCATCCTGAGCGGTTGCCTCCAATGGTGGTGTCACGTTCTGACCATAGTTCTTTTGTGTTTTCTTTGTTTTAGTGTTGGTCAGGACGTGAGCTGAGTGTGCATTCTGTTTGGCCTGATATGGTTCTCAGAGGCAGGTGTTAGTCATTGTCTCTGATTGGGAACCATATTTAGGTAGCCTGTTTTGTATTGGGTTTTGTGGGTGGTTGCCTTCTGTCGTCATGTGGCTACACCAGACAGAACTGTTTCGTTTTTTTCACATTTGTTTTATATTTTGTAGTGTTCACGTTTATCGTCGTTATTAAACATGATGAACACTAACCACGCTGCGCTTTGGTTCTCTCCTTCGTCCACAGAAGAAAGCTGTTACAGGTGGTTTGAACAGAAAATCGGGCTTCCCGGGAAAATGCTGCCCAAGGTTGAAAAAGTAACGAAGGGGGTGTGGCTTAGCGAAGGGGAAATTGTTGTATAATTTAACAATATTCAAGTAAAGAACTGACCTTCACAGAGACAGACCTCTGGCCTACCTTGACACACACACACACACACACACACACACATACATACACACACACACACGAGGCGTCAGCCCAATATGCGCAACTCAGATTTGTTCTTAAAAAAAAAAAATGTATATAATGTTGTTTCTTTGTAATACTACTAGCCACCTAGAAATGCTAGTTTCCCAGTCTCACCTCATAACTAGCCACCAATAAGTTTTTTCAGGCTATCAAGCAAGTTAGTGTAGCTAGCTTGTCTAACTATCTTAGCTGGCACGCCTGCTGGCAAGGTTTCACCCAGATTTGAGCAGAGATGCAGAGAAACATATTGTTTCTTTAAAAAATATATAAAAAAATTAAAATCACCAGTCAGACCGCTCAAGAGGTATGCTTAGATACGCTAGTGTCATGACGTTGGCCTGGGGTATAGGTTTATGACAGTCAAATACCTCTTTCCCCCCTTTTTCCTTCTCTAACCTACTGAGGTTATATTTTAAAAACCCTTGGTTAACAGAGATTCTTGGGACATCAGTAGGTGGGGGGAAATGAACTATATTCTGGTAATCCGAACAATTGAACATATGCAGTGGTACTTAATGAATATGATGTCAGTTCGGTTGTCTTCTAAGACATTCTCATCAATGATAATATGACAAACTCTACAGTGGAAAGTCTATACATCAGAGTTATCAGATTCACATGGAATTGCTGTTCAATTTAAATGTTTGAATATGAAATTATTTGTGATGGGATGAAATGTGATTTTAGCTTCTAAAATGTGAGTTTTCATAAGTTAGGGCTGCTCACTCAGTGGCCCGCCCACACGAAGAGACAGAGGTTGTAAAACTTTAACACACCCTCCTCTTCCTTCCTATATAAGCTCTTGACTTCAACATAACTATCTGTTCCAATGAGGTAGGATGACGATCCTATGTCAGAATGAAGCCAACATCAACATGAGCTTTGGTTGCGAATGGTATGAACTTTGAACTCTTATTCACGACAGAAGTGATACCTCATAGCCGTTGATTTAGCGACCACAGCTGCAAACGCAGGTTAGTAAGGAACAGACGGAGTATCCCATCTACCACACAACGACGTTACAACTTATCCAAGTGACCACCAGAGACATTCTTCAAAGGACAGAGGAATCGGTTTGGCAACACGGTCTTCCATCTACCACCAACCTACTGAAGCGCAGCTCAGAGTAAATATTTATTGCATTTTCCTTTTCCAAATGGGCGGTAATTTAGAATGCATAAGATACTGTATTTACGATAGCACAGCTTCTTCCCCAGTCTCCCGCTCTTTCACTCAAACCCCACCCCTTTTCCTTTGTGTAACAAGCTGTCATATCTGTTCCGCCCGCTAGGGATGTTTTTCTATGACGTAAAGAATTATCTAGGTATAATTCATTCTTTGTATATGTAATTAGTTAGGTATCTAGTAAATAAATAAACCCAATTTTGTATTGCTGATTCAAATTGTGAGCTAGGGTTCTTGAAGATAACCAAGAATTTACAACTTTCAGATTATGAGACTGAAGTAAGATGACGATTAATGTTGACTGCTATTGATGTAAAATATTACTAGGTCTTTAAGAGTTTATTCGGAAGATGACAGCTCTATAAATATTATTGTGTGGTGCCCGACTCAAGTCAATTACATTTACATGATTAGCTCAATCAGGTGATATTAATTACGGAGAAATTATTTTATAGAACAGCATGTCATAGCAATTAATCCGGCATAGCCAAAGACACGACACTGGGAAATAAACATATTTGACTTAGAATTAAGTATAATGATTATGGTTCTAGATTACATGAAACATCTGTTTCAGATGTTTGAAAAATGCCAAAGTCTCCAACTTCAGGCCACCAGTTCAGACCGATGACAGATGACACCCCTGCACATGCATCTCTAGGTGAATTCTCCTGGCCTGTTCTAATATATTCTTCCTATATTATATCTGATGAATAACTTAACATTTAAATCACTGCACCAATTTGTGGGGAATGAATGAATTAGAGAATGAGCCGGAGTTTCTCCTGACCCAGTTGCATTTATGAATGAGTGTGTGTGTTCCCTGTAGCGATGGAAACACAGCTTATTATCCCCAGCGCATAACCTCTGGCTTGTCTGCTGAAAATCAGATTACTTTCCTGGAGTACTATTGCATTCTGGCCTGGATGTTGGCTCTGCACCCCGCATGAATACGTCAATAGGGGAAACGCTGAAGGAGATAAGTGTACAAATTAGGGCAGGTAATTCAAATGTATTTATTATAGCCCTTCGTACATCAGCTGATATCTCAAAGTGCTGTACAGAAACCCAGCCTAAAACCCCAAACAGCAAACAATGCAGGTGTTGAAGCACATTGGCTAGGAAAAACTCCCTAGAAAGGCCAAAACCTAGGAAGAAACCTAGAGGAACCAGGCTATGAGGGATGGCTAGTCCTCTTCTGGCTGTGCCGGGTAGAGATTATAACAGAACATGGCCAAGATGTTCAAATATTCATAAATTACCAGCATGGTCAAATAATAAGTCTGGGACAGGTAGCACGTCCGGTGAACAGGTCAGGATTCCATAGCCGCAGGCAGAACAGTAATTGCCAGGGACCTCATGATACGATATTATCATGATACTTAGGTGCAATGCGATACGTATTGCAATTCTCACGATTCTATGTGTATCATGATTCGATACTTAGATTTTATTGCGATGTGATGTTGTTCACTATGTGTCTGCTGCAGAGAGACAAGAGAGCATGAGAAAATGTTTTTATCAGTCATGGAAATAAGAGCTGAAAACATTGGCATACTGTTTAAAAAGAATATGAGAACAAGCTAATGGATGAAAAATACCAGGGACACAGCCGACTAGATCTAGCTAACTCTATCTAGCAACAAATTGATACTTGGAGTCAAAGTATCAATATAACATCGTCCAAAATAATATTGCGTTACGTAACTATCAATTTCTCGCCATCGCTAGGAAAAATGGGCAGAAAATGTGTGCCTAGCAAGTGAGTCTGGCCTAAGCATTCAGTGTGACCGGTCCTGCTTGATCCCACCTGTATGAAGCTGAACTCCCTCCAGCTGAGAACGTTACTGACGGAGGGAAGAGATGTGATTCCTAACAGGATGTACAGGCCAAATCCTAGAATTCCCAGGGACAAGTAGGAGTCGCACGCCACCCTCCCATACACATCATGAATCACACAAAGACACTGCTACCCAACCATCCACATTATACCACAGAGAGCAATCACAGGTCAGCAGAACTGTGGTTCACCTTAACCCAAACACAGCAATTATGGTGTTCTATGAACACAGGAAGAGGAGCTTTCAGAGGTGGAATTGAGTAATGATGTTAAACCTTGACCTATATAATAAGTCCTATATAATAATATTTTGTGTATTTGCATTTGGAGAAAGAAAAAGAGAGAAATAGCTAGAGGGAGAGAGACTAGGTCTTACATTAGCCTGTAATTTGTGGGTTTTCTGGAACCCATGTCACACCCACTCACCAGCAGTCATTATCTCATAAGACGGGAGGGGAAAATACAGATACACACACACAAACAAACTGATAATGGGGCACAGCGCCAGCATAGTTACTGGCCTTCTGATTGGTCTGTCTCCTTACCAGCAAAGTTTCTGCTACCTGGCAACTGACAATATGCATCCACTTCCTCCCATAATAACAAGGTTCTTCAGTTTTGGCTTTGACCGCTATAGGAATTTGCAAGTTTTTGTTCTTGCCCAGCACTAAAACACCAGACTCAGTCTAATCAAGGTCCAAACTAAAGACTGGGATTAATGTAGTTAATCAGACTTAGGTTGATCAGGCTTATTATTGTTTGGTATTAGCTAAGCACCAGACAGAGGCCGTGTTGATGTTACTGGGTGGGTCACAAGATAAAACAGTTTTCAGTTGTTTCTTCTGTATCTCATCGTTTACAGCTGGCCTGTCAGCAGTGTGTGACCTGAACTGCTCTCTACCCCACACAGACCCTTATTACTAACCACCAGTTCAATGACCCTCCAGTCTCAGCCCCAGCCCCAGTCCATAACCATAAAAAGCACAAACAGGAGTCAACACACCCTGAGTTCCCAGGACCAGCATGCGAGACCACTGACTGAGGTCCCAAAACAGGAAATTCACAGATTAAGGGAAATGCAACTACTTGAGTTGGGACCTGAATCAGAGTGAGATTTGAGGTTGGAGGATGGGGGAAAAGGGCTGAACCTTACATAGAAGAACTGGGGTGGGATGAAAATGAGTCGAATGGAGAAATGGTGATGAAAATGAGTCGAATGGAGAGATAATGAAATGGTGCTCCTCCTCTACCTCTCCTATCCCCCTGCTCCAGTGGTGCTCCGTGTGAGGCCTGTAAAGTTAAAAGGGTCAGATCTAATATCTCCTTGTTACACACACACGCGCTCACATGATCCCAGAAGCTATATAGCATTTCAATCACGGCAGTCATAAAACATCAATGAGTTATTCTCCAATGAGAGATGAGCTTTCAGCACCCTGGATGACCAGTGTGTGTGTGTGAGTGACCATGGAGACTCTGTCCTTGTCTCCACCAGCTCATCTGCCTGGAAACTGACAATACACTCTTACCTTTATTCCCATCTCTCCATTCAACTCCACTCCCTCCTCACCATCCCTCCTTTCTACACATTTTCTTCGTTACTATCATTCCCTTTGACATCAAATCCCACTCTTGAACAAATTCCTGACTGTAGTCTATCTATAATTTATCCCTTTGACCACACTCTGTTGAATATTTAACTCTGACAGTCATGTATAATAACAGTTAACTGTGTGTCAGGCTGCCTCTCAAACCGTTGTAAAGTTCCAGGCCTGCAGGCCTACACGCTCTGCTTCATTTCTTCTCTCCCTGGCACTTAAAGGAAAAATCCACTTAAAAACAATGTTTTTGTACTTTTTCATTAGTCCACTGTTAATAGAGTCCCAAAATAAATATTTTGCATGTCAGCAGATATTGGACTTTCAAGAAGCAAAGTTTCACTTGCCACATCATCATGATATACATATCGAGATCCAAGATAGCGTAGCAGTAAGTCGTCCTGTCGCGTCGTGTCCCTTGTATATATCGTTTCTTTTTTTACATATTTTTCTTCGCATATCTCTTTAAAAACATTTTGCTAAACCTAAGCTTCCAAATACTCTCCTGCAACCCGCCTCACCCAATGTAGCTATTTTTCCTAAATTATTTATATTTACTTCGGAACCGGAACCCCTCAACTGAAGCTAGCCAGCTAACCACCAGCTATGCTAGCGGTCTTCAGCTAACCGGTCATCAGCTAAGCTAACCTTTAGCTCGGAAAGCTCTCGCCAGTTCGAACAACGCGACTCTAACCAGAGCATAACGGACCTATTTATTTTTCATCCCCGGATTCATCCCCGGATTCCCACCGCAAACGGAACATTTTTCAGCTGGATCTTCACAACTAGCTATCTAGCTAAACCGCAACCCCGGATGATTACTCCTGGCTAGCGCTTCCACCCACTTAGCGTGAAGCTAGCCCGGCCAGCGCACCTGTACTACCACCGTAGCATACTCCTGGGCTACAATACCCGGGCCCACGACCGGTCTATCGATGTCACCGCATGAAGAGGAATAAACAGACTCACCCCATCGCGACGTCCCCCAAAGGCCAACTCTCCAGCCCTCGCTATCTCCCTGCTTGCTAAACTCGGCCTGCTAACTGCTAGCTTGTCTAGCCCCGGTCCGCTAACTGCTACCTTGTTTAGCCCGGGCCTACGAACTGTTAGCTTGTTAGCACAGGCCTGCTAACCGTCTGAATCGCCACGTCCCAAACACTCACCGGACCCATATTTACTTTCTATCTCTTGATTTTTAATCTGTTTATACCTTTCCGGAAACCTGCCTCACCCAATGTGATACGGAATCGCTATTATTTTTAAAACACACTCAAGAACCTCCAGAAGCTAACCAGCTAACTAGCTACAAGCTATTTAGTCAATGTTAAAAATTTTTCAACCTGGATAACACTCGCCAGTCCAGCTTCCCTGCCCCATCCACCGCTGCCCCCTGGACACTGATCTCTTGGCTACATAGCTGATGCACTCTGGACTGTCCATTAATCACGGTACTCCATTCTGCTTGTTTATGTTTTATCTGTCGGCCCCGTTGCCTAGTCAACGCCATTTTACCTGCTGTTGTTGTGCTAGCTGATTAGCTGTTGTCTCACCTACTGTTTTAGCTAGCTTTCCCAATTCAACACCTGTGATTACTGTATGCCTCGCTGTGTCTCTCTCAAATGTCAATATGCCTTGTATACTGTTGCTCAGGTTAGTTATCATTGTTCTAGTTCACAATGGAGCCCCTAGTTCTACTCTTCATACCCCTGATAACTCCTCCTTTGTCCCACCTCCCACACATGCGGTGACCTCACCCATTACAACCAGCATGTCCAGAGATACAACCTCTCTCATCATCACCCAGTGCCTGGGCTTACCTCCGCTGTACCCGCACCCCACCATACCCCTGTCTGCGCATTATGCCCTGAATATATTCTACCATGCCCAGAAACCTGCTCCTCTTATTCTCTGTCCCCAACGCTCTAGGCGACCAGTTTTGATAGCCTTTAGCCGCACCCTCATACTACTCCTTCTCTGTTCCGCGGGTGATGTGGAGGTAAACCCAGGCCCTGCAGGTCCCCAGGTACCCTCATTTGTTGACTTCTGTGATTGAAAAAGCCTTGGTTTCATGCATGTCAACATCAGAAGCCTCCTCCCTAAGTTTGTTTTACTCACTGCTCTAGCACACTCTGCTAACCCTGATGTCCTTGCTGTGTCTGAATCCTGGCTCAGGAAGGCCACCAAAAATTCAGAGATTTCCATACCCAACTATAACATCTTCCGTCAAGATAGAACTGCCAAAGGGGGAGGAGTTGCAGTCTACTGCAGAGATAGCCTGCAAAGTAATGTCATACTTTCCAGGTCCATACCCAAACAGTTCGAACTACTAATTTTGAAAATTACTCTCCAGAAATAAGTCTCTCACTGTTGCCGCCTGCTACCGACCCCCCTCAGCTCCCAGCTGTGCCCTGGACACCATTTGTGAATTGATCGCCCCCCATCTAGCCTCAGAGTTTGTTCTGTTAGGTGACCTAAACTGGGATATGCTTAACACCCCGCCAGTCCTACAATCTAAGCTAGATGCCCTCAATCTCACACAAATCATCAAGGAACCCACCAGGTACAACCTTAAATCTGTAAACAAGGGCACCCTCATAGACGTCATCCTGACCAACTGGCCCTCCAAATACACCTCCGCTGTCTTCAACCAGGATCTCAGCGATCACTGCCTCATTGCCTGTATCCGCTACGGAGCCGCAGTCAAATGACCACCCCTCATCACTGTCAAACGCTCCCTAAAACACTTCTGTGAGCAGGCCTTTCTAATCGACCTGGCCCGGGTATCCTGGAAGGACATTGACCTCATCCCGTCAGTTGAGGATGCCTGGTCATTCTTTAAAAGTAACTTCCTCACCATTTTAGATAAGCATGCTCCGTTCAAAAAATGCAGAACTAAGAACAGATACAGTCCTTGGTTCACCCCAGACCTGACTGCCCTCGACCAGCACAAAAACATCCTGTGGCGGACTGCAATAGCATCGAATAGTCCCCGTGATATGCAACTGTTCAGGGAAGTCCGGAACCAATACACGCAGTCAGGAAAGCTGAGGCCAGCTTCTTCAGGCAGAAGTTTGCATCCTGTAGCTCCAACTCCAAAGAGTTCTGGGACACTGTGAAGTCCATGGAGAACAAGAGCACCTCCTCCCAGCTGCCCACTGCACTGAGGCTAGGTAACACGGTCACCACCAATAAATCCATGATTATCGAAAACTTCAATAAGCATTTCTCAACGGCTGGCCATGCCTTCCGCCTGGCTACTCCAACCTCGGCCAACAGCTCCGCCCCCCCGGCAGCTCCTCGCCCAAGCCTCTCCAGGTTCTCCTTTACCCAAATCCAGATAGCAGATGTTCTGAAAGAGCTGCAAAACCTGGACCCGTACAAATCAGCTGGGCTTGACAATCTGGACCCCCTATTTCTGAAACTACCCGCCGCCATTGTCGCAACCCCTATTACCAGCCTGTTCAACCCCTTTCATATCGTCTGAGATCCCCAAGGATTGGAAAGCTGCCGCAGTCATCCCCCTCTTCAAAGGGGGAGACACCCTGGACCCAAACTGTTACAGACCTATATCCATCCTGCCCTGCCTATCTAAGGTCTTCGAAAGCCAAGTCAACAAACAGGTCACTGACCATCTCGAATCCCACTGTACCTTCTCCGCTGTGCAATCTGGTTTCCGAGCCGGTCACGGGTGCACCTCAGCCACACTCAAGGTACTAAACGATATCATAACCGCCATCGATAAAAGACAGTACTGTGCAGCAGTCTTCATTGACCTTGCCAAGGCTTTCGACTCTGTCAATCACCATATTCTTATCGGCAGACTCAGTAGCCTCGGTTTTTCGGATGACTGCCTTGCCTGGTTCACCAATTACTTTGCAGACAGAGTTCAGTGTGTCAAATCGGAGGGCATGCTGTCCGGTCCTCTGGCAGTCTCTATGGGGGTGCCACAGGGTTCAATTCTCGGGCAGACTCTTTTCTCTGTATATATCAATGATGTTGCTCTTGCTGCGGGCGATTCCCTGATCCACCTCTACGCAGATGACACCATTCTATATACTTTCGGCCCGTCATTGGACACTGCTATCTAACCTCCAAACAAGCTTCAATGCCATACAACACTCCTTCCGTGGCCTCCAACTGCTCTTAAACGCTAGTAAAACCAAATGCATGCTTTTCAACCGATCGCTGCCTGCACCCGCATGCCCGACTAGCATCACCACCCTGGATGGTTCCGACCTTGAATATGTGGACATCTATAAGTACCTAGGTGTCTGGCTAGACCGCAAACTCTCCTTCCAGACTCACATCAAACATCTCCAATCGAAAATCAAATCAAGAGTCGGCTTTCTATTCCGCAACAAAGCCTCCTTCACTCACGCCGCCAAGCTTACCCTAGTAAAACTATCCTACCGATCCTCGACTTCGGCGATGTCATCTACAAAATGGCTTCCAACACTCTACTCAGCAAACTGGATGCAGTCTATCACAGTGCCATCCGTTTTGTCACTAAATAACCTTATACCACCCACCACTGCGACCTGTATGCTCTAGTCGGCTGGCCCTCGTTACATATTCGTCGCCAGACCCACTGGCTCCAGGTCATCTACAAGTCCATGCTAGGTAAAGCTCCGCCTTCTCAGTTCACTGGTCACGATGGCAACACCCATCCGTAGCACGCGCTCCAGCAGGTGTATCTCACTGATCATCCCTAAAGCCAACACCTCATTTGGCCGCCTTTCGTTCCAGTACTCTGCTGCCTGTGACTGGAACGAATTGCAAAAATCGCTGAAGTTGGAGACTTTTATCTCCCTCACCAACTTCAAACATCAGCTATCTGAGCAGCTAACCGATCGCTGCAGCTGTACATAGTCTATCGGTAAATAGCCCACCCATTTTTACCTACCTCATCCCCATACGGTTTTTATTTATTTACTTTTCTGCTCTTTTGCACACCAATATCTCTACCTGTACATGACCATCTGATCATTTATCACTCCAGTGTTAATCTGCAAAATTGTAATTATTCGCCTACCTCCTCATGCCTTTTGCACACATTGTATATAGACTCCCCCCTTTGTTTTCTACTGTGTTATTGACTTGTTAATTGTTTATTCCATGTGTAACTCTGTGTTGTCTGCTCACACTGCTATGCTTTATCTTGGCCAGGTCGCAGTTGCAAATGAGAACTTGTTCTCAACTAGCCTACCTGGTTAAATAAAGGTGAAATAAAAAATAAATAAATAAAAATATATCTTGAAAACTTGGACTTTTCCTGTCATTTTTGTATTTTCCTGTAAATATTCCTGTAAATATTTGTATTTATTGGGGATCCCCATTAGCTGTAGCTACTCTTCCTGGGGTCCAAACACATTAAGGCACTTACAAGACATATAAAGCAACAGATAAAACAGGACATCATACAACACTGTTACACCGCTACATAATGTATCTACAACACAAAATGTATCATACCACCAAACAACAATATTATAATGTGTGTAGAGTGAGCATGCTAGCCCCTGCGTGTGTATACATATGTCTGTACCTGTGTGTGTGTGTGTCTCTTCACAGTCCCAGCTGTTCCATAATGTCATACCTGCTCCTGCTCCTCCTCTCTGGCACTCAAGGGTGCCAGGCTGCCCTTCATTACGCACACCTGTCACCATCATTATGCGCATCTGCACTCATTGGACTCACCTGGACTGAGTTAGCCATCTGATTCAATGAATGATGGAGCAGAGTTTGCCCTTTTGTCCAAATTTTCATTTAAGGTGCTCCAGAGATTTTTACTATACATTCTTTATACCATTTATCTGTGTTTCATAGTATAGTTTCTTCTTCATTTTATTCAGTTTAGTCACATGATTTCTCAATTTGCTGTATGCTTGCCAATTGGTTGTGCAGCCAAACTTATTTGCCATTCCTTTTGACTATTCCCTCAACCATACAATTTGTTATTTATGTCAGTGCAGGGTGAGCTGCACACAGTGGACTTCCTACTAGGGCACACCACCTCAGTGCTAACAGTATAACTCTGGTTCATAGGCACACGATTAATGCATATAATAGCTGTAGGATCATTAGAGGCATTCAGTGAAGTTGGAGGGACATGGTTACTTAAATTGTGTCTACCAACACCCCTGGTATAATGTACATTATTATGACAACTCAGTGACACAATGGTAGGGATGAACTGAGCTGGGCTTGGTCATTGATAAGTCATTGTCTCAAAGCGTAGTAGATACAGCTCCTACAGTGCTGGAACTGTTCATTTACTTCTCCAAAGAGGGCTCCATTGCAAAACGTATCTGGGACTAACTTTGTTAGCTTAGCTAGCTAACTAAGATTAGCGGCTCTGTCAAGCAGGCTTCAACCTGTCTGGATTGCAGGACAAGAAATAGCAGTCCTAGCTGTTAAAAGCTAACCGTGTCGCAGAATCCATGCAAAACCAAGTTCAGCATTTATATTTAACAAATATTGCTTGTTTTAATCAAAAACAACAAAATGAGTGTGTCCAGTGATGTTTCTGATTTACCCTAGAAGTTCCACACACCTGGTTTCACAGTTGACTAAATCAGTCACTGATTAGAGAGGAAGGGTGAAAACATCAGCAATTCACCTCTTTCAGGAGTGTAGAGGGATAATGCTGTAAACCAGAGCTATAACTGTCATCTGAGCTGTGTTTAGAATGATAGAAACATAGCAAACTGTTACAATGGAAAACACTAAACATTTGAATGTCCAGTTGATGGCCACGTCATTCTGTATATACTGATGCTAAATGTTAAGTCAAATAAATGCACCCCTGGGGAGTACTGTCCTCTAAAGTATTTAAACGAGTCAGAGATACAGTTGCATACAGGAGCTGGTTCACCAACTACTTCTCAGATAGAGTTCAGTGTGTCAAATTGGAGGGCCTGTTGTTTGGACCCCTGGCAGTCTCTATGGGGGTGCCATAGGGTTCAATTCTCTGTCTGACTCTTTTCTCTGTATATATATCAATGCTGTCACTCTTACTGCTGTTGATTCTCTGATCCACCTCTACACAGATGACACCCTTCTGTATACAATACATCTGGCCCTTTTTTGGACAGTGTTTTAACAAACCTCCAAATGAGCTTCAATGCCATATAACTCTCCTTCTGTGGCCTCCAACTGCTCTTATTTGCTAGTAAAACTAAATGCATTCTCCTCAATCGATCGCTGCCCGCACCTGCCCGCCCGACTAATGCCATTACTCTGGACGATTCTGACTTAGAATATGTGGACAACTACAAATACCTAGGTGTCTGGTTAGACTACAAACTCTCCTTCCAGACTCACATCAACAAAAGACTCCTTCACTTAGGCTGCCAAACATACCCTTGTAAAACTGACTATCCTACCGATCCTTGAGTTCGGTGATGTCATTTACAAAATTGTCTCCAACACTCTACTCAGAAAATTGGACGTAGGCTATCACAGTGCCACCCGTTTTGTCACTAAAGCATCATATACTACCCACCACTGCAACCTGTATGCTCTCGTTGGCTGGCCCTCACTACATATCCGTCGCCAAACCCACTGGCTCCAGGTCATCTGTAAGTCTTTGCTAGGTAAAACCCTGCCTTATCTCAGCCCACTGGTCACCATAGCAACACCCACCCGTAGCACGCTCCAGCAGGTATACTTCACTGGTCATCCCCAAAGCAACCTCTCCTTCCAGTTCTCTGCTGCCAATGACTGGAACGAATTGCAAAAGTCACTGAAGCTGGAGACTTACAGGTGAAGTCGGAAGTTTACATAAACTAGTTTTAATGACTCCAACCTAAGTGTTTCAACCACTCCACAAATGTCTTGTTAACAAACTAAAGTTTTTGCAAGTCGGTTAGGACATCTACTTTGTTCATGACACAAGTAATGTTTCCAACAATTGTTAACAGACAGATTATTTCACTGTATCACAATTCCAGTTGGTCATAAGTTTACATACACTAAGTTGACTGTGCCTTTAAACAGCTTGGAAAATTCCAGAAAATTATGTCATGACTTTAGAAGCTTCTGATAGGCTAATTGACATATTCTGAGTCAAGTAGAGGTGTACCTGAGGATGTATTTCAAGGCCTACCTTCAAACTCAGTGCCTCTTTGCTTGACATCATGGGAAAATCAAAATAAATCAGCCAATACCTCAGAAAAAAATTGTAGACCTCCACAAGTCTGGTTCATCCATGAGAGAAATTTCCAAACGTCTGAAAGTACCACTTTCATCTGTACAAACAATAGTACACAAGTATAAACACCACGGGACCACGCAGCCATCATACCGCTCAGGAAGGAGACGCATTCTGTCTCCTAGAGATTAACGTACTTTGGTGCGAAACGTGCAAATCAATACCAGAACAACAACAAAGGACATTGTGAAGATGCTTGAGGAAACAGGTACAAAAGTATCTGTATCCACAGTAAAACGAGTCCTATATCGACATAAACTGAATGGCCACTCAAAGAAGAAGCCACTGCTCCAAAACCGCCATAAAAAAAGCAAGACTATGGTTTGCAACTGTACATGTGGACAAAGATCGTACTTTTTGAATAAATGTCCTCTGGTCTGATGAAACAAAAATATAACTGTTTGGCCATAATGACCATTGTTATGTTTGGAGGAAAAAAAGGGGGTGGCTTGCAAGCCGAAGAACACAGTGAAGCACGATTGGCAGCATCATGTTGTGGGCGTGCTTTGCTGTAGGAGGGACTGGTGCACTTCACAAAACAGATGATATGAGGAATTGAAAATTATGTCTATATATTGAAGCAACATCTCGTGAAGTTAAAGCTTGGTCTCAAATGGGCCTTCCGAAAGGACAATGACCCCAAGCACACTTCCAATGTTGTGGCAAAATTGCTTAAGGACAAAGTCAAGGAATTGGAGAGGCCATCACAAAGCCCTGACCTCAATCCCATAGAAAATGTGTGGGCAGTACTGAAAAAGCATGTGCGAGCAAGGAGGTCTACAAACCTGACTCAGTTACACCAGCTCTGTCAGGAGGAATGGGCCAAAAGTCACCCAACTTATTGTGGGAAGCTTGTGGAAGGCTACCCGAAACCTTTGACCCAAGTTAAATAATTTAAAGGAAATTCAACCGAATACTAATTGAGTGTATGTAAACTTCTGACCCACTGGAAATGTGATGAAAGAAATAAAAGTTGAAATTAAATCGCTGTCAACTATTATTCTGATTATTTCACATTCTTAAAATAAAGTGGTGACCCTAACTGACCTAACACAGGGAATTTTTACTAGGATTAAACATCAGGAATTGTGAAAATCTGAGTTTAAATGTATTTGGCTAAGGTGTATGTAAACCTCCGATAACTCTATATCTCCGTCACTAACTATGAGCATCAGAGGTCAGAGCAGCTTACCGATCAATGCAGCTGTACACAGCCCATCTGTAAATATCCCACCCAACTACCTCATCCCCATATTGTTAGAATTGTTTTGCTCTTTTGCACCCCAGTATCTCTACGTGCACATCATCTGCACACCTATCACTCCAGTGTTAATGCTAAATTTGAATTATTTCAGCACTATGGCACATTTGTTGCTTTACCTCCCTAATCGTTCTACATTTGCACACACTGTTTATCGATTTTTCTATTGTGTTATTGACTGTACGTATGTCTATCCCATGTTTAACTCTGTGTTGTTGTTTTTGTCGCACAGCTCTGGTTTATCTTGGCCAGGTCGCAGTTATAAATGAGAACTTGTTCTCAACTGGCCTACCTGGTTAAATAAAAGGTAAAATATATATATATTTTTTTAATTTAAATGTCATTTTGCTATGTTTTTGGGGAAGAACATTGTTTGCATCTATGATGACCAGCACTGTAGGTGTGAGAGACAACTTTACCAGCATCTTAGCATGTGTATCGATGAATCGTTGTGACATATGAAATACGAGTGATAGTGTAATAACTATGTAAAAAAATATATGAACGCTTTAAATTACTATGTGACGTGCAGTCATATTCAGGTCCTGATTGGTCAACAAGCTAATTTGACATGTCAAATAGTGTTATTTGACGTATCTTTTTTGACATGCGAAGACCCAAACGGCGTTCCATAGAAATCCTGGTTTTAAGAATGAAACGACTGAACAAATTAACAACGAAACAGCACAGCAAGTAAGTCAAAGAAATGTTTTGATTATGTTTTACTGGTAATGGGGACATACGTAAATGCCAACAAAAATAACTATTTTGTCAGTGTGGTGTGTGTGTGTGTAACCTTTATCTAGGCAAGTCAGTTAGAACAAAATCTTATTTACAATAATGGCCTACCCCGGCCAAACCCGGACGACGCTGGGCCAATTGTGCTCCACTCTATGGGACTCCCAATCACGGCCGGATGTGATACAGCCTGGACTCGAACCAAGGATTGTGGTGACACCTCTTGCACTGAGATGAAATGCCTTAGATTGCTGTGTCCATGTGTAACTGTACTAGAATGCTTAAAAGACATAAAAAATGTCAAATACCAGTTATCGGTATTGTTTTTTTTTGGCAAGGAAAATATCAGATATCGGTATTGGCCAAAAATGTCATATCGGTGCATCACTAGTTTGTAGGCTTGTTTTATGTATGAGTTTATCTAATAAGGATATCAACTAGGATTACCGATAAGTCACTAAGATATCACTGTTACAGGAATGACACACGTGACCTCTAATCAACCTATCATGAGCAGGTGACCAGGGAGACACCTAACTGAAAAAAAATGTAAAAGGCTCTTATTCTCCATCCCTCTCTCCCTGTTGCATTCTCAACCATTATCTCTCCTCTGTCTCTTACACACACAGTGGGAGCAACAAACACACACGCCTTATTTCATGATGCTGTCAGCAGATGGACAGAAGCAAGAGGAATCACACACATTTCAGACTGCGGTGTGAGGGAACACAGGATTGAGTCTCCTCTCTCTCGTTTCATCATGCTGCCATGATACACCTATTTACCTCTCTCATCCATCTCCCAATATGTGTCTCTCGGTGTCCTGTGTGTGTGTGTGTGTGTGTGTGTTTGTGTGTGTGTGCAGGCCTTGTCCAAACCCTACAGTGTATAGGGCTGTGGCGGTCGTGGAATTTTGTCAGCCTGTTAATGTCATGCAAAACTCTGCCAGCCTCACGGTAATTGACCACTAATAAACATGAACCCCTTTAGCATCTCCACGCCTCCACGCATACAAGTGACTGATGTGAGCCTTTTTGGAAGACAAGGTCTAAATCAATTTAATATTCACCATCTCAATAAATCCATAATTTATTTTAAGCAGGTCTGAAGAAACATTGTGATATTTAAAAAAAAAAGTACTTTAGAAGAACAGAACATGAGTTGGCCTACTGTATGTTATCCTATCTGGCTATGCGCCATTCCACAGGCTGTAGTCTTGTCTGCTAAATGAACAAGATACACTTATAAGTCCCGTGCCATTATTTTATATGATTTTATAGTAAGAATAATATAATTGAACTTTGCTAAATTAAATAGAAACAATCTTTTTCCCATGTTGAGAGGAGAAGTGATCATTTGAATCAGGTCCTATGTGCTAGATTTAGTGTTAATTATTGCCTCGGGCTGCACACAGTTCTCATATTTTTATCCGTCAGACTATTCTCAATTTTATCGTCTCAACGATCATGTGAAATGAGTTTAGATTTATAATGGCCCATTATCAAATGGGCAGGAACAGGGGTAGTGGAAATCATATGTACTCGAATAGAGAATGGAGGCCACCTTCATTTTTCAATCATGATGGATAGTGTCGTTACTTGACGCTAACATTAATCTGAAGACTGTTATTTATCTAATTAACTAACTATGTTTAATTGTTACCCGATTAACTTAATCATGTAACATTTAACTCATTAGGATCTGAGTCACCACAAGAGCAGTTCTTTAAAGACTTACCATCTCCCTAATTAAACTCTAAACGGTCTTTACCTATCACATCTATAAACAGTCAACTTATTAATCATAACCTCGTATCATATCATCATTCTGAACAGTCATACCCTCCTTGCATCTGCAAAACCCATAGCCTTACTTATGATTCAGTACTACACAAACTGGTTTATTTATTTATTTACTAGCCAATTAAATGGAAACACAGGATAAACACACTTTGCACCGGTTACTGACTGGAGAATTAATATGCAGAAAACAGGTCCATAGCGGAATGACAACATTGCTGCTTATTAAAGAAGAGATGGAGAGAGAGAGAGAGAGACACTTAACATTGGTACATTGACACTACTCTCACTTGCATTAACCTCATACTTTGCACACGAACCGCCGCCTGCTTTGAGTAAGTAATCATGAATGTATTTACATGAAA
Organism: Oncorhynchus tshawytscha; assembly: GCF_018296145.1. Taxonomy (NCBI): domain Eukaryota; kingdom Metazoa; phylum Chordata; class Actinopteri; order Salmoniformes; family Salmonidae; genus Oncorhynchus; species Oncorhynchus tshawytscha. The sequence goes on along the minus strand of NC_056431.1, from coordinate 15,759,567 downwards.
TTCCTGGGTCGCCGGGGATCTCTCGGAGGACAGGGCAGCCTTGTAAAAATGGGGTTGAGCCTTACTGCGGCATGCTTGAAAGGCTCTGATTGTCCAAAATGGTTCCACCAAGACTTCTACTGTGTCCTTCTTTGTAGTTTATTTTCCATCCATTCACTCTTGAAGATGCTTCTTTGAAGATAGGCTAGCCAGCCATATTGATGGTTCTCCAGTGGGGTGATGAGGGTAGCGTAATGCTCCTTAAATTCGCTTTCAAAGATACTTAGAACAGCTAATCAGCTGTACCAGTGATTGTCCGGGAGGTGAGTTTATCGTCTCCACCTCGTGTTGAGATTCAAAGTTCAAACCACTTTAAACGTGCAGCTGCAGCTTCACGTTTTTCTGGTCTGATATGTTAATTTCTTAACCCATAATTTATACAGTTGGCAGGACACGCTCTCTGACCTCACTCAGGGGCTGTTACTACTCACTGTGTAATGTTATAAAAAACAATTATCTCTTATAGCTTCTCAAAACACATCCCTCCTTTTTCATATTACATGCACAACGTATAGTATGGAAACTTCATACATGTAGTGGGTATACCTTCCAAGTTACAGTATTTCCTTCATAACATTTTTAATGACATCACAAAATAACCAACAAAATGACATTAGTGTTCTATAGATCGCCTCTGACCATTCCCTGCGATCTATGTTTGAAATATTGTTCCAGTATTCACTTTTGAACGTGTTTGTCGTTCTGACCTTTATTTCCTTTGTTTTGTATTTATTTAGTATGGTCAGGGCGTGAGTTGGGTGGGCAGTCTGTTTGTTTTTCTAGGTTTTGGGTATTTCTATGTTTCGGCCTAGTATGGTTCTCAATCAGAGGCAGGTGTCATTAGTTGTCACTGAGAATCATACTTAGGTAGCCTGGGTTTCACTGTGTGTTTGTTCCTGTCTCTGTATTTGCACCAGATAGGACTGTTTAGGTTTTCGCACATTTATTGTTTTGTTAGTTATTTCATGACTAGTTCCTTTATTAAAGAACATGAATAACCACCACGCTGCATTTTGGTCCGCTTCTCCTTCACCACAGGTAAAACCCTTACAGTGTTACATAATGACCAGACCGCACATGCGCATGTTGATTTTGTCCCCCCACACCAGACGCGGTCAGGACGCACAGGTTGAAATATAAAAACGAACTCTGAACCAATTATATTAATTTGGGGACAGGTTAAAAATCATTCAACAATTATGGCAATTTAGCTAGCTAGCTTTCTGTTGCTAGCCAATTTGTCCTGGGATATAAACATTGGATTGTTATTTTACCTGAAATGCCATACCCCACCGGAGTGTGGACATCAGTTCATATTTCAATCACCCATGTGAGTATATGCTCCTAAAAACCAATGAGGAGATGGCACGTAGGTATATCCCTCCTAAAAAACAATGAGGAGATGGAAGAGGCAGGACTTGCAACGCGTTGAGCTTAACAAATAGAACCAAGTTCTATTTTAGCACCTGGCCATGCAGACGATCCCTGACGCGCCCAATGCTTAATTTGGGAAACCAAGTGAAATCTGTTCTGGAACATCGATAGTATAATGTTTCCACAAATACAAATTCACTATAATCGTAGGCTAACTGTAAGACACCCTGCACAATCAATGAAACAGTGTCACCTAGGTCTACATGTTCTCTCCAAGACTCATGTATAGAAAGTTTGGAGCATGGCATAATGTAACCAGTCCACCCAGTATGCATAATAATAAAGTCGACACTCAAAGGCAATTACTAGAATTCTTTTAATTTTGGAGTACCAGCTAGAGCAATTATTTACCAAAGACATCTTAAATCCGTTTTTTCTTTTTCTGCCATGCATAATATGCAATAGGCTATTGTCACGCCCTGGTCTTAGTATTTTGTGTTTTCTTTATTATTTTGGTCAGGCCAGGGTGTGACATGGGTTTATTATGTGGTGTGTTTTGTCTTGGGGTTTTTGTAGGTATTGGGATTGTGGCTTAGTGGGGTTATCTAGTATAGTCTATGGCTGTCTGGTGTGGTTCTCAATCAGAGGCAGGTGTTTAGCGTTGTCTCTGATTGGGAACCATATTTAGGCAGCCATATTGTTTGAGTGTTTTTTGGGTGATTGTTCCGGTCTGTGTTTGTTTGCACCAGATAAACCAAAGTGACTGAGCCTCTTTTTTTTCCTGGTTTTGGAAGAGAAGAGAACGTGAGCCGGGTGCGCCATTCTCCTTGCGGATATGGTGCTAAATCCAGCAACACGGTCGGTCCCTGGGATTGGGCTGGCCAACACGATTCGGTTTGCTTGGAAGGAAAAGGAGTTGGAGCCTTTAGGACGGGAAACTTTTGGAAGGACTATATTGATGGGGATTCTAAAGCTGACGGTGAAGGACATGTTTTGTTTCCAAGGCAACTCGTTGGAGGGAGCATACGATGTGGCACTACATACAGAGGAGAAACACGATGATATCCTGAGAAGGGCAAGAGCAGTGGGAGGTGAGAGGCCGATGAGCGACTATGACATAACAAGCCTGGCGAGGAACAACTTTAGGGTTGTAACTGTCAACATATACAACCCATACGTTAAGGACGAAGAGGTGAGGGCCTTTCTGGGGAGATACATGGATAACATCTCCTCAGCAAGGCACCTCAAAGACTCCCTTTGGGTTTTGGAATGCGAGGAGAGGCTTCCAGGCCCTCCTCAGGGAGGACCCAAAGGGACATGATGGCTTCCTCCATCCTCCTGCTATGTTCTCCCTGGGGGCTGACAGGGGGGACATTGTTTTATGCACGTCAGCCTCCATTTTGCAGATGCTGTATGGCCTACGGCCACATCTTCGCCTCGTGCAGCGCAAGAAAATGCAGATTTTGTGGATCTGGGGAGCACGAGGCGAAGGATTGTGACGATTGTGGAGAAGGAGACCGTGGAAGAGCAAGTGGAGTGGGGGGAAAGTGCCCTGGTGGAAGAGATGAGGGGTATGGTGGAGGAACTGGCGGGGGGGAGGGGTGGTCTCTCCACTGCCGCCATCACCAAAGAAGAGAATGAAGAGGAGGGTGCGATTGGCCGACAGTGAGAGGGAGGGGATGGTCAAGAGTGATGGGGGTGGGAGAAACCTCTGGGTTGCTGCTGGTTTCCCCAGGCCCTCAACTTCTGTTGGGTGGGGACACACATAACAAGACTCAGGACTGGGTACAGGAGGAGGTGGGGAGTTTTTTGTTTGGGGACTCAGCCTCCCCTATTTTTTTCCAAACCAGCTGCAGCACTGGGGAGGGGGAGGAGTGTGGGGGTAGACCCAGGGTGCAGGGCACCCCGGAGCCAAACACTATTCCTGCATCCTGGGTTGGTGAGATGGAGGAAGAGGGGGGGGATGTCGGGAGTACGGATGGTGTTTTCACAGGTAGATATGGAACAGGGGAGCATCGGGTGAGTCTCCTGTTTTTGTTTTTTTTCTGTCTGGGTTTAGTATTCGAGTGTATTACATGTTTTTATTTGATTCTTTCATGGGGTCTAATTTTACTTTTGTTAGTTTAAATGTAAGGGGTTTAAGGGATTTTGTTAAGAGGAGGGCGGTTTTTAGTTATTTGGAGGGTGTGGGGTTTGATTTTTGTTTTTTACAGGAGGTTCACCTGAGGTTCACCTGAGGGATAGAGGGGATGTTAGTAGGTTTAAGAGGGAGTGGGACAAGGGGGAGTCGGTTTGGGGTATTGGGGGTGCACTCATCGGGGTAGGGATTTTGTGTGGGCACAGGGAGGTAAAAGTGGAGGGTTCTTTTGTGGTGATGCAGGGGAGGGTTATAGGGGTGGATGTCACGATAAGGGATTGTAAATTTAGATTAGTGGTGGTGTATGGGCCACAGGTGGTGGCAGACAGGAGGGAGATGGTGGACTGTCTGACGCCCCTGTGTGTCACAAATAGGAAATTAGTGATAGGGGGGGGATTTTAATACAGATTTAGGAATAGGGGGGGATAGCAGTGCAGGCGCCAGCAGAGGCTCGACTACATTTTTGTACCCAAATCAAATCAAATTTTCTTTTCGGATCACGACGGGGTGCTCCTGCAGGTGGGGTCGCCAGTCTGCCTCTTTGGTAGGGGGTACTGGAAGTTAGATCGGGATGTGCTGGAGGAGCAGGCTTTTGTTGACGGGTTTTTTGAGTTTCTTTTGGAGGCTTGAAGGCCTCCGGTCCATGTGTGAGGGGGTGTTAGAGTGGTGGGAATTAGTTAAGGTGAGGATTAGGGCTTTTATAATAGGGTATTGCAAGAGGGAAAAAAGGGAGGAGAGGAGGGAGGTGGATCGTATCCAAAGGTTAATTGAACTCGAGTACGAGGCAGGCAACCTCGGCGGGTTGTTTGACTGGGAGAGATCCGCAACCCTAAAGGTGCAGCTCAGGGAGTTGCAGGAGCGGAAGGCTCGAGCTTTCCTGGAGCGTGCGCATAGTGGCTTTCTAGAACATTATGAGACTTGTTCTGCTATGTTCTTTAAGTCGGTTAGGGCCAGACAGAGTAGGAAGGTAATGCATGGCGTTAGGGAAGAAAATGGTAGTATAGTTAGAGAACCAGAGGATATGGTCAGGGTGACAACTGATCATTTAAGGTTTATTTAAGGAAAGGGAAATAGATGTAGAGCAGGGAAATGTGTTTTTAGAACACTTGTCCAGGCGGTTGCCAGAGGACATTAGAGAAGTGATGGAGGCCCAGATCTCACTAGAAGAGGTTGAGAGCGCTCTTAGGAGGATGGGAAAAGGGAAGGTGCCTGGGATGGATAAGCTGCCGGCTGAGTTTTATCTCAAGTTTTGGTGTATACTTGGACCAGTGGTCCTCGAAGTCTTGAAGGCCATCCTTGAGACGGGGGTCCCGGGGGGGATCAATGGCTGTTGGTGTGCTGTCACTTTCATATAAGAAGGGGGAAGTAACAGACCTTGGCAACTGGCGGCCGTTGACCATGCTGTGTGTAGATTACAAGCTACTTGCAAAAGGTTTTAGCAGACCGGTTGCACACAGCCCTTCCCTACATCGTCCATGAGGATCAGACGTGCGGAGTAGAGGGCCACTCTATTAGATGGAACCTACAGTTAATCAGGGACTCCATCGCTTGGGTTGAAGATAGAGGACTGCCTTTAATGGTAGCAGCGCTAGATCAGGCGAAAGCCTTTGATCGCGTGAATAGATCCTTTTTATTCAGAGTGTTAGGTCGATTAGGATTTGGGGAGAAGTTCATAGGATGGATTCGTACATTATATGTCGGAGCGGGGTGCCGAGTTAGTGTAAATAGTCACTTGGGTGACGTTTTTGACCTCTCGTCTGGGGTCAGGCAGGGGTGCCCACTCTCGGCTCTCCTCTCCGTTCTGTACATGGAGCCTCTGGGGGCTGCCATTAGGGCAGACACAGGGGTGGAAGGCTTGTTGATCCCTGGAAGTGGTGGGCTGCATGTTAAGATGACGCAGTACGCCGACGACACTTCCTTGCTGCTGTGCAAGGACTCGTGACTGACAAGGTCCCTTGCCATCTTTGGGGATTTCACCCGAGCGTCGGGAACAGTTCTGAACCATGCAAGGTCTTCCGTCAAGTTTTTCGGAAGATGGCGCGGTAGAACGGATGTGCCCGGGGGGGTTCTCTCTGTGAGGGGGCCCTGAGGATTCTCGGGGTCCATTTTGACACCTCCGGCTCAGCGACGCTAAACTGGAACATGCGTATCGCAGTGGTAAAGAGGAAGCTAGCAATGTGGAAGGCTAGGTATTTGTCTTTTATGGGCAAAGTCCTGGTCCTAAAGGTGGGTGTGTTGCCGTCTCTTTTGTATTTGGCGTACATCTACCCATTGCCGGCTTGTCTGAGGAGGCCTCTAGTGAGGCTTGTGTTTCAGTTCATGTGGAGTGGCAGGTGCGAGTGGGTCGCCAGGGCACGCATGCTCTGTCCCATCGGGGAGGGAGGTAGGGGGGTACCACATTTCCCCCTCAAGCTGGACGCAATTTGTTTCTTTCTTGTTAACGGAGCTTGCTCACCCAGTGATACACCCGTCCGGTTACCTCCTGCGGGTGTTCTTCTCGTATCAGGCGAGAAGCGTAATGGTGTGGTCTAAAACGGGTCCTCGTGCGGAACAGCTGCTGTGGCACTTTGGTCATGCGGCCAAGTGGCTGCGTGCGCACCCTGAGGTTGAAGTTGCCCGAGTAGGTTTAGATCACAGACACCTGTACGAGGAGGTCAGAAAGGCAGGGAGTCCGGCGGCTGTAGTGGGTATCTCGGAAGTGGTCTGGGAGGGAGTGCAGGCGCGGGGTCTGGACAACAGGCTCAAGGACCTGAATTGGTTGAGCCTCCATAAGTGCTTGCCGGTACGTTCCATCATGTACTGGTATAGTTTGGTGCAATCCCCCACCTGTCCAAGATCCTCTTGTGGCAGGGAGGAGACTGTGCGCCATGTCTTTTGGGACTGTGCCTTTGCCGGAGTAGTATGGGCTAGGGCACGGGTGTTAGGTTTGGTAAGGGGGGATTTTGTATTGACGTGGGCCAGGTTAGAGAGAGGTGTAGGGAGAGCGAGAGGGACGGATAGGGACAGGTTTCTGCTCTGGCTTCTCATGAGTCTCTTTAAACGGGGGCTGTGGGAAGCCAGGCAGAACATGGTGAAGACAGGGAGAGATTGGGGGGTGGAAGGGATAGTGAGGAGGGTGGAAGGAGATTTGAGGGGAGGAGAGGAAGTGGGGGCAGCATGCTGCTCGGGAGAGGTGGAAGGGGGGTTTAGGGCTGGGTGTCATTTAGATTTGTAAGGGGATAGATTAGGGACGGGGAGATGGGGAAAGGTAGTTTGTAGGGTGACGGGGAGGGAAGATGCTCCCCTGAGGTTTTGTTGTTTGGGGTTTTTGTTTAGTTAAATTAAAATACCATTATTGGAGTATGTATGAAAATTATGAGTTGTAAAGAATGGTATTGAAGGTAATAAATTAATTTTTATTAAAAAAAGATAACCTAAACAGCCTTTCACGTTTCTTGTTTTGTATTGATCGTGTTTCATCTTAATTAAACATGTATCAAAATTACCACGCTGCATTTTGGTCCGATCCTTGCTACACCTCTTCAGAGGAGGAGATAGAAGAAAACTGTAACAGCTATGTATTGCATGAAGGCACAATCATTATTTTAATTCAGGTTAGATTTTTTTGGGCTCATACTGTGCATTTGGGAGATAGTCAGACCTGTTGACTTATAACACATTTTGTTACATTATAGTTGTTGAGGTGTCCCGCTAGCGGCACGTCTAGCCGTAATAGGTTTTAACCTCTTGGGGCTAGGGGGCAGAATTTTCACTTTTGGATAAATAGCGTGCCCAATTTCAACTCCCTGCTACTCATGCCAAGAATATAAGACATGCATAGATTTGGATAGAAAACACTCTGAAGGTTAACACTGTTTGAATCATGTCTGAGTAACAGAACTTATGTAGCAGGCAAAACCCCGAGGACTAACCGTTCAGATTTGTCTTGTGGTCTCTGTTCAGTGAGTTCTTGTTGGAAAACGATATTTTTTAGGAATTGGTTTTCAGTTCAAGGTTTCTTTAAAGATATGAATGCACAATGCAATGTTTTTAACATTGGACAGCCTGTGTTACAAGTGATGACTGTTTTGAGTTTCTCGTTTTGAAAAATGAGCACAAGGTTCTGAAATTAGTGCCAAAGTGATTGTTAAAAACTGTTGCTCCGCTGTAATACTTGCCACCTAGCAATTTTATGAAGTTGGAATTAGTCCAGATCGGTTCCCAATCTCCCAACATCATAACTAGCTACAGAGATCAAGTTAGAGTATCTATCTTAGCTGGCATGCCTACTGGATATAAAAGCAATTACTAAGACTCACATGCCTTTCAATCTCTTACCCAGATTTTTGCAGAGAAGAATATTTTGTTTCTTTAAAAAATAAGCACAGTTAGGAGGATAAAGATAGCTTAAGGGGTTTGCTTAGATATGCAGAAAAATAGACATATTGTAAGGGGTGCGTAACTGGTGGCAGGGAAGTCAGACGCAGGAGAGCAGAACTGGGTAATAACCGGAGCAGTTTAATTATCAAAACCAACGGCATCCAGAAATACAAAATATGGGTACAAAACCCGTCGCCACCAGTTAAAATGTGCACAAGCACTTACAAACAATTTCACCCAGACATGGGGGGAACAGAGGGTTAAATACACAAGTAATGAGGGAAATGTAAAACAGGTGTGTGGGAAAAGACAAAACAAATGGAAATGAAAGGTGGATCGGTGATGGCTAGAAGACCGGTGACTACCGCCACCCAAACAAGGCGAGGAACCGACTTCGGCGGAAGTCGTGACACATTTAATATGAAATTAAGTATAATGATCGTTACGAATCCCTTTTGGCCCGACAGTCTAGGGGAGATGTAACAAGACCCGTAACATAACTCATGCAAATTATAAGTGAAAAAGTGAGAACGACAACCACAGACAACTAAATTACCGTCAAACACATGGTTTTTTAGAAAACACACGGTAATGGGGGGAGCAGGAAAAGGGGCTGAGCTGGACCCAAGGAAAGAAATAATAAGTATTCAAAAAACACCCCTAAGCTAGACTAGCCTATTTCAACAGCTAGCTAACTAACCAAAAATACAGTGGGTGGTCCGCCCAGTTCTAACTAGTGTTTTTGACAAAGTTTACCTACAGGTAGTGTATGCCCATGGGCGACTTGTCTTGGTTCCCCCTTTTCCCACCAGCAAAAAAACACCATAACAAAAAAAGCAATACTCACAGGTGAGGACAAAGTGATATGGAGATGCTCAAACAAAAGAGAGCTCAATACATAAAGAGAGATAGCCATCGTAGGCGCGAGTGAACCCTAGCGATCTACAGACATATGGCATTTACAGAGAGATTGAGCTCCAGAGCAAACAACTGACAGGGTTTTTAAACCAAGGGAAAGGAACTGTGATTGGGTAGGAAACAGGAGGAGGTGTGTCTTCTGATTGATGATTGATTGGTGACTGATTGGGGAGTGATGATTTTCACCTGTGAGGGGAGAAGGCGAGAAAAGTACACAGGATACATACACACATGATACCTGTATCTGTAACAATGATTATGACTCTAGATTGCAGGAAAAAGCTATGTTAGGTGTTTAAAAAATGCTAAGTTCTACAACTACCAGCCATCCTTCAATACTTTGTACCCCCTTAGATTTTTGGGGCGCATTACACCTCTGCTTATAATAATGTATTATCATGATACACAGTGCTGTTAAAATAGTATTTTCCCCCCTTCTAATTTTCTCAAGTTTTGTATACGGAATGCAAAACTAATATTGGATGAGATGGGTCCCATTATGTCTGCCGAAAACCAAACACTCCATTCCAAAGTAAGAACCTCAGACCAACGGTCAAGCGTGGTGGTGGTAGTGTTATGATTTGAGGATGCTTTGCTGCCTCAGGAACTGGATGACTTGCCTTAATAGAAGGGACGTTGAATTCTGCTCTGTGTCAGGCCATCCGTCTGTGAGCTGAAACTGAAGCACAGCTGCGTAATGCAACAAGACAATGATCCCAAATACACAATCAAGTCTACATGAAAATGGTTAAAAAGCAACACATTTGAAGTTTTGGAAGGGCCTAGTCAAAGTCCAGACCTAATCCCAATGGAGATGTTGTGGGAACACTTAAAAGGAGCAGTTGATCCTTGAAAACCCACAAATGTTGCTGAGCTAAAGCAGTTCTGCATGCAAGAGTGGGCCAAAATTCCTCCACAGCGATGTGGGAGACTGAACAACAACTACAGGAAGCATTTGGTTGCAGTCATTGGAGCTAATGGAGGCACAAACCGTTATTGAGTGTAAGGGGGCAATTACTTTTTCACACAAGGGATTTGGGTGTTGAATAAATATAATAAATAAATAACAAAAAAAATGACACTTATTTTATTTGTAAACTCAGGTTCCCTTTATCTAATATTAGGTTTTGGTTGAAGATCTGATAAGATCTGATAACAAAAATAGAGAAAATCAGAATGGGGGCACATACTTTTTCACGGCGCTGTACCACATTCTCAAACACATTATGGCTTAAACTCTGAACAGAGACAAAGTTTATAGTTTGCCGTAATAATAAAAAGGTCTGGAGAGCAGATGGAAAAAGAGGAGAAATGGGAGTATGTGTTTTCTTGTGTCCACTGGGCAGCTCAATGCTGAAACTTAATCATCACAAACGAACATACTGTAACGGTTTTCTAGGTGTGAAGGAGAGTCGGACCAAAATGCGGCGTGGTAAGTGTCCATGGTTCTTTTAATATGTAAATGTACACATGAACACTATAAAACAATAAACATGGAAAACCTAAACAGTCCTATCTGGTGCAGAGACAGGAACAAATACACTAAGGACAATCACCCACGACAAACTCAAAGAATATGGCTGCCTAAATATGGTTCCCAATCAGAGACAACGATAAACACCTGCCTCTGATTGAGAACCACTCCAGACAGCCATAGACTTTGCTAGATAACCCCACTAGCTACAATCCCAATACAAACACACCAGAACCCCAAGACAAAACACACCACAATACAAAAACCCCATGCCACACCCTGGCCTGACCCAATACATGAAGAAAAACACAAAATACTTAGACCATGGCGTGACAGAACCCCCCTAAGGTGCGGACTCCCGAACGCACCTCAAAACAATAGGGAGGGTCCGGGTGGGCGTCTGTCCATGGTGGCGGCTCCGGCGCGGGACGTGGAACCCACTCAGTTAATGTCTTAGTCCCCTCTCCTCGCGTCCCTGGATAGTCCACCCTCGCCGCCGACCATGGCCTAGTAGTCCTCACCCAGAAACCCACTGGACTGAGGAGCAGATCGGGACTGAAGGACAGCTCGGGACTGAGGCAGCTCGGGACTGAGGGGAAGCTCGGGAGTGAGAGAAAGCTCGGGAGTGAGAGAAAGCTCGGGAGTGAGAGAAAGCTCGGGAGTGAGAGAAAGCTCAGGAGTGAGAGGAAGCTCAGGCAGGTAGGTAGATCTACCAGATCCTGGCTGGCTGGTGGTTTCAGCAGATCCTGGCTGACTGGCAGATCCTGGCTGACTGGCGGATCTGGCGGATCCTGGCTGACTGGCGGATCCTGGCCGACTGGCGGATCCTGGCCGACTGGCGGATCCTGGCCGACTGGCAGATCCTGGCCGACTGGCAGATCCTGGCCGACTGGCAGTTCTGGCTGACTGGCAGATCTGGAAGAGTCTGGCTGACTGGCAGATCTGGAAGAGTCTGGTTGACTGGCAGATCTGGAAGAGTCTGGTTGACTGGCAGATCTTGAAGAGTCTGGTTGACTGACAGATCTGGAAAAGTCTGGTTGACTGGCAGATCTGGAAGAGTCTGGTTGACTGGCAGATCTTGAAGAGTCTGGTTGACTGGCAGATCTGGAAAAGTCTGGTTGACTGGCAGATCTGGAAGAGTCTGGTTGACTGGCAGATCTTGAAGAGTCTGGTTGACTGGCAGATCTGGAAAAGTCTGGTTGACTGGCAGATCTGGAAAAGTCTGGTTGACTGGCAGATCTGGAAGAGTCTGGTTGACTGGCAGATCTGGAAAAGTCTGGTTGACTGGCAGATCTGGAAGAGTCTGGTTGACTGGCAGATCTGGAAGAGTCTGGTTGACTGGCAGATCTGGAAGAGTCTGGTTGACTGGTAGATCTGGAAGAGTCTGGTTGACTAGCAGATCTGGAAGAGTCTGGTTGACTAGCAGATCTGGAGGAGTCTGGTTGACTGGCAGATCTGGAAGAGTCTGGCTGACTGGCAGATCTGGAAGAGTCTGGTTGACTGGCAGATCTGGAAGAGTCTGGTTGACTGGCAGATCTGGAAGAGTCTGGTTGACTGGCAGATCTGGAAGAGTCTGGTTGACTGGCAGACCTGGAAGAGTCTGGTTGACTGGCAGATCTTGAAGAGTCTGGTTTACTGGCAGATCTGGAAAAGTCTGGTTGACTGGCAGATCTTGAAGAGTCTGGTTGACTAGCAGATCTGGAGGAGTCTGGTTGACTAGCAGATCTGGAGGAGTCTGGTTGACTGGCAGATCTGGAAGAGTCTGGTTGACTGGCAGATCTGGAAGAGTCTGGTTGACTGGCAGATCTGGAAGAGTCTGGTTGACTGGCGGATCTGGAAGAGTCTGGCTGACTGGCAGATCTGGAAGAGTCTGGCTGACTGGCAGATCTGGAAGAGTCTGGCTGACTGGCGGATCCTGGCAGACTGAAAGATCTGGCTGCTCCATGCTGACTGGCGTCTCTGGCTGCTCCACGCTGACTGGCGGCTCTGGCTGCTCCATGTAGGCTGACAGCTCTGGCGGATTCTTACAGACTGGCATCTCTGGCGGCTCCGTGCAGACTGGCAGCTCCTTACAGACTGGCAGCTCCTTGCAGACTGGCAGCTCCTTGCAGACTGGCAGCTCCGTGCAGACTGGCAGCTCCGTGCAGACTGGCAGCTCCGTGCAGACTGGCAGCTCCGTGCAGACTGACAGCTCTGGCTGCTCCATGCAGACTGACATCTCTGACTGCTTCATGCAGACTGACAGCTCTGACTGCTCCATGCAGACTGACAGCTCTGGCTGCTTCATGCAAACTGACAGCTCTGGCTGCTCCATGCAGACTGACAGCTCTGGCTGCTTCATGCAGACTGGCAGCTCTGGCTGCGCTGAACAGGCAGGAGACTCCGGCAGCGCTGTGTCGGAGGAAGGCTCTGGCTGCGCTGAACAGGCGGGAGACTCCGGCAGCGCTGGAGATGAGGAAAGCTCTAACAGCGCTAGATAGGCGGGAGACTCCGGCAGCGCAGGAGAGGAGAAAGGCTCCGACAGCGCTGGAGAGGCGAGGCGCACTGTAGGCCTGATGCGTGGTGCTGGTACTGGTGGTACTGGACCGAGGACACGCACAGGAAGCCTGGTGCGGGGAGCTGCTACCGGAGGGCTGGGGTGTGGAGGTGGTACTGGATAGACCAGACCGTGCAGGCGCACTGGAGCTCTTGAGCACCGAGCCTGCCCAACCTTACCTGGCTCGATGCCCACTCTAGCCCGGCCGATACGAGGAGCTGGAATATACCGCACCGGGCTATGCACCCGCACTGGGGACACCGTGCGCACCACTGCATAACACGGTGCCTGCCCGGTCTCTCTAGCCCCCCGGTAACCACAGGAAGTTTGCACAGGTCTCCTACCTGGCATAGCCATACTCTCTGTGAGCCCCCCCCCCCAAGAAATTTTTGGGGCTGACTCTCGGGCTTCCGTCCGCGCCGCCGTGCTTGCTTCGCCAACCTCATTCTCCGATAACCTTCCGCGCACTGCTCCATCGAATCCCAGGCGGGCTCCGGCACTCTCCCTGGGTCGACCGCCCACCTGTCTATCTCCTCCCAAGAAGTATAGTCCATACTGTACTCCTCTTTGGGCTGCTCCTGTTGCCTCCTCTCCTGCCTGTTTACACGCTGCTTGGTCCGTTGGTGGTGGGTGATTCTGTAACGGTTTTCTAGGTGTGAAGGAGAGTCGGACCAAAATGCGGCGTGGTAAGTGTCCATGGTTCTTTTAATATGTAAATGTACACATGAACACTATAAAACAATAAACATGGAAAACCTAAACAGTCCTATCTGGTGCAAAGACAGAGACAGGAACAAATACACTAAGGACAATCACCCACGACAAACTCAAAGAATATGGCTGCCTAAATATGGTTCCCAATCATAGACAACGATGAACACCTGCCTCTGATTGAGAACCACTCCAGACAGCCATAGACTTTGCTAGATAACCCCACTAGCTACAATCCCAATACAAACACACCAGAACCCCAAGACAAAACACACCACAATACAAAAACCCCATGCCACACCCTGGCCTGACCCAATACATGAAGAAAAACACAAAATACTTAGACCATGGCGTTACACATACACACACGCTCACTGCGCATACTCACACACATGTAACTACACACACACACACACACACACACAAAATGCACAGAAAACACACACATGCACACACTCACTCATGCACATACAAAAGCACATTCAAATAGACACGCATGCACGCACTCACTCATATAGGCTTATACATATACCAGAGATACACACACACACACACACACACACACACACACACACACAGAATGACTTAGTGAGGAATAACTTTGTTCTGCATTCTCCCTCTCTTCTCCTGCAGTCATGGATCATGGGAGGTCAGGGAGACAAAACATAGTCTAATATAGAAGGAGAATGCAGGACCACAGACTTGGGGAGTGAGAAACAGCAGGTGTGTGTGTGTGTGTGTGTGTGTGTGTGTGTGTGTGTGTGTGTGTGTGTGTGTGTGTGTGTGTGTGTGTGTGTGTGTGTGTGTGTGGGGAGAGGGACTGAGAGAAAACGACATTGGTGAAATGAATAGTGCACTTTCTTTCCCCAAATTAAAGTGGCTCTCATATTTGGGGAAAAAGTGATGGGGTGTGAAGAAAATCCATCTGAAGGAGGGAGAGATGCCAGTATCCCTGATGAAATGACAAAGGCTCACAAACAGAAAACGAATCAGAGAGAAAAGCAGACAAACAGATTGTATAAAAGCCAAGTGTTCCCTATGAGTCTGTTCGAAACTTTACTCATTGTTACATGTAATGTACATAAATAAAGTATCTGTCAAAAATATCAAACTTCCAGTTTGTGCTGGAACCAAATTCTGGTTTATGCAAAACCAAATTCATAAGAGGTTTTAAAAAATGTGTTCTATTTGACAAAACATTCCATGATGTACAGTGTGGCAGGGTTACACATTGCTTGAACGGTCATAACCATGTCATAATATGTCATAACAGCTGACATAACTTGTCATAATATGGTCATAACACTGTCATGACACATATTTAGACCTGTTGTGACATATGTTGCATTAATTTATGGATGGTTAGGACATCTACATATGTGTCTAAACCTACAAAACCTACCACACAAGGAAAAACATTCCATTACACCAGGTATTCCCAAACAGGGGTACGCGCAATGCCGTCGTGGGTACGCCAAATAAAAATGTGATTCAACATCTTCACATTTTCAAACAGTCCATTTATACCCCCAAGGACAACACACAGGTCTTTCCATCATTGTATGATTTTTGTGTTTAAATGAACTCATTTCCGGACAATGTCAAATGTGATATAGCGAAGTACCTGAGTGAGTTGGGTGCGCAATTACGCAGGTACTTTCCCGAAACGGATGACACAAAACAACTGGATTCATTATCCCTTTCATGCCCTGCCTCTATTCCACTTATCGATATCTGAACAAGAGAGCCTCATCAAAATTGCATCAAGCGGTTCTGTGAAAATATAATTTAATCAGAAGCCACTGCCAGATTTCTGGATTGAGCTGCGCTCAGAGTATCCTGCCTTGGCAAATCACGCTGATAACCTGTGGTGAGTTATTCACAATTTTTGATGAACAAATAAGGTTTTATATGTAAGAGGGCTAAATAAAGAGCAAAATTATTGAAGATTATTATTATTATATTATTATTTGTGTCCTGGTCCTATAAGAGCTCTTTGTCACTTCCCATGAGCCGGGTTGTGACAAAAACTCACATTAATTCTTATGTTTAACAAATGTATCGTATCGTGTCTGTGTGGCAGGCTTACAATGATGGCAAAAAACAGCATTTGAGAGTGCGCTGACCCTGGTGCTAGAGGGGGTACGCACCTGGTTGAATGTTTGAAGGGGTACAGGACCATAAAAAGTTTGGGAACCACTGCATGACACCACTACTTTTTTAAGTCTATATGCCAACAGTGTGTTTATGTTAAATCAACATTTCTGAAATTAACCATGTTAAATTATCATTGTAATTGCGCACACATTGATGTCAGACATGCATCTACCCCCAATGCTCTGTTGCTGATGATTGGTATGAATGCAGGAGCAGGACAAGAAACCCTCTTTTTGACTGGAGACTGACATAATGGCATGTATGTGATAGGCCTATCTGGCTTATATGATTATGATGGTCATAATGCTTCTTGAAAGTGTCAGTGTATTTTCTTTGTCCAAGTAAAGTGACACTGGATGGTCATAATGCTTCATGACAGTGTCATAAAGTGTATTTTCTGCTAATTATTTCAAATATGATTTAAAAAAGTGTTATTACCATATGGTTATGACCTTGTCATAACTTATGTTACTGGGTGTAAAGTGTTACCGTTGGCAGAATAGAAGGAAGCAGTTCAATGAGGCATGATTAATGTAATTTACCAACACATTTCTTGGTAGTCCATAAAATCTTGCTATCAAGTTGTAAATATTTTTTTTATTTTTACCTTGATTTAACTAGGCAAGTCAGTTAAGAACAAATTCTTATTTTCAATGACAGCCTAGGAACAGTGGGTTAACTGCCTGTTCAGGGGCAGAAAAGCAGATTTGTACCTTGTCAGCTTGGGGATATGAACTTGCAACCTTTCGGTTACTAGTCCAACACTCTAACCACTAGGCTACCCTGCCGCCCTGGCAGGCTACCTTGCCGCCCCAGTAAATAACAGCTGGCCTGGTACACTGATTGCTTCCTCTACCCATTCAGGATGCACTGTTTCAGTTTCAATGACTCAATATTTTGAACAGAAATGGATGACTGTAACTAAGGCTGGGAATGTCAACAAGTCAGTCATGATCACAAGTCAGTCATAACATGACTAATAGGCTAGCACACTTGTGTCAAACACAATGTCTGCGGGCCGAATAGGACACACAAATGAGTATAAATGAGTCAAAAGTTGAGTTATCTACTTTATAAAATTACAGCTTGATGCGCTCGCATCGGTGAATTCAACTTTAATTGTTTTCGTGTGTCCCATTTAAAGTGCAGCAGAGGGGAAGTGTATAGACACATGCCACACATGCTAGGCTACTAAAATGTTGCAGTCTGCCATTGGTTTTAAAGCTTGACAATGAATAACCAAAAAACTAAACCTGCAACAAAACACCATGCAAAGGAGAAACATGTAGACCTATTATAGCAACATTTGAGCAGGATCCTATGGAGGCTATTCAACTACAATACATTTTGAGTACACCATCCAGCAATGCTGCATTCAACTGCACCAGTGATCCATGCAGTACAAGGAGTATTTCTATCTGTAATAACGCCCACCTGTGGGGAAAACTCATTCTGATTGGCTGGGCCTGGCTCCCAGTGGGATGGCTCCAATGTAGGTGGGCCTATGCCCTCCCAGGCCCACCCATGGCTGCGCTCTTGCCCAGTCATGTGAAATCCATATATTGGGGCCTAATGCATTTATTTCAATTGACTGATTTCCTTATATGAACTGTAACTCAGCAACAGTATCTATTTATGTCACTAGATATTTATTTAGCACGCTAAAAACACGGAGCCTAACATTAACTAGCTAGCTGCTGGTAGGATGTCTTGTCATTGGAGGAGTGGGTGAGTGACTGACCTTTTTACCCTCACATCGTTTTTCGGTGGCTACAGCTAGAGATAAAGGTGTCATTTGGTTAGATAGCAAGAAATGTGAATAGTTTTGCTAGCTAGATATTCTGAACTTGAACGACTGTTTTGTTATCCACAGTTCGCATATCTCTTGCATGTCAATCAAATGTATTTGGTGTCGATCAAATGGGCGACCAGGCAGACAAGTTCCCACTCAGTTGTCAAAACGTGGGTTTGGACAAGCATGCATTGGCAGGCAAGTTGTAGAAGGACGAGCATGCTACTACTGCAATTTTGATGCCAACTAGCTGAGAGAGTTTATCTAATGTTCCCTTGTTAGATTTTAGCTCATCTCGCTCTGGCTAGCATTAGTTGTTAATCTTGTTGTTGTTGATATGCATAGGCAAGTGTGGGAGAGATTTCCTACCTTTTCAAGGTTGTTTGATCAATTGGACCGTAAAGTTCCCAAATGTAAGAGGACTCCCGTGCTATTCACCTATTTGCATAAATAATTTCAGGTGTATTTTGAGGCTTTTGGCGAATGCCTTCTAATGATCTAAAGCCTCTCGATTGTCAGAAAGAAAAATGTGTCATATTCTTCCTGGGGGTGTATATGAACAGATTTGAATAAGATTTCATGTTGCTAAAACGCTGTCAGCTCCACTTTAAATATTGAGCTTCAGTGCTCCTTTGAAAAAGGAAGAGCAATGCAGGGCTGTTGCGGTGACCATATTACCGGCAGTCATGAGTCATGACCGCGTTAAAATTCCACATGGTAATTTCCTCTCATGCACTCTGGACATGCATTGGTTATACCCAAGTCGCTAACAACGATTAGGTTGCTAATGGCCTGGTACTTAGGGCTCTATTGTCCCTCTAACCACTTTGACATCAATGAAAATGCTATAAAAAAAATATATTAAATAAAAAAACGCTATCAATCACATCATAAAAACAGTATCATGCTTTTAAAACTCACCTCACTGTGATTGATCAAACTGAAGAAAGAAGTTCAACACCAGGGTAAAACTGAGTGGAAAATATGGTCGTTGTGGAAGTTGTTTCAAAGCCTAACAACAAAATGGACAGCGCTTTCAGAGGTGATGATTAATTCAAAACGCCCACACGCATATAAGAGCTTATGCATATACATAGGCCTATATAAAGTGCATTCAGGAAGTATTCAGACCGCTGAGTTTTTCCACATTTTGTTATGTTACAGCCTTATTCTAAAATTTTCTCATCAATCTACACACAATAGCCCAGAATGACAAACCAAAAACAGGTTTTTCGAAAGTTTTGCAAATGCCTTACAAATAAAAAAATAAAAATTATTCAGACCCTTTGCATTGAGACTCAAAATTGAGCTCAGGTGCATCCTGTTTCTATTGATCATCCTTGAGATGTTTCTACAACTTGATTGGAGTCCACCAGTGGTAAATTCAATTGATTGGACATGATTTGGATAGGCACACCTGTATATATAAGGTCCAGAACAAAAACCAAGCCATGAGGTTGAAAGAATTGTCTGTAGAGCTCCGAGACAGGATTGTGTTGAGGCACAGATGTGGGGAAGGGTACCAAAAAATATCTGCAGCATTGAAGGTCCCCAAGAACACAGTAGCCTCCATCATTCTGAAATGGATGAAGTTTGGAACCACCAAGACTCTTCCTAGAGCTGGCCGCCCAGCCAAACTGAGCAATCGAGGGAGAAGGGACTTGGTCAGGGAGGTGACCAAGAACCCGATGGTCACTCTGACAGAGCTGTAGAGTTCCTCTGTGGAGATGGGAGAACTTTCCAGAAGTTCAACCGTCTCTGCAGCACTCCACCAATCAGGCCTTGATGGTAGAGTGGCCAGATGGAAGCCCTCCTCAGTAAAAGGCACATGACAGCCCGCTTGGAGTTTGCCGAAAAAGCACCTTAAGGCCTCTCAGACCATGAGAAACAAGATTCTTTGGTCTAATGAAATCAAGATTGAACTCTTTGGCCTGAATGCCAAGTCTCACATCTGGAGGACACCAGGCACCATCCCTACAGTGAAGAATGGTGGTAGCAACATCATGCTTTGGGGATATTTTTCAGTGGCAGACTAGTCAGGATCAAGGCAAAGATGAACGGAGCAAAGTACAGAGAGATCCTTGATAAAATGCTGCTACAGAGCGCTCAAGTCCTGAGACGGGGGAGAAGGTTCAACTTCTAACAGGACATCAACCCTAAACAGACAGCCAAGACAACGCAGGAGTGGCTTCGGGACAAGTCTCTGAATGTTCTTGTGTGGGCCAGCCAGAGCTCGGACATGAACCTGATCGAACATCTCTGGAATGACCTGAAAATAACTGTGTAGTGATGCTCCCCATCCAACCTGACAGAGCTTGAGAGGATCTGTATAGAGGAATGGGAGAAACACCCTAAATACAGGTGTGCGAAGCTTCTAGCATCATACCCAAGAAGATTCAAAGCTGTAATCGCTGCAAAGGGGCTTCAACAAAGTTCTGAGTAAAGGGTCTGAATACTTATGTAAATGGGATTTTTCCTGTTTTTGCTTTGTCATTATGGGGTATTGTGTAGCTTGATCAGGGGAAAAAAAATATTTAATCCATTTTAGAATAAGGCTTTAATGAGAGTATGGGGGTAAGTACAGGTTGGTAAATTGTGGATGGGCCTGAAACCATGCTTGCACCATTTGAGCATGATGGAACCTGACATTATCCCACACAATGACATAGGTTATGCAATCAGCTCTACAGACCTGATTTAGCTCATCAAGGAAGGTTACAGTCGAACAGCGCCTCATGTGGCTGCCTGTAACTCAATATATAGAGTAGAGAGCTTCCGATGTTCGACCAAACATTAGAACGGGCAAGATGCGTAATCTAAGCAACTTTGACTGTGGTAAGATTGATGCCACACATGGTGATACCAGCATCTCAGAAACAGCTGCCTGCCTGGGATTTTTATGCACTAGTCTCTAGAGTTTACAGAGAATGGTGCGATAAACAAAACACATTCAGTGAGTGGCAGTTCTGTGGGTAAAACACCTTGTTAATGAGAGGTCAGAGGAGAATGTCCAGACTTATTCAAGCTAACCGAAAGGCCACACATGCTCAAATAACAGCTGTTTAAAACAGTGGTGTGCAGAAGGGCATCTCTTAATGTACAACACTGAATAATTCAGGCTGTTGTGGAGGCAAAAGGGGGTCCTACCCAGTACTAGATAAGTGTACCTAACAAAGTGGCCGGTGAGTGTACAGTAATGTCAAATCTGAACATGGTCTGGAAAATACAGTATTTATCTATTTATTTTATTTATTTAGCTAGGCAAGTCCATTAAGAACACATTCTTATTTTTAATGACGGCCTAGGAACGGTGGGCTAACAGCCTTGTTCAGGGGCAGAACAACAGATTATTACCTTGTCAGCCCAGGGATTTGATGTAGCAACCTTTTGGTTACTAGCGCAATTCTCTAACCTCTAGGATACCTGCCGCCCCAAACTATAAACCACTAGCACAGACGCCCACTGTAATCATCTGATTTATCTCCCTTATCCTCCTCCTCACTAATCTCATCCTCTTTTTGAAGAGTGTGTGTGTTTTATAGATGTGTGTGTGTGTGTGAGGGTAATTTAATTAGAGCAGGTTACTGCCAGGGGTTAATATCCTACATGCACTCTGCTCCTCTCCAAAGGCTAAATTGCTTAAAGCACATTAGGAACTTTAAACAGACTTTTAACTGTGCACGTCTGTGTGTGTGTGTGTGTGTGTGTGTGTGTGTGTGTGTGTGTGTGTGTGTGTGTGTAACTGCACTGGCCTATTAAGACGTTACATTCTGCTGCTTAGAGTCAGCCAGCTCTCCCCAGACAAACCATCATCTCTCTCTCCCTCTTTCTTACTCGCTCACGCTGTCTCTCATGCTCTCTGCCTCACAATCTCACTCTTTCACACATCTCTCTCACTTTCTCTGACAATCTCTCCATCACTTCCCTCTCTCACATAGATACAGATGTAGGATCTTAATTTGAGCCAGTTTGCTATAGCAGGAAAATAATCCTGCAGCAACAGGAAATATGAATTATTATGTTGATTTATAATTAAATTCCAATTTTTGTTGGGGTTGATACATTTTTCATAAGGTTAAATCGAGTCGGAAATTTCTACGTGGAAATTACAAACGTCAGCAGCATTTTTAAACCTAAAATACACTCGGTGTGTATTCATGGACACCAAGGGAAGCCAGGTGTAAAGGGGTGAGTGACTGGTTGCCGGGAAGTCAGGCGCAGGAGAGCAGAGATGGGTGATAACAGGAGAACTTTAACATACACCCTGGCCCAAAGGCACAGCCGAGGCAGCGCAAAGCACAATCATGGTAACATGAACCGGAATAAACAAAACAAACAGACCTATGTTTGAAACAATGGCTAGAAGACCGGTGACGTCAACCGCCGAACGCAGCCTGAACAAGGGGAGAGACCGACTTCGGCGGAAGTCATGACACCAGGCTTCCCCAAAAAACGTACCAATATATTTTTTTATAAAATAATTTATCCTTCTCTCTGTGTTTCAGAATTTTTTTCTTCAATTCGCAATTGGCTGAATAGATCTCACAGGAGAAAGCATACGAGTGAGCGAAACAGCACCTCTCTGTCTCTCTACATGTAGGCCATCTATCTGATGCTGTCTGGTCCAAACCAGTATAACATTGTTGCCACCCATAGCATTGAAGGCAAGGGAAGCCAGCGAGCATCTGGCCTCCCTTGACAAAAAAAGTACATTTGCCAATCAGCGTTGTGAATCATCCTTGCGCACCAAAAAAAGTGTTAAGGGAAACCAGCTTGGATTTGGCGTCACTCCTATCAAATCCCATTGAGAGCATACATCAAAGACAGACAACTTGATTTGTTACATCTGGTTGTGTTGTTATCCTCCAGTGGCTAGCTAGCCAGCTTGCTAAAAATGGCCCTTTTCTGGAATTAGCCATGGATGGAGAAAGGGATTAGGACTTGTGGTTTTACTTAATTCTCCATACTGGCCAATGATTATAACGGCGATTCTGATCCAACCATTAATTCATACATTGTTGTGCCCCTGGCCTGAGAGGATGGAAGTTCAATATGTAGCTTGATGTAGAAGACTAACGTTAACTAGCTAAAGTTGCCCATGAATGGAAGTTAGGCTAGCGAGCAAGCATTTTAGCCAGGTAGCCTAGGACAACAACAAAAATAAAAGCATGTAGCGTACGACAGAGTGATAGACCGTTTTGCCAGCATGAAAGAGAGGAGGATGGCATTGGTGTTTCTCTACAAGTCGGTGAGTCAACATGTTTTTCTACTTGCACAAACGCGCACACACAGAAATCAGAACCATGGACAGCCACATCATACTTAGTTTACGGTGTTGATTGAACTAAATTGTTTTTTAAAATCTTTTAGTTGTCACTGTATTAGACTAAGCAGAGATGATTTGATGATGTTGAAATGGTGCTGGAATAGTAGAGGCAGCTGTCACGTTCTGACCTTTATTTCCTTTGTTTTGTATTTATTTAGTATGGTCAGGGCGTGAGTTGGGTGGGCAGTCTATGTTTGATTTTCTATGATTTCGATTTTTCGGCCTAGTATGGTAAAAGACAGCAACGACAGCAGCAGCAACAACAGCGGCCAGCATCACAGGACTCCTGGACATGGGAGGAGATACTGAACAGAGAGGGACCCTGGGCACAGGCTGGGGAATATCGCCGCCCCAAAGCAGAGCTGGAGGCAGCGATATGAGGAGGCAGCACGGCAGTGCGACAGGTACGAGAGGCAGCCCCCAATTTTTTTTGGGGGGGGCACACGATGTGTGGAGCTAAGCCAGGTAGCAGACCTGAGCTCACTCCTCGTGCTTATTATGAGCAACGCGTTACTGGTCAGGCACCGTGTTATGCGGTTAAGCGCACGGTGTCGCCAGTAGTGTCCATAGCCGGTCGCCGGTACGCAGTTTTGGTCCAGGGTATCCTGCGCCGGCTCTGCGTGCTGTGTCTCCGGGGCGCTGGGAGGGTGCAGTGCGTCCTCTGCCTGCGCTCCGCTCGTGCCGGGCAAATGTGGGAGTGGAGCCTAAGGGAGAGGTGCGTGTAGTAAGCACTAGATCTCCCGTGCTTACCCACAGCCCGGTTTAACCTGTGCCTGCACTCTGGAGGGTCCGGGCTAGAGTAGTTGTCCAGCCTGGGGAAGTGTTACCAAGGTTGCGCACCAGAGCTCCAGTGCTCCCCCACAGCCCGGTCCTTCAGGTGCCTTCTCCTAACACCAAGCCTCCTGAAGGTCTCCCCAGCCTGGTGGTTCCTGTGGCAGCCCCACGCACCAGGCTGTCCGGCGCTGCTGCCGGAGCCCCTCAGCCCAGAGGCGCCAGAGCCCCTCAGCCCAGAGGCGCCAGAGCCCCCGCCCCTCTATCCCGAGCCCCCGCCCCTCTGTCCATTGAGAAGAGTTGCCAGGGTTAGGAAGCCACGGAGGCGGACAATGAAGCGGACTAAGACAAAATGAAGTGGGGTCCGCGCCCGCGCCAGAGCCGCCTCCGCGGACAGACGCCCACCCAGACCCTCCCCTATAGGTCAAGGTTTTGCGGCCGGAGTCCGCACCTTTGGGGGGGGGGAGGGGGGGGTACTGTCACGTTCTGACCTTTATTTCCTTTGTTTTGTATTTATTTAGTATGGTCAGGGCGTGAGTTGGGTGGGCAGTCTATGTTTGATTTTCTATGATTTGGGATTTCTATGTTTCGGCCTAGTATGGTTCTCAATCAGAGGCAGGTGTCATTAGTTGTCTCTGATTGAGAATCATACTTAGGTAGCCTGGGTTGCACTGTTTGTTTGTGGGTGATTGTCTATGTTAGTGGCTTGTGTCAGCACAGGTCTCATTTGTAGCTTCACGGTCGTCATTGGTTTATTGTTTTTGTATAGTGTTGCAGTGTTCAGTGTTTTCTTTATTAAAATTCACCATGAACACATACCACGCCGCATTTTGGTCCTCTGATCCTTCTCGCCTCTCCTCTTCAGATGAAGAGGAGGAGGACCGTGACAGCAGCACCTGTTTTCTTTGCGACTTGCGGTAACTCTCTGTAGTTCTAAATCAATAGTTGTTTATTGGTCCAAAAATCTCGGAAACGTTAACTTGCTTGACCATGCTATAGGTCATGTAACTGTCTGTTACTGTACATGCAATATGTTTTGTGGACTTCACTGGACAGAGGTTGCATTCTGGTTTTGTGATAAAACAAAAGGTGTGGTTGAATTTATTCTGCCACTGTGTCTTCTTATTGTCTCAGCCTTTAGGCCTATATATATATCACGGTCACAAGACATATGAATTAACAGGTTGTAGAGCA
Organism: Oncorhynchus tshawytscha; assembly: GCF_018296145.1. Taxonomy (NCBI): domain Eukaryota; kingdom Metazoa; phylum Chordata; class Actinopteri; order Salmoniformes; family Salmonidae; genus Oncorhynchus; species Oncorhynchus tshawytscha. Next base: position 15,734,779 of record NC_056431.1, on the reverse strand, counting down.
AACAACGCAATTATCGCAACACAGGTTTTAATGGCATTTTTTTGGGGGGGTGCTTTATTATTATTTTTTACTTATTTTTCTTAACTGCATTGTTGGTTAAGGGCTTGTAAGTAAGCATTTCACTAAGGTCTACACCTGTTGTATTCGGAGCATGTAACTAATTTGATTTGATAGAGAATAAAGTAGACGGCGCAGGTCAAAAGTCTGATATATGACCCTATGTCCGGATGACGCGTACATGCCCAAATATGGGCATGTACATCCAAATATACTTCCTGTTCATGTTGTCACGTGTTGGAGGGTGTGTTATTTTATGGCTATATTGCATCTATTCCTTTGAAGTTGTCATGATGATTGATGTGTAGGGACCTGGTTGAACTGGGGGGGATGTGTTTGAACAGTGGCCAGCTACGTACATTCCTAAAAAGTAACCGCTATGTCTCTGCATTTAAAAAGAAACCTGCCCCTCTTGCGAAGCCTGGTTGGGGCTACAGCTAAAGAAAGGAAGGCCATCTTGGGTCACTGTTCTTCAGATCTCATATTATCCCGATGTGAGATTGCTTTGAATCTTCTTCAATGTTATTACCCAGTTTGTTTTGTGCATTACTTCATACACACGGTAGAACTATTGGAATATGAATTGCTGGGTACTCACCATCCACCTGACCTACGGCAGAAGGCAGAACAATGGTCTAGCCTCTTCGGTGAGGCGCCAGGTAGCCTGGGAGTCCTACTGGAGAGAAGGAATTGAAGACTCAGACTGAGGAAGACTTGAGGTAGACGTGGAGGGGTCTACCCGTCCTCCATTACCCAGCATATTAATCATTAGTGAATAAACTTGACGAACTCAGAGCGAGGATCTCCTTCCAGAGAGACATCGGATTCTGCAACACTGTTTTTCTGAGACTTGGCATTCCTCTGACATTCAAACGGATTATATAAAACCAGCAGGTTTTACAGTTCATCGAGAAGATAGGAAGTGGGCTCTCTCTGGAAAGAACAAAGACGGTGGTGTCTAGGGCTGTGGTGATCATGAAATTTTGTCAGACGGTTATTATCATGCAAAAGACTGCCGTCTCACAGTAATTGACCATTAATTAACATAAACAGGTTTTGTATCTACAGACCTTCAACATAAAAGCTGGATGAGCGCCATTGGAACATCTACATTTTAAAAAGTCTAATAAATCAATTTAATATACACCCTCACAATAAATTCATTATTTATTTTAGTCGGGTCTAAAGAAACATTATGGTCAATGTTCCTTCTAAACTGTGCCCGTGCGTGCAGTAGTCCCAAGACTAACGCTCAGCTCCCCCGGACTGCTGCAAGCAGAAATATCAGGCCACAGAGAGAACGAGATTGAACTTCACTCAACTTTCTAGAGCATTGGTCACCAACCGGGTCAATCGCGATCGACTTGTCGATCTCCAAGCCATTCCTAGCCATTCCTAGTAAAAAAAAAACGATAAAGATTTATATGGGCTTTAGATGCTCCCGATTCAGCTGCCCCACGTGCTGGTTAGGCGAACTGTTGCCATTTTGAACCATTTCTCAGACAAACTGCCTTCCCGGTGGGCCCAGAGAGCAAATGAAGTGTACAATAGGTTTACCACTGGCTCATTGGATGGCTTAGATTATCTTGTCTGCAATAAGAAGCAGGCATAAAAGATAGCTATAGCAAAATTGATACTGTGAGATTTCAAAATGTTTAAAACCATGACTAGAGAGAGTTGAGCCGACTTTGCCGGAATTCCAGTAGATGTAAACGGCCAGATGTACTTGGGCTCACTCTGGGCAGTCATTCATTTTGATTCCGGGCCGAGTCCGACACCCGATTCCGGGCCGATTCAATCAATTCCTGCCCCTCGGAGAGGGCCGCTTCTGTGCGGATTCCTCATTTCTAGCTGGGATGTTGAGAGGCGGACCCTCATGCCCCGTGTACACTAGCACGTGGTATTGTGCTGTGAAACACCTCTTCCCATTCATTCTTAATGGAAGGAAAGCGGTGAGAAGCAGAGAGGGCAGGGGACCATTGGGTGGTGCAAAAGTGGCATGGGAGGTGGTGAAAAATTTCTGCTTTTCACAACTTAGTGGAAATCAGCATCTCACAACCTTATGGAAATCACCACGGCGACCACTGGGTGATGACCAATCATATTGACAGACGGATGGAGAGAGAGAGAGAGAGCATGATTAAGCCTTGTGTTTTTTTTATTCTAACACTGTCAGTCCTCATAATCATCATGAGGGGAAATGCAAAACTGACCTTGGATCATTAACTCTGGGACTACTACATCTCTATCTGTATTTCAATGTAAAGCATCTCTTTAATAATACTTCCTGTTGACCCGACCAAGTGACCTCACCTCTGATCATGCTGTGCCCTCTATGTTTCAGCCAGTTCAGATGCAGGTGGGGTTCCCCGACATAGCTGATATAACCTAGAGGATTTAGGGAGAAGAGAGCAGAGGGATGAAATGAAGGAGAGAGATACTGTTAATGAGAAAATAAGGTAGTTAAAGAGACAGTACTCAACAGGAATCTGTGTGTGTGGTCTCAACTGGTGTCCACACTAAGTGGCTGCAGAGTAATTTATACTGAAATACATGCACAGACACACAAGGACAAACAATATAGCCTAGTTATATAAACAGAAATAATGAGGTGTCTTACTATTCTCAATGGTTGGTCCTCTTGCCTATTTTTTGAAGGTGGAAGGAGCCACAGTTATACACCTGCTTACTGCACAACACAATCCACCAATCAGATTGTTACACGAGTGTGTAGGTGTGGGTTATAGGGTGTATAATTGTTATACATTTTTTCAATATGGGTGACTTAAAACACGGAACCCAAACTGGCTGCGCGCGTACGCCATCATGCATAAATTTATTTTGTCCCCCCACACCAAACGCGACCACGACACGCAGGTTAAAATATCAAAACAACTCTGAACCAATTATATTTATTTGGGGACAGGTCGAAAAGCATTAAACATGTATGGCAATTTAGCTAGTTAGCTTGCACTTGCTAGCTAATTTGTCCTATTTAGCTAGCTTGCTGTTGCTAGCTAATTTGTCCTGGAATATAAACATCGAGTTGTTATTTGACCTGAAATGCACAAGGTCCTCTACTTCGCCAATTAATGAATACAATAAATGGTCAACCAAATTGTTTCTAGTCATCTCTCTTCCTTCCAGGATTTTTCTTCTCTTGACTTTATATTGCGATTGGCAACTTTCATAAATTAGGTGCATTACCGCCACTGACCTCGTTAGTCTTTCAGTCACCCACGTGGGTATAACCAATGAGGAGATGGCATGTGGGTACCTGCTTCTATATACCAATGAGGAGATGGGAGAGGCAGGACTTGCAGCGCGATCTGTGTCAGAAATAGAACTGATTTCTATTTTAGTCCTTGGCAACGCAGACGCTTGTTGGTGTGCGCAAGCAGTGTGGGTGCAATAATTGAATAAAATAGATTTCTACATTTATTTTGCAGCGCTCGCACACGCCACGCGAGCAGTGTGGTCAGCCTGTTAAAATACCTTGTTTTTGTACAGACATCACCCTTACCTGAACAGCACCCTCACCAGAGAAGTAGAAATCTAAAAGGAGAGAAACTGGGATTTGCAGTTGAGTGCAGGTAACATAGTGAAGTAAATGGAAGAATACTCTTATTGCAATGTGGATGGCTCTTAAAACAGCATTTTGTTGTGCAAAGTTTAGTCTATGGTGTTGCCAGGAAACAGCACCCTCTTCGAAGAAGTAGGAGGTGAAGATCTCCTGCACACGGATTGCCTCCACTGCTGCGTTGTTGGCCCCATCCTTGAAATATCCTGCATTGCAGTAGACCTCTCCTCTGGCACACAACGGTGAGCTGCAGATCTCCTCCTGGTCCTTGTGTCCATCCTCATGAAGTTATGCAGTACACAGGTAGCCTTCACATGCCGGAATTCCCCCAGGAGGCAGTTGCAGATGGCCCTGGTCACTCAACCTTGCAGTGCCCTACACAGTAACTGTAGGAAATCATTTTGAAGGAATCTCCATTTACAAGGCATGAAATCAAATCAAATTGTATTAGTCACATGCGCCGAATACAACAGGTGAGGTAGACCTTACAGTGAAATGCTTACTTACAAGCCCCTAACCAACAATGCAGATTAAAAAATATGAATGATATATGGACAGCAGCAAGAAATAGGTTCACTGTTCCTACCATCAAGGCCATGCTTATTGTGAAGACAAACTTCAACCTCCCCTGCCAGGAGTTCATGGAGAAGCTGGCCAAAGACAGAGCAATCCTGAATAAGATACATTATTCTGAGAAATATACAGATTAGGTTGGATAAAGCTAAGTAGCCAATAGTAGTCTGAGAACAATAATGCATTTTATTTTGTAAAGCTGTTTTTTGCATCAAACAACACAAAAGCATTTTCAGTCACCTTCTTGTCTGGAGGTCTGGATAGACAGGTTAATGTCAAGCCCTGCATGTTTTTTCAAAAGTCTAATGGAATCTAGGCCTACATTGAACACCACACATTGGCTTATACTGTAGGCTGAATGATAGAACAGCTATTTCCTTGTTAAAATGTTATGGGATGCATTTTCTACATTGTTTTTGATGATAGACCACTCTGGTAGACCTACATTATGACCAAATAGTCACAGAGCACTGTTAAAACTGAAACTTAAAGCAGGTACAGCCTCAGTGTTCACAGTAAACCGGCCCTGGAAGTTGCACAGAATGTTCACAACATTTAAGTTTGAGCTCAGCAGACCTGAAATTTGCTCAGTTTGAGGGAACCGTGATTATGATATGAAGAAAATGTATTTCAGAAGAACAGAATATTTTTTGGCCTACCCTTGGCACATGTTATCTGGCAATGCTCCATGCCATAGGGTGTAGGCTTGTTCATTTAGCTGACAATATATGCTTATAAGTTCAATTATTTTATTTTATCAGATTTTATAGAAAGTATATAATTCAATTTAGCTGAATAAAATAGAAAGGATATTTTCCCCATTAGCCTACAGAGTGAGTGCCCATATGAAGTGGCTATGTTGAGCGTCAAATTATACTTTTAAACAGGTCCTATATGATAGATTTAGAGTTACTTGGCAACTTTAATCGTGAATGATACAAACCTTAGAATGTCTTAGAAATCAAAACATATATGGGTTGCATGGTGCAACTATAAGCTATTGATGATTTGAGAAACAAAAAAAACTTGCGCTCTGTTCCTTGCCTCAGGTTGCACAGCTGTTCCTTCCTGAAGTGATTTTATTGGGCGGTATGCAAATTGGAGTGGGTCTAGGGTTTCTGGGATAATGGTGTTGATGTGAGCCATGACCAGCCTTTCATGGCTATAGACGTGAGTGCTACCGGTCGGTAGTCATTTAGGCAGGTTACCTTAATGTTCTTGGGCACAGGGACTATGGTGGTCTGCTTGAAACATGTTTGTATTACAGACTCAGTCCGGGAGAGGTTGAAAATGTCAGTGAAGCCTCCCGGGTGGCGCAGTGGTTAAGGGCGCTGTACCAGCTGTGCCACCAGAGACTCTGGGTTCGCGCCCAGGCTCTGTCGTAACCGGCCGCGACCGGGAGGTCCGTGGGGCGACGCACAATTGGCCTAGCGTCGTCCGGGTTAGGGAGGGTTTGGCCGGTAGGGAAATCCTTGTCTCGTCGCACACCAGCAACTCCTGTGGCGGGCCGGGCGCAGTGCATGCTAACCAAGGTTGCCAGGTGCACATTGTTTCCTCTGACACATTGGTGCAGCTGGCTTCTGGGTTGGATGGGTTGTGTATCAGAGGACGCATGACTTTCAACAGTCTCTCCCGAGCCCGTACGGGAGTTGTAACGATGAGACAAGATAGTAGCTACTAAACAATTGGATACCATGAAATTGGGGAGAAAAATGGGTACAATTAAAAATGGGTACAATAAAAAAAGAAATGTCAGTGGTCAGCAGTTGGTCAGCGCGTGCTTGGGGTACACGTCCTGGTAATCGGTCTGGCCCTGCGGCCTTGTGAATGTTGACCTGTTTAAAAGTCTTACTCACATCGTTTGCGGAGAGCGTGATCACACAGTCATCTGGAACAGCTGATTCTCTCATGCATATTTCAGTGAAGCAAGCATAAAAGTAATTTAGCTCGTCTGGTAGGTTTGTGTCACTGGGAAGCTCTCGGCTGTGATTCCCTTTGTAGTCTGTAATAGTTTGCGAGCCCTGCCACATCCGACGAGCTTCGAAGCCGGTGTAGTACGATTCGATCTAAGTCCTGTATTGATGCTTTGCCTGTTTGATGGTTCGTCGGAGGGCATAGTGGGATTTTTCTATAAGCTTCCAGGTTAGAGTCCTCTCCTAGAAAGCGGCAGCTCTAACCTTTAGCTCAGTGCGTATGTTGCCTGTAATCCATGGCTTCTGATTGGGGTATGTACTTACTATGGGGATGATGTCATCGATGCACTTATTGATAAAGCCAGTGATTGATGTGGTGGACTCCTCAATGCCATCGGAAGAATCCCGGAACATATTCCAGTCTGTGCTAGCAAAACAGTCCTGTAGCTTAGAATCTGCTTCATCTGACCGATTTCTTTATTGACCAAGTCACTGGTGCTTCCTGCTTTAATTTGATCTTGTAAGCAGGAATCAGGAGGATAGAATTATGGTCAGATTTTCATAATGGAGGGCGAGGGAGAGCTTTGTACACGTCTCTGTGTGTGGAGTAAAGGTGGTCTAGAGTTTTTTCCCTCTGGTTGCACATTTGACATGCTCATAGAAAAAGGTAAAACGGATTTAAGTTTCCCTGTATTAAAGTCCCCGGCCACTAGGAGCGCCACCTCTGGATGAGTGTTTCCTGTTTGCTTATGGCGGTAAACAGTTCATTGAGTGTTGTCTTAGTGCCAGCATCGGTCTGTGGTGGTAAATAGACAGCTACGAGTAATACAGATAAAAACTCTCTAGCTAGATAGTGTAGTCTACAGCTTATCATGAGATACTCTACCGCAGGCAAGCAAAACCTTGAGACTTCCTTAGATATCATGCACCAGCTGTTGTTTACAAATATACATAGACCGCCACCCCTTGTCTTACCAGATGCTGCTGTTCTATCCTGCCGATACAGTGTAGATCTTTGACATTATGGGGTATTGTGTGTAGGCCAGTGAGAGAAAACATAAATGTAATACATTTTAAATTCAGGCTGTAACTCAACAAAATGTGGAAAAAGTAAAGGGGTGTGAATACATTCTGAAGGCAGTGTATATATACTGTGTATACAAAAGTATGTGGACACCCCTTCAAATTAGTGTATTCGGCTGTTTCAGCCACACCCATTGCTAACAGGCATATAAAATCACCACACAGCCATGCAATCTCCTTACACCAACATTGACGGTAGAATGGCATTACTGAAGAGCTCAGTGACTTTCAAAGTGGGACCGTCATAGGATGAAATCTTTCCAAGAAGTCAGTTCATCAAATTTCTGCCCATCTAAAGCTGCCCCGGTCACCTGTAAGTGCTGTTATTGTGAAGTGGAAATGTCTAGGAGTAACAATGGCTCAGCCGCGACGTGGTAGGCCACACAAGCTTACAGAACGGGACGGCTGAATGCTGAAGTGCATAGTGCGTAAAAATCATCTGTCCTCAGTTGCAACACTCACAACGGAGTTTCAAACTGCCTCTGGAAGCACCAAACTACTTCTGCAAGCTTTATGAAATAGGTTTCCATGGCCGAGCAGCCGCATACCAGCCTTAGATCACCACGCTCCATGCCAAGCATCGGCTGGAGTCGCGTAAAGCTCGCCGCCGTTGGACTCTGGAGCAGTGGAAACGCATTCTCTGGAAGTGATGAATCCCACTTTACCATCTGGCAGTACGACGGACGAATCTGGGTATGGCAGATGCCAGGAGAATGCTACCTGCCCCTATGCATAGTGGCAACGGTAAAGTTTGGTGGAGGAGGAATAATGGTCTGGGGCTGTTTTTCACAGTTCGGGATAGGCCCCTAAGTTCCAGTGAAGGGAAATCTTAACGCTGGAATCTTGACATTCCAACTTTGTGGCCCTTTCCTGTTTCAGCATGACAATGCCCCTTTGCACAAAGCAAGCTCCATACAGAAATTGTTTGTCGATATCGGTGTGGAAGACCTTGACTGGCCTGCACAGAGCCCTGACCTCAACCCCATTGAACACCTTTGGGTGGAGTTGGAACACTGACAGCGAGCCAGGCCTAATCGGCCAACATCAGTGCCCGACCTCACTAGTGCTCTTGTGGCTGAATGGAAGCAAGTCCCCGCAACAATGTTCCATCGTAGTGGATAGCCTGCCTAGAAGAGTGGGGGCTGTTATTGCAGCAAAGGGGGTACTAACTCCATATTAATGCCCATAATTTTGGAATGAGATGTTAGACGACCAGGTGTCCACAAACCTTTGGTCATGTAGTGTATATAGACTTGAATCTAGCAGCCAATTGGTTTCATGGGCATGGCTTGAACCTTGATGCGTGTACCTGTCTTGGCATCTGAAGGTCCATTCTGCAGGCTCCAGGCAGACAAGGTATTGAAGCATTTTAACCACCTCAGCTCCAGGGACCAGACTGTTCATGTACATATAACCAAATTTACATTACATCAATATACAAATCAACATATAAAAACATAAAAACAACCATATAGCTCTCACATTTGCGGGTACTCTATGTTGGCCACTGGGTAATAATTCTTCCTCAGGTTGTTACTGAGGTCCACCAACACCTGCAAATCAACAAGGCATCAAATACACTGATTCATACAATATATTGTCCAAATACACTGGAATATACATTCTATTGGCTAAATACACAAGCATTTCTCTACACTCTCAATAACATCTGCTTACCTTGTGTGTGTGACCAATACATTTGTTATTTGAAATACACTGGAACATAGAATATATTGGCTAAATACTGGCAAAACAGACATTCATACATATTGCAAAAGTAATAAAACATACAGTATATGCTACTTTTCCCTTTAGCTGATTTAGCTGAAGGAAGTCGTAGTGTTGTCTCTGGACAGAGACATCTCGAATCCCACCGTACCTTCTCCGCTGTGCAATCTGGTTTCCGAGCCGGTCACGGGTGCACCTCAGCCACGCTCAAGGTACTAAACGATATCATAACCGCCATCGATAAAAGACAGTACTGTGCAGCCGTCTTCATCGACCTTGCCAAGGCTTTCGACTCTGTCAATCACCATATTCTTATCGGCAGACTCAGTAGCCTCGGTTTTTCGGATGACTGCCTTGCCTGGTTCACCAACTACTTTGCAGATTGAGTTCAGTGTGTCAAATCGGAGGGTATGCTGTCCGGTCCTCTGGCAGTCTCTATGGGGGTGCCACAGGGTTCAATTCTCGGGCCGACTCTTTTCTCTGTATATATCAATGATGTTGCTCTTGCTGCGGGCGATTCCCTGATCCACCTCTACGCAGACGACACCATTCTATATACTTCCGGCCCGTCCTTGGACACTGTGCTATCTAACCTCCAAACGAGCTTCAATGCCATACAACACTCCTTCCATGGCCTCCAACTGCTCTTAAACGCTAGTAAAAACCAAATGCATGCTTTTCAACCGTTCGCTGCCTGCACCCGCACGCCTGACTAGCATCACCACCCTGGATGGTTCCGACCTTGAATATGTGGACATCTATAAGTACCTAGGTGTCTGGCTAGACTGTAAACTCTCCTTCCAGACTCATATCAAACATCTCCAATCCAAAATCAAATCTAGAGAGTCGGCTTTCTATTCCGCAACAAAGCCTCCTTCACTCACGCCGCCAAACTTACCCTAGTAAAACTGACTATCCTACCGATCCTCGACTTCGGCGATGTCATCTACAAAATTGCTTCCAACACTCTACTCAGCAAACTGGATGCAGTTTATCACAGTGCCATCCGTTTTGTCACTAAAGCACCTTATACCACCCACCACTGCGACCTGTATGCTCTAGTCGTCTGGCCCTCGCTACATATTCGTCGCCAGTTTCTCTGGCCCCAGGTCATCTACAAGTCTATGCTAGGTAAAGCTCTGCCTTATCTCAGTTCACTGGTCACGATGGCAACACCCATCCGTAGCACGCGCTCCAGCAGGTGTATCTCACTGATCATCCCTAAAGCCAACACCTCATTTGGCCGCCTTTCGTTCCAGTTCTCTGCTGCCTGTGACTGGAACGAAATGCAAAAATCGCTGAAGTTGGAGACTTTTATCTCCCTCACCAACTTCAAACATCTGCTATCTGAGCAGTTAACCGATCGCTGCAGCTGTACATAGTCTATCGGTAAATAGCCCACCCATTTTTACCTTCCTCATCCCCATACTGTTTTTATTTATTTACTTTTCTGCTCTTTTGCACACCAATATCTCTACCTGTACATGACCATCTGATCATTTATCACTCCAGTGTTAATCTGCAAAATTGTAATTATTCGCCTACCTCCTCATGCCTTTTGCACACAATGTATATAGACTCCCCTTTTTTTCTACTGTGTTATTGACTTGTTAATTGTTTACTCCATGTGTAACTCTGTGTTGTCTGTTCACACTGCTATGCTTTATCTTGGCCAGTTCGCAGTTGCAAATGAGAACTTGTTCTCAACTAGCCTACCTGGTTAAATAAAGGTGAAATAAAATAAAAAAACAGCGATGAAGATCAGAAGCGTTGACTGGGCAGCTGCAGCTGCAGCATGGCCCAGGACCTGCATATACATCATCAACATATTGATACACACACAAACACACATACAGTATATTCATAAATACTCATAATATCGAAATACTAATATTGAAATACATATACAACATAGTAAAAACACATCATCAGATCTATTTTATTATGTACCTGTGCTCCGTGGGGTAGGAGGCTGCTGTGGGGTCGAACACCAACCCGTACCCCGCCTGTAGCAAGCCCAGAGAGCACCACAGGTCTCCCGTCCCAAACACACACACCCTCTCACACTCAGGTGGGGCAGGCACAGCCTCCCTCATCGGAGACAGGGATACACACTCACTCTTCTCCTCACTCCTCTCCTGACCCGTCATACCTGAACAGAGACAGGCAAATACCTCCTTGAGTCGTAGATAGTCAACAGAAAGTGTCAGAAAGACCAAATAATTTAAAATACCTTCCTGAAGTTGCAATCACAAAAAAAGTACATCCACATAAATGGAGCTTGCAGGATTAACGTCCCTTTCACTTCGCTAAGATCTTCAGCAGACACCTCCTCTAGACAGAGTTACAGTCCAGACAGAGCACTGTCAATCAATGCTAGGACAGCTTGCTGTAGTTCAAATCCTGCAATGAAATGGTTTCTGCATTACATGTCCCAAAACAATAAGTTGGAGCAGCTCCTCTGAGTTATCCAGATGAAGTTTGACTGAGACACTACTCACTGAGTCTCTATTTGTGTCTGGGCATGCTCCTGTTGTGAGGAGGGAATGGAGTAGCCTCTCTGCCAAGCTGGAAACTCAGTTGGAAGAGGAGGGTTTGTGTGTGTGTGTGTGTGTGTGTGTGTGTGTGTGCAACAATAAGCTTGTAACCACAAAAATCACAGAATGTGAAATACCTGAAGAACTGTGTCACATCACCATGAACAGTGTCTTGAAACACTGGTTTCATGAAAGCAAGAAAATGTTAAATGCTTGAGGTGAGGTCAGAGCACAGTGGAATTAATGAACCCAAGCTTTAGACTGGGCTTAGTTTACAGTAAGCCAGTAGCGGTGCATGGGTAAAATCACTGGGGAAGCTAAAAATTTTGCCATTTTACAACCTATGTGTTGTGATAATTGTGTTTTGCTCTACAACCGGTTAGTTCATATGCCTTGAGACCTTGATATATAGGCATAAGTCTGAGACAATATGAAGACACAGTGGCAGAATAAATTGAACCAGACCTTTTCTTTCATTACAAAACCGAAGAGCAACCTCTGTCCGGTGAACTCCACAAAACATATTGCATGTAACAGTTACATGACCGACAGCATGGTCAAGCAAGTTAATGTTTCGATGCACCTGCGATAACCTCTGCAAAATATGTGAACGCAACCAAGAAATGTTGATTTGAGCTCTCTCTGTGTGTGCGTGTTTGTGATCAGTGTGTGTGTGGGAACGACATAAACAACCCTCCCATTCACATCATGAACCACACAAAGACAGACACACAAAGACACACTGCTACCCAACCAACCACAGTATACCACAGAGAGCAATCACAGGTCAGCAGAACTGTGGTTCACCTTAACCCAAACACAGCAATTATGGTGTTCTATGAACACAGGAAGAGGAGCTTTCAGAGGTGGAACGCTCTTTTGTTTGTGCACATCCCAGTGTTTGTATACGTGTTTGTATTGGCTGTATCAAAAACCCCATATGTATTCCTGCGCCTTTTCTCCAAATCCTTTATACCAGCATGACAGAATGATTGACCCAACATATGGAGACAACAGGGAAGGCCAAGCTTGCAACCATTTTAGGGACAGTACATCACCATGAGGACTGTCTCTCCAGACTCTGTGTCGCCATGGACAGTGTGCTGGCAACCATCCTGCGCTTGGAGTGGAATGTGCAGTCCCTCTAATCTCCAGCACCGATTCCGGTACCAGCTCCAACACCACGACCTACCTCCGCTCCATCGGAGCCGGTCCTCGGAATACCCCTGGCCCTCCCGGAGTGCTTCAACGGCGCAACAGCAAGATGCAAGGGGTTCCTTCTATGCGACCTGTACCTCGCTCGCTATGCCAAGGCTGTTTCCAGAAGAGACAGGGTTTCCATCGTCATCTCGGCACTGACCGGACGGGCTCTGGACTGGGGTGCCATGGTCTGGGAGACGGGTGGGCCCAAGGTCGAGTCCTATGGGTCACTGGGTCAGCTGAGATAAGGCAGAGCTTTACCTAGCATAGGCAATGAATAAGTAGCTAGGGCCAGCCGACTAGAGCATACAGGTCGCAGTGGTGGGTGGTATAAGGCGCTTTGGTAACAAAACGGATAGCACTGTGATCGACTGTGATTGCTGAGTAGAGTATTGGAAGCTATTTTGTAGATGAAATCGCCGAAGTCGAGGATCGGTAGGATGGTCAGTTTTACAAGGGTAAGTTTGACGGTGTGAGTGAAGGAGGCTTTGTTGTGAAATAGGAAGCCAATTCTAGATTTGATTTTTGGATTGGAGATGTTTGATATGAGTCTGGAAAGAGAGTTTACAGTCTAGCCAGACACCTAGGTATTTGTAGTTGTCCACGTATTCTAGGTCAGAACCGTCCAGAGTAGTGATGCTAGTCGGGCGGGCGGGTGCGGGCAGTGAACGGTTGAAAAGCATGTATTTGGTTTTGCTAGTGTTTAAGAGCAGTTGGAGGCCACAGAAAGGAGTGTTGTGTGACATTGAAGCTCGTTTGGAGGTTAGTTAACACAGTGTCCAAAGAAGGGCCAGATGTATACAGAATGGTGTCGTCTGCGTAGAGGTGGATCAGGGAATCACCCGCAGCAAGAGCGACATCATATATACAGAGAAAATAGTCGGCCCGAGTATTGAACCCTGTGGTACCCCCATAGAGTCTGCCGTTTGGACTGTCTAATGCTCCTTCAGTCTTCCAGGCCTTCATCAACAAAGTGTTTTGGGACATGCTGGGACGGGGCCTAGTGATCTATATAGACAACATTTTGGTCTACTCTGCTGGCCGCGGCCAGCATGTCTCATTAGTCAGGTCTGTGCTGAGAAGACTGTTGGAGCATGATCTATATGTTAAACTGGATAAATGTTTGTTTTTCCAGCAGTCCATGTCCTTCTTGGAGGACAGAGGAGCCTCTTAAAGAAGAAGTTACAGGTCTGTGAGAGCCAGAAATCTTGCTTGTTTGTAGGTGACCAAATACTTATTTTCCACCATAATTTGCAAATAAATTCATTAAAAATCCTACAATGTGATTTTCTGGATTTTTTTTCACTCATTGTGTCTGTCATAGTTGAAGTGTACCTAGGATGAAAATTACAGGCCTCTCTCATCTTTTTAAGTGGGAGAACTTGCACAATTGTTGGCTGACTAAATACTTTTTGCCCCACTGTTCATGTAATATGAGTAATGTAAGATATGTAAACATTATTAAAGTGGCATTATTTAAAGTGGCATTGTTTAAAGTGACTAGTGATCCATTTATTAAAGTGTCCAGTGATTGGGCCTCAATGTAGGCAGCAGCCTTTCTGAGTTAGGGATGGCTATTTAACAGTCTGATGGCCTTGAGATAGAAGCTGTTTTTCAATCTCTCTGTCCTAGCTTCAGACTGTTAAATAGCCATCCTTGACTAGCCTCTCAAAGCACTTCATGATGACAGAAGTGAGTGCTGCGGGGCAGTAGTCATTTAGTTCAGTTCTTTGCCTTCTTGGGTACAGGAACAATGGTAGCCATCTTGAAGCATGTGGGGACAACAAACTGGGATAGGGAGCGATTAAATATATCCATAAACACACCAGCCAGCTGGTCTGTGCATGCTCTGAGGACGCGGCTAAGGATGCCGTCTGGGCTAGCAGCCTTGCTTGTGTTAACCAGTTTAAATGTTTTACTCACGTCATCCACTGTGAAGGAGAGGGGGGACCACAGTCTAAGTTAGCGAGCCGCGATGGTTGCACTGTATTATCCTCAAAGTGGGCAAAGAAGATGTTAAGTTTGTCAGGAAGCCTGACGTCGGTATCTGTGACGAGGCTGTTTTTGTTTTTGGAGTCCGTGATTTCCTGTAGACCCAGCCACATACGTCTCATGTTTGAGCCGTTGAATTGCCACTCCACCTTGTCCCTGTTGTCCCGTTCTGACCTTTATTTCCTTTGTTTTGTCATTATTTAGTATGGTCAGGGCGTGAGTTGGGGTGGGCAGTCTATGTTTGTTTTTCTATGATTTGGGTATTTCTATGTTTCGGCCTAGTATGGTTCTCAATCAGAGGCAGGTGTCATTAGTTGTCTCTGATTGAGAATCATACTTAGGTAGCCTGGGTTTCACTGTGTGTTTGTGGGTGATTGTTCCTGTCTCTGTGTTTGCACCAGATAGGACTGTTTTGGGTTTTCACGTTTCTTGTTTTTGTTAGTTTGTTCATGTGAAGTGCTTTATTAAACATGAATTTTAAAAAAACACGCTGCGCTTTGGTCCGCCTCTCCTTCAAGTCAAGAAAACCGTTACACCTGTACCAGCATTTCGCTTGTTTGATTGCCTTGTGGAGGGAATAACTACACTGTTTATATTCAGCCATATCTCCAGACCTCTTTCCATGGTTAAATGCGGTGGATCGCGCTTTCAGTTTTACACGAATTCCGCCATCCATCCACAGTTTCTGGTTAGGGTAGGTTTTAATCGTCACAGTGGTTACCACATCTCCTATGCACTTATTTATAAACGCACTCATAGAGTCAGCATATAGGTCAATGTTGTCCTCAGACTGACCGGAACATATTCCTGTCCGCGTGATGAAAACAATCTTGGATCGTGGCTTCCGATTGGTCGGACCAGCGTTTAATGGTTCTCGTCACTGGTACATCCTGTTTGAGTTTCTGCCTATAAACCGGGAAGAGCAAGATAACATCGTGGTCGGATTTGCCGAAGTGAGGGCGGGGGAGGGATTTGTATGCATCACGGAAGTTAGAGTAGCAGTGGTCGAGAGTATTAGCCCTACGTGTCGTGCAATCAATATGCTGATAAGATTTAAGTAGCATTATTCTCAAATTTGCTTTGTTAAAATCCCCATCTACAATAACTACAGCCTCCGTATATATAGTTTCCAGTTTACATAGAGTCCAGTGAAGTTCCTTGAGGGCCGTCTTGGGGTTTGCTTGAGGGGGGTGTACACAGCAGTGACTATAACTGATGAGAAATCTCTTGGTAGGTAGAATGGCCACCAATTGATTGTAAGGAATTCTAGGTCGGGTGAGCAGAAGGACTTGAGTTCCTGTATGTTGTTATGATTACACCATGAGTTGTTAATCATAAAGAATACACCCCGCCCTTCCTTTTCCCAGAGAGGTGTTTATCTCTGTTGGCACGAACCGATTCCAACAACATCCGGAGAGAGCCATGTTTCCGTGAAACAGAAAATGTTACAATCTCTGATGTCTCTCTGGAAAGCAACCCTCGCTTGAATTTCGTCTACCTTGTTGTCAAGAGACTGGACATTGGCAAGTATAGTGGAAATTTCCTGTATTACCAAATCATGAGAGAGCAAAACCCACACACAAGTCAGAGCTCCATCACAACCCTGTGACTCTCAGATCAATTCAGTGTCTATAAATGAATTCTCTGAGAGTCCTTACACATTGCAACTGAGATCCTTTATAGCAAAGACACACATAGCCAGACAGCATTGGATATAAATTATCATTCAGCTTTGGTCTCCTAAACTATGTTCTTATCCCACTCTTGGTACCACTCAGGACCAAAAACAAAACCTCATCCACTAGCATATATCAAATACACCCCTCCTGGACAAGATCACAGAGACAGTGAGCCTCCTAGACCATATACTAAATCAAGATAAGGGCAACTTCAGAGGGGACATGTAAATAGTTAGACACATTCCCATAAGAAGACAAGCCTAACCTCTCCCCAATGGGAAAAGTAGGGAGTGACTGGACACAGACATTGTGGAGCCAAGAGATAATTGGTTCCCCTTCAATCATCCCTTCATATGGTTTAAAATATATGTTTACATATGAAAATTAATAAAACATCTTATTTATAAATGTTACCTAAAGGTTTCTGATTCTGCCACGACACGATTAGTATATTTGGGAGCGGTGAGCGATGTGCCCGTTTACGAAGCCTGGCCAGAAGACCGCTCCGTTTGCCCCTTCTGCATCGCTGTTGCTTTAGGTCAACTGCTGGGATTAGATCCATTGTCCTGGGTGGTGGTCCGAAGAGAGGATCCTCATCAGGGAAGTCATATTCCTGGTCATAATGTTGGTAAGTTGACGTTGCTCTTATATCCAATAGTTCTTCCCAGCTGTATGTAATAAGACTTATGGTTTTCTGCAGTAACAATGTAAGAAATAATACATTAAAAAAAGTAAATACTGCATAGTTTCCTAAGAACGTGAATAGTGGAAAATATCGCCACTCTTATTTGCCATGTTTTCAATTTAAGCCTACTACAAAGTGTGTTGTTAAGAAGGTAGAGCAGCGCTTTATTATGGACAGACTTCTCCCCATTTTAGTTACTGTTACCATGACCATGACGATTTTACAATCCAGGGTTAATACAAGAAGTTTAGTCACCTCAACTTGATACTTTTCCACATTATTTATTACAAGATTTAGTTGAGGTTTAGGGTTTAGTGAATGATTTGTCCCAAATACAATACTTTTCATTTTTAGGAAATATTTAGGACTAACTTATTCCTTGCCTCCCATTCTGAAACTAACTGCGAAGCCAGTGAAGTTAGTAAAGATTGAAAAACATAAGGGGCCTAGACAGCTGCCCTGGGGAATTCCTGATTCTACCTGGATTATGTTGGAGAGGCTTCCATCAAAGAACACCCTCTATGATCTGTTAGACAGGTAACTGTTTATCCCCAATATAGCAGGGGGTGTAATGCCATAACATTCCAGCAGCAGACTGTTATCGATAATGGCAAAAGACGCACTGAAGTCTAACAAAACAGCCCACGTTTTATTATCAATTTCACTCAGCCAATCATCAGCCATTTATGTAAGTGCTGTGCTTGTTGAATGTCCTTCCTTATAAGCGTGCTGAAAGTCTGTTTGTTTACTGTAAAATAGAATTGTACCTGGTCAAACACACATTTTTCAAAAGTTTAATAAGGGTTGGTAACAGGCTGCTTGGTTTGCTATTTGAGCGAGTAAAGTGGGCTTTATTATTCTCAGGTAGTGGAATTACTTTTGCTTCCCTCCAGGCCTGAGGGAACACACTTTGCAGTCGGCTCAAATTGAAGACATGGCAAATAGGAGTGGCGATATTGTCCACTATTATCCTCAGTAATTTTCATTTTTGCCCAAATGTTCATTTAAGGTTTTCCAGAGCTTTTTACTATCATTCTTTATAACATTTATCTTTGTTTCATAGTATAGCTTCTTCTTCATTTTATTCAGTTAAGTCACATGATTTCTCAATTTGCTGTATGTTTGCCAATCGGTTGTGCAGCCAAACTTATTTGCCATTCCTTTTGCCTATTCCTTCTCAACCATACAATTTTTTAATTCCTCATTAATCCATGGGGATTTAACAGTTTTTACAGATATTTTCTTAATGGGTGCATGCTTATTAGTAACTGCAATAAGCAATTTCATAAATGTGTCAAATGCAGCGTCTGGTTGCTTCTCATTACACACCACTGACCAACAAATATGATTTATATCAACAACATAGGAATCACAAAAAAAGAGTATTGTATGGCCTCTTATACATTATATTATGCTCAGCCTTTGGAACTTTGGTTTTCCTAGATATAGCTACTATACTGTGATCACTACATCTGATCGATATGGATAGTGCTTTCAAGCTAATTTCTGCAGCATTAGTAAAGATGTGATCAATACATGTTGCTGATTTAATTCCTGTGCTGTTTGTAACTACCCTGGTAGGTTGACTGATAACCTGAACCAGTCTGCAGGCACTGGTTACAGTTTGAAGCTTTTTCTTGAGTGGGCAGCTTGATGAAAGACAGTTCATATTTAAATCACCCAGAAAATATACCCCTCTGTTGATATCACATACAATATCAAGCCTTTCACACATGTTTTCCTGATACTCACTGTTAGCAATTGATGGTCTATAGCAGCTCCCCACAAGAATGTGCTTTAGGTTAGGCAGATGAACCTGTAGCCATATTACTTAAACAGTATTAAACATGCGATCCTCTCTAAGCTTTACATGAATGGGGTTCTGAATATAAACAGCAACACCTCCACCATTGGCATTTCTGTCTTTTCTGTAGATGTTATAACCATGTATTGCTACCACTGTATCATCAAAGGTATTATCTAAGTGAGTTTCAGAGATGAATATGAATGTTATCTGTTACTAGCAAGGTATTAATTTCATGAACATTGTTTCTTAAGCTACGTATGTTAACATGGGCTATTTTTAGCACTTTTCTGGGATGCTTGATTGTTTTAATTGCTTTACTGGAAAGCTTATCAGAAACAGATATGCTCATGTTAGTTATGTTAGTGCAGGGTGCGCTGCACACAGTGGACTTCCTACTACGGCACACCGCCTCAGTGCGAACAGTATAACTCTGGTTCATAGGCACAGGATTAATGCATACAATAGCTGTAGGATCTGCAGAGGCATCCAGGGAAGTTGGAAAGACATGCAAATTGGTTACTTAAATTGTGTCTACCAATGCCCCTGGTATAATGTACATTTGCTGAAGTATTTTCACAACTTAGCGACACAATGGTAGTGATTAACTGAGCTGTGCTTGGGTCATTGATAAGTCATTGTCTCAACACAGTCTTATAATGCTGTGAAAGGCCCAGGAACCCAAATTATTCAGGTGGATCCCATCCTCCTTATAAAACTTGTCTTGTTTCCAAAATGTATTGAAATTGTCAACAAAAGTTACACCCATTCAGCTGCAATAATCACGTAACCAGGTGTGGAGAGAAAGAATCCTGGTAAAGCGTTCAATGCCACGTTTCAGAGAGGGCACAGGGCCAGATATAATGGGTATTTTATTAGTGTCTAGCAGAGAATCAATCAGCTCTTTAATATCCAGTTTCAAATGTTCAGAGCTGCCCTTCATAATGTCATAATTGTCCTGGTGTAGAATATTCTGGAGGAGCTTAGTAATGTAATTTACTCAAACTACGGGATAGGATATTGTTTTAGCACCAGGAACAGTAACATTTCTTACCATGGAGCTGCCTAAAATCAAGGCTGGCGAGAAGGCTGAGGAAATCCCCTGGCGAACTTCAGGCAACACCTGCCGGTCGGACAATGACAAACGACAAGGCAGAGATTCAAACGCTGTCCAGCCACCGGCATAGAAAAAGTAAACATTCCACTCTGCGTTTTCCCCAGTTTCTTAGGTAGGCTGGCGACCTGCTTGATCAAGGAAGTCACTTCAATCCTATAATCCTTGGCAAGCAAACAATTGCCGCATTGGAACTCCGAGTGATCCAGTTTGTCCAGAAACAAAGCGTAGTAGATACAGCTCCTACAGAGCTGGAACTGTTCATTTACTTCTCCAGACAAAGAAGGCTCCATTGCAAAACTTATCTGGGACTAACCTTGTTAGCTTGATGGCTAGCAGCTTAGCAAGCAGCTAGCTGTTAAAAGCAGAAGTTCAAAACTGTGCACTCTCCTCAAACAATAGCATGGTATTATTTCACTGTAATAGCTACTGTAAATGGTGCAGGGCAGTTAGATTAACATTGGTACAGTCATAAACTACTCTCACTTACAGTAACCATATACTTTGCACTTGAACCGCCACCCGCTTTGAGTAAGAAATCATGAATGTATTTATGTGAAATGCCTGGTTCGCCGGGGATCTCTCGTTGGACAGGGCAGCCTTGGAAACGCTTGTAAGGCTCTGATTGTCCAAAATGGTTCCACCAAGTCTTCTACTGTTGTCCTTCTTTGTAGTTGTCCGGTAACCGAGTCAGAGTGTATTTTCCATCCATTTGCTCTTGAAGATGCTTCTTTGAAGATAGGCTAGCCAGCCGTATCGATGGTTCCCCAGTGGGGTCATGAGGGTAGTGTAATACGATGGTTTGAGCAGAGTAACCGGATGGTCCTCCTTAAATTCACTTTTGAAGATACTTTACTTAGGACAGCTATTCAGTCGTACCAGTGATTGTCCGGGAGGTGAGTTTATCGTCTCCACCTCGTGTTGAGATTCAAAGTTCAAACCAATTTAAACGTACAGCTGCAGCAAGTTATAAAAAACAATCATCTCTTATAGCTTTTCAAATCCCATCCCTCTCTTAACAAAAACACTTTCATAATTTGTCATATTACATGCACAACGCATAGTATGGAAACTTTATACATGTAGTGGGCATACTTTCCAAGTTAAACAGTATTTCTATTATAACATTTTAATGACATCACAACATAACAATCAATATTGTTAGTGTTCCATAGATCGCTTCTGACCATTTCCCACATTCTATGATAGAAATATTGTTCCAGTATTCGCTTGTTAGAGTTTTGGCAGAAAAAAGTATGTTGAAACAAAGAGCATTTCCTTTGGTGAATCTTGGAGAGGGAGAGAGATCTTCTCCCTTGATTTACAACAGGATGTAAGTTGTTCATCCCCACTAGTTCTTTCCTTCCCTCCTCTACGCGTGAGAGGGGGTCTGATTTAAGTTATTTATTGCAAATCTTGTCTGACCTATTTGGATCCTCATGGACAGTCATGACAGACTCGCTGCACAACAGGTGATATTACACCCAAACTCTGTATGCCAAGGGCTCTCCAACCCTGTTCCTGCAGCTGCCCAATGATTAACTTGGTAAACCAAGTAAAATCTTTTTGGGAACATTGACTGTATCATGTTTTTACAAATACAAATTCAATATAATATAGGCTGTAAGCCGCCCTGCACAATCAATGAACCAACAGTGTCGCCTAGGCCTATATGTTCTCTCTGTCACGACCGTCGTTGAAGGAAGACCAAAGTGCAGAGTGGTGAGCGTACATTACTTTTTATTTCGGAATGATGCCAACAAAACAAGAAACAAACTGAACAACCGTGAAGCTTACAGGGCAAAGTGCCACAAACAAAGTTAACTACCCACACTGAAAGGAGGGAAAAAGGGCTACCTAAGTATGATTCCCAATCAAAGACAATGATAGACAGCTGTCCCTGATTGAGAACCATACCCGGCCAACACATAGAAACACAAATCATAGAAATAAAGGACATAGAATGCCCACCCAAATCACACCCTGACCAAACCAAAAAGAGACATAAAAAAGGCTCTCTAAGGTCAGGGCGTGACACTCTCCAAGACTCGTGGATAGAAAGTTTGGAGCATAGCATAAGGTAACCAGCCCACCCAGTATGCATTTTTTTAAATTAATTGTTTATTTAACCTTTATTTAACTAGGCAAGTCAGCTAATAATAATAAAGTCGACACTTTTAAAGGAGATTACTAGAATTATTTTAATTTTGGAGTATAGACTAAACCAATTATTTACCAAAGACATCTTAAATGTGTTTTTTATATGTTTTTCTGACATGCATAATATGCAATAGGCTATGTCTTGTAGAAAGGCATAATAATAATTTTAATTCAGGTTAGATTTTTGGGGGGCTCATACAGTACATTCGGAAAGTATTCAGACCTGTTGACAATTTCCACATTTTGTTACATTATTATCTTATTCTAAAATGGATTAAATTGTTTTTTTCCCCTGATCAATCTACACATAATACCCCTTAATGACAAAGCAAAAACAGGAAATATCACAGTTACATAAGTATTCAGACCCTTTAGTCAGTACTTTGTTGAAGCACCTTTGGCAGTATTTACAGCTTTGAGTCTTCTTGGGTATGACACTACAAGCTTGGCACACCTGTATTTAGGGAGTTTCTCCCATTCCTCTATACAGATCCTCTCAAGCTCTGTCAGGTTGGATGGGGAGCATCACACAGTTATTTTCAGGTCATTCCAGAGATGTTCGATCAGGTTCATGTCCGGTCTCTGGCTGGCCCACACCAAGACATCAGAGACTTGTCCCGAAGCCACTCCTGTGTTGTCTTGGCTGTCTGCTTAGGGTTGATGTCCTGTTAGAAGGTGAACCTTCTCCCCCATCTGAGGACCTGAGCACTCTGTAGCAGGATTTTATCATGGATCTCTCTGTACTTTGCTCCGTTCATCTTTTCCTCGATCCTGACTAGTCTGCCACTGAAAAATATCCCTACAGCATGATGTTGCTACCACCATGCTTCCCCGTAGGGATGGTGCCCGGTGTCCTCCAGATGTGAGACTTGGCATTCAGGCCAAAGAGTTCAATCTTGGTTTCATTAGACCAGAGAATCTTGTTTCTCATGGTCAGAGTCCTTTAGGTGCCTTTTGACGAACTCAAAGCAGGCTGTCAAGTGCCTTTTACTGAGGAGTGGCTTCCATCTGGCCACTCTACCATAAAGGCCTGATTGGTGGAGTACTGCACAGACGGTTGAACTTCTAGAATTTCTCCCATCTCCACAGAGGAACTCTAGAGAGCTGTCAGAGTGACCATCGGGTTCTTGGTCACCTCCCTGTCCAAGGCCCTTCTCCCTCGATTGCAGTTTGGCTGGGCGGCCACCTCGAGGAAGAGTCTTGGTGGTTCCAAACTTCTTCCATTTCAGAATGATGGAAGCCACTGTATTCTTGGGGACCTTCAATGCTGCATTTTTTTTGGTACACTTCCCCAGATCTGTGCCTCGACACAAACCTGTCTCGGAGCTCTATGGACAGTTCTTTCGACCTCATTGCTTGGTTTTTGCTCTGACATGTCAACGGTGGGACCTTATATAGACAGGTGTGTGCCTTTCCAAATCATGTCCAATCAATTGAATATACGACTGGTGGAGCCCAATCAAGTTGTAGAAACATCTCAAGGATGATCAATGGAAACAGGATGCACCTGAGCTCAATTTTGGGTCTCAAAGCAAAGGGTCTTAATTTCTGTTTTTTATTTGTAAGACATTTGCAAAAATTTAGAATAGCCTGTTTTTGGTTTGTCATTCTGGGCTATTGTGTGTAGATTGATGAGAAAAAAATACAATTTAATCAATTTTAGAATAAGGCTGTAACATATCAAAATGTGGAAAAACTCAGCGGTCTGAATACTTCCTGAATGCACTCTATATAGGCCTATGTATATGCATATGCTCTTATATGCATATGGGCGTTTTGAATTAATCCTCACCTCTGAAAGCGCTGTCCATTTTGTTGTTAGGCTTTGAAACAACTTCCACAACGACCATATTTTCCACTCAGTTTTACCTTGTTGTTGAAATTCTTTCTTCAATTTCATCAATCACAGTGAGGTGAGTTTTAAAAGCACGATACTGTTTTTATGATGTGATTTTTGATAGCATTTTCATCTTCCTAGGTTTTGGCCTTTCTATGAAGTTTTTCCTAGCCACCGTGCTTCTACACCTGCATTGCTTGCTGTTTGGGGTTTAGACTGGGTTTCTGTACAGCACTTTGAGATATCAGCTGATGTACGAAGGGCTATATAAATACATTTGATTTGATTTGATTTCGATTTGATGTCAAAGTGGTTAGAGGGACAATAGAGCCCTAAGCACCAGGCCATTAGCAACCTAATCGTTGTTAGCGACTTGGGTATAACCAACGCATGTCCAGAGTGCATGAGAGGAAATTACCATGTGGAATTTTAACGCGGTCATGACTCATGACTGCCGGTAATATGGTCACCGCAACAGCCCTGCATTGCTCTTCCTTTTTCAAAGGAGCACTGAAGCTCAATATTTAAAGTGGAGCTGACAGCGTTTTAGCAACATGAACTCTTATTCAAATCTGTTCATATACACCCCCAGGAAGAATATGACTTTTTTTCTGACAATCGAGCAACTTTAGATCATTAGAAGGCATTTGCCAAAAGCCTCAAAATACACCTGAAATTATTTATGCAAATAGGTGAATAGCACGGGAGTCCTCTTACATTTGGGAACTTTACAGTCCTATTGATCAAACAACTTTGAAAAGGTAGGAAATCTCTCCCACACTTGCCTATGCATATCAACAACAACAAGATTAACAACTAATGCTAGCCAGAGCGAGATGAGCTAAAATCTAACAAGGGAACATTAGATAAACTCTCTCAGCTAGTTGGCGTCAAAATTGCAGTAGTAGCATGCTCGTCCTTCTACAGCTTGCCTACCATGCTTGTCCAAACCCACGTTTTGACAACTGAGTGGGAACTTGTCTGCCTGGTCGCCCATTTGATCGACACCAAATACATTTGATTGACAACTAAGAGATATGCAAACTGTGGATAACTAAACAGTCGTTCAAGTTCAGCATATCTAGTTAGCAAAACTATTCACATTTCTTGCTATCTAACCAAATGACACCTTCATCTCTAGCTGTAGCCACTGAAAAACGATGTGAGGGTAAAAAGCCAGTCACTCACCCACTCCTCCAATGACATGACATCCTACCAGCAGCAAGTTAGTTAATGTTAGGCTCCGTGTTTTTAGTGTGCTAAATAAATATCTAGTAACATAAATAGATACTGTTGCTGAGTTACAGTTCATATAAGGAAATCAGTCAATTTAAATAAATGCATTATCCCCAATCTATGGATTTCACATGACTGGGCAAGGGCGCAGCCATGGGTGGGCCTGGGAGGGCATAGGTCCATCTACATTGGAGCCATCCTAATGGGAGCCAGGCCCAGCCAATCAGAATGAGTTTTCCCCACAGGTGGGCATTATTACAGATAGAAATACTCCTTGTACTGCATGGATCACTGGTGCAGTTGAATGCAGCATTGCTGGATGGTGTACTCAAAATGTATTGTAGTTGAATAGCCACCATAGGCTACTGCTCAAATGTTACTATAATAGGCCTACATGTTTCTCCTTTGCATGGTGTTTTGTTGCAGGTTTAGTTTTTTGGTTATTCATTGTCGAGCTTTAAAAACCATAGCTAGACTGCAACATTTTAGTAGCCTAGCTAGGACTGTGGGATGTGTCTATACACTTTCCCTCTGCTGCACTGTAAATTAGGGTGACCAGACGTCCCCGTTTTTGGTGGACTGTCCCCGGCTGGAGCTGTCCCCGGAAATGTCCCCGTTTTTAACTGTGCGTTAAAAACGGACTGCAAAGTGAAATAATATTTTACGTGGCAAGAAAGACCGGGCAGCAGAAAGTACCGGTTGACGTCTCAATCGCGTTGTGCTTGTTTTGTCCAGCAGAGGGGGCTGCTCGCTACAGCAGCTTCATTATCTCTTCTACTAACTACTTGCTCGCGCTATTTTTAGAGCGAACTGCTGTGGAAAACTCGCCCAGAAGCTAGCAAGTATCAAGTTAAGCCACATCACTACAAATGTCTTTTCAAGCTAGGTAAGTTACAATAGTTTGAGATCTAGCTAATGATGTTATAATGTCACAATTTATTATATAGATAGATGATCTGCTTTATAAGGTTTTAAATAGGTTATGCTAGCTAACATTAGCTATGTCGACAAAGTTAACGTTATCTAGCTAGGTTTCATGGTAGCTAGGTTAAAAAACTTTCACATGTAAACATGCAGTGGACTGGCTATTTTGAAAATATGATATTAAATTAATGCATAATACAAATATTTATTTGTAGATTACAATTTTAATGGTTTGGCATTATTTAAAAGTAGTGTGAAAATATATTTAGAAATTTTCATGGATAACATTAGCATAATGTTTTCTGTTAGAGTGGAGAGGAGGAAGACTGGCTAGGAAGAAGAGTGAAAGAGATCGAGGAGGAAAGGTAAAGATATGATTGCAGAGCCTGCCAATTTATTATTCCAAACAATGTTTTTGAGATAAAATACAAAAATTAGGCAAGCAATGGGAATCTGTTAACCAAAGTATTTGATCTAATAGTGTACTATTTATTATTAAAGATTGGAGAGTAAGGAGAAGAAAAAAATCAGGAAGTAAAAAGAGTGAAGCGAGGATAGTGTGGAAGAGTGAGGTGGAAACGTAAAGAGAAGGAAAGGAAGAAAGAGCAGGAAGACAAGTGAAGAAAAGAGGAGGAGAAAGATTGGAGGAGAAGAAAAAGTTAAGAGAGTAAGAAGAGTGACACAAAGAGAGTGAAGAAGAGCAGACAGAGGAGGTACAATGGCTCTTTCCAAGAAACAGAAATGCCATTTTAATGACAACATGATGAGAGAATTTCCATTCATACGCTCAGGTCAAGACGATAGAATGGTTAACTGCACCCTTTGTAATTCCTCTTTTTCAATTGGCAGCAGGGGAAGAGCATTAGTGGTAGAACATCAACAGACAAAAAAGCATAAAGCCTGTCTGATTGGCCTTGTTGGTATGCCCTCTGTCACCACATTCTTCAAGAAGGTAGAGCCTTCCCAAGAAGAATATGATTTAGCTGTGCAGGAGGGTGTCTTTGAATACCACACTATGCGACACAATCATAGTTACAGATCTATGGACTGCACAGCACAACTCACATGGAAGCTTTATGAGCCAAAGTTTACATGTGCTAGGACAAAATGTGAAGCCATAGTGAGTAACATGTTAGCACCATGGGCAACTACTTTGGTAACACAGGACCTAGACCACGTTGAATTTGTGTCCCTGTCCATTGATGCGTCCAATCATGGACAGGGAAAGCTGCTGCCAATACTAGTCAGATATTGTAAGATATATGATGGCAGCACATCTGTGGAAACAAAACTGCTTGATTTTGTTTAATTGAAAGGAGAAACAGCAGAGGAAATTGCAGCTGAGGTCCTGGTGGTCATCCAAAAATGTAACCTGGAAAACAAAGTCCTGGCATTCTCTTCCGACAACACAAATACCAATTTTGTTGAGGGTCAATGTCCATACCAATGTAAAAAATGCTCTGCAGCGGGAGGTGATTGGCTTAGGTTGTCCTGCCCACATCATTCATAACACGGCCAGAACAGCTTTGGATATGATTCCCCTTGATGTTGAGAACCTGCTCACAAAGATATTTGGATATTTTCATATTTTCACCGTCAGAGTAGAAAGACTGAAGAGCTTTTATGAGTTTGTTGGCCAGGAGTAGCATAACATTTTAGGACACAGCAATGTTCGCTGGCTGTCCATGCTCCCTGCTCTAGAGAGTGCTGAAAATGTATGTGCCATTGAAATCCTTTTTTATTTCTGAAGACGAATGCCCTGTTGTCCTATGAACAATGTTTGAAGATCCACTGACTGAACTTTGGCTGGCCTTTGTCCATGGAAACCTGACCGTATTCAGTGACACGATCAAGATGCTTGAAGGCCAGGACCACTGTGCTGTGGAGTCCGCTGCAATTCTGAGAAACATTGAGGCAAAATTGACTGCAAGACGTGATGACAACTTCATTCCAGTTTTGGTCAGAGGACTTCTGAGAGAGCTGGAGGAAAAGGGAGCCATGTCTAAAGAGAGCTTTCTCAAAACATCCCAATCATTCTTCACTACGGCTGTGAACTACTTGCAAGCATTGGGGAAAGCACACAGATCATCTAAAAGATTTACATTGTCTCCTTTTAAAAAGGCAACCTCAGCATGAAGAGATACAGAAGGCAGCAGGCACACTACAGGAAAAACACCCTAATGTGACCATCAATGATAATGCATTGTTTGACGAGGTTACTGGCCAGCAAGAGTTCCTAAAGGGGGGATCGCTTGAGGAATGGAAAACATCTGAGACACCGCTTAGTCAGAGATGGAGCATGGTGGTTACTCACTTCAAAGAGAACGACATCCCACACACTAACCTGGCTAGATTAGCGTCTGTTGTCATGTGCTTACCTGGAAGTAATGCACCAGTCGAGAGAGTGTTCTCCCAAATGAATGTTCTATGGACAGCAGCAAGAAATAGGTTCACTGTTCCTACCATCAGGGCCATGCTTATTGTGAAGACAAACTTCAACCTCCCCTGCCAGGAGTTCATTGAGAAGCTGGCCAAAGACAGAGCAATCCTGAAGAAGATACATTCTTCTGAGAAAATACAGATTAGGTTGGTATAAGTATACAATGTAGGTACCAACCTCATCATCGTCTTATTTCTTTATTATGTTAAGTATTTCACATAGACTATTGTCTGTTTTTTAAAAAAAATGTCATGTTCTCTTCTGCTCGTATTCTACCCAGACGACCAGGACCACTGAATGGCTGTTCAGATCGGACAGTTCTGTCTTGTCTGTAGTGTTTCTGTAATATAGTTGTTTTCTCTATCACAGCGTGCCTGTTAAACTAAATACATGAAACTGGAATTGTCCCCCTTTATTATTTAATAGATAATAACATTGGATATTTTAATGATATATTGACTTGCCGAGCTGGAAATGTCCCCGGTTTTCATTTCAGAAATCTGGTCACCTTACTGTAAATGGGACACACGAAAACAATTGAAGTTGAATTCACCGATGCGAGCGCATCAAGCTGTAATTTTATAAAGTAGATAACTCAACTTTTGACTCATTTATACTCATTTGTGTGTCCTATTCGGCCCGCAGACATTGTGTTTGACACAAGTGTGCTAGCCTATTAGTCATGTTATGACTGACTTGTGATCATGACTGACTTGTTGACATTCCCAGCCTTAGTTACAGTCATCCATTTCTGTTCAAAATATTGAGTCATTGAAACTGAAACAGTGCATCCTGAATGGGTGGATGAAGCAAACAGTGTACCAGGCCAGCTGTGATTTACAAATTGATAGCAAGATTTTTTTGGACTACCAAGAAATGTATTGATGAATTATATTAATCATGCTGTATTGAACTGCATCCATCTATTCTGCCAACGGTAACACTTTACTTTACAACCAGCATCATGACATGTTGTGACATGGGAGTTTGAAACTCTTTGACTAGGAGTTTGATTTTTTTGACGAATGTTATGATTGTTTGTTTCATATCTGCAAAATAGTTAAAACACTGTCCATTCCACTTTAATTAAGTACATTGCATGTAACGATGAGTACATTTTCTCCATGTAAAGTCTCACAGTAAAGTTTCAGTGAAGTTTCTAACTGTCTCATGGGGAGCCCTTGGCTTTCTATACAATCTGTTTGTCTGCTTTTCTCTCTGATTCGTTTTCTGTTTGTGAGCCTTTGTCATTTCATCAGGGATACTGGCATCCCTCCCTCCTTCAGATGGATTTTCTTCACACCCCATCACTTTTTCCCCAAATATGAGAGCCACTTTCATTTGGGGAAAGAAAGTGCACTATTCATTTCACCAATCTCATTTTCTCTCAGTCCCTCTCTCCCAATCTCTCTCTCACACACACCTGCTGTTTCTCACTCCCCAAGGCTGTGGTCCTGCATTCTCCTTCTATATTAGACTATGTTTTGTCTCCCTGACCTCCCATGATCCATGACTGCAGGAGAAGAGAGGGAGAATGCAGAACAAAGTTATTCTTCATTCAGTCATTCTCTGTGTGTGTGTATCTGGTATGTGTATATTACTGTAAACTATAAACTTTGTCTCTGTTCTGAGTTGAAGCCATAATGTGTTTGAGAATGTGGTACAGCGCCGTAAAAAAGTATTTGCCCCCTTTCTGATTTTCTCTATTTTTGTAAATATGTTTGATACTGAATGTTATCAGATTTTCAACCAAGTACCTAATATTAGATAAAGGGAACCATTTACAAATAACAACAAAAAAAAAATACTTATTTTATTTAACAAATTTATGCAACACCCAATTCCCCTGTGTGAAAAAGTGATTGCCCCCTTACACTCAATAACAGTTTGTGCCACCATTAGCTCCAATGACTGCAACCAAATGCTTCCTGTAGTTGTTGATCAGTCTCTCACATCGCTGTGGGGGAATTTTGGCCCACTCTTGAATGCAGAACTGCTTTAGCTCTGCAACATTTGTGGGTTTTCAAGCATGAGCTGCTCGTTTCAAGTCCTTCCACAACATCTCCATTGGGATTAGGTCTGGACTTTGACTAGGCCCTTCCCAAACTTCAAATGTGTTGCTTTTTAACCATGTAGACTTGATTGTGTGTTTTTGATCATTGTTTTGCTGCGTGAACCAGCTGCACTTCAGCTTCAGCTCACAGACGGATGGCCTGACATTCTCCTGTAGAATTCTCTGATACAGAGCAGAATTCATGGTTCCTTCTATTAAGGCAAGTCATCCAGGACCTGAGGCAGCAAAGCATCCCCAAACCATCACACTACACCATGCTTGATTGTTGGTATGAGGTTCTTACTGTGATATGCAGCGTTTGGTTTTCGCCAGACATAATGAGACCCATCTCATTAGGTTTTGATCTGATAACATTAACAGTATAACAGTATAAAAAAATATGCAAAAGTAGAGAAAATTAGAAAGAGGGCAAATAACAGCACTGTACATCATGGATAATACATCATTATAAGCAGAGGCGTCATGCACCCCCAAAATCTGAGGGGGTACAAAGTATGTGAAGATGGCTGGGGGGTGGTCTGGAGGGGTACTAAGTAAACCTCTGGAGCTCTCTGTATCCTCCTGACTGTTGTTTTTAAGAAATGTAATATGTTTCTTTGCATCTCTGTGAAAATCTGGGTAAAAGATTGAAAGGAATGTGTGTCTTTTCCAGTACGTTTAGTAATTGTTTGCTTTTCTAAAGTCTACCAACGTTGCCAGCAGCCATGCCAGCTAAGATAGTTAGACAAGCTAGCTACTCTAACTTGATTGATAGTCTGAAATAACTTTCTTGGTAGCTAGTTATGAGATTGGGAACCAATCTGGTCTAGCTATAGCCAACTTCATAAAATTGCTAGGTGGCTAGTAGTATTACAGAGATACAATATTAACAACAATTTATTAAAAACAAAATATTAAACAGGAAAAACCCTGTGCCCCCTATGGGCATGACACCTCTGATTATAAGGCAAGGTGTTAGGCTGTGACTACATTCATGATACACTATGGCCTTTTCTAAAACAGATCAGTCAACGTTTCTCACAAAGAAAGACAATAAGATGTATAGCTGTCTGTCTATGGAAGAGATTCCTAGATAGAGGAGTGGGTGGTACGAACCAAAACCAACACAAACACAAGCACGCACGTACCCACACACTAACTCCTTATCTCTGTGAAGTGGATCTGACACTGACACTGACAGCTTAATACAGGAGGACAAAGAAAGAGGGCTAGCTCGAATAGGATATGGGATGGACTCGTGTGTGTGTGTGTGTGTGTGTGTGTGTGTGTGTGTGTGTGTGTGTGTGTGTGTGTGTGTGTGTGTGTGTGTGTGTGTGTGTGTTTGAATGGGAGTTATCTGGCCCTGTCTCTCCATTTGTCAGCGCTTGACGGCTGCATTGTGTGTTTGTTTGTGTGTTTTTGTGTGTGTGCGTGTGTGACAGCTGCTGATGTGCTGCTAACCGCTCTCCCCAGTCCAGCATTCTCCCAGACAGTCTCCTGTCTCAGCATAAGAGTGCACCTCAGCATGGCAAACACACACACACACACTCTGTTGAATATGGTAGCCTGAATTGACTTTGGGAGTTTCAGAGTAAGAGAGTCTAGACAGATGTCCCAATTTCATCAGGTAATGGAAACGGCACTGTTGGTTCAAATGTGTCCGCTATATTTTAGGGACAGGAGTGGTTTTGTGTCAATATCCAATTACAATGTCTGCAAGAGAAACAGCTTGACACCTCTGATACAGTGTTGGACACAAACAACACCTGTCCTTAAAATACAGCGTAAACATTCTGAGCGGTTTCCTTCTTCTGCAATTGATTGAATTCATCTTATTCAATTGTTACCATCACCAGCAACAAAGATAGCTCTAATGTGCGAGTGCCTTTTGAATATTGAACTGAGGCAAAAAAGAAAGGAATAAAGAAGGCCAGAAAGCCCCACAGATGGGTGACATATTCCATTAAAAAGCCAATCTCTACAAAGAAAATATCAACTCGGGATTCATATTGAGGCATGCAGCAACCAGTGAGAGATTGTGCTCTGAAACAAGATATCAAAACATAATACATAAATCAATAACAAAACAGCCAAGGTCAATAAATATAGACGTCTATAGACCACTGGCACAGACGCCTACTGTCATCATCTGACTTATCTCCCTTACCTTACTAATTTCATCCTCCTTTTGAAGAGTTTGTCCCAGTGTGTGTGTGAGAGAGAGAGAGGGTAATTTAATTAGAGTGTTGATAGAGCAGGTTACTGCCTGGGGTTAATATCCTACATGCACTCTGCTCCTTTCCAAAGGCTTAATTTCTTAAAGCACATTAGGAACTTTATTGACTGCTACGGCCTTTTAAAACTGTGTGTGTGTGGGTGGGTGTGTGTGTGTGTTACTGCACTGGCCTATTAAGACATTACATTTCTGCTGATTAGAGTCAGCCAGGAGTCAGCCATCTCCCCCCAGACAAGCCATCATCATCGTCTTGCTCTCTCCCTCTCCACGTTTCTTACTCTCTGCCTCAGAATCTCACTCTCGCTTTTTCTATCACTTCCCTCCCTCCCTATCTCACCTT
Organism: Oncorhynchus tshawytscha; assembly: GCF_018296145.1. Lineage (NCBI taxonomy): Eukaryota > Metazoa > Chordata > Actinopteri > Salmoniformes > Salmonidae > Oncorhynchus > Oncorhynchus tshawytscha. The sequence continues at coordinate 15,701,608 of NC_056431.1, read as the reverse complement.
TAGATACAGATGTAGGATCTTAATTTGTGCCACTTTGATACAGCACTAAAATAATCCTGCAGCAACAGGAAATGTGAATTGTTATGTGGATTATAATTCATGGAAATGATTGTATGTGGATTAGGGAAAACCAAGTCTGACATTTCTAAGTGGAAACTACAAAGTTCAGAAGCCTTTTTAAACCTCAAATACACTGCACATTTTAGGAAAGGAAAGTTCTCCTGCAACAGGGTGATCAGATTTATGGCATTTGGGGAAACGACATCTCTTATTGTGAGAATTCTATTTAATTTGATTGACAGGTGCTAGACTCCTATTAAACATGCTAGATGTACTGACTGAATACTTCTATCCTCTGTGGAACATTCTATCTGATGATATCACAAATGCCAGCTAATTCTTACTGAATTGTAGGGTTCTGATACAGAACACTGGGAATTTATTTTATTTATAATTTAATTCCTGGTAATAAGGTCTCTTTAATACCATCTCAGTCTCTCCCCCCCCCACACACACACACACGACTTTCGAATGAGGAAGAGATTGAACTGCAACAGTTATTAAAAAGTCCTCAACCTCCTCTTCCGACTGCTGGAATACAATTATAGCAACTTATAGGTACTTATATGCACTTAAGTGCACTTGCATGCACTTTCCAAGTTATGTCACATTTTGAGCACTTTTGATATCTCCGTAGTTAACTCCGTAATGTGCCATCAATGTTAACGGCCTGAGACACACATGACAGGAGAACAGAGTGGAGAGAACAACGTTGTGAAGGATTGATAGGAGGGGGTCGTTATCGAATCGTTAAAGCAAGGAAATGCTTCTCATCACAGATATCATATTATCTCCTGAAGGAGAGGCAGAAAGAAAGTGAAGAGAGATAGAAAGAGGAGAGATAGAATAATAGAGGGAGCTAGAGTGGACGGTAGAGAGGGGGAAGGTGAAGTCAGAGACAGAGAAAAAGAGAGGAAAGATAGATCGATAGAGAGGGGGGAGAAATATATATATATAGGGATGTGGGATATAAATGATTGGAACAGACACAGAGAGACAGAGAGAGACCAACTGCCACAATTTACAGGTAGCAGTGCCAACCTTTTTGACAGCAGAGATATTATATCTGCATGGATCAACGTCTCCACTGCCCTCTGAAAGAGCTTCTCTCTATAAATCAGATCACTTACACACACACACACACACACCAAAACCCAGCGGGGGCACAACGTATGTGAGGATGGTTCTGGGGGTTGTTTTTGAAAGAAAAGCACATTTTTTTGTCTTTTAAAATGACATCAAATTGATCCGAAATATAGTGTAGACATTGTTAATGTTGTAAATGACTATTGTAGCTGGAAACGGCTGATTTTTAATGGAATATCTACATGGGCGTACAGAGGCCCATTATCAGCAACCATTACTCATGTGTTCCAATGGCACGTTGTGTTAGCTAATCCAAGTTTATCATTTTAAAAGGCTAATTGATCATTAAAAAAGTGCTGAAGCGCGTAGGGTGTAAAAATCCAAACTGCCTCTGGATGCAACGTCAGCACAATAACTGTTCGTTGGGAGTTTCATGAAATGTGTTTCCATGGCCGAGCAATTGCACACAAGCCTAAGATCACCATACGCAATGCCAAGTGTAGGCTGGAGGGGTGTAAAGCTCGCCGTCATTGGATTCTGGAGGTATGGAAATGCGTTCTCTCGAGTATCGAATTACGCTCCACCATCTGGCAGTCCAACGGACGAATCAGGGTTTGGCGGAAGCCAGGAGAACGCTACCTGCCCCAATGCATAATGCTAACTGTAAAGTTTGGTAGAGGAGGAATAATGGTATGGGGCTGTTTTTCATGGTTCGGGCTAGGCCCCTTAGTTCCAGTGAAGGGAAATCTTAACGCTACGGCATACAATGGCATTTGAGACGATTCTGTGCTTCCAACTTTGTAGCAACAGTTCAGGGAAGGCCCTTTCCCAATTCAGCATGACAATGCCCCTGTGCACAAAACAAGTTCCATACAGAAATGGTGATGACCTCAACCCCGTCAAACACCTTTGGGATGAATTGGAACGCCGACTGCGAGGCAGGCCTAATCATCCAACATCAGTGTCCGACCTCACTAATTGTGGCTGAACAGAAGCGAGTCCCCACAGCAATGTTCTAACATCTAGTGGAAAGCCTTCCCAGAAGAGTGGAGGCTGTTATAACAGCAAAGTAAGTGACCAACTCCATATTAATGCCCATGATTTTGGAATGAGATGTTTGACAAGCAGGTGCCCATATATTTTGGTCATGTAGTGTATGTTGCCCTAGAAGACGAAATAAAGTTTTGCTCACCAGACTAATGTCATAAATTATAGAATGAATGCTTCAAACTAGTTGACATCGGTAACGTTTTCAGTGTCATCTCTGCTTTCACGGGAAAATACATTTAGGAACAGGGAAGAAAAATAGGAAAGATTTTCTGTGCCAAATGTCCTAATGACATCAGTTTGACCAGTTGTTAGGAAATAGAAATCTGTGAAAACGACCCAATATGTTTCAGTTCGGCTTGGAAACATGTGAAAGGTTATAGACCTATAATCAGTGTTCAGATTTCACTTAAGCCATCTAAAGAGTAGGCTACCCTTTCCTTGACATGGCATAGGTCTATTTGATGTCCCCATCTTGTCTCTGTCAAATTAGTGTAGCGCCTCACAGTCATCAAACATAGGCACTGCTATCATCCTCTTTTACCACTTCCCCAAATCTTTCCTAAACATTACTTTTCTGGCCCTCCCTTCTCTTTATTTTAAACTCTCCATTTTGCAGATTTTCTCTCATTGAATTAAACTCCGACATTTTACTTTTTGCGTCAGTGGAATTGTTCTGCCAGTTCACAAAAGCATGTGGTGTGAAGGCTATTTGGCACGTGTAAAGTTAGGCCCTAAAGCTAAGGCTTATGCACTAATGCCAAATTATGAAAGACAAATCTAAATGTAGCCTATATAAATAATATAAATTGCACAATAATTATTTTTGTATGTATTGTTTTAACCCGACTCATTTCCTACACAGAATAGGTCACCAGTGCAGTTTCAAATTAGTGCAGAAGAAGGCTGGAGAAGAGGAGATGCAGCCCATCTAAGTGTTGGTATGGGATGTGGTCTAACTCTTTCGAATTAAACTCAACATCCGTCCACAATCCTCATGTACCTCCTTCTTCAGTTTAGGTTCCATGTTCCACTCTTCATGTCTGTGCCAACACCGCCATCTAATGGGAAAGACATAAAAAACAAGCATCTGCCTTTTTTTTTACACTAACTACTGTGCTACTATTATTACTATTGTAACACATTTTGTGTAATGCAGTATGAGCCATGTCAGTTGTTTTTTATGCAGTCTATGAGTGTAGCTGAGCCTGCTTTTATTTGTGGCCTATGGCTTTAATATCAGAGTCCAGAATGTCCCCAGAGTTCCAGGTTTCAGTCCATACCAGAATATCCGGATTCGTCTGCATAGCTCAGATATTGATGTAATCTAGTTTAGGAAGTAAGCTCCTAATGTTCAGATGCATCAACCCAAGTCCTTTACGATTTTTGAAGTCACATGGAAACTCCAGCTCAAACAAGCTATGTTCAATAGGCGGTTGCATGCCCTGTCTGATGGTTGATATAGTTGGTATGGATAAAAGATTTCATAGAACTGCACCATTTGGTCTATCCCTGTTAGTAATAGAGGAACAATAAGAAATTGGAATGACTTTGCCAAGGTTAGCACCATAGGGCCTGAGGCCGCAACCAATGTCAATATGAGGAACTCTCAGAGTAACCAATGATGGTGCATAGCCCAAGCTCTCTACGCGATTTGAAAACTAGGGGGTATTCAGGTTTACGGAATTCACACTTGAACTAAAAACATTGGGTGAGCAGGCCACAGCGGGTTCTTCTTTTGAGCTAACAATAGCAGATCTAAGAGTGGAGTGAATGGGTAGAAAATTACAACTGACAACACCCCTGGCAGACATAGACAGCAGTATGACGATAACGCTTAGAGAGGACGGGAGGTATTACCTGAGCAGGGCTTGGTCTGTCTCTGAGTCAATATCTTAACGCAGCCTTGAAATATGAAAAGGGTCCAGGTGCCTAGATGGTTTGGGTCCATCGTCCCTGTAGAGCATCTTTTGTTTCCAACAAGTGTTGAAATTGTCAGCAAAGGTTACACACACAGAATGGCAGTAGACTTTAAGCCAGATTTAAAGTGCTAAGAGCCTGCTGAAACTTTCGCAGCCGCGACCCAATGATGGCAAGGGACAGGAGATAATTGGATGCTTTTCAGAGCCTTTTAGGTTGCTGATCAGCTCAATAAATTCCTGTTTCATCCGGACCTACCTGGTCAGTCGACTGAACCTGCCGGAACTACCTACCTAATCTGGTAGATAAGTCTGGCCAGGTAGGTAGGTCCAGCCGACCTACCTACCTGGCTTGCCGGCCAGCCGGATATACTTACCTGGCCGGCCAGACCTACCTAATTGGCCAGACCTACCTACATGACCGGACCTACCTAGCAACCTGGCCAGTCAGCTGAACCTAGGTCTGGCAAGGTAGGGAGGTCCAGCCGACCTACCTACCTGGCTGGCCAGACCTACCTAACTGGCCGGCTGGACTTACCTACCTACCAGCCTATATCATATAATTTGACAACATCAGTGCATTTGCTACAATACTAATCCATATAGCCTAAAGTGCAGTCATTTTTCAAGAGGGGTTTCTTTGCCATGATGTCATCAATGGGTTCCCAAATACGAATGGAGCAAGAGACCGCACCAACATCGGCACAAAAGCATCATCCTAAAAATGATGTGAACAGAAAAGGCTTCCACTCTTAACACGTTAGCATTGACAACTTCCCCAATCAACTCTTTTATCACAGCCGTCAGACTCATGATCCCCTCGCGACTTAGCTTGCCCTTCCTTCTCGGCACGCTCTACCTCCGAACTGCCGCTGGCTTTGGAAACTGTTGCTCTCCTCAAACTTCCTTTTCTTCTTCATCTCTGCCTCCATCGACCTATCGCTCCCCTTCAAACCCCTACTCTCTTTCTCTCCTACTTCCTTTTCTTCTTCATCTCTGCGTCCATCGACCTATCGCTCCCCTTCAAACCCCTACTCTCTTTCTCTCCTACTTCCTTTTCTTCTTCATCTCTGCCTCCATCGACCTATCGCTCCCCTTCAAACCCCTACTCTCTTTCTCTCCTACTTCCTTTTCTTCTTCATCTCTGCCTCCATCGACCTATCGCTCCCCTTCAAACCACTACTCTCTTTCTCTCCTACTTCCTTTTCTTCTTCATCTCTGCCTCCATCGACCTATCGCTCCCCTTCAAACCCCTACTCTCTTTCTCTCCTACTTCCTTTTCTTCTTCATCTCTGCCTCCATCGACCTATCGCTCCCCTTCAAACCCCTACTCTCTTTCTCTCCTACTTCCTTTTCTTCTTCATCTCTGCCTCCATCGACCTATCGCTCCCCTTCAAACCCCTACTCTCTTTCTCTCCTACTTCCTTTTCTTCTTCATCTCTGCCTCCATCGACCTATCGCTCCCTTCAAACCACTACTCTCTTTCTCTCCTACTTCCCTTTCTTCTTCATCTCTGCCTCCATCGACCTATCGCTCCCCTTCAAACCACTACTCTCTTTCTCTCCTACTTCCTTTTCTTCTTCATCTCTGCCTCCATCGACCTATCGCTCCCCTTCAAACCACTACTCTCTTTCTCTCCCACTTCCTTTTTCTTCTTCTCCCTTTTATTTTTACCGCTATGCTCCATACTTGCTTCACTTTCTTCTCCATCACTTGCTTCACTTTCTTCTCCATCACGATCTCCTGCCATCTCTGACCCAGTCACAGCACAGCGTTGCCGAACTGTCGCCACATAGAGTAAAGTTTGATTGTTCTCTTATTCCTTTTCAGTCGAATTGCAGTGCCACTACTCTGATCAAGCCACCAAAACAAATGACCAGGCCTCTGTGTCAAACTGATTCTCCTGAGAGAGTTCAGGCCTTGGAATCATGACACCTTATTTGCTCATGGCAGATAGAATAGCTTACTGTGTCCTGGAGCATGTCTTTAGGGAAGTAATCTTCTGAGGAAATGTACACTTAAAGAGGGGCTGAAGTTACTCATTTGGCATTGTTTTTTTTGTTGCTTGAACAATAAGAAATGCAGTAGCCATGACGGAAATCAAACGAGACTTTAATGTGGGTGTCTCTTGTGTGTGTGTTCGCACGTGACAAGGGTTTGTATATTCACTCTTCCAAAACAGTTAGTCATTCACCCTTCGAGATAACATAAAACAGCCTAAGCATGTCTTGAAGTCACCTAGGCAACTTCTTTTGCCAATTATCTTCAGCCGGCTGTTGTGCCCAAGTGACAGAGTTAGACTTTGGATAGCCTATCTCTGGGGCTAGTTAGGGACCGTCTATAAATTACACAATGTAACTAGGACAATATTTACATTAAAGGAACACCTTTTAGTTGTCTCATTAACTGCTTTCAATATTTGTATATGCGTTTACAATTTATAGTTGGTTTGAGGTTTTTAAGTCATTGAAATTTGGAGCTATTTAAATATTTTAATATTGTCACATGTACATTGTGTAATTTTATTGATGGTCTCTAACTATACCCTAGCCTAAGGGTATTACAATCGGGTCACATGCAGCTGCACTTCGAATTGATGATTACTTGGGTGCTGCCAGCTGTGGGCAGGATTGACATAAACCCAACCCAAGGAAAATTGTTATGGTACCCTTCCTTTTTTAAAATTATATGTTCTCGAAAATCTCAGTTTTGGACGAGACTGACTTTATGACCCGAATGATCCTACTATTTACACTTTGTAGTCAATTTGGACACTAGAATACATTTTTCTGACTAATATCGATGCCACATAGGCTCACCCTAGTAAAACTGTGTAAAAGTGCTTCTAAACAGTTAAACTGCTCTTAATTAGTTAGGGTATAATGTCCAGCTCACATTTCAAGCAGAAAGCAGGAATCTCAGGCCATAAAAGGGCATGTGTCTCATAGAGATGATGTCATCAGAACAGCCATGCTGGGTCTCTCCTTTCAGTTACACAGAGGGAGGGAGCCTGTGTGTTACAGAGGGATAAGGGGAGAGGGAGGATAATGTGTGTGTGGCCAAGGAAAAGGCAGGGTGTTTAAGAGTGAGAGAGGACAGAAGCAGAAGTTTTGAAAAAGACTAGTTTACTAGAGGGAGAATTGTGAGCGAGAGGAACAAAGGCTACGGAGAAAAATAGGAATACAGAAAGGGAGAGGGAGAGAGGGACAGAAACAAAGTTATAGCAGCTGTTTCAGACCATCAGAGAGCGGACTGAGCCAAAGGGAACAAGAGAGAGTTTCTGTGTCATGGGCAAATCCGGTAAGACTACATGAGATTTAATTGTACTGGAATATGACTGTGTGAAAGTGGAGAATGTTTATCAAAGTGTGTGTGTGTGTGTGTGTGTGTGTGTGTGTGTGTGTGTGTGTGTGTGTGTGTGTGTGAGAGAGAGAGATTACAAAAGAGGATTAGGTCTCAATTTGTGACAATGGGCTGTTATCATGCAACAGGGACAAAGGGGTGGATTTTAAAAAGCTGTACTTTATTATTATTTTTTTAACCTTTATTTAACAAGGCAAGTCAGTTAAGAACAAATTCTTATTTACAATGACGGCCTAGGAACAGTGGGTTAACTGCCTGTTCAGGGGCAGAACGACAGATTTGTACCTTGTCAGCTCGGGGGTTTGAACTTGCAACCTTCCGGTTACTTGTCCAACGCTCTAACCACTAGGCTACCCTGTCGCCATAGTCTTGTAACGCCTATGCGCTAGGTCAGTTTCTTCCCTTCTGTGGTGAGGATGAAACCACTATTGAGAGTATCAGGAATAGCTGTGCCAGTAGGGGAATTCCCTATTTGCACTGTGTGTGTGTGTGTGTGTGAGATCAATTGACAGAACATTTTAGGTGCCAGTTTCCAGAACCACATTATCCTCCATTTGAAAGTGGTATTTAGTTTAGGAATAAGCTAAGTCTGGGTCAAGGATCCAGCCCCAAGGACTGCAACCACTGATTATTCACAAGGCTGTAACAGGCTGTATTCCGCTACATCTGCTAAGTGTGTGTGTGTGTGAGAATCGCCTCATTGTGTGAATGCCAGAGAGAATGGAGATGTGTGAGTATGGCTGTGATTGGCACCAGGCTGGGGAGAGAGTGGATGTGTCCCCCATTCATACATACCCTGGTACTATCTGTCTAGTATTATAGACTCAAGCCTGGGGAACAGCCATATGTATGGGGCTTACTGGAGATTTACTACTGCCTAAGTTACTGTCTGATTATCTGCAGCCTATCGTTTTATTGAGTTGTATTAATGATTTGAAAGTTTGCTTGTATATTACAGTGAAAACAAGGGAAACAATAGACATTTACCTTCAGTTTTTTTCATGGCATCTTGTTTTGTGTTTCTCTCTCAGCTTCTAAGCAGTTTTCAGAGGAGGTGTTGCGGAGTCACAATGAGTATCGTAGGAAGCACCAGACACCCCCTCTGAAGCTGAGCAGCAAGCTGAGTAGCGATGCCACTAGGTGGGTCACCGAGACATCGGGGCCCCCCCAACCCACACACACACTTAGCCTTCTACTCCACCCACCACCTTTATCAGAGACATGGCCAACCACACCCTTACTTCCTTCCACTTCACCTAACCCCACCCATATTTTAGCTGTCTTTATCTAACTATTACCACAACTATCTCCACCCTGTAGGTATGCTGAGTCTCTGGCCAGCACACGGATCCTGAAGCACAGTGTTGAGTCCAGTAAGGGGAGCTGTGGCGAGAACCTGGCCTGGGCCTCCTATGACCAGCCAGGTACACACACTGTAACCCGATGACTCCTAATGCTATGACCAAACATTGACACAGCCTGCATATGTTTAGTTATGTAAATGGAGACAGATACATTATTCGCTGTGTACGGTACAGATAGTAACATTAAAGAGAGCGATCCAGAGTCTCTGTAGGGTTTAGTTAGGTCTAAACTATAGACTATCCTGTTCAGTGGCGGCCCAGGCAGGAACAGCTGGGGTCCATTTCCCTGCTCTGTGTTCGGAGTGTTTCAGCAACAAGACCATGACTCCGAGCACAACTATGTCTGTGCACTGACCTGACAGTCTGCTGTGATTCATAAACAGTCTCCTATGGATACATACTGTTACTGGGTCAAGCTCAGTTAATCTCTCTCTGGACTGCTCCTCTGAAACTCGGGATCTCAAACCTCTCCGTGTTCTTCTGACCCACCTAAAGCTTTGGCAGCTTTTATACGGTTAGCACTGTTGCCTTGGACAGCTGCCATCTTGGATAATATTTCCTTGCCGCTGTCATCTCTGCTGGAACTCTGGGGGTTTTAGCCCGAGTTTCTGTTAAACAATAGTGACAAAGGCAACAAACAAGTATAATGTTATGTGATAACCTGTAACCTTTGTCCTCTCTGTGTATAGGGAAGGATGTCGCTGACCGCTGGTATGATGAGGTCAAACAATACAACTTCAACCGTCCCGGCTTCTCCTCTGGCACAGGTGAGACACACGCATGCGCACACACACACACACACACTGACTTGTGTAGTGCTGCATGCCACAGTGTTGTGTTCACCCAGGCAGTGTTGAACTGTGTGGTCTTTGTTCTATAAATGTGACATTATCATTCTGTGACTGTGTAGTTCTGTGACTCTGCTCACAAACATGCACGGAACACTCCTTCCTGTGGAAAATCTAGTTCTTTATAGCATTCCCAGTCTTTTCTGTCCTTCCTGTTCTCTTCCTGAAGCCTCCTGCTCAGTGTGACTGACCCTGCAGCATCAGGATCACTCCTATCAACTCATGTGCTGCTGACAGATAGAGGAGAGGAAAGACAGAGGGGGAATGATGGGAGTGTGCAATAGAGGGGAAAGAGTGTATATGGAGGGGATGATAGAGGGGGGATGGGAGTGTGCAATAGAGGGGAAAGAGTGTATATGGAGGGGATGATAGAGGGGGATGGGAGTGTGCAATAGAGGGGAAAGAGTGTATATGGAGGGGATGATAGAGGGGGGAGATGGGAGTGTGCAATAGAGGGGAAAGAGTGTATATGGAGGGGATGATAGAGGGGTATATGGAGGGGATGATAGAGATGGGAGTGTGCAATAGAGGGGAAAGAGTGTATATGGAGGGGATGATAGAGGGGGGAGATGGGAGTGTGCAATAGAGGGGAAAGAGTGTATATGGAGGGGATGATAGAGGGGGAGATGGGAGTGTGCAATAGAGGGGAAAGAGTGTATATGGAGGGGATGATAGAGGGGGGAGATGGGAGTGTGCAATAGAGGGGAAAGAGTGTATATGGAGGGGATGATAGGGGGAGATGGGAGTGTGCAATAGAGGGGAAAGAGTGTATATGGAGGGGATGATAGAGGGGGAGATGGGAGTGTGCAATAGAGGGGAAAGAGTGTATATGGAGGGGATGATAGAGGGGGGGGGAGATGGGAGTGTGCAATAGAGGGGAAAGAGTGTATATGGAGGGGATGATAGAGGGGGAGATGGGAGTGTGCAATAGAGGGGAAAGAGTGTATATGGAGGGGATGATAGAGGGGGGAGATGGGAGTGTGCAATAGAGGGGAAAGAGTGTATATGGAGGGGATGATAGAGGGGGGAGATGGGAGTGTGCAATAGAGGGGAAAGAGTGTATATGGAGGGGATGATAGGGGGGAGATGGGAGTGTGCAATAGAGGGAAAGAGTGTATATGGAGGGGATGATGGGAGTGTGCAATAGAGGGGAAAGAAATGGAGGGGATGTAGATGGAGGGGATGATAGGAGGGGGATAGAGGGGGGAGATGGGAGTGTGCAATAGAGGGGAAAGAGAGGAGGGGGGGGGGAGATGGGAGTGTGCAATAGAGGGGAAAGAGTGTATATGGAGGGGATGATAGAGGGGGGAGATGGGAGTGTGCAATAGAGGGGAAAGAGTGTATATGGAGGGGATGATGGGAGATGTGCAATAGAGGGGAAAGAGTGTAGGGGATGGAGGGGATGATGGGGGAAAGAGTGATATGGAGGGGAGATGGGAGTGTGCAATAGAGGGGAAAGAGTGTATATGGAGGGGATGATAGAGGGGGGATGGGAGTGTGCAATAGAGGGGAAAGAGTGTATATGGAGGGGATGATAAAGGGGGGGGAGTGTGCAATAGAGGGGAAAGAGTGTATATGGAGGGGATGATAGAGGGGGAGATGGGAGTGTGCAATAGAGGGGAAAGAGTGTATATGGAGGGGATGATGGGAGTGTGCAATAGAGGGGAAAGAGTGTATATGGAGGGGATGATGGGAGTGTGCAATAGAGGGGAAAGAGTGTATATGGAGGGGATGATGGGAGTGTGCAATAGAGGGGAAAGAGTGTATATAGAGGGGAGTGTGCAATAGAGGGGAAAGAGTGTATATGGAGGGGATGATAGAGGGGGAGAGATGGGAGTGTGCAATAGAGGGAAAGAGTGTATATGGAGGGGATGATAGATGGGGGGAGATGGGAGTGTGCAATAGAGGGGAAAGAGTGTATATGGAGGGGATGATAAAGGGGGGAGATGGGGGGATGATGTGCAATAGAGGGGAAAGAGTGTATATGGAGGGGATGATAGAGGGGGGAGATGGGAGTGTGCAATAGAGGGGAAAGAGTGTATATGGAGGGGATGATGGGAGTGTGCAATAGAGGGGAAAGAGTGTATATGGAGGGGATGATGGGAGTGTGCAATAGAGGGGAAAGAGTGTATATAGAGGGGAGTGTGCAATAGAGGGGAAAGAGTGTATATGGAGGGGATGATAGAGGGGGAGATGGGAGTGTGCAATAGAGGGAAAGAGTGTATATGGAGGGGGGAGATGGGAGTGTGCAATAGAGGGGAAAGAGTGTATATGGAGGGGATGATAGAGGGGGAGATGGGAGTGTGCAATAGAGGGGAAAGAGTGTATATGGAGGGGATGATAGAGGGGGGGAGATGAATATAGGGATCTGTAGCTGTAAATATTTAGAGGAGCAGTGCTGCAGAGGGCTTCCTTCAGTGAAGGTGTTTAGCTTGTGTCTCTCTCTCTCTCTCTAACCAGGTCATTTCACAGCAATGGTGTGGAAGGGCAGTAAGAAGCTGGGTGTGGGGAAGGCCAGTGCGCCAGATGGTTCGTCATTCGTGGTAGCCAGGTACTTTCCAGCAGGGAACATCACCAACCAGGGACACTTTGACAACAACGTCCTGCCGCCCAAGGACTAAGGAACATACTGACCCATCCAAAAGACATTTGCACTTTGACTTGTGACCTTGACTTATATATATGTATATGTATATGTATATGTGTGTGTGTGTGTGACAACCACTGTGACTTAACAAATGCATGAACAAAAATATAGGCAAACCATTGACCAAACCATGCCAGCTGTGCCTTCCGGAGGTGTACCAGCCACCCAACTGGGTTTCGACCTACTCATTCCATCGTTAGTGGGGGTGGGGATTTTACACATAGTAAAATTTCTGGTTTAAAAAAAATAGTACCAGTCCAAAAGTTTGGACACCTACTCATTCAAGGGTTTTTCTTTATTTTACTATTTTCTATATTGTAGAATAATAGTGAAGACATCAAAACTATGAAATAACACATATGGAATCACGTAGTAAACAAAAAAATGATAATTAAACTAAACTCGATTTTATATTTTAGGTTCTTCAAAGTAGCCACCCTTTGCCTTGACGCCTTTACACTCTTGGCATTCTCTCAACCAGTTTCACCTGGAATACTTTTCCAACTGTCTTGAAGGAGTTCTCACATGCTGAGCACTTGTTGGCTGCTTTTCCTTCACTCTGCGGTTCAACTCATCCCAAACCATCTCAATTGGGTTGAGGTCGGGTGATTGTTGAGGCCAGGTCATCTGATGCAGCACTCCATCACTCTCCTTGCTCAAATAGCCCTTACACAGCCTTGAGGTGTGTTGAGTTATTGTCCTGTGGGGAAAAAATTGAGTCTCACTAAGCGCAAACCAGATCGGAAGGTGTTTCGCGGCAGAATGCTGTGGTAGCCATGCTGGTTAAGTGTGCTTTGCATTCTAAATAAGTCACTGACAGTGTCACCAGCAATGCACCATCACACCTCCTCCAAGCTTTACGGTGGGAACTACACATGCAGAGATTATCCTTACACCTGTTCTGTGTCTCACAAAGACACGGCGGTTGGAACCAAAAATCTAAAATTTGGATTCATCAGACCAAAGGACAGATTTCCACCAGTCTCATGTCCATTGCTCATGTTTCTTGGCCCAAGCAAGTCTCTTCTTATTGGTGCCCTTTTTAGTAGTGGTTTCTTTGCAGCAATTTGACCATGAAGGCCTGATTCATGCAGTCTCCTCTGAACAGTTGATGTTGAGATGTGTCTTGAGCTCTGTGAAGTATTTATTTGGGCTGTGATTTCTGAGGATGATAACTCTAATGAACTTATCCTGTGCAGCAGAGGTAACTCTGGGTCTTCCTTTCCTGTGGCATTCCTCATGAGAGCCAGTTTCATCATAGCCCTTGATGGGTTTTGTGACTGCACTTGAAACTTTCAAAGTTCTTGAAATATTTCTGATTGACTGACCTTTATGTCTCAAAGTAATGATGGACTGTTTCTCTTCGCTTATTTGAGCTGTTCTTCCCATAATATGGACTTGGTCTTTTACCAAATAGGGCTATCTTCTTTATACCACCCCTACCTTGTCATAATACAACTGATTGGCTCAAATGCATTAAGAAGGAAAGAAATTCCACAAATGAACTTTTAAGGCACACCTGCTAATTGAAATGCATTCCAGGTGACTACCTCATGAAGCTGTTTGAGAGAATGCCAAGAGTGTGCAAAGCTGTCATCAAGGCAAAGAGAATCTTAAATGTGAAATATATTTTGATTTGTATAACACTTTTTTTTGGTTACATGATTCCATATGTATTTTCATAGTTTTGATGTCTTCACTATTATTCTACAATGTAGAAAATAATAAAGACACTGGAATGAGTAGGTGTCAACTTTTCAATGGTACTGTATGTGTTTTATTCATTGTGAGCATGATTTAAACTGACTTGTTTGACTATGTTTTGTATTCTGTTTGATGTTTTAATGTAATAAAAGCGACTGTCTTTTAAAATGCCCCATTTTCACTATACATACATGACATGTGCAGTATAAGGGTGGTTAACAGTATCGCCCACTACTGTGGTTATTACAGACTGTTTATTAGCAGGTAAGGAGAATGCAACATAGCAGCGATACAGATGTGACACTGGCATTTATGCTTTGGGGGGGGGGGTCCTCCTCTCACATGGTCAACTCCTATGGGAGAGAAGAAAGAGGGGGAGAATTACTTGGGGTTGGATGCATGAAGAAAATAAAATTGTTAAGCTTTTATTTTTTTTCAAGATCTATTGGAAAAAGGACTGTTGCAATCAGTAGGTCATAACAGCAAATGTAACACACTGTCCGCGTTGGGCCTACAACAGATTCCTTCATCACTCCCTCCTCACCATGATAGCGTTAACGATGTCATTGGTGTTGTGTCTGAGGGCGTGGACAGCTTTAGAGCGGGACACGTTAGCCTGGGCCATCACCAGCTCTATATCCCTCTGCTCCAAACCTCCCTCGTCCACCTGACAGAGGTCAAAGTCAGTTGCACTATGGAACACTTCTGAACATGAAAAAAAAAATGCTACAGTTCATAACTGTAGCATTGGGGTGGCAAGTAGGCTAGTGGTTAGAGCGTTGGACTAGTAACCGGAAGGTTGTAAGATCGAATCCCCAAGCTGACAAGGTACAAATCTGTCGTTCTGCCCCTGAACAAGGGAGTTAACCCGCTGTTCTTCGGCCGTCATTGAAAATAAGAATTTGTTCTTATTTTAACTGACTTGCCTAGTAACATTTTTTTAAATAGCCATCAGGCTAACTACAGTAAAGTACTTGAAAATAACTACAGTAACAATACTTGAAAATACTACTTAAGTTTTTAAATTTTTTTATCTGTATGTGACTTGAACTATTTTTGACAACTTTTACTTCACATTCCTAAAGAAAAATATGTACTTTTTACTCCATACATTTTCCTTGAGACACAAAAATACTCGTTACATTTTGAATGCTTAGCAGGACAGGAAAATGGTCTAATTCACATACTTATCAAGATAACATCCCGGTCATCCCTACTGCCTCTGATCTGGGGGACTCACTAAACACGTGCTTTGTTTGTAAATTATGTCTGAGTGTTGGAAGGGTGCCCCTGGCAAGCATGCCATGTGGTATGCCTAATATAACTAATTTGAAAGGATTTATACTTAAGTATATTTGAGCAATTACATTTACTTTAGTATATTAAAAACCAAATACAGGATTTTCCTGTGTGACTCACTTTAACTTGAGTCATTTTCTATTAAGGTATCTTTATTTTTCTCATGGCAGTTGGGTACTTTTTCCACCACTGCAGTAGAAATTAATTAATTAAAAACACTAGACAGAATTGTTTCATATTAAGATCTAAAAGAACTACTGTACATGAAAGAGTAAGAATAGCGTAAAGATTGGTGTTTTTCCTTAACATAATGAGTCAGCATGCATTTCCATACCTCCTCCTCCTCGCTCTCCTCCTTGATGGTGAGGCTGGGTGGTGCAGGGGGCACCAGTGGGGAGGGCTCCACCGGGACCTTAAACTTCTCTGCCGCTGCCTTGTGCACCTGTTGAGACAGGTCCTCTATCTAGGAAGGAAATAGGAAGAGAGAGGTCACCTTGGCCTCTGAACACAATGTAGATGAGAGAAAAGAGAGGGGGATAAAGAGAGAGGGGTTAGAGAGAGCGAGAGAGAGTGAGAGAAGGTTAGGAGGTCACCTTGGCCTCTCCAAACACGATGTAGATGTCTGACGCGGGGCTCTTGAAGACGTCAGGTCTGCTGATGACAAACAAGATGCTCTTCGACTTCCTTATAGTGATCCTGGTCACACCGTGGACCGGCCGCAAGCCCAGCTTACCCATGGCCTAAACACACACACACTTGTTACACCATGATGCGGCCAAACACACAGAATACACACACATTTGCTCTGTGTTTGATTAGCTGAATCTGCCGCATGGAGCAGCTCTGTGTTTGATTAGCTGAGACTGCCGCATGGAGCAGCTCTGTGTTTGATTAGCTGAGACTGCCGCATGGAGCAGCTCTGTGTTTGATTAGCTGAGACTGCCGCATGGAGCAGCTCTGTGTTCACATCTCGCCTTGCGGGCCTTCTTCTCACTGCGGCTCTGCTTAGGTCTGTTAATCCCCTCATCAGCAGGAGAGATGGGCTGAGAAGGAGAACAACAACATCAATTCAAAACCTGAGAACATTCTACAGTAGTTTACCCATATACAGACTGATAATATGGAAAAGATCTCTGAAGCTGCGACCCATTCAGAAAATACAGGCCCCACAACACGCATCCTTCTGACCACTCTACCTAAAGGTAATGACATCAATATGTTATTACATAACACACAGTGAAAGCAAGGTTTCCACCCTTGGAGGTAAGGGGACTTCTAGAGTGTTCTCTGCCCACACACGGTAGATTCACCTGGGGTTCTGAGGATCTCAGTGGCACGCCCTCTGGTTCTTCCAACTCTGGCACTGATCCCTCACTCTCCGACTCATTGCAGGAGCCCACTGTGGAACACACACACTGTTACTCTCAGAGTACTGCATCACATCCTCATTGCTATGGTAACTAATGACTGAGATATAGATGATGAGGATATGGTGTAGCTCGTTAGCACTGGTAATGGGACAGTCCATCATAAAGCTCTACGGCTAACCTAATCACCAATCTCAGGGGAGAAATAGATCACCTCATTAAATAGTAATGGCATTTCATCTCTATGCTATGGAGCATGCAGGTTATGACGTATAATTACATTCTGTACTACTGTGTTTCAATGCATGTAGCATTGTTCATTATGCTGCAGTGCTACCACACATACAGTACACATAAATCCCCATCAATGATTCTATGTACATATCATCTACAGGGAGGTCAGTTCTAGCTAGATTGAACCAGTGGTTTCAGGTTGACTGACAGTTGCCCTAAAAAAACCTCTATTGAAAGATGTGCAATAACAATATTCCTCCTGGATAAAATGATCCTCTCTCTGATTATTTCTCCTCCATTATTCAGTAGCTGCAGCAGTGTTCTGTGGTCGACGGGGTATTATTGAGAAGCCTTCCTAGAATCTGAAGTATGTCCTTCATCAGGACCATAGCAGGACCACAAGACATATTCAGAGCCATCTGTGTGTGTAAGGAAGGTCATAGGTGGAGTCACTTCTCAGAATCAGTTTCTCAAGGAAACGGAGAGAAACAGACAGAGATAGAGATATGGGTTTTCAGACTACGTACAGTTGTATTTGAAGGACAGTTCCAGTTCCTGTGAATCCTTGTGGCTGATTGGACAGTCTATCTGTCTCTCAGTTGGTTGGCGGGAGGAGTGAAGCAGTATCTCTCGCTGATTGGAGGAGCCAGACTCTTTATGAGAAGGGTTTCCCACAATCCCCCTGGGCTGAGTCATGTGACGTCGTAGAGGAACAGCAGTGTCATCATCATCACTGTCTGTGTCCATCCCATCTGCAACAAAATCCAAGTTCACACAGGTTGGACTGATTCATGATTCACTGATACTTGATTACCAAAAAGAGAAAATCAAATCACCCCACACCCCTATCTCTACTGAGTGTAACTCACCTCTGTCCTGTGGGCTTTGTGACTGAACTGGCTTGATCTGTCTGTTGGGCTTGGTGAGGAGGTTTGGTTGGAGCTGGGCCTGGCAGCGGATGTCTAGGACAGGCACTGTGGTTGGAGCCTCCATCCGTGGCAAAGACTCCTGGGTGGGCTGGGTAAGGCTGGGGGTCGAGGGCAGGGCTGACGTGAGTGGAGATGAGAATGAGTAGGGGGTAGGGGACATACGGACACTTTCAGTGGGTATAGGGGGATGCTTAGGAAGGGCGATAGGGGTAGTAGAAAGGGTTGCGGAGGCTGCCTGAAGATTGGTTGATTGAGGCTGGGTGTCTAGGAGTGGGGTGACAGGCTGGACTGTGGTGAGGAGAGGCTGGGACTCCTGTATGGGGGTGGGGAGGTCCTCATCTGGCTGCACTGTGAAGGTACTGGGGGGAGGAGAGGAGGAGAGAGGAGAGGGGGAGAGAGGGGGAGGAGAAGAGGAGGGAAGAGGTGGAGGAGAAGAAGATCTATTCTGTTCTGTAGGGGAGGCATGGCCACTCCCCACATTGTTATCGTTGATGTCCTTCCTGCTTTCTGTCTGGCAACCAGGCAGCGGCCTGTTGTCAAGCATTTCCTGGTGCACTTCCATGTTCACTTCCTGGTTGAGTAGGAGAGCAGGAGAGATAGGGCAGAGGTTGGTAGGACTAGGGGGAGTCGGGGATCTGGAGACGTTTCTGTTTTCCCCTCTCCTCTCGGACTCTGCCTCAGGTTTGCCCTTCACAGGTGTCCTCTGTCTGGTATCTGCAGCAGATGTTTGTCCCCTCATATTCTTATTATTTTGTTTCCCTGGTGGGGAGGTGTCTTCTAGGGTCTTGGCAGTGAGAGCTGGTTCCTGTGGGTGATCAGCAGACCCAGAGCCTGACGGAGATTGTCTGCGCGGCTGACTGGGTCTGTCTCTGCTCTGCTTCCCTCTCCTCCCTGGCTGAGGAGGAGTGATGGCTTTCTCTGTGCTCAGCTCTCCCTCGGGTGTCTGACGCTGTGCAGGTTCTGGAACACTCTCTGTTGGAGAGAATCTCTCCTCTGCAATCTCCTCCACCTCTCTTTCCCCTGAGATACAAACACTGCTCTCCTGTTCTTCTAATGCCCCACTCGTCTTTGGTTGGTCAATGTGCCTGTCAGTCTTCTGACCGCCACCACCTTCTTTTTGGCTCACCGTCTGTGGCTCTGTCTCCTCTGGCTGAGGCTGGGAACATAGTTTTTTCACACTTTCTACCGTGTCTTTAACCACTGATAGGGACGATTCTTGGAAAACTTGGACCTTCTCTACTGTGTATTTGCTCACTGATGGGGAAAATTCTTGGGAAACTTGGACTTTCTCTACTGTATCATTACTCACTGATTGGGAAGTTTCTTTGGGAAACTTGTACCTCTCTCTGTCTCCTCTGGCTGACTGTGTCTTTTTTCTCACTGATGCGGAAGTTTCTTGCGAAACTTGGACATTCTCTACTGTGTATTTGCCCATTGATGGGGAAGTTTCTTGGGAAACTTGGACTTTCTCTACTGTGTCTTTGCCAACTGACAGGGAAGATTCTTTGGAGACTTGGACCTTCTCTAATGTGTCTTTTCTCACTGATGGGAAAGTTTCTTGGGAAACTTGGGCCTTCTCTACCGTGTCTTTGCCCACTGGTGGGGATGTTTTTGGGGAAACTTGGACCTTCTCTACTGTGTCTTTGCCTATTGATGGGGAAGTTTCTTGGTAAACTTGGACTCTATCTACTGTGTCTTTGCCCACTGATAGGGGAGATTCTTGGGAGACTTGGACCTTCTCTACTGTGTCTTTGCTCACTGACGGGGAAGTCTCTTGGGAAACTTGGACCTTCTCTACTGTGTCTTTGCCCACTGATGGGGAAGTTTCTTGGGAAACTTGGACTTTCTCTACTGGGTCTTTGCCCACTGATAGGGCAGATTCTTGGAATACTTTGACCTTCTCTACGGTGTCTTTGCCCACTGATGGGGAAGTTTCTTTGGAAACTTGGACCTTCTCTACTGTGTCTTTGCCCACTGATAGGGAAGTTTCTTGGAAGACTTGGACATTCTCTACTATGTCTTTGCTCATTGATGGGGACGTTTCGTGAAAAACTTGGACCTTCTCTACTGTGTCTTTGCCCACTGATTGGAAAACATATTGGGAAACTTGAACCTTCTTTACTGTGTCTTTGCCCACTGATATGGAAGATTCTTGGGAAACTTGGACCTTCTCTACTGTGTCATTACCCACTGATAAGGAAGATTCTTGGGAGACTTGGACCTTCTCTACTGTGTCTTTGCTCACTGATGGGGAAATTTCTTGGGAAATTTGGACCTTCTCTACTGTGTCTTTGCCCACTGAGAGAGAAGTTTCTTGGGAGACTTGGACATTCTCTACGGTGTCTTTCTTCAGTGATCGGGAAGTTTCTTGGGACAGTCTGCCTGACTTGGAGTTGCTTGGTCTGATTTTATGGCTGAAGGATCCAAATGCCCCACCCAGCAGAGACAGAGCTGGGTCTGCCTGTTTGACTGCTGGGTTAATATCTGTGTTACTGTTGGGTCTGGAAATGGCTGCCTCTACTGAACCAGGGCTCTGGTCTGAGACAGTCTGTGGTTTACCTCCTGGTGGTGAGACACGCCCAGGGCTTTCCATGGACAAGGACGGTTGTCTTATGTCTGATTGGTGTGTTGAGCTGTCAGTTGATGTTGATGGCCTATCGGAGGCTGCAGCAGCCTGTGATCTCACCTCTGTGAGTGGTATGTTTGAGAGAGACGCCCTCAGACACACACTCTGGCTCTTTTGTCTCACGTCCTCTGACAGGGCATTCAGAGTCATACAGGTTGGCATTCCAGAGGATAGGAACACTGAGACATTGTTGTTGTTTTCCTGCTCCTCCTTGTTTTCCGGGTGACTCTGCAGGTTGCTGACATCATCCTCTGGGAATTGGGAGCTTCCGTCCTCTCCTCCCCCTGCCTCTGATATCTCCTCGATGGACCTCCAGCTGGACAGGTTGGACTCTGGCACACCCTCTCCCACAAGCTCAACATCTGCCATCTTGTCTGGCCGACCACACAGGCTGTTGTTGTCTTCTTCGTCCCCCATTATATCACCCACCTCATCCTCATCTGTGCCGACATTGGGCAGCCCGGAGAGTGTCTGTCCAATCTTCTGTCCAATTGTCTGTCCAATCGTATGTCCCTCCACCTCATACAGTAATAGGCTCTGTGCCTCCAACCCACAGCCCTGCCCCAGAGAGAGAGATAGGGCCTCCCCTGCCCCCCAGGACCCGGACTCTGCTCCTAACCCCCTCCTATCAGCCCTCAAGCCCCCATCCCCCCTCCTCCCTCCTGCATCTGTCTCTGAGTTCTCCCTCTTGGGAGAGACAGCCAGGGGTGTGTGAGGGGAGCCCAGGGCCCCAGGGCCCCCGTCCTCAGTGCTCAGGGTGTTCTCCCTCAGGTTCTCCTGGGCGGGGTCACATGGGCAGATGTCAGGGGTCAGGGACAGGTTGTCAGCCAGGTCAGGTGAGCTCTCAGGGCAGGAGGAGACAGGGATGTTGCTGGGGTTAGGCTCTTTCGGGCATGAGAGCAGAGGGACCCCCTTGTTCAGGTCGTTGGTGGCAGTGGTCCCTTCAAGGACCTGATGGGAGTCCACACCTTCAGCGCTGCTGTTCGCGTTCTTCTGGTCCAGTTCCAGCACTGACACCAGAAGCGGTTTGGACCGGACTGAAGCTGCTGCCACCCCAAACACACGTGGGAGCGGCTTACGGGGCTCAGAGGTCTTCTGTTTAGGCCGGGGTGTGTCTGACTTAGAGGGGCGTGGCTTAATGAGTAGTTTGAACGAGTCCCTGTCTGTCTGCTCTGTGTGGTCCTCGTCTGAAGTCTCTGTGCTCTGTTCATTATTCTCTCTCTCCCCACCGCTCTGTTTGTCCTTCCCTCTCTCCCCATCACTCTGTTTGTCCTTTCCTCTCTCCCAACCGCTCTGTTTGTCCTTCCCTCTCTCCCCACTGCTCTGTTTGTCCTTCTCTCTATCTCCACCGCTCTGTTTGTCCTTCCTTCTCTCCCCACTGCTCTGTTTGTCCTTCCTTCTCTCTCCACTGCTCTGTTTGTCCTTCCCTCTCTCCCCATCACTCTGTTTGTCTTTCTCTCTCTTTGCACTGCTCCTTTTGTCCTCCTCTCTCACCGTACCAGCCTGTACTTCCTCTGCAACTGCTTTGGCTTGCCCTGCTCCTGTTGCCAGGGTCACAGGGCTGTTATGGGATGGCTGGGTTGCCAGGATGACAGGATTGCTGTGGGACGCTGTCTCCTCGATTGTAGCAGCAGGGTTAGTGTTAGGAGTAGCAGCAGTGTTCGTTTTAGGAGTAACAGCAGTGTTCGTTTTAGGAGTAGCAGCAGGGTTAGTGTTAGGAGTAGCAGCAGGCTTAGTGTTAGGAGTAGCAGCAGGCTTAGTGTTAGGAGTAGCACCAGGCTTAGTGTTAGGAGTAGCAGCAGGGTTAGTGTTAGGAGTAGCAGCAGGGTTAGTGTTAGGAGTAGCAGCAGGGTTAGTGTTAGGAGTAGCAGCAGGGTTAGTTTTAGGAGTAGCAGCGGGGTTTGGGGTAGAGCATGTACCTGGGGTAGTTTTGGGGGTTGAGGCTGTAGCAGGGTTAGTGTTAGTGGTACAGGCCGTAGCAGATTTAGCGTTAGGGGCAGGAGCACTGTTAGTGTTAGGGGTAGAGACCGTAGCAGGGTTAATTTCAGGTCTACATACGGTAGCAGGGTTAGTTTTGAAGGTTGAGGAAGTAGCAGAATTATTTTGTGGGGTTGAGGCTGTAGCAGGGTTAGTGTTAGTGGTACAGACAGTAGCAGATTTAGCATTAGGGGCAGGAGCACATTTAGTGTTGGGGTTAGAGAGAGATTCAGCCTTGGTTTTAGGGGTTGACACGGTAGCAGGAGTAGTATTTGGGGTAGTGAAGGCAGGGTAAGGGGTTGTAGAAAGTTTAGGGGTAAGGGTAGAGACATAAGGGCTCTCCTGAGAAGGAGCGGGGACAGGAGGGTCAGAGGACTCTGAGGAGATCTCCATTTCACTCCCACTACTGCTGTTGGAGGACTCGGGGTGGGCTGATTCCGCAGGTTGGGCAGGTGCAAGTGCAGGTTGTGGTGGTCTAGGTCCTGGAGGATCCTCAGGCCGGGGCTCTTTGTCACCTGGGGGATTGATTAGGCTAAGTCTGCTCTGGGACTGGGACAGTTCAGTGCTGTAGGCCTCTGGTCTGGTTTCAGGCTGAGGTTTGGCTTGGTGTAGTTCTGTGGGTGATCCTGTGGGTGGTCCTGTGGGTGGTACTGTGGGTGGTTCAGCATGTCTCTCTGTGCTGTACAGTCGCTCATCCTCTTCGCCATTATAAGAGGCGGAGTCTAGTGAGTCGTCAGTGTCGTCTTGGAAACAGAAGGACTCATCCAGCCCTTCGTTGATGGAAGTTTCTGACAGTGAATGAAGGAAGGAGGCCGAGTTGTCCTCTTCAGCTGGGTCATTTACAGCCTTACCCTCACCCTCCTCCTCCTCTTCCTCATCCTCAACATCCTCACCCTCCTCTTCATCCACCTCTTCCTCTATCACTATTTCTACTTTAGCCTCCTCTATCTCTACCTTAGCCTCCACTTCTTCCTCATCATCTTCATCATCATCCTCCACGTCCCCCTCCTCCTCTCCGGCCGCGTACGCATCCACATCGTTCCTGTCGTTTCCCTCTCCTCCCTCATTCCCCTCCTCTGTGGGGAAGAGAGTGATCTCCATGGAGTCTGCCTGAAAGAGGAGACTGGTGTGGAGGGGGAAGTTAAGCAGAGAGGCTGGGATCATACTCTCCTCTTCCTCCATCTCTCCATCATCACTGTAGGAGCCTGGGAACAGCAGGAAGGTACCCATCTCTCCGTAAGGGCTGGAGTTATCCCCATCTGACACATCTGGAGAGCAGGTGTCCATGGTAAGGTTGGAGGAGGCAGGGTTGACGCAGGAGGTGTGAGGGCTTAGGTTCCCCATGTCTGGGGCAAAGGGGAAGGAGATGGAGGTCAGCCGTGGGGAGTCTGCTCCATCATCATCTGGGTTGGTAATGGGAGGGTAAAGCTCCTCAGACACACAGGCCTGCAGCTCCAGCTCCAGGCCTCTTTGCAGCAGGGGACTTGAGTACTGCTGTCCCCCAGCCAGAGCATCCTCTGCTGGGCAGAGCGAGCCCTCCGACTCCCCTCCATCTTCCTGGGAGTCGGTGCTTCTGCCGCTGCTGCTCCTCAATGGGGAAGTGTCCTCTGTCACCCAGCGAGGGCGACAGCTACCCCTTGAGACTGTCACTTCCTCACTCCTTCTCCCCCTTACCTCCCCTCTCAGTACCTCCTCCTCCTCCAGGATCACAGTCTCTGCTAGACCCTTATAGAGGCAGAACCGCCACTCTGCTGCTCCTCCTCCCTTTTCCTCTGCCCTCTCCCCTACTGCTCCCCTATCCTCCCCCACTTCGTCTCCGATTTCGGACAGCGAGCTGACAAAGCATGCAGGTGCCTCCTGCACATCCTCTGCCAAGAGAAGATTGGGGGAGGTGCAGGGGGAGGTGGAAGAGGTCCAGCTGCCCCCCTCCGCCGTGACGTAGGAGCCAGAGGGGGAAGTAAGGGGGGAGCACAGGTCCTCACTGTCCGAGTTTGGTGAGAGGGGAGAGGCTGGAGAGCCGGGGTAAGAGCGGTGTTTGAGGTGTAAGGGGCGAGCAGCCATCTTGATGGGGGTGGAGGGGGCGGTGTAGTACAGGTCAGGATCCAGGGACGAGGGAACACCCACTCTCAGAGGGTCCACGGCATAGGCCGGCTCAGTGAAGGATAGGATAGCAGGGGGATAGGCTGGCTCGGACAGGGAGGGCATGGCATACATGGAACATACAAAAGACATTTCATCATAGGGAGACAGCCCTGCCTCCAAAGGGCTTAAGCTGCCCATCAAGCTAACATCAACTGTGACTGGCTCTGAGGAGGGAGGGGACGCAGGGATGAGGGGGGTGAGGAGAGGTCTAATGGGCAGGACAGGGCTTCTCTCCTGCTCTTGCTCCAACTTTGGGGTCAGAGGTGAATTGTCTCTCTCCTGCCCTGTGTCCAGTTGGGCCTTTTCTCCAGCCTCGGCCTGGGGCTCTAAGGGAGGCTTAGGGACCTCCAAGACTGGGCCTCCAGGCAGGGGTATCGCCTGGCTGCTCTGCCCACATGGGCACTTCCCTGTCAGGGTTTTCTTTGTCTTGAGCAGGGTCTCCTGGCCCATCACCACCCGTGTGTCCATGTTCTCTGGCTCCTTGTAGTCGCTTTCCACCTCTGAGCCCATCAGAACCTGGAGAACATAATGAGAACGTTAGAAAAACATAAAGAGAAGAGTAGACCATTGGTAAACATACACACACATATACACACCTTGATTCTCTCCATCTTCACGGGTCCGCTGCGGCGTCCACAGGGTCCGTGACCTCCAAATGTCCCGCTAAGTCGGACCGTGTTACTGTGGCGACGGTCTGAACCTTCAGGCTGGGGTCGCGGGGTCGCGGAGGAGCTAGGTGTGGCCCGAACCAGCCGTGGCCCGAACGGAGAGGTGCATGATGGCAGCAGCTTCTGAGGGGTGCTGGGGGAGGGACTAGAGCCGCTGTCACTAGGGGTGGAATCAGTGGAGGCATGTCTGGTCATGTCTGAAAGAGGAGCGAAAAATAAGAAACTGTTTCTGTAATGTTATGTCCATGAGGTCAGAATCACTAGCTGCTTCATGACGTGGCAACAGTAACAGTAATGGAGAAAAGGCAACTAGAATTTCAGTTTACCTCCTGAATGTATTAAAAATAATACAATTAAAACACAAAATATCTGTAATGGATGCTGTAGTCTCTTTGACTTTGTTGAATTTCAGCTCTCTCTTTGAAGCTTGTTCTCCCTCCATTACTGTTGCACACATAGCTATACCTAGCGGCTCTAGAATTCCACCTAAATGTCAGGTGACTGAAAAGACTGCGCTCACAGCAAGGTACACATCAAGTGGTATCAACATATCAAAATATAAGGTCCCTACTGTCGTCACTTACAACCATCAACTACGGCTGGGTGAGTGGAGCCCATTTACTGGTAGTGAGTTCTGAATTAACTAAATGTGTGCTCCCTCCATTTACAGGGCTCACTGCCCAGGGTAGTTCTTTACTCAGGCACTTTTCCTTCCACAGTAGTGACCCCTGACCCCCAAGGGAATGGAACACACCCTGAGTTTGCTGAAGTCTGCATATCTGGCTCTAGTACCTGCTGCTAGTTCAGTTGAGCCCGCACTGTGCATGAGTGTGTGTAAGCTTGTGCATGTAGGTGTTTTTCCCCCTCTCCTCTACCCCTCCTCCCATCTTTCCTGTACCCATCTAACAATTCTTTGTGAGGCATTGGAAAACCTCCCTGGTCATTGAGGTTGAATCTGTGTTTGGAATGCACTGCTGGACTGAGGGACCTTAGAGATTGTATGTGTGGGGTACAGAGATGAGGTAGTCGTTCAAAAATCACAAAGTCAGTGCATGCAACTTATGTGACTTGTTAAGCGAATTTGATTTGATTTGAAATGTTTTGTCCTGAACATATTTAGGCATGCGATAACAAAGGGGTTGAATACTTATTGACTCAAGACATTTCGGCTTTTCATTTTTTATTCATTTGTAAACATTTCTAAAAACATCATCTACTTTGACATTATGGCGTATTGGAGAAAGAGAGAGAAAAGACAAGAGAGAATGAAAGGAATTGAATAAAGAAGAATTCATATTGATTGATGGGTAACATCGAGAACAAGCTGGTCTTGTGTGATATTCATCCCAGATCCTGCAGGGGCGCTACATGCAGGGTGTCTGTTGCCCTCTTCCGTTGCTTGATGCTTGATAGTACTACAGCTAGCACAGTTCGATAACTTCACTAGCTACTTCATGTACAACTTGAAAATACCATGCTAACACTGCTCTCAGTGCTTAGTGGTAAAATTATGGCCAACATGGTAGCTAGCTTATGCTACTCCGTCTCTTATTTGAAATGAGGCTATTGGTGCTAGCTCTCGTCTTTCTCTTTGCACTTTTGCTCTCTCTCCTCCTCATCTTTCTCTCTTTTGCTCTCCCTCTCTTGCGCTTACATCTCTCTCTCTCTCTCTCTCTCTAATCAGACACTCAGATTAGCCATAGGCTAAATGGTCCCATTATTAGATCACCGCCTTTCCCTCGACACACACCCACGCACTC
Organism: Oncorhynchus tshawytscha; assembly: GCF_018296145.1. Classification (NCBI taxonomy): domain Eukaryota; kingdom Metazoa; phylum Chordata; class Actinopteri; order Salmoniformes; family Salmonidae; genus Oncorhynchus; species Oncorhynchus tshawytscha. The sequence goes on along the minus strand of NC_056431.1, from coordinate 15,674,568 downwards.
CACTCCAGTGACTACGCCATCGTCTCCATAACCTTAAACAGGAACGAAGGATCATTTTGAGAGAAAATGACAGAATGGAGGAGAGGAACTAGGGCAAGAGTGCGAGTGGAGGAGGGAGTCTGGATCAGTCAGAGAGAGAGAGAGAAAGAGAACGCGAGAGAGGGATCGACAAAGGGGGTATTTTCCATTCTATTATGACCAGCTCTGCTGCTCCTTACTGATGTGACGGTTCTGCAGGATTTAAATGAAAACAACACACAAGACTCCTTATGAGATTTCCATGAAATCCCCTGAGTCCTGTCATGTACTGTGAGTGCACATGCCAAGGTTATTATAGTAAACAAAAACAAAAACAAAAACTAATCATGAAAAAAACAATTTAGTAACTGAAATAAAATAATTAACAAATACGCTTGAAAAACTTAAACTATCTTTGACTCCTAAACTAACTAAAATAAAATAAAATAAAAACCATTGTGAATTATATTCAGTTTTAGTTTATCTTCTAAACTTAGGGCATAGTACTACTTAAAAAATAATTGGATAGGTGTAAAAATGGGCAAGAGCCTTTCCTTCTCTCATATTTTTTGCACCAATCTCGGCACCAGTCCTTTTAAATCCAAGTCACATTTAGATTGACTTTATAATTTAAACCTAACCTAACCTATGACCTGACCCTTCAACTAACGCATTTACCAAAGATTATCTATATATAGACAAGAGATGGGACTCAATGGGAATAAATGTCAGAAAAGGCAGAAGGCAGTCGGGAGGAGGTGGTAGCAGGCTGGAACATTCTAGCCAATAAGAGAGCAGATTTACATGTGAACAATGGGCACATCTGCGATATAACATAAAAAATATATCTATAATAATTCAAATTGGAGACTTATATATCCCTCACTAACTTTTAACATCAGCTATCTGAGCAGCTAATCGATCGCTGCAGCTGTACATAGCCCATCTGTAAACAGCACACCCAATCTACCTACCACATCCCCATATTGTTTTGAATTACTGCTCTGCTCTTTTTCACACCAGTATTTCTACTTGCACATCATCATCTGCTCATCTATCACCCCAGTATTAATTTGCTAAATTGTAATTACTTCGCTACTATGGCCTTCCTCACGCCGTGTGCACACACTGTATATAGACTTTCTTAATTTTTCCTATTGTGTTATTGACTGTACGCTTGTTTATTCCATGTGTAACCCTGTGTTGTTGTTTGTGTCAAACTGCTTTGCTTTATCTTGGTCAGGACGCAGTTGTAAATGAAAACTTGTTCTCAACTAGCTTACCTGGTTAAATAAAGGTGAAATATATATATTTTTTTTAAATGGCTCCAGCATCCCTAAAACCTCCATAAAAACTGAAACTAAATAATATACAACTAATACTAAATGAAAACTAGCAAATCAGGTCAGAAAATGAGCTGAAACTAAACTGAATTGCAAATACAAATCGAAAAACCAATAGAAATAAAAACGAATAGAAAAACACTAAACTATAATAACGTTGGTACAGACATAGGGATATGCACGCATTCACACACACACAAACACTCTTCTCTCAACTGGGCCATCGCCATGCACAGTGACCTCAGAAATGTGCACACGCTCACACGCTCACACGCACACACGCGCACACGTGCACACACGCATGCGCGCACACGTGCACACACACACACACACACACACACACACACACACACACACACACACACACACACACACACACACACACACACACACACACACACACACACACACACACACACACACACACACACACACACACACACACACACACACACACACACACACACACACTAGCTCCACCAGGAACCCAAATATCACTTACTGATGGAGTATGTGGACTCTCTCCCTCCCTCTTTGTTTATCTCTGATAGCCCATCCTCTTCTGCTGCATTTCTCTTTGTCCTCTTTCCCTCCCTCCCTTTTTTCCCTCTCTCTATTTCTTCTTTCCTCTCCTGTCTCCCCCTTCCCTTTCCCTTCCTTCCTCTCTCTGTGCCTGTGGTCTAGCTAATAGCTAATATTGTCAGCACTTAGCTGCACTGTCTCTATCCTTTCCTAGGCCCAGGGTGGGGATGTTTATTACTGGATTGTTATGCTGAGTCATGTCACAGTGTGTACACACACGCACGCACGCACGCACACACACACACACACACACACACACACACACACACACACACACACACACACACACACACACACACACACACACACACACACACACACACACACACACACACACACACACACACACACACACACACACACACACACACACACACACACACACACACACACACACACACACACACACACACACACACACACACACACACACACACACACACACACACACACACACACACACACACACACACAATTTGTCACAGAGATGCATACAAGGACACAATAAGATGTGTGCCGTTCTAAGGTTTCTTTGTTTGTGTGTGCGCGTGTGGCTCTGCCTACACCCACATGCTTGGAGTGTGCAGGCCGCAGCAGGCTGGAACTGCGTCACAGAGGCTGCTTCCACGGCCTGTCAGGCCCCAGAGCGAGCTTCTATTTCAGCCTTCACTCCAAGACAGTCCCAGGCCTTGAGACAAACCCCAGGAGCCTACTGCTTCACAATACCTCTCTCCAGCTCTCTACTTCTCCCCCTTTCTCCCTTTCTCCCTTTCTCCCTCCCTCCCTCCCTCCCACTCTCTCTCCCGCCATCATCCTATTCTGCTGCATTCTCTTCTCATCTAACCATAGTGTTCTCAGTGCAGGATGCACTCGTTTCAAAACAGTGATGTTTCGGATTGAAAGGCCTTCATCAGAACACTCCAGGAACAGACAAGACCATGTAAGGATAGGATTTATATTAAACCTAAACTAGTAGGATGGGTATTTTACAAAAAACGAATGGCAGTGCAATAATACAAAGACTAGCAGTCTTACTCCAAATAGCCATCTGGATTACATCACATCATTAGCGCCAGACCAGCAGAGCTGATACGTGCTGTCTGAGGCGTACAATATACTTCCAAGGTCTCTTTAACTGCCCAAATTGACCTATTTTTAGATACAACTTTCGATTCCGTTCGAAAGGATCATCTTCAGCAAATTGAGGTGTAGAATCACTCTTCTACAAATAGTATTCTCTGCCAAATATTAGGTTTGGTGCAATTAAGATTTGCAGAGATAAGCACAATCAGACATTGATTGATCGGAGGAGACAGCATGGGTCAATTACTGAACATTTTCTAGGATTTCCTACCTGCAGCAACACTAGTGGACAATGCAGGTAAAAGCACAGTGCTTCAAAACTCCTGGCCCTACCTATACCACTTGTCCCTCTACTGTACAGTCTGTACCTCTACAGAACCCTGGATGGAGAGAAGTTGTGGGTGGCCTTGCTCAAGGGCAGAATCAGAGATCCAGTTCCATTGCCATTTTTGAGTCTCCCAGCCTGGGGCTTGAACCAGAAACCTTTCGGCTGCTGGCCCGCCACTTCTAACCTCTATGCTACCGTACCTTATACCCCAACCGCCTCTACTGTCGGAGAGATAATACCCTAACCCAGGGATCATCAACTACATTCAGCCTCAGGCCAAATTTTTCTTGAGCGGATAGTTGGGGGGCCAGAACATAATTACTAATAATTTGTAGACTGCAAATGAACTGTAAGAAGCACAAACATATATAATGTTTGACTAAAACAATCATTTCAAACATTGCTTACATTTGTATACATTATACATTATATCACTTATCAGATTTATTACATTAAAATCACTTGGAGTGGATTTTCTCGTATTTGGTACAGTCTTTTATGACCAACAATGAAAATCCCCCCCAAAATAAACATGATATATTTATTTTTTGTGGTTTTATTTGGGGGCCAAATAAACCACAAATAAAACCTAACACTTACATTGTACTTCTACTGTCTGAGACATGCATTTATCCTCCCAGTGTACTTATCCCCCTTCACTTCAACACAATGAACTCACAAACATAATACACAGGTAAATACAGTCTGGGTGATGCAACTCCTATACTTTAACTCCTATACTTTACTGTCAAGTACAGCATCTAACATAGAATACATCTATTGTCTGCTAGACACAAACCTACCAGATGCAACATAACAACAATACCATAATAACCATATTGACTACATCATCTCATCAATAGCTATGTTAGCAGTAAGTAGCATACAGTGACATGTACACACACAGTTCAGGTAGTCGGTGTCTTATCTAACATGAACAATTCATTTTCAAATGCTCTGCTTTACCCTACATCAGTCCGTGTCTAAATCTGTTCCTTCAGCATGTGGCCCTGCTGTTACTGTGTGGATGCTGCTGCTGAGTGCGATGCTGTGTCATGCCCTGCATGCTGAGACTGGGGGAAGGGAAGTAATGGACGAGAGAGAGAGGGAGGAGCAGTTCCACTCTGCCCTGAGAAAACATACCGCCACTGGGCAGTGAGATGGGGCTGGGGGGATGTGGGTATGGGGATAGTGAGGGGAAAGGGGAATATGGAGCTGGGGCTCGGGGTCAGGTAGGGGGAAGGGGATGTTTGTGGGGTTAAGTAGGGTAGGTGTTGTGGATGGGGGGTCTGGGGTGAAGGCTAGGGTGCTGGAGCTGGAACTAGGACTAGAGTGGGGATCAAAGATAGACAGACAGACAGACATGACCCAGCTCTACCTCTCTAATCCGTCGGTCTGTCTGCTTCCCACATGGCAGTATAGCAGGTATCTATTATCCCTCCTCTACCAGCCTCTCTGTAACTCTAACATCTCCTCCTCTCCCTAGTGTCTCACATGCTCCTCACCCTCCCTGTCTCTCCTCTGCCATCTACACTCTCCCATGTCCTCCTTCCCCTCTCTCTTTTCCCCCTCTACCCCCCCCCCCTCCCCCTCTCCTCCCAGGTGGTCCTACCTGGTTCAGGCAGGCCTGTCTGCTCTGCTCCAAGCTCCGGGTGTCTTTCTTTGGGGACAGATCTTCGAGAGCTCTCCCCCGGCATGGCTGTCTCTGGATCTCTCTGGTTCTGACGCAACAATAACTCCACACCACCCAGTAGCCAAGGTGAACCGAGAGAGAGTGCGCAGTATCGGGAGGGGCAGAGAGAGCGAGAGAGAGAGAGAGCGAGAGAGAGAGAGAGAGAGAGAGAGAGAGAGAGAGAGAGAGAGAGGGTGAATGCTCAGCGACCTGGCACTCAGATCTCCTGCAGCACACGTGTGTCTATATGTGTGTGTGTTAGAGAGTGAGAGAGAGAGAGTGCATGCCTCTCTCTGTGGTGCAGCAGAGCAGAGCCGTGATGATGCTGAGTGAGAGTGTGTGTGGGTCTCGCGATGCTGCCAGTGTGTGTGTGTGTGTGTGTGTGTGTGTGTGTGTGTGTGGGCGCATATGTTTGTGTGGAATTTGAGAGGGAGCTGCAGTATTCTCTCTCATTACCCATCTGAGCTGCACTGCCTCCCTCCTCCCCTCCCTCTCTCCTTCCCATCCCTCTCTCTCTCTCCCTGGCGATGACTTGATACTCAGCGATGATGTCAGCAGATTTCTGCTGCTGTCTGAGTGCTGCCCCCATCCTTACAGGAAGGTACTGCAGAGACAGAGGGCTAGAGAGAGGGTGTGTGGAGAAGATGGGCTATTGCAGAAAGAGAGATGGAGGAAATAACGCTTCTGAAAGGGAAATTGAAGGAGAGTTACAAAGAAAGAAAAGAGAAAGGGGGACTTTCAGTCTCCTCCCCTTTTCCATTTGTCCCCCCCAAAACCCAGATCACTGGCAGTTTCCTTGGCCACCCCAAGCTTCCCACGCTGGGTGGTGTGTGCGTGTGTGTGTGTGTATCAGGGGGTTTCTGCATCTGCTCTGCCAGCTCAACAGAATCCCCTGTCTCCTCTCTCTGCCAATTTCAGCCCGGCTGGCATTTATACACCAGCGGTATCCTCCTCTCTCATCTGCTTACTCATATTTCCCTGCTCCTCGCTGACCTGAGGTCAGCAACACACAGAAGCATACTGCCCTCAGACAGGATCTGGTCTCTATGACAACACAGTTAATACTGGGACAGCTGGCTGGCTGGGCTCAGAGGTGGGGTGATGAGATCAATCAGTCAATCAACCAACTAACCAATTAATGGAGTTACTTAGCAGCTCACTCTCTATATCACAACATGATCTCAACGCTCATGGGGCCAGAGTTCGAAATGAACCATCTGAGCCTTTTGAATTATAGAATTATGCTCCCAAGTGGCGCAGCAGTCTAAGGCACTGAATCTCAGTGCAATAGGTGTCACTACAGTCCCTGGTTCAAATCCAGGCTGTATGACATTTGGCCGTGATTGGGAGTCCCATAGGTCGGTGAACAATTGGCCCAGCATTGTCTGGGTTTGGCCAGGGTAGGCCGTCATAGTAAATAAGAATTTGTTCTAAACTGAATTGCCTAGTTAAATTAAATATATATATATTAACGTACACGTTGGAGCTGCTACAGAAATAGAATATGTAGATCAGTCATGATTCTCTCTCTTACAATCTAGACAGTGGTGTAAAAATACTTCAAGGTACTACTTAAGTAGTTTGTTGGGGTTTTTGTACTTTACTTTTAATATTTTTTACAACTTTGCTTCACTACACTCCTAAAGAAAATAATGTACTTTTTACTCCATACATTTTCCCTGAGAAGCCAAAAGTACTCGTTACATTTTGAATGCTTAGCAGGACAGAAACATTGTCCAACTCATACACTTATGGAGAGAACATCCCAGGTCACCCCTACTGCATCTTATCTGGCAGACTCACTAAACACACATGCTTTGTTTGTAACTGATGTCTAAGTGTTGGAGTGTGCCGCTGGCTATCTGTAAGTAAATTTAAAAAACAAGAAAATGGTATCGTTTGGTTAGTTCAATATAAGGAATTAGAAATGATTTATACTTTTATTATATCAAAGTAATTACATTTACTTTTGATACTTAAGTATATTTCAAACCAAATAATTTTACTCAATTGGTATTGTACTGGGTGACTTTCACTTTTTCTTAAGTCATTTTCTATTAGGGTATCTTGACTTTTACTCAAGTGTGACAATTGGGTACTTTTTCCACAAATGATTCTAGGTGAGATAATAAATGGAAACAGAATCTTAAACATCCTGCTTTATCATTATAGCTGAGCACACATGCTCCAATCAGCGCGAAGCAACTCAACTACATACAGTGCAGTCCATTGACTTTTTTCATATTTTGTTGCGTTACATTGAGATTTTGTGTCACTGGCCTACCCATAATGTCAAAGTGGAATATGTTTTTAAAATTCTTTACAAATTAATTAAAAATGAAAAGCTGAAATGTTCTGAGTAAATAAGTATTCAACCCCTTTGTTATGGCAAGCCTAAATAAGTTCAGGAGTAAAAATGTGCGTAACAAGTCACACAATAAGTTGCATGGAATGTGGGCAATAATAGTGTTTAACATGATTTTTGAATGACTACCTCGTCTCTGTACTTCACACATACAATTATCTGTAAGGTCAAACAGTGAATTTCAAACACAGATTCAAATACAAAGAAGAGCACATATTGGTAGATGGGTAAAATAAGGCAGACATTGAATATGCCTTTGAGCATGGTGAAGTTATTAATTACACTTTGGATGGCGTATCAATATACCCAGTCACTACAAAAGATACAGGTGTCCTTCCTAACTCAGTTGCCGGAGGGGAAGGAAACCGCTCAGGGATTTCACCATGAGGCCAATGGTGAAAACAGTTACCGAGTTTAATGGCTATGATCGGAGAAAACTGAGGATGGATCAACAACATTTTAGTTACTCCAAAATTACATTGAAAATAAGGAAGCTTGTACAGAATAAAAAATATTCCAAACATGCATCCTGTTTGCAATAAGGCAGTAAAGTAAAACTGCAGAAAATGAAAATTCTAAAAACATGTTTTCACTTTGTCATTATGGGGTATTGTGTGTAGACGGGTAAAAAATATATATTTTGAATTCGGGCTGTAACAACAAAATGTGAAATAAGTCAAGGGGTATGCGACGGCATGGACACAACAGCAGTGTGTGTGAGCCGATCCCTGTGGGATACATTCAGCAACCCCCTCACAACACACACACACCACTGACCCATCACGTTTAATAATAAATATGTCTTATTAACTGCATCTTGTGAAGAGAAGCATCCTCAGGCTGAATATCACACCATCAGGATGCCAATGATACCATAGAAGCTCATCCAACTCAACGTCCTCTCTAAACACAAGACCTACCAGAGCCATAGATAATGGGCTTGTCCACACTGCAGCCAACAGTGCAGGCGGATGATGTCTGACTGGCTTTCGGAGACATCATCGACTCAGGGGGTTTTGTCCAACATGTCTCCGGACCTACTCACTGCCACAGTCATACTCTTGACCTAGTACTGTCCCGTGGAATAAATATTGTGGATCTTAATGTTTTTCCTCATAATCCTAGACTATCGGACCACCATTTTATTACATTTGCAATCGCAACAAATAATCTGATCAGACCCCAACCAAGGATCATCAAAAGTTGTGCTATAAATTCTCGGACAACCCAAAGATTCTTAGATGCCCTTCCAGACTCCCTCCACCTACCCAAGGACGTCAGAGTACAAAAACCTGTTAACCACCTGAGGGACTAAATGTAACCTTGTGTAATACCCTAGATGTAGTCGCACCGCTAAAAACAAAAAAAAACATTTGTCATGAGAAACTAGCTCTCTGGTATACAGAAAGTACCTGAGCCCTGATGCAAGCTTCCAGAAAATTGGAAAGGAAATGGCGCTACACCAAACTGGAAGTCTTTCGACTGGCTTGGAAAGACAGTACCGTGCAGTATCGAAGAGCCCTCACTGATGCTCGATAATCCTATTTTTCCAACTTCATTGAGGAGAATAAGAACAATCCAAAATGTTGATACTGTCGCAAAGCTAACTAAAAAGCAGCATTCCCCAAGGGAGGATGGCTTTAACTTCCGCAGTGATAAAATCATGAACTTCTTTGACGAAAAGATCATGATCATTAGAAAGCAAATGACGGACTCCTCTTTAAAGTTCAGTTGTCCTGAGTCTGCACAACACTGCCAGGACCTAGGTTCAAGGGAAACACTCGGGTTGTTTAATACTATATCTCTTGACACGATGAAAATAGTCTTGGCCTCTAAACCTTCAAGCTGCATACTGGACCCTATTCCAAATAAACTACTGATAGAGCTGCTTCCTGTGCTTGGCCCTCCTATGTTTAACTTAATAAATGGCTCCCTATCCATCGGATGTGTATAAAACTCACTAAAAGTGGCAGTAATAAAGCCTCTCTTGAAAAAGCAATACCTTGACCAAGAAAATATAAAAAATATCGGCCTATATCGATTCTCCCATTCCTCTCAAAATATTTGAAAAAGCTGTTGCGCATCAACTCACTGCCTTCCCGAAGACAAACAATGTATACGAAACAGTTCAGCCTGGTTTTAGACACCATAGTACTGACTGCACTCGTGAAGGTGGTAAATGACCTTTTAATGGCATCAGACCAAGGCTCTGCATCTGTCCTCGTGCTCCTAGACCTTAGTGCTGCTTTTGATACCATCGATCACCACAATGTTCTGGAAACCCAAATTGGTCTACATGGACAAGTTCTGGCTTGGTTTAGATCTTATCTGTCGGAAATATATCAGTTTGTCTCTGTGGATGATTTGTCTTCTGACAAATCAACTGTAAATGTCGGTGTTCCTCAGGGTTCCGTTTTAGGACCACAATTGTTTTCACTATATATTTTACCTCTTGGTGATGTCATTCGGAAACATAATGTTAACTTTCACTGCTATGCGGACGATACACAGCTGTACATTTCGATGAAACATGGTGAAGCCCCAAAATTGCCCTCCCTGGAAGCCTGTGTTTCAGACATAAGGAAGTGGATGGCGGCAAATGTTTTACTTTAAACCTCGGACAAAACAGAGATGCTAGTTCCCAAGAAACAAAAAGATGTTCTGTTGGATCTGACAATTAATCTTGATGGTTGTACAGTCATCTCAAATAAAACTGGGAAGGACCTCGGCGTTACTCTGGCCCCTGATCTCTCTTTTGACGAACATATCAACAATATTTCAAGGACAGTTTTTTCCATCTTCATGACATTGCAAAAATTAGAAACTTTCTGTGCAAAAATGATGCAGGAAAATTAATCCATGCTTTTGTCACTTCTAGATTAGACTACTTCAATGCTCTACGTTCCAGCTACCTGGATAAAGCACTAAATAAACTTCAGTTAGTGCTAAACACGGCTGCTAGAATCTTGACTAGAACCCCAAAATTTGATCATATTACTCCAGTGCTAGCCTCTCTACACTGAATTTCTAAGCAAACAGCTGGAGGCAGGGCTTTCTTCTATAGAGCTCCATTTTTATGGAATGGTCTGCCTATTCATCTGAGAGACGCAGACTGTCTCGACTTTTAAGTCTTTATTGAAAACTCATATTTTCAGTAGGTCCTATGATTGAGTGTAATCTGACCCAGGGGTGTGAAGGTGAACGGAAAGGCACTGGAGCGACGAACCGCCCTTGCTGTCTGCCTGGCCGGTTCCCCTCTTTCCACTGGGATTCTCTGCCTCTAACCCTATTACAGGGGCTGAGTCACTGGCTTACTGGTGCTCTTCCATGATGTTCCTAGGAGGGGTACGTCACTTGAGTGGGTTGAGTCACTGACGTGAGCTTCCTGTCCGGGTTGGTGCCCTCCTCGGGTTCGTGCCGTGGGGGAGATCTTTGTGGGCTATACTTGGCCTTGTCTCAGGGTAGTAGGTTGATGGTTGAAGATATCCCTCTAGTGGTGTGGGGGCTGTGCTTTGGCAAAGTGGGTGGGGTTATATCCTACCTGTTTGGCCCTGTCTGGGGGTATTATCGGACGGGACCACAGTGTCTCCCGACCCCTCCTGTCTCAGCCTCCAGTATTTATGCTGCAATAGTTTGTATCAGGGGGCTAGGGTATGTCTGTTATATGTGGAGTATTTCTCCTGTCTCAACCGGTGTCCTGTGTGAAATTAAGTATGCCCCCTCTAATTCTCTCTCTTTTCCTCATTCTTTCTCTCTTTCTTCTCTCTGAGGACCTGAGCCCTAGGACCATGCCTCAGGACTACCTAGCCTGATGACTCCTTGCTGTTCCCAGTCCACCTGGTTATGCTGCTGCTCCAGTTTCAACTGTTCTGCCTGGGGCTATGGAACCCTGACCTGTTCACTGGACCTGCTGTTTTGGACCCTCTCTCTACCGTACCTCTTGTCTCCAACTCTGAATGATCAGCTATGAAAGCCACCGGACATTTACTCCTGAGGTGCTGACCTGGTGCACCCTCTCTAACCACTGTGATTATTAATATATCTGACCTTGCAGGTCATCTATGAAGGTTTGAACATCTTGGACATGTTCTGTTATAATCTCCACCCGGCACAGCCAGAAGAGGACTGGTCCCCCCTCAGAGCCTGGTTCCTCTCTAGGTTTCTTCTTAGTTTCTGGACTTTCTAGGGAGTTTTTCCTAGCCACCGTGCCTCCTACATCTGCATTGTTTGCTGTTTGGGGTTTTAGGCTGGGTTTCTGTACAGCACTTTGTGATATCGGCTTATTTAAAAGGGGCTTTATACATCAATTTGATTGATAGACTGATCTACAAATCACCTTGCATCATGAATAAATACTTATTTTTTGTAGATCAGTCAGTCACAATTTACCCACAATGGATCACGGATTTCATGCTCTCAAACACAAACAATGTTACAGTCATGGAACATTTGTGCCAACATGGAGGACAGTGTGTGGAACACGTATATTGAAATTAAAGCATAAAATAATGTATTCAATAATAACATCACTCAACAAAGCTCATATTGATAATTTAATTAGACCATTCTATTCACAGGTGATACACAGCTTTTAACATTGATTGGGGCGTTGATTATATGATGCTGCTCTCCATTCTCTTTCACTGAGTGTCACTTAGGGACACATCTACTTAGCAAGAGGTCTTTCTTCCCTTGCTTTCTGCTATAGAGCCCACTCTCTCTTTCTCTCTCTCTGTTTGCTCTCTTCAGCATACAGAACTCTCAGGGGCCGTCTCCATGGTAACATGGAAAGCCCCACGCACCGGCAAGGCAACCAAAGATAAAACGACAAAGACATTTTCCACCAATCAGCTTGTTTTAAAGTGGGTTGATTAGTGTGTGTGTGTGTGTGTGTGTGTGTGTGTGGGGTTGTTGTTCAGAGTTGTTTGAGACCAGATTGGTTTTGGTGAGCCGTCCTTGACATCCTGGCTCTCCTCTTTCCAGTCCAGTTGAGTCTGGTTCAGTTCTAAACTTCTGCTGTTTGGCCTAGTTCACTTCGCCATTTCCTCAGCAATGGCCTTCCCCATCTTATCCTTCACATACTCCACTTTCTGCCAATCAGACTTGAGCTCCAGCCACTCATAGTATGGCACCTAGGGAGGGACAGATAGTACAGATTCAGGGGTTTGTCTATCAATAATACTCTTTACCTTGCAATACTATAGCTGACATACACCCAGTAGTGTTTTTAAGCAAATCAGGTTTGGAGACAATCTAGCTGGTTCTCTCATTTGGATAAAAGTCAATCCTTCATCTTCTCTCCTCCATGACCCAGAAACAGATAAGTTGTCAAGATGTGTGTCAATTCATTAGTAAGGATTAGTAATTCATTGAGGATACTCATGTGTATCCTACCACAGGAAAGTGTTTAAATCTGCCACACCCTTTGAATCAGCTTTTGTTACGTCAGTGGAAAAAAACATGCACATTTAAAAACAATATGCTACTTATTATTTTATTTATAAAAAGTCAGAACTACCTCATTTGTTTTGATCACTTTAGACATTTATCTTGCAGACTCTCCCCGATTAACTGACCTTTTTCAAAAGAAGGTGAAAGAGGACAGAGGAGGTGGACATATCTAATTGATAAAAGGCCTATGTCTGGAAGTCTGTCACAGGTAAATTCAGTGGCCTAGTTTACCCAGCATGCACCACTGCAGACCTGAGAGCTCTCAGGCTAACACAATTGGCCTAGATGAGAGAGAGCGGTAAGATTGGCTAACGCGATTGTCCTAGATGAGAGTGTGTGCTGGGATTGGCTAAGGAGCTTGGCCTAGATGAGACAGAGCTGCTGCTGCTATTCTCCTGGCTCCTGACTGACTATCAGGCCTTTTTATAACTGGCATCCTTCAGGGAGACAGACAAGCCTGGCCCTGCATGATGCAGCATTAAATGAGCATTAGATTGTTTTTTATAGCATTAGCTAGCCAACTATAGCATCATACGGTACACCGCTAGCCAGCATTAGCCACTAGGGTTGTCACGATACCAATATCACTATACTAAGTATTGTGACAAGGAAACTAAAGTCAAGAGTTAATTTGAGGAAAACTGTCCAAAAGTTGGAAACAAACATTATGTTGTCACCTAGAGTCCAATTATTGAATTTTCCAAACTATATCACAATATTTAATATGAGTATACAAAACATTAAGAACACCTGCTCTTGCCATGACAGACTGACCAGATGAAAGCTGTGATCCCTTATTGATGTCATCTTTTAAATCCACTTCAATCAGTGTAGATGAAGGGGAGGAGACAGGTTAAAAAAGGATTTTAAGACTTGAGACATGGATTGTGTACAGTGCATTCGGAAAGTATTCAGACCCCTAGACTTTTTCCACATTTTGTCATGTTACAGCCTTACTCTAAAATGTATTAAATAATTTTATTCCTCACCAATCTATACAAAATACACCATCATGACAAAGGGAAAACAGGTTTAGACATTATTTCAAATGTATTACAAATAAAAAAAACAAAGATACCTTATTTGCATACAGCCTAGTGGTTAGAGCATTGGACAAGTAACCGAAAGGTTGCAAGATCGAATCCCCGAGCTGACAAGGTAAAAATCTGCCGTTCTGCCCCTGAACAAGGCAGTTAACCCACTGTTCCTAGGCGGTCTTTGAAAACAGAATTTGTTCTTAACTGACTTGCCTAGTTAAATAAAGGTAAAATAAAATGTAAAAAATTCAGACCCCTTGCTATGAGACTCGAAATTGAGCTCAGGTGCATCCTTGAGATGTTTCTACAACTTGATTGGAGGCCACCTGTGGTAAATTCAATTGATTGGACATGATTTGGAAAGGCACACACCTGTCTATATAAGGTCCCAGAGTTGACAGTGCATGTCAGAGCAAAAACCAAGCCATGAGGTCAAAGGAATTCAAATCCAATTTTATTTGTCACATGCACTGAATACAACAGGTGTAGACCTTACAGTGAAATGCATACTTTCAAGCCCTTAACCAACAATGCAGTTAAGAAAATACCAACAACAAAAAAAGAGAAGAATAACAAATAATTAAAGAGCAGCAGTAAATAGCAAGAGGCTATTTACAGGGGGTACTGGTACAGAGTCAATGTGCAGGGGCACGTGTCGAGGTAATATGTACATGTGAGTTATTAAAAGTGACTATGCATAGATACCAGAGTAGCAGCAGCATAGAAGGGGGCGGGGGGCAATGCAAATAGTCTGGGTAGCCATTTGATTAGATGTTCAGGAGTCTTATGGCTTGGGGTAGAAGCAGTTTAGAAGCCTCTTGGACCTAGGGCGGTATACGTATTTTACTATATACCGGTATTGATGAACGGGCCGGTTTGGGTTTTTGGTTTACCTTCTATAACAGTATTTTAATGTTTGGTTTGTTAAAATGTGATACGCCGTCTGTAACGTCCATTTGTATAGGTTACCCTGCTACTTGAGTCATCCCTCTCCACTCTCTCTCCATGCTGCTTCCCACACAGACCTGGTCCCACCCCGTCACTCTAGGAGCGCATTTGTTATTGCTTGACCACGAGACACTTTCGTTCAGACTGCATGGTCAATGCAGCACATGGAACAATGTTGATGACCATGATGTTGTTTCCAATTTGATCTTAATATAAATCCACAAGTGTTCTATAATTACAATATTTGTGTGTTCCTTACATCTGCAAACAGCTAGTTTGTGTTTTCTTAGCAACTTATGCTAAATCGTGTTAGCTAACTAGCTACTTAAATTAATGAGTCGGGCAAACGTAGCTAGCTAATACAGCCTGATACCAGTGCTAGTGGAGGCCTAAATCAGCATGTTGTTTCTTCAAAAGTACCTTCTATACCAAAGAGGAATAGGCGAAGCATGAATATGTTGGCTACATGAATAAATATTTAATGTAGCCAAAGATTACAGGGTCACCTAGGAAACTATGAACATCACTTTGGTTCCTACCCAGTCACAACAACTAGCTAATGGCATTTTTACTCTTTGTCATGTCAAACAACACTGTAATCAAAGTGCCAACTATTATTTATATTCTAACTATAGAATTAGAATAAACATATTTCCATGATTCCAAAAGTTCACCCAAGTGTTTTGATCTAAATCACAATTGCAACATTTGGTTAAAAATAAGGCCCAGTTTTTTGGCAGTTTTCTGCCATATCGTGGCAGTTTGGAAATTATCTCAAATGAGTGCAGGAAATGCAGAAACTGAGGGAAACGCAGGAAATTATATTAGGATGAAGTTGAATTGAACAGTATAAAACTGAATGGAGAAAGACCCATTGAAATAATTGAGTATAAACTCTGCAATATACTCACTGTCAACTGCGTTTATGTTCAGCAAACTTAACATGTGTAAATATTTATATGAACATAACAAGATTCAACAACTGAGACATAAACTGAACAAGTTCCACAGACATGTGGATAATGTGTCCCTGAACAAAGTGTGTGTGGGGGGGGGGGATTCAAATAAAAAGGAACAGTCAGTATCTGGTGTGACCACCAGCTGCATTAAGTACTGCAGGGCATCTCCTCATGGACTGCACTAAATTTGCCAGTTCTTGCTGTGAGATGTTACCCCACTCTTCCACCAAGGTACCTACAAGTTCCCAGACATTTCTGGGGGGTGGGAATGGCCCTAGCCCTCACCCTCCGATCCAACAGGTCCCAGACGTGCTCAATGGGTTTCAGATCCGGGCTCTTCGCTGGCCATGGCAGAACACTAACATTCCTGTCTTGCAGGAAATCACACACAGAACGAGCAGTATGGCTGGTGGCATTGTCATGCTGGAGGGTCATGTCAGGATGAGCTTGCAGGAAGGGTACCACATGAGGGAGGAGAATGTCTTCCCTGATGGAGGGATTGTGCGTTCCTGGTGTAACTCGGTCAGTTGTTGTTGCCATCCTGTACCTGTCCCGCAGGTGTGATGTTCAGATGTACCGATGCTGTGCAGGTGTTGTTACACATGGTCTGCCACTGCGAGGATGATCAGCTGTCTGTCCGGTCTCCCTGTAGCTCTGTCTTAGGCGTCGCACAGTACGGACATTGAAATTGTGTGCCCTGGCCACATCTGCAGTCCTCATGCCTCCTTGCAGCATGCCTAAGGCACATTCAGGCAGATGAGCAGGGACCCTGGGCATCTTTCTTTTGGTGTTTTTCAGAGTCAGTAGAAAGGCCTCTTTAGTGTCCTAAGTTTTCATAACTGTCACCTTAATTGCCTACGGTCTGTAAGATGTTAGTGTCTTAATTAAGGTCCATTCCACAGGTGCATTTTCATTAATTGTTTATGGTTCATTGAACAAGCATAGGAAACTGTTTAAACCCTTTACAATGAAGATCTGTGAAGTTATTTGGATTTTTACAAATTATCTTTGAAAGACAGCGTCCCGAAAAAGGGACGTTTATATGTTGCCACCCTAGGGTCACGCACTACTCATAAAGCAAATGTAGAATTTATATTAATCAAAAACATGAAATAGCATCAAATATTTGAAAAATACCATGATTTGATATTTTGTGCATATCGCCTAGCTCTTTTAAATTTGATTTATTTTACCTTTATTTAACCAGGTAGGCCAGAACAAGTTCTTATTTACAACTGCGACCTGGCCAAGATAAAGCAAAGCAGTGCGACAAAAACAACACAGAGTTACACATGGGATAAACAAACGTACAGTCAATAACACAATAGAAAATGTACTTGGACCTAGACTTGGCACTCCAGTACCGCTTGCCGTGCGGAAGCAGAGAGAACAGTCTATGACTCGGGTGACTGGAGTCTGACAATGTTTAGGGCCTTCCTCTGACACCGCCTGGTATAGAGGTCCTGGATGGCAGAAAGCTTGGACCCGCTGATGTACTGGGGCGTACGCACTACCCTCTGTAGTGCCTTGCGGTCGGAGGCCGAGCAGTTGCCATACCAGGCAGTGATGCAACCAGTCAGGATACTCTCGATGGTGCAACTGTAAAAAAAATTCAGGATCTGAGGACCCATGCCAAATATTTTCAGTCTCCTGAGGGGTAATAGGTTTTGCCCTCTTCACGACTGTCTTGGTGTGCTTGGACCATATTAGTTTGTTGGTGATGTGGACACCAAGGAACTTGGAAGCTCTCAACCTGCTCCACTGCAGCACCGTTGATGAGAATGGGGACGTGCTCGGTCCTCCTTTTCCTGTAGTCCACAATCATCTCCTTTGTCTTGACACGTTAAGGGAGAGGTTGTTGTCCTTGCACCACATGGTCAGGTCTCCGACCTCGTCCGTATAGGCAGTCTCATCGTTGTCGGTGATCAGGCCTACCGTTGTGTGATCAGGCCCACTGTTGTGTCGTCAGCAAACTTAATGATGGTGTTGGAGTCGTGCCTGGCCGTGCAGTCATGAGTGAACAGGGAGTACAGAAGGGGACTGAGCACTCACCCCTGAGGGGCCCGTGTTGAGGATGAGCGTGGCAGACGTGTTGTTACCTACCCTTACCACCTGGGGGCGGGCCCATCAGGAAGTCCAGGATCCAGTTGCAGAGGGAGGTGTTTAGTCCCAGAGTCCTTAACTTAGTGATGAGCTTTGAGGGCACTATGGTGTTGAACGCTGAGCTGTAGCATTCTCCCATAGGTGTTCCTTTTGTCCAGGTGTGAGAGGGCAGTGTGGAGTGCAATAGAGATTGCATCATCTGTGGATCTGTTGGTACGGTATACAAATTGGAGTGGATCTAGGGTTTCTCAGATAATGGTGTTGTGAGCCATGACCAGCTTTTCAAAGCACTTCATGGCTACAGACGTGAGTGCTATGGGTCATTTAGGCAGGTTACCTTCGTGTTCTTCGGCACAGGGACTATGGTGGTCTGCTTGAAACATGTTGGTATTACAGACTGACAGGGAGAGGTTGAAAATGTTAGTAAAGACACTTGCCAGTTGGTCAGCTCATGCTCGGAGTACACGTTCTGGTAATCCGTCTGGTCCAGCGGCCTTGTGAATGTTGACCTGTTTAAAGGTCTTACTCACATCTCCTGCAGCGAATGTGATCACACAGTCATCCGGAACAGCTGATGCTCTCATGCATGTTTCAGTGTTATTTGCCTCGAAGCAAGCATAAAAGTTATTTAACTCGTCTGGTAGGCTCGTGTCACTGGGCAGCTCTCGGCTGTGCTTCCCTTCGTAGTCTGTAATAGTTTGCAAGCCCTGCCACATCCGACGAGCGTCGGAGCCGGTGTAGTACGATTCAATCTTAGTCCTGTATTGATGCTTTGCCTGTTTGATGGTTTGTCAGAGGGCATAGCGGAATTCATTATAAGATTCCCGCTACTTGAAAGGGGCAGCTCCACAGATCCATGACTTCAGGTTGGGGTATGTACGTACAGTCACTGTGGTGATGACGTCCTCGATGCACTTATTGATAAAGCCAGTGACTGATGCGATGTCCTCCTCAGTGCCATCGAAAGAATCCCGGAACATATTCCAGTCGTATTCCAACATATTCCTGTAGTTTAGCATCGGCTTCATCTGACCACTTTTCTTTATTCTTTTAATAGACCGAGTCACTGGTGCTTCCTGCTTTAATTTTTGCTTGTAAGCAGGAATCAGGAGGATAGAGTTATGGTCAGTTTTGCCAAATGGAGGGCGAGGGAGGGCTTTGTACACGTCTCTGTGTGTGAAGTAAAGGTGGTCTACAATTTTTTTCCTCTTGTTGCACATTTAACATGCTGATAGAAATGAGTCTTATCCGTAGAGCTCCGAGACAGGATTGTGTTGAGGCACAGATCTGGGGAAGGGTACCAAAAAAACATCTGTAGCATTGAAGGTTCGCAAGTACACAGTGGCTTCCATCATTCTTGAATGGAAGAGGTTTGTAACCACCAAGACTCGTCCTAAAGCTGGCCACCCGACCAAACTGAGCAATTGGGGGAGAAGGGCCTTGTTCAGGCAGGTGACCAAGAACCAGATGGTTACTCTGACAGAGCTCCAGAGTTCCTCTGTGGAGATGGGAGAACCTTCCAGAAGGACAACCATCTCTGCAGCACTCCACCAATCAGGCCTTTATGGTAGAGTGGCCAGATGGAGGCCACACCTCTGTAAAAATGGACTTGACAGCACGCTTGGAGTTTGCCAAAAGGCACCTAACGGACGATCAGACCATGAGAAACATGATTCTCTGGTCTAATGAAACCAAGATGGAACTCAATGGCCTGAATTCCAAGTGTCACGTCTGGAGGAAACCTAGCACCATCCCTACGGTGAAGTATGGTGGTGGCAGCATCATGCTGTGGGGGTGTTTTTCAGCGGCAGGGACTGGGAGACTAGTCAGGATCCCAGGAAAGTTTAACGCAAAGTACAGAGAGAGATCCATGATAAAAATCTGCTCCAGAACGCTCAGGACCTCAGACTGGGGAGAAAGTTAATCTTCCAACCGGACAATGACCCTAAGTACACAGCCAAGACAAAGCAGGAGTGGTTTTGGGACAAGTCTCTGAATGTCCTTATGTGGCCCAGCCATAGCCTGGACTTGAACCCAATCTAACATCTCTGGAGACACCTGAAAATAGCTGTGCAGTGACGTTCCCCCATCCAACCTGACAGAGCTTGAGAGAATCTGCAGAGAAGAATCGGAGAAACTCCCCAAATACACGTGCCAAACTTGTAGCGTCATACCCAAAACTCGAGGCTCTAATCGCTACCAAAGGTACTTCAACAAAGTACCAAGTACAGGGTCTGAATACTTATGTAAATGTGATATTTCAGTTTATTTTTTATAAAATTAGCAACAATTTCTAAAAATCTGTTTTTGCTTTGTTATTATGGGGTATTGTGTGTAGATTTATGAGGTAAAAACCTTTCAATCCATTTTAGAATAAGGCTGTAACATAACAAAATGTGGAAAAAGTCCAGGGGTCTGAATACTTTCAGAATGCCCTGTACGTGTGCCATTCAAAGGGTAAATGGGCAAAAGAAAACATATTCAGTGCCTTTGAATGGGGTATGGTAGTAGGTGCCAGTTGCACCGGTTTCTGTGTCAAGAACTGCAACGCTGCTGGGTTTTTCACACAACAGTTTCCCATGTGTATCAAGAATGGTCCACCACCCAAAGGACATCCAGCCAACTTAACAACTGTGGGAAGCATTGGAGTCAACCTTGGCCAGCATCCCTGTGGAACACTTTTGACACCTTGTCGAGTCCATGCCCTGACGAATTGAGGCTGTTCTGAGGGCAAAAGGGGAGGGTGCAACTCAATATGAAGGTGTCCTTAATGTTTTGTATACTCAGCTTATACAGCAGTTTTTAAAAAGGACAATAGAGTATAGTTGGCTTTGTGTTTTCTTTTTGCCATGGAAAAGAGATGTGTTATACTGACAACCCTATTAGCCACACAAAGAGCTTGTCGTTCTCATAGTCTGTTAATCAGAGAAGGATAAAGAACCATTTTACTTTGTCAGGGTGATGAGTTAATTTGCTGAAGTGGAAATACTGAGACGAGCATATCTCACACAGCCCATTCCCTATGTAACAACTCTGAGGCACATGCTAAGGGGATGTGCTATGAATCACACCTAGACATCTACAGTGGATGGAAGTCAATTCCCTTTTAACTTCAGAAGACTGCTGTACTGTGCATGTGTTACTTTGAGGCAATGAGCTTCAAGCAGTGTAATGCAGTAATGCTGTGTCCATCCCAGTCTACCTGATCTCCCCCAGGAAAGAGGCTTGTTCTGGTGATTACACCCAAGAGTGTCTGGCCTGGGCTGGAGAGTATGCTGTGGTTAGGGTTTGTGTGTATGCGATAGACAGTTACTGTTATAATGACTGCCAGAACGTCTCTTTCAGTCCACCTGCATCACTCCCTCTCTCCTCATCATCATCCCTCCATACCTCTACAAGGATAAAGCCAGCCAGTTTGAGATGCCGTCTCATCATGGTGAATCGTCCCAGCAGATCTTTACTCCTGGAGCCATAGTTAGGAAACTCCCAGGTCAAGAACGCTAACCTGCAAAGAGGAGGACTGTCAGAACACATGCACACACACAGACACACACACACACACCCTTCTTCCCTCACCTGCATGCACCCTCAGGTAGGGGATTGGTTCCGCCTCCTCCAGGCAGGTGAGGGGCTGTCAGGGTCACCAGGTCCATTGGCTTATTTTCACTGTCCACCACCAGCTCTCCATCTGATAGGACACAACAAGTCAGTCACCTGTTGTTCCAGCCTTACAGTGTTTGTGTGTGCACGTGTATTCACCTATGGTCCAGCCGTATATAGTGTTGACCCCGGTACGTAGGGCCTCTGTTTTCCCCCCCACCAGATTATCCAGGGCCCCCTTCAGCCCAGTCTGTAGAGGGGAGAGGGGGGAGTCCTGGCCCAGGGTGGAGGGAATCAACATGGCCTCTGTAGGCAGGGTGGAGGACAGAGACTCTGGGTGTTCTAACTGGAGGGTAGCAATGATGTGGAGGAGCTTCAGGCGATAGTTCTCCACTCGAGACAGACTGCCTTCTGTGAAACAACAATATAGCAACACAACATCAAATCAGCAGAATCACCAAAGTCTGTACAACTGAGAATGCACAGGGCTATGAGCACAGACCACATGAACATCAGTGAATCGGTCCTCTGCTGCCATCTCCTGGGGAGGACCAGTACTAGAGTGTGTGATTACCTGAGAGTTTGGCAACATGTGTGTGTTGGTTGAGGGCTGTGATGTGCTGGGGCTTGGCCTGCTGTAACACACACAGAGACCACACCACATCTATCTGCAGGAACACCTCCAGGCTAGGGAGAACACCCTCCAGGGCAGAGTGGACCTACATACACACAGGAGGAGACAGTTGACAAACACGGACTACATTCTGGGAAGGTACTCTAGCCAAATGCCTCTTCCCCTCATCAACCAAAGTTGATAGAACTGTCATGTGCAGCACTGACATGACTCTACATGACTGAGAACCCAGTCGGTTCGACACAATATTTATCCTCGAGTATCCAGGCTGCATCACATCCGGCCGTGATTGGGAGTCCCATAGGGCGGCAGACAATTGGCCCAGCGCCGTCCGGGTCTGGCCGGGGTAGGCAGTCCTTAAGTAAGAATTTGTTCTTAACCGACTTACCTGAATAGTTAAATAAAGGTTAAATAAAATTTAACAGCATAAGGTAAATAAAGAAACAAATTGCTACTCTCATTGTTTACCTTCTTGTAGAACTCCTCCCCCTTGCTGGGCTGGAAGTTGAGCCTGGCCAGTGACATGAGCAGGTTACAAAGCTGCAGTGTGCTGTACTTCTGACTGTTCACGCTGTAGTGCTGAATAGTTTTTAAAAAATCAAACAAAGGAAGAAAATAAGAGGATGAGTTAAAGCAATATTTGTTACTCAAGAGGGCTAGGGGATGATCCAACCAGTTTAAGACGTGCTTAGAAGTGTCTGAGTGTGTGCGGACCTCAGCGAATGCCTCAAACAATGGGAGATGGAGCCACTTGAGGAAGGCTAGTGATTTGGCACAGCGAGTAACATCGGCAGAACTAATATCTGGCATTCTGGGTAACAACTCTGCTGCCAATCGCTGGAAGACCTGGGAATGGTGGAAATTCAACTTCCCTGAAAGAAAGAAAAAGAGAGAGAGAGAGAATTTAAAGCCCCCATGCAGTCTTTGTAATTTTATTTTGAAATGATCACTGTATGTCTAATAAATCAGTGTTCAATTACAGAAAATATTTTTTATAATTTATTTCCCTAAACCTCCTTTGGCCCCTGAAATGATGTCTGATTGTGTGGGCATTTAAGATATTTACATACACAGCCCTGATTGGCTGATTGGTGGACTCTAGACCATCCTCTTACCCAGATGACCAGTCATTGGTCTATTATATTAAGATCATGATGTGGGCCAAATGTTCCATCCCACCTGAACAGGCTGAAATTCCAGGGGCCTCATTCATCAACCGTGCGAACATTTCTTACTCAATTCTGGCGTACTTGGAGATTCTAAGATTTGAGTGCACCTCAAAT